>NC_086098.1:22804773-23408523 GCF_963921235.1 Mobula hypostoma | reverse complement strand
TGTGAGAGAATTGATAACAGGAATCAAGGTGTCTTACTGCAATTATATCAGGACTTGGGGGAGACAGCACCTTTAATATTGTTTACAGGTCTGGTATTCCGTCCGAAAGATGGATCGATTTGTGATGGAGGAAGTATAACAAATATATTTAAGGCAGAGGTTGATAGATGCTTGATCAGTCAGGTCAGGAAGGGATATAGGGGGAAAGGCTGGAGACTGGAGCTGAGAGGATAAATGGATCAGCCATAATGAAATGGTGGAACAGACTCGAAGGGCCAAATGGCCAAATTCTTCTCCTATAACATATGGTCTTATGGTCTTAAATATTTATTAGATAGATTCTGGGTAGATGCCATTTGTCAGATGAAAAGAGATTAAACTGACTTTCTAGAATTTAGAATTAGAATTTATTTTATTTCTTACATCCATTTCATAACATGGGGGAGTAAAAATCTTTATGTGCATCTTTGTTGCAATATACAAGTGATAAGAAAGGGAAATGATACGGAGATTGGTGGAGGGGCAGCTAGTGTTGAGGAAACTGGTAGGATGCAGAAGGACAGACAGATTAGGAGAATGGGCAAAAAAGTGGCAAATGAAATACAATGTTGGGAAATGCATTGGTCATGCACTTTGGTAGTAGAAATAAATGTGCGGACTATTTTCTAAACAGGGAGAAAATCCAAAATCTCAGACGCAAAGAGACTTGGGAGTCCTTGTGCAGAACACCCTAAAGGTTAACTTGTAGGTTGAGTTGGTGGTAAGGAAGGCAAATGCAATGTTAGCATCGATTTCAAGAGGTCTAGAACAGCGGTCCCCAACCACCGGGCCGCAAAACACGTGCTACCGGGCCCTGAGGAAACGATATGATTTGGCGATATGAGTCAGCTACACCTTTCCTCTTTCCCTGTCACGGCCACTGTTGAGCTTGAATGCACGTGAGGTCATTACGCACGCGTCATCCATGTCAGCGCGGGAAGAAGATCAACTCCTTGAGCTTGCAAATGACAGCGGGCTGAAAAGTATGTTTGACAAAACATCTCTGCTGGCAGTCTGGATCAAAGTCAAGGCTAAATATCCTGAGATAACCACAAAAGCACTGAAAATGTTGCTTCCATTTCCAACATATCTCTGCAATGAATGCAACGAAAACTAAATTGCAGAATAGACTGGACATAAGGAACCCCCTTCGAGTATCGCTGTCTCCCATCACCCCTCGATGGCACCGTCTTGTTGCAGGGAAACAAGCCCAGGGCTCCCACTGATTCAGCGATATTGGTGTGTTGCAATGATTTTATTTGTTCATATGGGAAAAATATGTGCTGTGTGTCTAATATCCAAACGTTACTCAAAATGTTATGATGCTATCGACTTATAAGTGACTTATAATTGACTTATCACTATATTCATGTGACGAAAATATGCGGTGTGTTTAGTATTAAATTTGTTAGATAAACGCCTTTAGAAACAAAATTGAGTGTATTAGCCACTTGTCACCTATATTCCGGTCGTGATTAACACCCCCCCCCCGAATAGAATGGCCAAAAACGATTTGTAGAAAAAATCGGCACGCACACGCATGCGCACTGGTGCCCGCGCAAGGCTTCATGGTCAAGGTAGTCTTTCTCGGGGTAAACACAACGTATTTGACTGCTACTCTTCTCCATTGGCAACCCTACCCCCATCCCCACCCCACCCCCGGTCGGCCGGTCCGCAAGAATATTGTCAGTAATAAACAGGTCCGCAGTGCGATAAGGGTTGGGGACCCCTGGTCTAGAATACAAAAGCAGGGATGTGAAGCTGAGGCTTTATTAGGCACTGGTGAGGCCTCACCTTGAGTATTGTGAACAGTTTTGGGCCCCTCATCTTAGAAATGATGTGCTGGCATTGGTGAGGGTCCAGAGGAGGTTCACAAGGATTATTCCAGGAATGAAAGGTTATCATACGAGGAAAGTTTGATGGCTTTGGGTCTGTACTTGCTAGAATTTAGAAAGATGAGGGGGGATCTCATTGAAACCTTTCAAATGTAGAAAGGCCTAGACAGAGTAGATGTGGAAAGGATGTTTCCCATGGTGGGAGAGTCTAGGACAAGAGGGCACAGCCTCAGGACAGTGGGATTTCCATTCAAAACAGAGATGCAGAAAAATTTCTTTAGCTAGAAGGTGGTGAATTTGTGGAATTTGTTGCCACAGACAGCTGTGGAGGCCAGGTCGTTGGGTATATTTAAGGCAGAGCTTGATAGGTTCTTGATTGGACATGGCATCAAAGGTTACTGGGAGCTGGAGTTGAGGAGGAGGAAAAAAAAAGATTAGCTATGATTGAATGGCGGAGTAGACTCGAAGAGACAAATGGCCTAATTCTGCTCCTATGTCTTATGGTATTATGGCATTATGGAAATATAGAAGGATATTACCCGAACTCTAAGATTGTTTACAGAATTGTTTTCTATACATGTATGTATAGTCAGATATGCAATCAGGCCAATGTGTATTAATCAGTCTGATGGCCTGGTGAAAGAAGCTGTCCTGGAGCCTGTTGGACCTGGTCTTAACACTGCAGTTCTGTTTGCCAGGCGGAAGCAGCTGAAACAGTTTGTAGATGGGGTGGCTGGAGTCCCTGATGACCCTTCAGGCCCTTTTTATGCACCTGCTGCTGTAAATGTCCTGAATAGAGGAAAGTTCACATCCACAGATGTGCTGGGCTGTCCACACCACTCTCTGCAGTGCCCTGTGATTGAGGATAGTACAGTTCCCATACCAAGCGATGAAACAGCCAGTCAGGATGCTCTCAATGGTGCCCCTATTGAAAGTCCTGAGGATTTGGGGACTCATGCTGAACTCCTTCAGGTGTCAGAGATGAAAGAGGTGCTGTTGTGCTTTTCTCACCACACAGTCTGTGTGTACTGTCCAGGTGAGATCCTTGGTGATGTGTATACTGAGGAACTTGAAACTACTCACCCTCTCAACTACAGAACCATTGATGTTAATAGGGGCTAGTCTGTCTCCATCCCTCCTGTAATCCATGATCAATTCCTTTGTTTTTTTGACGTTGAGGGAGAGGTTGTTTTCTTGCCACCATTGTGTCAGGGTGAGGGTGTTGACTTCTTCTCTGTAGGTTAGTTGAATTAAAGATAATCTCGATATAACATCCAAAATTCATCCTACTAACTCTTCCTTCAGTTAGTCCTGACAAAGGGTCTCGGCCTGAAATGTCGACAGTACCTCTTCCTAGAGATGCTGCCTGGCCTGCTGCGTTCACCAGCAACTTTGATGTGTGTTGCTTGAATTTCCAGCATCTGCGGAATTCCTGTTGTTTATGTTTAATGTACTATATGGGATTGGGCACCACCAGGAGGGCCACCATTTACTGCCTATTCTTAATTGTGCTTGAGATGGCAGCAATGAGTCACTGGATAAGACAGTTTGGTTAACTTTGACATTTTCCACTTTGTGCTGGAAGAAGTTTCAACAGCATTTTAACTGCCGACTTTGGAAGCATGCTGCAAACTTTGCAGGGTTGCATTGTCAGAGTCCATTTACCCTCTTACATGTAATGAAAGAGAATTTTATTGTCTGCTTGAGTTTAATACTCTGTACTTCAATTTATTAGATATTGGCCTCTGCCCTTGAAGGATTGTGTCATCAACCATGACAGAATCAGAGGGATCTCGTCTACTAACTGCCTTCTTAGCAAGCTGCCTTTGGTTAAGCAACACATGTATTTGATATACTGTATATTGCCTCAGAGAAAGAAGAATCATTGCTACATTCTGAGTAGCAAACATTGATGTGCATTTTTAAAGTATCAATACTTTCATGAGTAAAAATCTCCCTGTTGATGACATTGGTAGAATCCTCTGATAAGGTCTTGTGCAGTTGATTTGCCACAAGGCTTCAATTTCAGGTTTAACAGAAAATATTTATTTCTCAAACCATTTTTATCTCTTCTCAATAAAAAAATTCAAGCAAAACGATGGAGTAATATGTATTAAAGATGCATATAGCTCAGTAAGTGCATCTCATTTCCTGTAACCCAAAATATGGAATCAATAGCCTCAGTGAATTTATGAAATCAAAATAAAATTTGTCAATACATGTTCTCTTAGGAATGAATTTTCGCATGCATGTGTGAGCAGGACTCTTCTGATTTTGTGGAAATCTTTGACTAATTCTGACTCAACCCTCATCCAAATGCTACAGGGAAACTTTCACTATTAAAATATTTTTTAACAGCTTCTGTTTTCCTTTTTCCTAATACATAATTGATGGCTTCAGTGAACTTAGTGTACAAGAAGTCATAAGAAACTGGCTTTAATATGATGAATTTTTATAAAGGTAAGAGAAGAACTCATCAATTTCATCCACTTTGCCTCCAATTTCCACCCTGCCCTCAAATTCACCTGGTTCATTTCCGACACCTCCCTTCCCTTTCTCGATCTCACTGTCTCTGTCTCCGGAGACAGCTTATCCATCAATATCTATTACAAACGCATAGACTCTCACAGCTACCTGGACTATACCTTGTCCACCCTGCTACTTGTAAAAATGCCACCCCCTTCTCTCAATTCCTCTGTCTCCGCCACATCTGTTCTCAGGATGAAGCTTTTCATTCTCGAACGAAGGAGGTGTCTTACTTTTTCAAAGAAAGGGGCTTCCTTTCCTCCACCATCAACGCTGCCCTCAACTGTATCTCTTCCATTTCATGCATGTCTGCTCTTACCCCATCCTCCCGCCATCCTACCAGGGATAGGGTTCCTCTTGTCCTCACCTACCATCCCATCAGCCTCCATGTCCAGCACATAATTTTACAAAACTTCCGCCACCACCAAGCACTTCTTTCCCCCCATTTTCTGCTTTCTGCAGGTACAGCTCCCTACGCGATTCCCCCGTCCATTCATCCCTCCCCACTGATTTCCCTCCTGACACTTATCCTTGCAAGCAAAACAAGTGCTACATCTCCTCCCTCACTACCATTCAGGGCCCTAAACAGTCCTTCCAGGTAAGGTGACACTTCACCTGTGAGCCACCTGGGGTCATGTACTGTGTTTTGTGCTCCCGGTGTGGCCTCCTGCATATCAGTGAGAGCCAGCATAGAATGGGAGACCACTTCACTGAGCATCTATGCTGTGTCCGCCAGCAAAAGTGGGATCTCCCAGTAGCCACCCATTTTAATTCCACTTCCCATTCCCATTCCGATATGCCCATCCATGGCCTCCTCCACACTTAAGTTGGAGGAACAATACCTTATATTCCACTTGGATAGCCTCCAACCTGATGGCATGAATATCAATTTCTCAAACTTCCGGTAATGCCTCCCACCTCCCCCACACCTTCACCACTTCCCATCCGCTTTCCCTCCCTCACCTTATCTCCTTGCCCACCCATCCCTTCTCTCTGGTGCTCCTTTCCCCCTTTTTCTTTCTTCTATGGCCTTCTGTCTCTTTCACCAATCAACATCCCAGTTCTTTACTTCTTCCCTCCCCCTCCAAGCTTCACCTATCACCTAGTGTTTTTCTCTCCCCTCCTCCACCTTTTAAATCTGCTCCTCAGCATTTTTTCTCCGGTCGTGCCAAAGGCTTTTGGCCCAAAACATCGACTGTGCATAACTCCATGGATGCTGCCTGGCCTGATGAGTTCCCCCAGCATTTTGTGTGTATTGCTTTTATAAAGATAATACTAATTAAATTTCTTGCAGAGACAATTATATTACTGAATTGTAAAACCGAGCAATTTCGCACAAATAACCAACTTGTAAGTAATGAATTCTCTGATTATTATCTGTGATCAGTAGAATAGTTCACATGGATCCAGTGAATATAGCTTTACTGAACCTGTTCTGGGCAATGGAAAGCCAGATGTTTCACAATCCTTTCCTCCCAACTATTCTTCTGAAAACAATTATACCCTCCCTGTGCCCAGCATTTGTCTCTATACTTGTTCCATCCCCCTTGCCTTGCTATTTTGTCATTTAATCATTAATATCATCCATATCATGATAACTTCACTTTATGCTCTTTCCTACACTTCACTCTACTCCTCTTTCCTCTGAATTCTCTTGATTTTGACCTGAAAAGTTAACTCTGTTCCCCCGTCCACAGACCATGCCAGACCTGCTGAACATTTCCAGCATTTTCTGCTTTTATTCTGCTGAAACTTCATTAAGTATGATTGAAGGTCAATCACCTTAAAGGTAATTCTGTATCGTTCTCTACAAATGCTGACTCACCTGTGCAGTCTTTTTGAACAATTTTAATTTCATAAGAACGTAAGAACATAAGAAATAGGAGCAGGAGTAGGCCATCCGGCCCATCGAGCCTGCCCCGCCATTCCATAAGATCATGGCTGATCTGTCCGTAAACTCAGCTCCATCTACCTGCCTTTTCTCCATAACCCTTAATTCCCCTACTATGTACAAACCTATCTAACGGTTTCTTAAATATATTTAGTGAAGAAGCCTCAACTGCTTCCCTGGGCAGAGAATTCCACAGATTCACTGCTCTCTGGGAAAAACAATTTCTCTTCAGCTCTGCCCTAAATCTCCCCTGAATCTTGAGGCAATGTCCCCTAGTTCTAGTCTCACCTACCAATGGAAACAACTTTCCTACTTCTATCTTATCTATCCCTTTCAAAATTTTGCATATTTCTATAAGATCCCCTCTCATTCTTCTGAATTCCAGAGAGTACAGTCCCAGGCGACTCAATCTCTCCTCATAGGTTAACTCTTTCATCTCTGGAATCAACCTGGTGAACCTCCTCTACACTGCCTCCAAAGCCAGTATATCTTTCTTCAAGTATGGAGACCAGAACTGCACACAGTACTCCAGGTGCGGCCTCACCAGTACCCTGTATAGTTGCAGCATGACCTCCCTGCTCTTGAATTCAATCCCCCTAGCAATTAAGGCCAACATTCTGCTTGCCTTCTGGATAACCTGTTGTACCTGCAAGCCAACTTTTTGCGATTCATGCACAAGCTTTCCCAAGTCCCTCTGCACAACAGCATGCTGCAATCTTTCACCATTTAAATAATAATCTGCTCTTCTATTATTCCTTCCAAAGTGGATGATCTCACATTTACCAATGTTGTATTCCATCTGTCAGACCTTGGGCCACTCACTTAACCTATCTATATCCCTCTGCAGACTCTCCACATCCTCTGCATAATTTGCTTTTCCACTCAGTTTAGTGTCATCAGCAAATTTTGCTACGCTACACTGAATCCTCTCTTCCAAATCATCAGTGTAAATGGTAAACAGCTGCGGGCCCAGCACCGACCCCTGCGGCACCCCACTCACCACTGACTGCCAACCGGAGAAACACCCATTTATACCAACTCTCCGTCTTCTATTGGTTAACCAATCCACTATCCATGCCAATACACTTTCTCCGACTCCATGCATCTGTATTTTATTTATAAGTCTCTTGTGCGGCACCTTATCGAACGCCTTCTGGAAATCCAAGTATACAACATCCATCTGTTCCCCTCTATCCACTGCACTCATTATGTCCTCAAGGGACTCCAGTAAGTTTGTCAAACAGGACCTGCCCTTTCTGAATCCATGCTGCGTCTAACTAATGGAACCACTCCTTTCTATTTCTTCCTTAATGACAGATTTCCTGTGATGTTAGTTTTGTTATAGTATTAATGGAAGCTTCCTCTGTAGAATTTGATGAGAATAGAAGTCTCTGTTAGTCAATCAGATCCACAAAGACAGACAAGTCACACTCACATACCCATGTGCAAATTAATTCTTTACAAGAACATATATTAACAAATATTAAATTCTGAGTATTTGAACAGAACATCTGTTGCATCCAAAATTATTTTAACTAGTGACACTTCTGTTTGACAAAAGAACTAATAATTTTATAATTTTAAATGCTAATTATTAGGTTAAATCAAAAATGATTTAGTTATGGAGACAAGAACAGACACAAAATAAATCAAAATTGGGGTGCCACGGTAGCGCCAGTGACTGGGTTCAGTTCTGCCGCTGTTTGTACGGGGTTTGTTAATTCTCCCTGTGATCATGTGGGTTTCTTCCAGTTTCCTCACAAATTCCAAAGACGGATGGGTTAATAGGTTAATTGGTCTTGTGAGGAAATGGGCAACATGCGTGTAGTGGCAAAATTTGATCCAAAAATCAAAACAAAACAATTGCTACCAGCAAACGGAATTGGTATACTTGCATGATATGCCCACAGCTCCAACAATTGCTGCAAAGAGTTGAATTCCTTATTTCGATCCTTTATTAGCAATTAGCAAACATACAATTGAGCATTATTGAGTGTTATCTCAGTGGTCAGCAAAGATAGGACCTTAGTGGTTCCAAGCCACAAACTACCACAAAATAAGCAAGAAGGTGAAACTTATTCCCTTCGCTTTTACTGCACCCCCCCACTCATGTGACTCGTTACCATAATAAACATAGTAAATGTGCAACACAGAATACATAGCTCCTACAATGGGGTCATTGGGCAGGGAAGGCTTATAACCATGTCCTATCTCTGAATCAGACAATAAATATTAGCAAAGTTATGCTGCCTGCAAGCACAGCACTATTTATGTAAACAAGAGAAAATCTGTAGCTGCTGGAAATCCAAGCAACACACATGAAATGCTGACAGATTCTGTGGAAAAAGAAATTGAGTTTATGGTTCATATTTCAAAAATTGTTCATCAGGACTGAAAACATGAGAAAACAAGTTAATTTAATTTGTGAGAGGTAAAGGAGGGTTTAGGTAATATTTCTAATAGGGTGAGGCCATGGTGAAATCTTCCTTATGAATAATTGTTGCTGGAGAGATAACAAACAAAAAGACACATAACAGCTGAAACACAGATCATAGCTTTTTCAGAGAACTGAAACCAAATTAAGAACGTACAGTATATGGGAGAACATGTATGCCGAGGGTATCAGAGAATGTCAGTAGAGAAGAAACTAATATAACAGTTTGTTAGCTTACACCAAAACCAGCCTGTTGAAATTCAGAGAAAGCAAGTAAACCAAAATTGTTGAATTAGAATTGAGTCAAAAAATCTGCAAAATGCCCAAACAGAAGTTCCTCAGATTTATTATGGTCCTTATTTGGAACTGAGCTGGAGACCACTTTCAGACAGGTTAGAGTGGAAGGAGGTTGAAGAATGACAGTGATGTTAATTGGAAGCTCCAGGTCATCCCCGCACAGTGGATGTACTGCAGGTGCTCTCCAAGTTGGCACTTGATCTACATTTGATTTCTCCAATGTCAAATTCTCTCCTGGTTTTGGGAGCCCTGACAGAGTAGTTCCCTGAAGATCATTCCACTCCAGTCCACTCAAAACTGTAAACAAAAAAAAAAGCCTAGCTTCTTTACAAATATTTGGATTCTGAAATTTTCTTTCGCGCATTCACTGCTATCTTTTTCAAAAGAAAGAGTGCAGCTCATCAGCTCGTAAAATAATGTTTATGGCTAATTATACGGAGATGCACAACTAAGATGATGAACTGCAGCATTCCAAGTGCTTCACCTTTGCCCGTTCATTGTTACTACCTTCTATTTAACCCAGTCATCTAGGCAAGAAATAGTAAGGAGATGAGATAAAAAGGTTCACCAATTTGATATGTAGGCTTCCCACATTCACATTGCTCATGAATTCAGTCAGTGTTGTCTTACAGTGAGAGTCAGAGTCACACAGCCATAAAAAATAGAGTGCAGGCTTCTCAGACAATGACTCAGATGATTGTACTATACCCCTCACTTCATTGCATCATGCCTGCATTTTGCAAAAACGTTATCATTATGCAAACGTACACAGCAGGAGGAGCCAGTGATGAAGGAAGGCACCCCGTAGAGTGGTCCCATTTGAGAATGATAGTGTAGTACTTACCTTGCTGGACTAGCACCAGAGTTCTGGGCAATTGATTCAGAAATGATTTTGAATCTCATCATGACACTCAGGAAATGTGCTATCAAAGTACATACCACTTGAATAATAAAACAAAACTCCAGTTCTTAAATTAGGGTCTTGAGTCTTTTACAAAATTGTCTCAATAAAATGGTTTTGTAAAAATTCCCCAACCAAGCTTACGATTTTAAAAGGGGAGAGCTGCAAAACCCTGAACCATAGAAGCACAGAACCATAGAAACTACAGCACAGGAACAGGCCTTTTGGCCCTTCTTGGCTGTGCCGAACCATGTTCTGCCTAGTCCCACTGACCTGCACATACACCTCCCATCCATGTATCTGTCCAATTTCTTCTTAAATGTTAAAAAAGAACCCGCATTTACCACCTCGTCTGGCAGCTCATTCCATACTCCCACCACTCTCTGTGTGAAGAAGCCCCCCCTAATGTTCCCTTTAAACTTTTCCCCCCTCACCCTTAACCTATGTCCTCTGGTTTTTTTTCTCCCCTTGCCTCAGTGGAAAAAGCCTGCTTGCATTCACTCTATCTATACCCGTCATAATTTTATATACCTCTATCAACGCTCCCCTCATTCTTCTACGCTCCAGGGAATAAAGTCCTAACCTATTCAATCTTTCTCTGTAACTGAGTTTCTCAAGTCCCGGCAACAACCTTGTAAACCTTCTCTGTACCCTTTCAACCTTATTTATATCCTTCCTGTAATTTGGTGACCAAAACTGAACACAATACTCCAGATTCGGCCTCACCAATGCCTTATACAACCTCATCATAACACTCCAGCTCTTATACTCAATACTTCAATTAATAAAGGCCAATGTACCAAAAGCTCTCTTTACGACCCTATCTACCTGTGACACCACTTTCAGGGAATTTTGTATCTGTATTCCCAGATCCCTCTGTTCCACTGCACTCCTCAGTGCCTTACCATTAACCCTGTATGTTCTACCTTGGTTTGTCCTTCCAACGTGCAATATCTCACACTTGTCTGCATTAAACTCCATCTGCCATTTTTCAGCCCATTTTTCCAGCTGGTCCAAGTCCCTCTGCAGGCTCTGAAAACCTTCCTCGCTGTCTACTACACCTCCAATCTTTGTATCATCAGCAAATTTGCTGATCCAATTTACCACATTATCATCATTGATATAAATGACAAATAACAATAGACCCAGCACTGATCCCTGTGGCACACCACTAGTCACAGGCCTCCACTCGGAGAAGCAATTCTCCACTACTACTCTTTGGCTTCTTTCATTGAGCCAATGTCTGATCCAATTTACCACCTCTCCATGTATACCTAGCGACTGAATTTTCCTAACTAACCTCCCATGCGGGACCTTGTCAAAGGCCTTGCTGAAGTCCATGTAGACAATATCCACTGCCTTCCCTTCATCCACTTTCCTGGTAACCTCCTTGAAAAACTCCAATAGTTTGGTCAAACATGACCTGCCACGCACAAAGCCATGTTGATTCTCCCTAATAAGTCCCTGTCTATCCAAATGCTTGTAGATTCTGTCTCTTAGTACTCCCTCCAATAACTTACCTACTACCGACGTTAAATTTACCGGCCTATAATTTCCCAGATTACTTTTCGATCCTTTTTTAAACAACGGAACAACATGAGCCACTCTCCAATCCTCCAGCACCTCACCTGTAGACAGCGACATTTTAAATATTTCTGCCAGGGCCCCTGCAATTTCAACACCAGTCTCCTTCGAGGTCCGAGGGAATACCCTGTCAGGTCCCGGGGATTAATCCATTTTAATTTTCCTCAAGACAGCAAGGACCTCCTCCTTTTCGATCTGTACAGTTTCCATGATCTCACTGCTTGTTTCCCTTAATTCCATAGACTTCATGCCAGTTTCCTTAGTAAATACAGACGCAAAAAACCTATTTAAGATCTCCCCCATTTCCTTTGGTTCCGCACATAGGCGACCACTCTGATCTTCAAGAGGACCAATTTTATCCCTTACAATCCTTTTGCTCTTAATATACCTGTAAAAGCTCTTTGGATTATCCTTCACTTTGACTGCCAATGCAACCTCATATCTTCTTTTAGCACTCCTGATTTCTTCCTTAAGTATTTTCTTGCACCTCTTATACTCCTCAAGCATTTACTCCCTGCTTCCTATACATGTCATACAACTCCCTCTTCTTCTTTATCAGAGTTGCAATATCCCTTGAGAACCAAGGTTCCTTATTCCTATTCACTTTGCCTTTAATCCTGACAGGAACATACAAATTCTGCACTCTCAAAATTTCTCCTTTGAAGGCTTCCCACCTACCGATCACATCCTTGCCAGAGAAAAACCTGTCCCAATCCACGCTTTTTAGATCCTTTCTCATTTCTTCAAATTTGGCCTTCTTCCAGTTAAGAACCTCAACCCTAGGACTAGATCTATCCTTGTCCATGATCAAGTTGAAACTAATGGTGTTAGGATCACTGGAACCAAAGTGCTCCCCTACACAGACTTCCGTCACTTGTCCTAACTCATTTCCTAACAGGAGATCTAATATTGCATCCCTTCTAGTTGGTCCCTCTATATATTGATTTAGAAAACATTCTTGAACACATTTTACAAACTCTAAACCATCTAGACCCCTAACAGTATGGGAGTTCCAATCAATATATGGAAAATTAAAATCCCCTACCACCACAACTTTATGTTTCCTGCAGTTGCTTGCTATTTCCCTGCAGACTTGCTCTTCCAAGTCCCGTTGACTATTGGGTGGTCTGTAATACAATCCCACTAATGTGGCCACACCTTTCCTGTTTCTCAGCTCCACCCATAAGGACTCAGTAGACAAGCCCTCTAATCTGTCCTGCCTGAGCACCGCTGTAATATTTTCCCTAACAAGCAATGCTACTCCCCCACCTTTCATTCCTCTGCCTCGATCACATCTGAAACATCGGAACCCTGGAATATTAAGCTGCCAGTCCTGCCCCTCCTGTAGCCAAGTTTCACTAATTGCTACAACGTCATAATTCCACGTGTCAATCCACGCCCTCAACTCATCCGCCTTGGTAGGAGCTTTGTGAATTGACTTGTGAACTGATTTGTTTTTGTCAGAGTTGATGTTGCTCCATTTTATTTGCCATTTTGACAGGAAGATAGAAGGTTTAACTTACATATGTTACCTGTCTCGTGAGCATGATGTAATTATCTTGTGAGCATTAGGTCATTATCTCATGATGGGCATGATGTAATTGTCTCATGATAGCGGGGTGACGTGATGTCACATGATGGCAGGTTCCTTCTGGTATAAAAGGGAAACCGCAGTTTATTGCGTAGGTTTTTTTGTGTTGGGAGTCACAGTCGGTGGTTACGTAATCGAAGAAAGAGAGAGAGCGAAAGTGAAGAATTTGCCAGCTTTGTACGAACCTAAGAAATCAACGGAGTTCTGTGTGCCTTGAATGTGACTGACATTTGGTATGGTCCATACAGGCATTGTGGCACACACTTTTGGTTAACCCCTGCGTGGTCTCGGGTTTTGTGTGTATTGACCACCTCCTGCGAAAGATCAGTTACTGTGAGAAATCTTGTTCTTCATGTTTTCTTCGGACAAGGCATTTCTCGGCTGGAATCTGCATCAGCAGTTTAGTCTTTTCTTCATCGCTAGTTCGGGAAGTCTCTCCTCTATTTCATAAATCACTTGGACTGTTTAAAATACCACCTTAAGACTGTGCTTAAGTAAGAACTGTTACGAATTGTCTTTAAGTTCGACTGTTTGATAACTATAAACGCATAACACTGTTAACTTCCGTTTAAGTTAGTCGTTTGTTTACTTTTAGATGTTTTTGAGTATGGTTAATAAATTTTGTTGTTTATTTATAAAAACCTGACTCATTTTCATATCTATTGCTGCTGATGTGTAACACATAAAGGATATAAGGCGACTCTCTGAGGTGATTATTGTGTTGAAATTGTGTTTTATTTTAATACCAATAAAATTTGCACACTTTTTTTGTGTCTGGAGATACTGTGGCATATTCATTCTTTTGGTATATATTTGAATTTACTAGCGTTGCTTCTGCAGCATGAGACTTACCCAAATGATACCATTAGTCAAAATTCATCATTCGCAAAATTTTCCACTATATTTATCCGAAAAATGACAGCTGCTGCTCATTCAAATAAACCAGCTTTTGCTTACCCTGATTGGCTTTTTAAATAAGATTGTCTCAAAGCAATTACAAAAGAAGTTGTGTTCACATCACTCTACATAATTGCAGCTTGCTCTGCACAACACTCAAAACACTGGAAGAGCTCACTGGCAGTGCAGCATCTCTGGAGGGAAATGGACAGTAGGTGCTTTAAGTTGAGATCCTTTATCAGGACTGGAAAGTAATTGGGGAGATAGCTAGTGTAAAAAGGTGGGAATGATAAAATGAAGCAAGAACTGGCAGGTGGATCCAGGTGAAGGAGGGATGGAAAAAGGCAAATGAGGAAAGTGGAGAGTGGAAATGATGTAAGAAGCTGGGAAGTGATGCTTGGAAGAGACTAAAGGCTGAGGAATAGGAAATCTGATTGGAAAGGACAGTGGACCATGGAACAAAGAGGAGATGAGGAGAGGGAGAGGTGGAAAGAATGTGTGAGTGATGGACAGTTTGAGAGGGCAAAGGAGGGGAAAGAGAAGGGATGAGATACAGGGACAAAAAAGGGGGGAGGAGGGGACTGGCTACCAGAAGTTGGAGAAATTGGCGTTTGTGCCATCAGGTTGGAGACTACCAAGGTGAAGTATGAGGTGACCTTCTTCTAAACTGTATCTAGCCTCAACTAGATAGTAGAGGAGCTGCGGTCAGTCATGTAAGTGTGGGAATGGGAAGTGGATTTGAAATGGCTGAACACTGAGAGATTCGGGCTGGTACAGTGGATAGAGTAAAGGTGCTCAACAAAGTGATCCTCCAACGTGCATCAGATCTCTCAAATGCAGAGATGGCCAAACAGGGAGCATCAAGTGCAATAAATGACAGAGATGGACTGTCCATCTCTTTCCACAGATGCTGCCTGGCCCATTGAGTTCCTCCTATAGTGCACTTAATATTGAGTTGAGATGCATTCTATTTTGAGCTGTTGATAGCTAAACAAGGAAGAGTGTAGTGTATCTAATATTTCAGTTATTTTTGAGTAATATTGTAAATATTGTTTGATTAAGCATTCTTTATGCCACCATATCATACGTGAGTGCTTCACTAAAGAAGAGACTAACAACAACAAGTAGTAAAGTAATCTTGGGATTAAAGACAGTAATCTCGGGATTAACGCCTATGCCACGTGACAGTGAGTATAGGAATAGAATGAGGTGGAGGATAAACACATGGCTGAGGGATTGGAGCAGGGGGCAAGGATTCAGAGGTCTGGATCATTGGGACCTCTTTTGGGGCAGGTGTGACCTGTACAAAAAGGACGGGTTGCACTTGAATCCCAGAGGGACCAATATCCTGGTGGGGAGGTTTGCTAAGGCTACTGGGGAAAGTTTAAACTAGAATTGCTGAGGGGTGAGAACCGAACTGAAGAGACGGAGGAAGAGGCGGTTGGCTCACAAATGGAGAAAGCTTGGAGACAGTGTGAGAGGGAGGAGAGGCAGGTGATAGAGAAGGGACATGCTCAGACTGATGGTTTGAGATGTGTCTATTTTAATGCAAGGAGTATTATGAACAAAGTGTATAGAGTGTGGATCAGTACTTGGAGCTATGATGTTGTGGCCATTACAGAGACTTGGATGGCTCAGGAGCAGGAATGGTTACCTCTAGTGCCAGGCTATAGATGTTTCAGAAAGGACAGGGAGGGAGGCAAAAAAGGAGGCGTGACACTGTTGATCAGAGATAGTGTCACAGCTGCAGAAAAGGAGAAAGTTATGGAGGGATTGCTTATGGAGTCTCTGTGGGTGGAAGTTAGAAACAGGAAGGGATCAATAACTCAACTGGGTGTTTTTTATAGACCACCCAATAGCAAAAGGGACATCGAGGAGCAGATAGGGAGACAGAGTCTAGAAAGGTGTAATAATAACAGGGTTGTCATGGAGAGAAATTTTAATTTCCCAAATATTGACTGGCATCTCCCTAAAGTGAGGGGTTTAGCTGGGGTGGAGTTTGTTAGGTGTGTTCAGGATGGTTTCATGACACAATATGTAGATTAGCCTACAAGAGAAGAGGCTGTACTTGATCTGGTATTGGGAAATGAGCCTGGTCAGGTGTCAGATCTCTCAGTGGGAGAGGATTTTGGAGATAGTGATCACAATTCTATCTCCTTTACCATAGCATTGGAGAGGCATAGGAATAGATAAATTAGGAAAGCAGTTAATTGGAGTAAGGGGAAATATGAGGCTATCAGACAGGAACAAAAGCATAAATTGGGAACAGGTGTTCTCAGGGAAATGTACAGAAGAAATGTGGCAAATGTTCAGGGGATATTTGCGTGGAGTTCTGCATAAGTACATTCCAATGAGGCAGGGAATGGATGGTAGGGTACAGGAACCATGGTGTACAAAGGTTGTTGTAAATCCAGTCAAGAAGAAGAGCATATGAAAGGTTAAAAAACCTATGTAATGATAGAGATCTAGAAGATTATAAGGCTAGCAGGAAGGTACTTAAGAAGGAAATTAGGTAGCCAGAAGGGGCCATGAGAAGGCCTTGGCAGACAGGATTAAGGAAAACCCCAAGGCATTCTACAAGTATGTGAAGAGCAAGAGGATAAGGCGTGAGAGAATAGGACCAATCAAGTGTGACAGTGGAGAAGTGTGTATGGAAACGGAGGAGAAGCAGAGGTACCTAATGAATACTTTGCTTCAGTATTCACTACGGTAAAGGACCTTGGTGATTGTAGGGATGACTTACGGCGGACTGAAAAGCTTAAGCATATAGATATTAAGGAAGAGGATGTGCTGAATCCTTTGGAAGGCATCAAGTTGGATAAGTCACCGGAACTGGACGAGATGTACCCCAGGCTTCTGAGGGAGGCGAGGGAGGAGATTGCTGAGCCTCTGGTGATGATCTTTGCATCATCAATGGGGACAGCAGTGGTTCCAGAGGATTGGATGGTTGTGGATGTTGTTCCCTTATTCAAGAAAGGGAGTAGTGATAGCCCAAGAAATTATAGACCAGTGAGTCTTACTTCAGTGGTTGGTAAGTTGATGGAGAAGATCCTGAGAGGCAGGATTTATGAACATTTGGAGAGGCATAATATGATTAGGAATAGTCAGCATGGCCTTGCGAAAGGCAGGTCATGCCTTATGAGCCTGACTGAATTTTTTGAGGATGTGACTAAATACATTGATGAAGCTCGGGCAGTAGATGTAGTCTATATAGATTTCAGCAAGGCATTTGACAAAGTACCCCATGCCAGGCTTATTGAAAAAGTAAGGAGGCATGGGATCCAAGGGGACCTTGTTTTGTGGATCCAGAACTGGCTTGCCCACAGAATGCAAAGAGTGGTTGTAGACAGGTCATATTCTGCATGGAGGCCAGTGACCAGTGGTGTGCCTCTGGGATCTGTTCTGGGACCTCTGCTCTTCGTGATTTTTATAAATGACCTGGATGAGGAAATGGAGGGATGGTTTAGTAAATTTGCTGATGACACAAAGGTTGGGGATGTTGTGGATAGTGTGGAGGGCTGTCAGAGGTTATAGCGGGACATTGCTAGGATGTTAAACTGGGCTGAGAAGTGGCAGATGGAGTTCAACCCAGATAAGTGTGAGTTGCTTCATTTTGGTAGGTCAAATATGATGGCAGAATATAGCATTAATGGCAAGACTCTTGGCAGTGTGGAGGATCAGAAAGATCTTGGTGTCCGAATCTATAGGACACTAAAAGATGCTCTGCAGATTGACTGTGGGCATTGGCCTTCATCAACTGTAGGATTGAGTTTAGGAGCAGAAGAGGTAATGTTGCAGCTATATAGGACCCTGGTCAGACCCCACTTGCAGTACTGTGCTCAGTTCTGGTCACTTCACTACAGGAAGGATGAGGAAATTATAGCGAGGGTGCAGAGGAGACTTACAAAAATGTTGCCTGGATTGGGAAGCATGCCTTATGAGAATAGGTTGAGTGAACTTGGCCTTTTCTCCTTGGAGATACGGAGGATGAGAGGTGACCTGATAGAGGTGTACAAGATAATGAGAGGGATTGATCATGTGGATAGTCACAGGCTTTTTCCTAGGGCTGAAATGGCTAGCACGAGAGAGCACAGTTTTAAGGTGCTAGGAAGTAGGTAAAGATGAGATGTCAGGGGTAAGTTTTTTTTAACGCAGAGTGTGGTGAGTGCGTGGAATGGGCTGCCAGCGACGGTGGTGGAGGCAGATATGATAGGGTCTTTTAAGAGACTCCTGGACAGGTACATGGAGCTCAGAAAAATAGAGGGCTATGAGTAATCCTAGGTAATTTCTAAAGTAAGGATAAGTTTGGCACAGCTTTGTGGGCTGAAGGGCCTGTATTGAGCTGTAGGTTTCCTATGTTTCTAATACCTTCTCCCAGCTCCCGTGTTTTTTCTTCTGATTAGTTTCTGGAGTTACAAAAAAGAACAGTAACAAAATATTTATAGTATTTCTCAAATATTAAATACACTACATTCCAGCATTTTATGTGTTGCTCTAGATTTCCACCATCTGCAGACTTTCATGTCTCCATTTTGCTAAGCACATTGCTCACCCTGAATATGGAGCCTTCCTTGTATTTTCAAAGAACATGTGGAAAACAAAAATGCAGTCCCACGTTCACTTGTGTAGATCTGACTCTGTTCTTCATGAATGACGTAAACATATTATTGATGTTTCCTCGGTATTACAGATATCCATGAGAACCATATCCAGGGAGATATTCAAGAGCTCGGCATCAACAAATCACCACAGTACAACATGCTCTGCAATATGTCTTGCAAGAGCAGATACTACATAAGCTGCAGGGTCAAAAGCTGACCTCGGCAAACCTCAAGCACAAACCTCACACAGGTGCATGTATTGCCTGGGAGGCATCTTAGCTTTGTAGCTTCATAGTCATTCACGACTAAACTGCCGATATGCACCATATATATGTAATGCATGGTAATGGCTTCTCTGCAATGTTTCACTGCTAAGGCTAATGAAATGGCTTCTCTGTAATGTTCACTGCTGAGGTAACGGTATCTCTGCAGCAGTAATGTTTGGATTATGGCTGGAGACAACAGGATTGTTCTTATGCACGTAAGCCAATCAGGCTGCGGAGGGATGAGAAGATGGCCGCGCGATGCAGCGCGCGTGGCCGTTCCGAATTGATATCAGATCTGTGAAGTAGGATGCCGTGCACAATCCTGATTTGATAGAGACAGAGGTGAAGGAGCATGGAGGAACATCTGGAGAAATTTCTGAAATGCCTGCTTCACTGCCGCTGCTACTGTGCGATTGAGAATCTCCGGAGGGAAGGCTCAAATCCTCGGCCTTGCCTATTGCCTGTTGCCGGGGCCGGGGTCGAAGCGCTTGGCAGAGATGGTTCTCTGTGCATCGGTGTCGGTGAGCTGGTCGGAGGCTCGGAGTTTTCGGACGGACTGGGAGTCAGACTGTGGTCGGATGCTTCTGGGATGCTGCATCGACAAGTTTGCAGTGCTGGAGGTTTACCGTCTGCGTGAGATGATGGGACTTTCGAGAGACTCTAAGACTTTACTGTGACCATGGTCTGTTCTTATCAAATTACGGTATTGCTTTGCACTGTTGTAACCATATGTTATAATTTTGTGGTTTTTGTCAGTTTTTCAATTTTGGTTTGTCATGTGTTTCTGTGATATCATTCTGGGAAAACATTGTATCATTTCTTAATGCATGCATTACTAAATGACAATAAACGAGGACTGCGTGTCCGCCTAATCTAATCTAATAATCTAATTTTGTTGCCCTGTCTTGTGAATCTGGAAGGAGTTTTTTTGCAGGCTTTTGCCGGGGAGAGATGAGGAGAGAAGACACAAATGGACAGATTTGGTAGACCGCCAGACGGGGTGGAGTCGGAGCGAGGGTCTGAAGGGCAGTGACGATCGGAGGAAGTCGATGGTGAACGATCGATTTATCAGTGAGCTCCAACTTTGCGCAACAGACTGTTTAATAAGATTGGACCCTTCTTTTTCTTTTATTTTGTTTCTCTACTAACCATTGTCACGAATCCTGTGATGGGAATAAAGAACCAGCAGAGATGGAAAACACCTTGGGAGTCCAGTATTGCTATTAACTAATAATATTTATTTGTAACTACGCAATACAGTAATATAAATGTAGATAAATCAAACAGGTTAGCAATGATTATATATATATAAGTAAATCAGTAAGTGTGGAAATATATGTATGAAAAACCAAGCTTCTTTAAGCCTAGGTAAAAAGATACAGTCTTACGATGATGAGTAAAGTTCAGTTCAGTGTGGTATTTAGTTGAGCAGTGATGGAGAGAGAGAGAGGGAGAGATTTGAGTCTTCAGGTGAGCTGACGCCGTCGATCTTCTCGTTGTCCTTCAAAATCCTTTAAAAGTCACCGACTGTGACTTTAGCAAAGGGGACCGGTTTTCTGTGGTGGAGCTATCCCCCAGGCGAGGGTAGACACATGGACAACTCCCCGCCAGTCAACAATCATAACATCGAGTGTCCATTAAATAACACTGCCTTCGGTCACCATAGCAACTTACGAGCTGCTCGGTGCTGTCTCCAACTTCAGCAGAAATTCAAAAGCTAACTAGTTCTTTCTCGTGCTTTAAAGTGACAGTTCAACCAGTTAGTCTTCGTCTCTCTCTCTCTCTCTCTCTTACAAACAAGTCGGTGTTAAATAACTCTCCCTCTCTCTTTTCAAAAGCACAGTTAACAGGGGTACTTCAGGATCCCGTCACACCATATAGTCAAAGTAAGAATTATAATAAAGCTTAATCGTTTAATCGCATATTGTGCACTGTTTGTTATTTCCGGGTACTGATTTGTAACAGGGGACACATCACGCAGCATCCACCCAAACAAGATTTCTTAAGTTTGGCCAGGCTGGGGGTTATCACCCCTATATTAAGCTACTAGCCAAAGCGAGAGTTACATATAAAAGCATAGGTATAGGAGCAGAATTAGGACATTTAGCCCATTGAATCTGCTCCGCCATTTTATCATGGTGGACCCACTTCCCTCTCAGACCCAATCTTCAGCTTTCTTCCCATGACCCTTAATGGCTTGACTAATCAATAACCTGTCAACCTCTGCTTTAAATATACCGAGACTTGGCTTCCACAGCTGCCTTTGGTAAAGATTCCAAGCCTGGCTAAAGAAGTTCCTTCTCATCTCTATTCTAAATGGATATCCCTCTATTCTGAGGCTGTGCTCTTTGTTTTTAGACTCCCCCACCACGGGAAATATTCTCACCACATCCACTGCAATGAGGCTCTTCAACATTTGATAGGTTTCAATGAGATCCCTCCTCATTATTCTGAATTTCAGTAAGTACAAAGCCATTAATTAGTCCTCAATTGGTCCTCGTATGATAACCCTTGCATTCCCAGAAATGTTCTCCTCTCAAACTTCTCCAACATCAGCACATCCTTTCTTAGATAAGGGGCCCTAGACTGTTCACAATACTCCAAGTGGGGCCTTACCAGTGTCTTTATGAAGTCTCAACTTACATCTTTACTGTTAAATTCTACTTCTCTCAAAATGAATGCTAATATTGCACTTGCCTTCCTCACCACAGACTCAACCTGCAAATTAATCGTTAGGGAATCCTGAGCAAGGACACCCAATTCCTTCGTCTATATTATTGACATATACCGGCACAAAACCAGAAAAAGCTCCCTTTATTCCCAATCTTTCCCTCCTGCCAATCAGCCGATGCCAGTATCATTCCATGGGCTCTTATCATGGGCACCTTGTTAAAAGCCTTTTCACAATCTAAGTACACAGTGTCCACTGATTCTTCTTTGTCTATCTTGCTTGTTATTTGCCCAAAGAATTCCAACAGATTTCTCATGCTAGCTTTTCTCTTAAGGAAACCATGCTGACTTCAACTTGTTTTATCATGTGTCTCAAGTACCCTGAACCACATCCTTAATAATCGACTCCAACATCTTCCCAACCACTGAGCTCAGACTAATTAGCCTATAATTTCCTTTCTTCTCCCTCTCCCTGCTTGAAGAGTGGAGTGACAATTGCAATTTTTCAGACCTATTGGAACCATGGCAGGATCTATTGATTCTTGAATGATCATTACTAATGTTTCCACAATCTCTTCAGTCACCTCTTTCAGAACCCTGAGGTGTAGACCATCTGGACCAGGCGATTTATATAACTTCAAATCTTTCAGTTTCTGAAGCACCTTCCCCTAGTAATAGCAACATCACTTACTTCTGCCCCTGACACTTTTGAACATCTGGCATGCTGCTATTATCTTCCACAGTGAAGACACTTATTCAGTTAGCCTACCATTTACCTATCCTCATTACTACCTCTCCAGCATCATTTTCCAGCAGTACAGTATCTACCTTTGCCTCTCTTTTACCCTTTATATCTGAAGAACCTTTGGTATCCCCTTTAATATTATTGGCCAGCTTACATTTTGTTCTTTATGACTTTCCTTGTTGCCTTCAGTTGGATTTTAAAAGCTTCCCAATCCTCTAATTTTTGCTCTGTTATGTGCTTTCTCTTTGGCTTTGACTTCCTTTGTCACTATGGTTGTGTCATCCTGCCTCTAGAATTTTTTTTTGGGATATATCTATCGAGCGTCTTCCAAATTGCTCCCAGAAATTCCAGCCATTGCTGCTCTGCCATATCCCTGCTGGAGTCTGCTTTCAATCAACTTTATCCAGCCCTTCTCTCATGCATCCATGATTCCCTTCACTCCACTTTAGTACTGATACACCTGACTTTAGCTTCTCCTTCTCAAATTGCAGGGTGAATTCTATCATGTTATGATCACTGCACAATACCCAATCCACAACAGCTTATCCCCGAGTTGGCTTAACCACAAGCTGTTCTGAAAAGCCATCTTGTAGGCATTCTACATACTCACCCTAGTAATGATTTTCCCAATCTACCTGCAGATTGAAATTCTCCCTATCATAACATTGGCCTTTTGACATGCCTTTTCTACCTCCTGTTGTAATTTGTAGTCAACATCGCTGCTCTTGTCCTACAGATTGTATATAACTCTCATCAGGGTCTTTTGACCCTTGCAGTTTCTTAAGATTCTAAATTTCTGACCCTATATCACCTCTTTCTAAGGATTTGATTTAATTTTTTTTTTACCAATAGAGCCACCCCACCCCTACCTGCCCGCCCTTTGGACACAATGTGTATCCTTGGACGTTAAGCTCCCAGCTGTAATCTTCTTTGAGCCATGATTTAGTGATTCCCCACAATATCATAAATGCCAATCTGTAACTGTGTTACAAGTTCATCAACCTTATTCCATATACTGGGTGCATTCATATATAACACTGTCAGTCCTGTATTCATCACCCTTTTCAATTTTGTCCCCCTTTTATGTTGCAATTCATCCCGTAGACTGCAATTTTGCTCAATCATCACCCTCTCATTGCTAGGAGTCTCACTACACATTGCCTCTGTTTGTAAACCAATTGCCCCATCCCCAGCGCTTTCACTCCATTTCCCATCCCCCTGCCAAATTAGCTTAAACCCTCTCAAACAGCTCTAGCAAACTTGCCTTCAAAGATACTGATCTTCCTCGGGGTCAGGTGTAACCCATCACTTTTTGTACAGGTCATACATTCTCTAGAATTTTCACTGTGGAGGACATGAGCGGTAAGGTGTACTTTCGGGATGTCAGGGGTCAAGTGTGTGATGTTACCATTACTAGTGGGAAGGTCCTTGGGAAACGGAAAGGTCTGAAGGTAGATAAGTCACCTGGACCAGGTGATGTACACCCCAGAGTTTTGAAAGAGGTGGTTGAAGAGATTGTGGAATCAATTGATATGGATGTGGTTTCAGGGTACTTAGAGGCACATGATAAAATAGGCCACAGTCAGCATGGTTTCCCCAAGGGAAAATCTTGTCTAACAAATTTGTTGGAATTTTTTGAAGAAATAACAAAAAGGATAAACAAAGGAGACACGGTTGATGTTGTGTACTTGGATTTTCAGAAGGCCTTTGACAAGCTGCCATACATGAGGCTGCTTAACAAGCTATGAGCCCATGGTATTACAGGAAAGATCTAGCATGGATAAAGCAGTGGCTGATTGGCATGAGGCAAAGAGTGGGAACAAAGGGAGTCTTTTCTGGCTGGCTGCTGGTGACCAATGGTGTTCCACAGGGGTCTGTGTTGGGATCCATTCTTTTTACGGTGTATGTCAACGATATGGATGATGGAATTGATGATTTTGTTGAAAAGTTTGCAAACAATTCAAAAATAGTTGGAGGGACAGGTAGTTTGAGGAAGTAGAGAAGCTCCAGAAGGAATTAGATAGATTAGGAGAATGGGCAAAGAAGTGGCATATATGATGTCTGGAAGTATATGGTCATGCATGTTGGTAGAAGAAATGGAAGTATTGACCAGTTTCTTATTGGAAGGAAAATACAAAAACCTGATGAGCAAAGGGACATGTGAGTCCATGTGCAGGATTCCCTAAAGGTTAATTTGTAGGTTGAGCTGGTGGTGAGCAAGGCAAATACGATGTTAGCATTCATTTCAAGAGGATGAGAATATAAAAGCAAGGATGTAATGTGAGACTTAATAAAGCACTGGTGAGATCTCACTTGGAGTAATGTTAGCAGTTTTGGGCCCCTTATCTCAGAAAGGATGTGTTGACATTGGAGAAGGTTCAAAGGATGTTCACGAAAATGATTCCAGGATTGAGCAGCTTGCTGTATGAAGAGTGTCTGATGGCTCTGGGCCTGTATTCATTAAAATTCAGAAGAATGAGGGCTGACCCAATTGAAACCTATCAAATGTTGAAAGGCCTTGATAGAGTGGATGTAGAGAGGATGTCTCCTCTGGTGAGTGAGCCTAAGACCCTATAATATCCATCATTCAGCTTCTCACTTTGTCGTAGTCTTCTGAGCACTGCATAAGTTGCCCATCAGTCAATCTCAGCTATTGATGACCAAGATGGAGCAAGCAGGGGACCAGCAGCCAAAACACCAGAAGCATTTCAGTGAAGAACAACTCCAGGAAGACCAAGAGGACTTAAAGGAAGAGGAAGGAGGTGCAGGTACAGAGGAACTCAGTCCAAATCCCCAGCACAGGTACTACCAAAAGAGAATACATTTCTGGAGATGCTGTTAGGCATTGGTGGATTTACAAAAGCTTCTCACTGACTGATAACATCTGTCTCTTGGTAACCACTCAGTCTCACAACACTCACATACGGCACAGTAATTTAAACCACCACAATATTTTGCAAATAGTCTTCAGACAGTGTGATACATCCAGCTACTACCACCTTACACTGTCACCACAGTACAATTATGAATGATTTTCAGAAAGTTACTTGAAGAAGATGCAGTTTTTATCTTGCATAAACAGCAAACTAAGGCTCCTACTGTCATTTTTACACTCAGCCAAACATTGCATTAAGGGCTTTCTCAGAGCTGCAGATTTAATTAGATTAGTTGATTGTCATCATAATTCACCCTTTCAATACATGCTGTTCTCTTCTCCAGCCCAGCACCTGCCACATTTTGAATTAATCTCACAGGCTGAATATCTTCACACGTTCCCATTTGTAAATTTTACAAGTGCTTATCAAATGGTACACTTGAGTACAGAATAAGAACGCATGTTTAGTATACTACAATACAAATAGTACAAAGTATCAGGACAACTCACTGAAGTCAAAGGGCACTCTTCATCTCTCAGAACCATAGAACCATAGTACATTACAGCACAGAAAACAGGCCATTCAGCCCTTCTAGTCTGTGCCGAAACTTTATTCCACTAGTCCCATTTACCTGCACCCAGTCCATAACCCTCCAGACCTCTCTCATCCATGTATCTATCCAATTTATTCTTAAAACTTAAGAGTGAGCCCGCATTTACCACGTCAGATGGCAGCTCGTTCTACACTCCCACCACTCTCTGAGTGAAGAAGTTCCCCCTAATGTTCCCCCAAAACCTTTGCCCTTTCACCCTAAAGCCATGTCCTCTCGTGTTTATCTCTCCTAATCTAAGTGGAAAGAGCCTACTCACATTTACCCTGTCTATACTCCTCATAATTTTGTAAACTTCTATCAAATCTCCCACCATTCTTCTACGTTCCAAGGAATAAATTATTTCAATTTAATACTTGAGCAGTGGCTATGAATAGTCGCAAAGTCAGTTGACCATGACATATTCTCAGTGGCTCCACAGCATCATTAGAAACTGCAGCCAAACCTCTAACAATGTAGCCCATTCGGCATATCAATCTTTCAATTGCAGACACAACTTAATAGTTTGAGAGCTATACTCTAATCAGAGTGCTTTCACAAACCATCTACAAAAGAAGCAAGGCATTAAAGCTTCAAACGTGGTTACATTTCTGTTCAAACAACAATGACTTTCAAAACAGAATTCCTACACTGAAAGTCACGACACATGATATGACTTTCTATCATGTGCAATCTTTCAGTGAATTTCAAATTTGTGATTATTGTAGTTTTCCAAAGGCATCTCAGCTCACTGGCTATTAACTCTGACTATGATTAGATTAGATTAAACTTTATTGTCATTGTGCTGAGTACAGATACAAACCCAATGAAATGCATTTAGCATCTGACCAGAAATGCAAAGAGTAGTGTTATTTACAAAATAACTGTGAATAAAAAAAGTGCTACAGCACACAAATATAAAAGTACTGAGACAGTACAATATGGATGCAATACTGCTTAGCGCTGTGATGAGACGTTCACCTTTTCGCCCTACCCAGGCAGCGTTTATGGTAGCTGTTCTCAATGATAGGCAATTGTGTGCTGATAATCTGCATTCATCATTGCACACTGCACAACTTCTGGGAAACCATTTCTTTGCTCTCATCATTATGGCCACCTATTTGCATGAGTTCTTTGTACGAGTTCACTGTCACAGCTAATATAAAACCAATATGGCACAGAAGAGTCTTTTGTAGCACTGATTGCTATTTAGGCTGGACTTGAGAGTCTCTTTCTTCAGGACGTGGCATCTTAGATTGTCCTCACACAGGTGGCTTATTATCTTTTCCTGTGAATGACTTTGTGAAAATTACTGGATAAGAAAAGGACTTATATATCTGCAACACATGACAATATGGAGCAAATCTCCTAATGTGGGAGGACCATATCACCTTCATTAACAAAAGGCTCAGCAGGAGATGTTGCAGTTGGTGATAGAAACATAGAAACATAGAAAATAGGTGCAGGAGTAGGCCATTTGGCCCTTCGAGCCTACACTGCCATTCAGTATGATCATGGCTGATCATCCAACTCAGAACCCTGTACCTGCCTTCTCTCTATACTCCCTGATCCCTTTAGCCACAAGGGCCATATCTAACTCCCTCTTAAATATAGCCAATGAACTAGCCTCAACTGTTTCCTGTGGCAGAGAATTCCACAGATTCACCACTCTCTGTGTGAAGAAATTTTTCCTCACCTCTGTCCCAAAAGACTTCCCTTTTATCCTTAAACTGTGACACCTTGTTCTGGACTTCCCCAACATCGGGAACAATCTTCCTGCATCTAGACTGTCCAATCCCTTTAGGATTTGCTACATTTCAATAAGATCCCCCCTCAATCTTCTAAATTCCAGTGAGTATAAACCTAGTCGATCCAGTCTTTCATCATATGAAAGTCCTGCCATCCCAGGAATCAATCTGGTGAACCTTCTTTGCACTCCCTCTATGGCAAGAATGTCTTTCCTCAGATTAGGGGACTAAAACTGCACACAACACTCCAGGTGTGGTCTCACCAAGGCCTTGAACAACTGCAGTAGTACCTCCCTGCTCCTGTACTCGAATCCTCTTGCTATAAATGCCAGCATACCATTCGCCTTTTTCCACCGCCTGCTGTACCTGCATGCCCACTTTCAATGACTGGTGTATAATGACACCCAGGTCTCGCTGCACCTTCCCTTTTCCTAATCGGCCACCATTCAGATAATAATCTGTTTTCTTGTTTTTGCCACCAAAGTGGATAACCTCACATTTATCCACATTAAATTGCATCTGCCATGAACTTGCCCACTCACCGAACCTATCCAAGTCACTCTGCATCCTCTTAGCATCCTCCTCACAGCTAACACTGCCGCCCAGCTTCGTGTCATCCGCAAACTTGGAGAAGCTGCATTTAATTCCCTCATCTAAGTCATTAATATATATTGTAAACAACTGGGGTCCCAGCACTGAGCCTTGCGGTACCCCACTAGTCACAGCCTGCCATTCTGAAAAGGTCCCGTTTATTCCCAGTCTTTGCTTCCTGTCTGCCAACCAAATCTCTATCCACATCAATACCATACCCCCAATACATGTGCTTTAAGTTTGCACACTAATCTCCTGTGTGGGACCTTGTCAAAAGCCTTTTGAAAATCCAAATATACCACATCCACTGGTTCTCCCCTATTCACTCTACTAGTTACATCAAAAAATTCTATGAGATTCGTCAGATATGATTTTCCTTTCACAAATCCATGCTGACTTTGTCTGATGATTTCATTGCTTTCCAAATGTGCTGTTATCACATCTTTGATAACTGACTCGAGCATTTTCCCTACCACGGATGTTAGGCTAACCAGTTTATAATTCTCCGGTTTCTCTCTCCCTCCTTATTTAAAAAGCGGGGTTACAACAGCCACCCTCCAATCCTCAGGAGCTAGTTCAGAATCTAAAGAGCTTTGAAAAATTATCACGAATGCATCCATTATTTCTTGTGCTACTTCCTTAAGCACTCTGGGATGCAGACCATCTGGCCCTGGGGACTTATTTGTCTTTAATCCCTTCAATTTAACTAACACCATTTCCCTACTAACATGTATTTCCCTTAGTTCCTCCATCTCACTAGACCCTCGGTCTCCTACTATTTCCGGAAGATTATTTATGTCCTCCTTATTGAAGACAGAACCAAAGTAGTTATTCAATTGGTCTGCCATGCCCTTGTTCCCCATGATCAATTCACCTGTTTCTGACTGTAAGGGACCTACATTTGTCTGAACCAATCTTTTTCTTTTCACATATCTTTAAAAACTTTTACAGTCAGTTTTTATGTTCCCTGCCAGTTTTCTCTCATAATCTTTTTTCCCTTTCCTAATTAAGCCCTTTGTCCTCCTCTGCTGGACTCTGAATTTCTCCCAGTCCTCAGGTGAGCCACTTTTTCTGGCTAATTTGTATGTTTCTTCTTTGGATTTGATACTATCCCTAATTTCCCTTGTCAGCCACGGGTGCACTACCTTCCCTGGTTTATTCTTTTGCCAAACTGGGATGAATAATTATTGTAGTTCATCCATGCGATCTTTAAATGCTTGCCATTGCATATCCACTGTCAACCCTTTAAGTATCATTTGCCAGTCTATCTTAGCTAATTCACCTCTCATACCTTCAAAGTTACGCTTCTTTAAGTTCAGAACCTTTGTTTCTGAATTAACTATGTCACTCTCCATCTTAATGAAAATTCCACCATATTATGGTCACTCTTACCCAAGGGGCCTCTCACGATAAGATTGCTAATTAATCCTTCCTCATTGCTCAATACCCAGTCTAGAATGGTCTGCTCTCTAGTTGGTTCCTCGACATGTTGGTTCAGAAAACCATCCCGCATACATTTCAAGAAATCCTCTTCCTCAGCACCCTTACCAATTTGGTTCACCCAATCTATATGTAGAGTGAAGTCACCTATTATAACTGCTGTTCCTTTATTTCACACATTTCTAATTTCCTGTTTAATGCCATCCCCAACCTCACTTCTACTGTTAGGTGGCCTGTACACAACTCCCACCAGCGTTTTCTGCCCCTTAGTGTTATGCAGCTCTACCCATATCGATTCCACATCCTCCCGGCTAATGTCCTTCCTTTCTACTGCATTAATCTCCTCTCTAACCAGCAATGCTACCCCACCTCCTTTTCTTTCACGTCTATCCCTCCTGAATATTGAATATCCCTGAATGTTGAGCTCCCATCCTTGGTCACCCTGGAGCTATGTCTCTGTGATCCCAACTATATCATATTCATTAATAACAACCTTCACTTTTAATTCATCCACCTTGTTACGAATGCTCCTTGCATTGACACACAAAGCCTTCAGGCTCGCTTTTACAACATCTTAGGCCTTATACAATTATGCTGAAAAGTGGCCCTTTTTGATTTTTGCCCTGGATTTTCCGGTCTGCCACTTTTACTTTTCACCTTACTACATTTTGCTTCTACCCTCATTTTACAGCCCTCTGTCTCTCTGCACTTGTTCCCATCCCCCTGCCACATTAGTTTAAATCCTCCTGAACAACAGTAGCAAATGCTCCCCCGAGGACATTGGTTCCAGTCCAGCCCAGGTGCAGACCGTCCTGTTTGTACTGGTCCCACCTCCTCCAGAACTGGTTCCAATGCCCCAGAAATTTGAATCCCTCCCCCTTGCACCATTTTTCAAGCCACGTATTCATGTGATATATCCTCCTATTTCTACTCTGACTAGTACGTGGCACCGGTAGTAATCCAGAGATTATTACCTTTGTGGTCCTACTTTTTAGTTTATCTCCTAACTCCCTAAATTCACCTTGTAGGACCTCATCCCGTTTTTTTCCTATATCGTTGGTACCTATGTGCACCACGACCATCTTCCATCTTCCATCTTCCCCAGAACTTGGTGGTATATACAATTCTACACTATCATCATAGAGAACATCGCCACATTAGCCATTACTGACTGGTTTGATGCACACTGGTTGTTCATCCTGTTGGGTGAGGCCTTTCACCAATTCTATTATGGTTCTTGGAATTACTGAGTAACCTGCAAGAAACTGGTCGGTGGCTCGAAGTTTTTGGATGACTCAGAGTCGGACTGTGGTCGGGTGCTTCCAGGATGCAGGACCGGATGTTGTCAGTACCAGGGTGCCCAAAGCCTGTGCCCCTCAGCTATGTGGAGTACTTTGCCATGTCTTCAACCTGAGCCTGAGGCTCCGGAGGGTTCCTGTACTGTGGAAGACATCCTGCCTCGTCCCTGTGCCGAAGATGCCGCACCCCAGCAGCCTCAATGACTACAGACCGGTGGCATTGACCTCCCACATCATGAAGACCCTGGAGAGACTTGTTCTGGAGCTGCTCCAGCCTATAGTGAGGCCACACTTAGATCCCCTCCAGTTTGCTTACCAGCCCCGACTAGGAGTTGAGGATGCCATCGTCTACCTGCTGAACTGTGTCTATGCCCACCTGGACAAGCCAGCGAGCACTGTGAGGGTCAAGTTTTTTGACTTCTCCAGTGCGTTCAACACCATCTGCCCTGCTCTGCCTGGGGGAAGAAACTGACAGCAATGCAGGTGGATGCTTTCCTGGTGTCATGGATTCTTGATTACCTGACTGGCAGAACACAGTACGTGTGCTTGCAACACTGTGTGTCCGACAGGATGATCAGCAGCACTGGGGCTCCACAGGGGACTGTCTTGTTTTCCTTTCTCTTCACAATTTACACCTCGGACTTCAACTACTGCACAGAGTCTTGTCATCTTCAGAAGTTTTCTGCTGACTCTGCGATAGTTGGATGCATCAGCAAGGGAGATGAGGCTGAGTACAGGGCTATAGTAGGAAACTTTGTCACATGGTGTGAGCAGAATTATCTACAGCTTAATGTGAAAAAGACTAAGGAGCTGGTGGTAGACCCGAGGAGAGCTAAGGTACTGGTGACCCCTGTTTCCAACCAGGGGGTCAGTGTGGACATGGTGGAGGATTACAAATACCTGGGGATACGAATTGACAATAAACTGGACTGTTCAAAGAACACTGAGGCTGTCTACAAGAAGGGTCAGAGCCGTCTCTATTTCCTGAGAAGACTGATGTCCTTTACCATCTGCCGGATGATGCTGAGGATGTTCTATGAGTCTGTGGTGGCCAGTGTGATCATGTTTGCTGTTGTGTGCTGGGGCAGCAGGCTGAGGGTAGAAGACACCAACAGAATCAACAAACTCATTTGTAAGGCCAGTGATGTTGTGGGGATGGAACTGGACTCTCTGACGGTGGTGTCTGAAAAGAGGATGCTGTCCAAGTTGCATGCCATCTTGGACAATGTCTCCCATCCACTACATAGTGTACTGGTTGGGCACAGGACTACTTTCAGACAGAGACTCATTCCACTGAGATGTAACTCAAAGCGTCATAGGAAGTCACTCCTGCCTGTGGCCATCAAACTTTACAACTCCTCCCTTGGAGGGTCAGACACCCTGAGCCAATAGGCTGGTCCTGGACTTATTTCCTGGCATAATTTACATATTACTATTTCATTATTTATGGTTTTATTACTATTTATTATTTATGGTGCAACTGTAACAAAAACCAGTTTCCCCCAGGATCAATAAAGTATGACTATGACTATGATGGTGCATCGGCAAATTTGCGGCACTGGAAGGCTCATGGCAGGAAGAGTTTTCTTCCTTCTCCCGTCTGCGTGAGATCATGGGACTTTCGAGAGACTTTGAACTTTTTTTACAGTGCCCATGACCTGTTCTTCATCAAGTTACAGTATTGCTTGCACTGTTGTAAATATATGTTATAATTATATGGTTTTTGTCAGTTTTTCAGTCTTGGTCTGTCTTGTGTTTCTGTGACATCACACCGGAGGAACATTGTATCATTTCTTAATACATACATTACTAAATGACAATAAAAGAGGACTGCGTGTCCTCATAATCTAAAAAAAAACTGAATCTCAGGCTGGTACATGGTGATATATATGTACTTTGATAATGAATTCACTTTGAACTTTGAGGTGCCTGAAAATTATGCCTTTCATCCACCTGAGGAAACAGATATGGCCGTGTTTAGCATTTTGCTGTTAAAGCTCAAAGCTCAAAGTAAATTTATTGTTAAATATGTATATGTCACCCTATACTACCTAGGTTCATTTTCATGCAGGCATTCACAGTAGAACAAAGAAATAAAGTAGAATAATTGAAAAAAACCATTAAAAAAAAGACTGACAAATAACCAGTCTACGAATACCACAGCAAACTGTCAGGTCAGCAGAAAAGGGAAATGGCTGCAGTCTACCATCACTGCAGGGTTTTCAAGACAAAGAAGTGGGCAGGAAAAATCATTGCAGACACCACCCACTGCCTTTTCCAAAAGCTCCCTTCTGAAAAGCATTATCAGGTTATTAAACAATAACTTCACACTGTCATGTACCCCGTGACGGGTTAAAGAACCAGCAGAAGTGGAAAACACCTTGGAGTCTGGTATTACTGTTAACTAATGCTATTTATTAGTAACTACGCAATACAGTAATATAAATTCAGATATACCAAACAGGGTAGCAATGATTATATATATATATATAAATGTGGAAATATAAAAACCAAGCTTCTTCAAGCCTAGGGGTAAATGGATACAGTCTTACAGTGATGGGTAAAATTCAGTTCAGTTCGTGGTATTCAGTAGAGATGGAGAGAGAGAGGTGTTGTGATTGTTCGAATAAGCCGATGCCGTTGATTCTTCCCGTTGTCCTCCGAAATCCTTTAGAAGTCACTGAATGTGACCACAACAAGGGGACCGTCTTCTGTGAGGGAGTTATCAACCCAGGCGAAGGTTGGACACACTAATAACTTCCCACCCGTCACACCTTTTCCACGCTGCGAGAGCCACTGATCAATTCTCCTGATAAATCCTCCAAAAACCCACCTTTCTGTGGGCACAACAAAGCTCAACCAGTGTCCAAAATCATGTGTCTGTCCGTCTACCAGATGACCTTGTAGTTATCTCACCATGCTGACCACCAGCCGTCCATCAAGTAGCTCCTCCCTTCTCTCTCTGTAGGAACTCAGAAGCTGGCAGTGTCCTTGCAGAAATTCCAAACAAACTGTGAGCAGTCTTCACCTCTCTCTCTCTTAATAACAAGGTGTTTGTGCTGTACGGCTCTCTCTCTCTCTTTTTAAAAAGCACAGTTCATAAGGAATAATTCAGGATCCCGTCACACACACCATCTTAAAAGTTTCTTCCCCCAGGCAGGTAATCTAATCATCCATTTTAGTTAGTGCCCCACCCCACCACACCCTCTATCTATTATAAAGTTGATACTTGATTTTCTGGGTTTCAGTGAGAGAATCCGAATCATAAATTGGACAAAATATTTGATGTGTGAATGAATATGCTGGTCCAGTAAATGAATTGTGAATAGAAGAAGAAAGACACATAGCAGGGAATGGAGCGAGAAAAGAGGGCAGAGCCGTTTGATGTGCGAGAAAGAGATAGAGAGAGACAGAGAGAGAAATAAAGGGATAGAAAGAGAGAGTTGGAGAGAGTGAGACAGAGAGGGTGATAAAGAGATAGAGAGAAATAGAGATAAAGATAGAGAGATAGAGAGAAATAGAGAGAGTGATAGAGTGAAAGAGAGCGATAGATATAGAGATAGAGTGAGATATAGAGAGCTATAGAGAGGTGGAGTGGCAGAGCAGCAGGGGATGGGAGAGAGAATGTGAGAGAGCAGCAGATTATGGGAAAGGGAACACAAGGCAGGGCAGCACGACATGGGAGAGGGAGAGAGGCACAGGATCTCCCAGTGGCCACACATTTTAATTCCACGTCCCATTCCCATTCTGACATGTCTATCCACGGCCTCCTCTGCTGTAAAGATGAAGCCACACTCAGGTTGGAGGAACAACACCTTATATTCCGTCTGGGTAGCATCCAACCTGATGGCATGAACATTGACTTCTCAAACTTCCGCTAATGCCCCATCTCCCCCTCATACCCCATCCATTCTTTATTTATATACACACATTCTTTTTCTCTCTCTCCTTTTTCTCCCTCTGTCCCTCTCACTACACCCCTTGCCCATCCTCTGGGTTTTCCCCCCCTCCCCCTTTTCTTTCTCCCTGGGCCTCCTGTCCCATGATCCTTTCATATCCCCTTTGCCAATCACCTGTCCAGCTCTTGGCCCCATCCCTCCCCCTCCTGTCTTCTCCTATCATTTCAGATCTCCCCCTCCCCCTCCAACTTTCAAATCTCTTACTAGCCCTTCTTTCAGTTAGTCCTGACAAAGGGTCTCGGCCTGAAACGTCGACTGTACCTCTTCCTTGAGATGCTGCCTGGCCTGCTGCGTTCACCAGCAACTTTGATGTGTGTGAAATGCAGAACAAAAGAGAAGAAAGAAAGGAGCAGGTTTTGTGTGAGAGAAAAAACAATGATATTGCATGTATAGGTGTCAGAAAACAAGAGCTCCAAATTTAAAGGCACAGTCTTAAATAGTATCAACTCACCTTGACTACTATCATTTGTTTGTGCCAATAGGTCTTGTGCAACTGGAAGAGAGCTGGTTGTGTTGTGTGTATCTGTACCTTTAAAGATTACCTGATGAGGTCGCTGCTGTGCAGCTGTGAGGAATGAATTTAGAGCTTTGTCAGTAAAGCACGCTGTTCTAAAACAGTGTGGCACTGAACAAGAGAGATGGGCAACACTTCTTTCAACATTGTTGCTGAACATCGCAAGCTTTGCCGAACCTTTCAAAATAAAATCAGCGAGATGTGTAACAACAGTTAATTGCCCTGAAATTGGTGCAAATGAATTTCAAAATTATCAGTTTTCTCCACAGTGACTGCTGCTCACAGACTGGCAGATAATTTCTATTGTGCTTTTTGGCTGTAAGCACCATGAATGCTCTTCCTTACTGCATTAGCAAACCTGAACAGTTGGAGGTTTTAGGAGCCAAACAATTTCTTGCCTTTGCACAAATGCTGAGCTGCACTGGGCAAATCAGGTGACTTTCATGTCAGGCTTCAATCTCAGAAGAGCGTGGGCTTCACTCATGTGGATTGCAGCTAGCAACAATATGTGTGGAAGTTAAAGATTTCCCATACATGGTATTGAAGTATATTTGCACAGTGATTTCATACCAGTATTATTTTATACACAATAACGTCGACTTCTGGTCAAAATGTGTTTGCAGTTGGTGAAGGGATGCTCAGCAGATCTATATGCGCGAGTACAGTGGTTCCTAACCAAAACTATTAAGCAAGGGGTCCACATTGGGAAGCCGTCCACTAGTATGACTCCTGAATCTAATTTAGATTTGATTCTCATTTCAGATCCACTGATTAGCACGAGGCAATCTGGTAAGGTTCCAACTGGCAGGCAAATGACTGGAGTATCTTTAAGGGCTTCTTGTAAGACCGTGGCTTTCTGTCACATTTGATATGGTTTAATAGATTAGATTTGTAATCTGGATCTTGATTTGTATATCAATGAAGATATGTGCTTTAAGTATGCTAACAAAGCATATACATTTCATTTTTACTAATCTCATTAAGAAGAGTAGATATGAAAGTTACCTCTGTTAGAATTTACAGCAGCAGACTGTTGCTCTGAAGCAATATTGGAACAGAAACATTAACTATATTCTGTCTGTTCATAACAAGGCAACATTAAGAAAGTAATACCACATAAATTATGAAGTATAAATATGCCATGCAGTTTTCATGCTTATAGAAATTTAGGCAGATGGTTTATTTTGAATTAACTTTAAAATCCTATCTCCAAAGCTTTGCCTTCTGATGTTCTGAATTTCTATCCCTCACATCAATAACATAAGTTTCATGCAGTAATTTAATTATGTCCTGAGGCAAGTGGAAAATGAAAGAATTGACTATCGTGTACAGCTGTACAAATGAGCGAGAAGTAAGAATATTGTAAGCATGGGGTGTTACTTTTATCCAAAAGGAAATGCCACATATCAGACAGCATAATCCCCATCTCTTATCAGCACAGTCTGATTCATCACCAATATAAAGTAGGCTCTGCCCTTGAAAAACATTATGCCCACTATTCCCACAAGATCTACTTTGTCAATCAGATTGGTGACACTTCTCACTGAAAACTTTACACATCAGACGAATATCAAAAGAGTCATCATAATCGTGATAACCTAACCTTCAGAGAATGAGCAATAACCACATTTACAATCAGCTGGTTCTAGTTCATTTTGGTACATAGTTTCCCATTTTAATTAGAAAATGATTGAGCCAAGATGCATTTTGGCATGCCGTATTTGTTTTTTATGTCTATATCATTTACTTAAAACAATATTAATTCTGTAAAAACCTTTTCAGAGAGTCAATTCGATTTTCTGTGTGGAACACCAGGGATAGTTGCTGGTTGTTTTTTGGTATTTGGGACTTATTTACATTACAGCATGTTACACTTGGCTTCAAAAGCTAATTACATTTGCAGCAGGTTCCCATCCTCAGCATCAGTAATGAACAGATTTGTGTAAACCAGAATGAAGCTTTATCGTTGCAGAAAAATGGAAGTCCACTGAGATATGATGAGACAAGTGAAGCCGAAAGAAAAGCAATAAATGGAAGCCAGCTAAAGTCATCATCAGGTCTCCGTTTGAGGCATTCCCTGTGGATCGAGATTAATTTGCTTCTACTAGTTTTGTGGGTTCTGTCTTTGGGATTCAGAGACAAGATCTTTCACCAATGGGATGAGGATGATTCTTATGATAACTTTCCCTGTGGCAGATATTAATGAGAGTGATAACCTTTCTTGAAGATGACCCTGATTATGGAACCTCTCAGGTTCCCTTGTATATCCTCCTGTTCCCTGATGATGGAGATAAGGCTATAAATTTTATCTAAAGTTCCTCTCTGATAAGCTTTAGAATGTCTTCTAAAAACTGTGTGATCCAGACTTTTTGGTATTTTACAATTGTCATATTGCCCTCTCAAAGTCTTGTCAGTTTGGGTATTGACATTTTAATTATCATACAGAACATTACAGCACAGTACAGGCCCTTTAACCCACAATGTTGTGATGATTTTTTAACCAATCTAACCCTTTCCCCCTACATAGCCCTCCATTTTTCTATCATCCATGTGCCTATTTAAAAGTTTCTGAAATGTCCCAAATGTATCTGCCTCTACCATCACCTTGGCAAGGTGTTTCATGCACCCATCACTCTGTGTAAGCAGGCTACCTCTGACATCTCCGCAATACTTTCCTGCAATGACCTTAAAATCATGCCCACCTGTATAAGCCATTTCTGCCCTAGGAGAAAGTCCATGGCATCAATCAATAGCATTGATTTATGCCTTTTATCATCTTGTACACCTCTATCAAGTCACGTCTCATCTTCCTTCACTTCACAGAAAAAAGCCCTAGCTCATTCAACCTATTCTCGTAAGACATGATCTTTAATCCAGCAGTGTTCTGGTAAATCTCCTCTGCACCTTCTAAATGCTTCCACATCCTTCCCCTAATGAGGTGACCAGACATGAACACAATATTCTGGACTATTATCGCACTAAAGCATTACCTTTCAGCTTTTGTCTTGCATGCCATCCAGACAGATCATCATGCCATATACAATTACATTGAGGGAGAAAAAAGGATAGTACAGAATACTGTGTTGCATTTACAGGGAAAGTATAGTGCAGGTAGACAAATTGTAGTGCAGTCCACAGTGAGGTAGATTGGGAGATCAACATTTCAAGAGTTCATATTTTTAGTGCATGGCAGGTCTATTTAGTAGTCTAATAGTGGAATAGCAGTTGCCCCTAAGTCTGGTCGTTTGTGTTCCCAGGATTTTGTATCTTCTACCTGACCAGAAGGATGGGAAGAGAAAATGACTAGGGTGGAAGAGGTCCTTGATTTTGTTTGCTGCTTTTCTGAGGCAGCAGTCAATGCAGGGGAGACTAGTTTGAATGATGCTCTGGCTGTGGTTATAACTCTGCAATTTCTTGTGGTTTAGGTGTAGGCAGCCGTTATACCAAGCTGCAGAGCATCTTACAGAGAACATAGAACATAGAAATCTACAGCACATTACAGGCTCTTCGGCCCACAATGTTGTGCCAACCATGTAACCTACTCTAGAAACTGCCTAGAAATTCCCACCACATCGCCCTCTATTTTTCTAAGCTCTATGTACCTATCTAAGAGTCTCTTAAAAGGTCCTATTGTATCCACCTCTACCACCGTCACTGGTAGTGAATTCAACACACCCATCACTCCGTGTGAAAAATTTACCCCTGACATTCCCTCAGTATCTACTTCCAAGCACCTTAAAACTATGCCCCCTCATGTTAGCCATTTCAGCCCTGGGAAAAAGCCTCTGGCTATCCATACGATCAATGCCTCTCATCATCTTCTACACCTCTATCAGGTCATCTCTGCTGCTCCAAGGAGAAAAGGCCAAGTTCACACAACCTATTCTCATAAGGCATCTTGACTGGATATTTTCTGTGGCACATCAGTAAAAATTGATAAGAGGCAAGAGAAATTCAGAGACAGCAAGGCTGGACCAGATAATGTGCTAAGGAAGTGAGTCAAGAAGAATTGCATCATTTGAGGAGCTTCACGAGGAATTTTCCAAAATACTCCTTCCAGTGGGTACTTTCTTCTATTCTTAGCTTTTACGTGGCTGAACCCTTCAGCGTGTGGGCTGTGGATGTCTTGAAAGTACTGAAAAATACACGCGTCATGAGTAACAGTGAGTCTTTCGATTTTCTTTGCTGTTTCCACCCACCTCCTGCGACTTAGGTCGAGATTTTTTTTGTTGGATGTCAGCTTTCAGAAGTGTGTATAACTATTTTTATTCACAAAAAATGCATGATGGAATTTCCAGCTCATATATGTGTTTATTACATGGAAATGTAACTCCTGCAGGCCACATCTGTAGAACTGATGTATCATCAGGACTGCCACCAGAATGCCATGCATTGAGTGCCTACATGTGCTGCTGGATATTGCAGACGTTTTCATCAAACCAATCCTATAGTTTTCTGGTAGGGAAGCCAAACCCTCTATGTGGGTATTAATTATTGAGGATTTCAAGATTTGGATCATCTGGTAACAATGAAGGTAAAACTACTATTTCTATTTGGGAGTAAGAGAAAATCTGCAGATGCTGGAAATTCAAGCAACACACACACAAAATGCTGGAGGAACTCAGCAGGCTAGGCAGCATCTATGGAAAAGAGTAAACAGTTGACATTTTGGGCCGTGACCTTTTGGCAGGACTATTTGGGTCCATTTGGTTCTGTCTGGGTCCAGGATCTATGCAATGACATGACCCATAATGGTTACTCATTTGCAGACTTAGTCAGATTTAGAATCAGGTTTACTATCACCAGCACATGTCATGAAATTTGTTAACTTTGTGGCAGCAGTACAATGCAATACATAATAACAGAAAAAATCTGAATTGCAGTATGAATATATATAATTAAATAGTTAAATTAATAAGTAGTGCACAAAAAATAGAAATAAAAGAGTAGTGAGGTAATGTTCATGGGTTGAATCTCCATTCAAACAGAGGGGAAGAAGCTGCTGCTGAATCGTTGAGTGTGTGCCTTCAGGCTTCTACACCTCCTTCCTGATGGTAGCAATGAGAAGAAGGCATGTCCTGGGTGGAGCAGGTCATTAATGATGGATGCTGCCTCCTTGAAGCTATCCTGGATAATACGAAGGCTAGTGCCCATGATGGAGCTGAGTCATTTTACAACTCTCTGCAGCTTACTTTGATCCTGTGCAGTAGTCCCCCTCCCACCGGCACCACCCCCACGCTACCAGACGGTGATGATTCCAGTAAGAATGCTCTCCATGGTACATGGTACGTTAGAAGAAATTAACATTAACATATCTGTAATACCATCTGGGAAATGGTACCGCAGCATAAAAGCCAGGACCAACAGGCTCCGAGACAACTTCTTCCACCAGGCCATCAGACTGTTTAATTCATGCGTACACAACTGTATTTCTATGTTATATTGACTATTCTGTTGTACATAGTATTTATTATAAATTACTATAATTGCACTTTGCACATTTGAACGGAGATGTAAAAGTTTTTATTCTTCATGTACATGAAGGATATAAGTAATAAAGTCAGTTCAATTCAATTCAATTCACTTCAATATCTCCCCCCACCCCGCACATTTAATTACGTCAAAAAATTAAAAATAATCATTAGTCTTATGGAGGGTCTTGGACTGAAACATTGACTATATATTCCTTTCTGCAGATTCTGCCAGACTTGCTGAGTTCTTCCAGCATTTTGTGTGTGTTCTCTTACTTGTATTATTAAATTCTTGAGGGATATTTGCTAAATCCCAAAAATGATCTCTGCGGTTAGTGCACATATGATGGATGGTGCAGCCAATGCTGCAATTGTGAAGAAGACAGCATGTGCATACCTCTTGTCTGCCGGAAGCATGCGGACAAGGCAGATCAAGATGTCAATCAGTTTCCAGCCCTGACATACTGGAGCTCTAATGCTCCAGGCGATATACTTTCTTAACCTGCTGTAGCTGAACAATGATTAACGATGACAAGTGCTTTTGAAAGGATCTTCACAATTTACTGTGTTTTTAGTCTGTTGCTGCAGTCTTGGGATGGTATGGTAGTGTAGTGGTTAGCACAATGTTTTACGGTACCAGTGACTGGGTTCAATTCCTGACACTGCCTGGACTTTGCACATTCGCCCCATGTCCTCCCACAGTCCAAAGACATACCGGTTGGCGGTTAATAGGTTATTGCAAATTGTCCGCTGATTAGGCTAGGATTAAATCAGGGGTTGCTGGCAGCATAGCTCAAAGGGCCTATCCCTTGCTGTACCTCAACAACAAAATTTTTTAAAAACTTAGTAAACTTTATACATGCAAGCACTGAAGTATGTTTTTGATATCTTTAAAGTTTTTAGAAGTGAGGGACAAAAAGAGATTCCTCTTGATATTAAGCATGGCTTGAAGAATGAACATACCCTTTGCAGAGCAGGATAACATTTTTGAATGGAAGAAGAGCCAATAGGGTTTTCAGACAGAGGTATAATCAGAGTGGTCATTAAGAATGTAATTTCCCTACCCAGGCTTCAGCAATAGCCAAAGTTTGAAGAATGCACACTATGAAAAAAAAAGTTTCTTGTAAAACCTGCCACATGTTGCAGCCCACAACTAAACCCTCGGACAGAGTAGACGAGGGCTGCCGTACTGCCTTTGCTTCTGAACAATTAAGATTTTCATTCCTTCCAAGCTGCTGCTGGAGATTAAACAATTATCGTTTATTTTGCAGTGCACTCTTGCTTCAGAGTGACTGCTGGGGCCTCTATGCAGAAACAAATGATGTCATTTCTTCTTGTCAGAGAGAAGTAAGTGCAGAAACCTTGAGAGTTTCTAAAGGGTTCAAGATTCTCCATACAGCCGGATGGCATTGAGTACATGAATTTGGTCTTGCATGGCTGTCATGTGCGCTCTGCCACGTAACAAACTAAAGCGGATTTGACTGCCTTAATGGAAAACTGCTCTGTTAACAAACATAGGTAGTTACTTACTCTATAGCATTCTGGAAGCAGTCCTGATGCACTTCATGGGTGTGCTTTGTGTAAACTGCCAACACGTAACAGGTCGCTGTGTGACAATGGCTTTTTGCTAACACATGGCTCAAGACTCCAATGTAAAACCACTTCTCACTCACAAGCGGAACAGGCGTGGAACAAGTGACGTGCTGCCACAAGCAATTCTATAAAGCAGATGGGTAGCACGCTGGACCTGCAAGCATGGCTAAAGTGACCTGGGTTTGTTCCTTACCTGCTGTATGTAGAGGGTTGGTGTGCTCTCTTTTAACTAGTTAGTTTCCTCCAAGTTGTTGTGTATTTAATATTTCAATTTTGTATAAATATATATGTGTTTGTTTGATTAAGCGTTCTTGTTTGTTTAAATAATTAATTACAGGTTATATTTAAAAAAATCACATGCAGATACAAAAAGAGGGAGAATGAGAGGTTACTGATAATACAACTGACGATGTCCATCTGTCACAGTTCTCCTACATGTTTATGTCATCCCACTACTACGTGATACATGCACACCTCACTTAAAGTAAAGACAAAGTTACACCCATTTTTCAGACTCCCCGCATCTTCCTTTGAGTTATTTTAATGTTTTTGGAAGCTATAAAACAAAACACAGGTTCTTGGATTTCCGTTCATATTCCATATCATAGTGGATTAGGAGGTTAGCTTTTTATTTGTCACAGTGAAATGTGTTGTTTTGCATCAAATCAAATCAGTGTGGATTGCACTGGGGCCAACCCGCAAGTGTTGTCACGCTTCTGGTACCAACATAGCATGCCCTCAAACACGAGAAAATCTGCAGATGCTGGGAATTCAAGCGAACGCACACAAAATGCTGGAGGAACTCAGCAGACTAGGCAGCATCTATGGAAAAAGAGTTAACAGTCCAGATTTCAGACTGGGACCCTTCAGCAGGACTAGAAAGAAGGGAGAAGTTAGATTAAGAAGGCGGGGGGAGTGGAGGAAGAAGTACAAGGTGGCAGGTGATAGGTGAAACCAGGAGAGGGGGGAGGAGTGAAGAAATGAGCTGGGAAGTTGATTGGTGGAAGAGGTAAGGGCTGAAGAAGGGGTATCTAATAGGAGAGGACAGAAGTCTGTGGAAGAAAGGGAATGGGGAAGAGCACCAGAGGAAGGTGATGGACAGGTAAGAAGAGAAAGTGTGAGAGGGAAACACAAATGAGGAATGGTGAAGGAAAGGGGGAAGGGATAGTTACCGGGAATTAAAGAATTGATGTTCACTCCATCAGGTTGGAGGCCACCCAGATGTTATACAAGATGTTGCTCCTCCAACTTGGTGTGGCATTATCATGGCAGTAGAGGAGGCCATGGACCTCAACAATAACCCACAACATAGGGACCAGCTTCATTTCCCCCTGGAGGATTAGAACATGCAAGCACAGCTCTCCCCATCCTATTACTCCCTGTTACCTCCCACTGTGCAGTAATTTCTGATCAAGTGGCTATCACACAAGCGGTGAGGTGTGGGTTTGATGTTTGCACCAAGTTTAAGTACATGAGGCTGAAAGTATACAAGTATGAATCCTAATTAGTAGAAATTGTTGGAAGATGAGTCATGACTAATTGGATAAATGGAGCAATTAATGAATCAAGTGGTGCAGTTGCTGAGGAATGGCATTTGAAAATGCATTCTCTGATCTTGACCATTTGTATAAGGTCATTAAGGTCCCCTTGCGTTCCATCCATCTCTGAAGAACTAATCTCTTGGCATTATCTGTTGACACTGTCATTTGTCTGGAGAGTTTCCAGCCTCCTAAGGTGAAAGGACATCTCTCCTTCATTCAACCTATCTGTTCAAGATTTCCAGAGAAACTTCCATAAACCTAACTGTTCATCATTCTCTTCTGCAGTCCACCAAAGGGGAAAATAAACTCATGACCTTAAACAGTCATAATATGCTTCTCTTTTAATGAGTGCAGCCTGCCTCTACATGGTGCTATGAAGTTATGACATTGGGACCCCTAATTCTGTTTGCCTCCAGTGAACTCGATGACAGCATTTCTGATTTATAGCTAACATTGTAATTAGCAACTGACAAAACTGAAATTAACACCCTGGCTGCAAATTAATCAACATGATTGGAGTAAACCCATATCACGTCAGGGGATCCTTCTTACAATTTACTTAATATGATCCATTTTTCTTTGCTTATGTTACTGCAACATTCATATTTTGTACCCCAATGCAAATAGCCAAAGTAATAGTGAACTTACTTAGGCTCTGACATCACATATATTATTAAGGGGAGGAGACAGATTAAAAGAAAGAAGACAAACACAGAATTCTGGAGGAGCTCAGCAGGTCGAGCAGCATCTGTGGAGATGACTAAAGAGTTGGTGTTTTGAGACCTTCCTTCAGTCCAGCATTTTGTCTACGTCGCTTTGGATTTCCAGCATCTGCAGACTTTGTCCTGCTTAAAGGAAAAGCATTACTTGGATACCAGATTGAAAATTGGCAGGATCTGCAGAGTGAGAAACATAGGAATAATTTCAGGTCAATGACCCTTCGTTAGAATGGGCTGTGGGCAGGCTTTGAGATATCAAGAGGTATGTTAGTTACCTTAGTCACCAAATCTCTGACTGGCTCTTGTAGTTAAGTTATTTAGTGGACTGATACAGTTGAGTTCTGGTCAATGGAAACATTCATAATATTAGTCATGGGACGGTGGGTGGGGGTGTGTGGAGTTGGTTCAATGATATTAATACCGTAAAATATTAAATGTGGATAATTCTAGCTCGATATTCAGTTGTGATACTGGGTGTTTGACTACAAAAACGAAACATACCCTTTGGCCCAATCAATCCATGTTGACCTGATCTTTTGCCTAGACCCATCTACCAGCACCTGGACCATAACCCTCCAAACTCTTCTCCTCTGTGTACCTATCAATTTCACCTTGAATATTGCATCTTTCCCCTTAAACCTATGTCCTTTAGTTCTATTCTCACCCAACCTGAGGAGAAGACACCCGCAAAAATTTGGATGTTACTTGTCACTTTTCAGCTGAGGCTTATTGTTGAAGTCTTGCTGCATGCAGGGATGGGCTAGTTCATTTGCTAAGGGGGCTGGAATGAAATTGATCACCTAATTATCAGTCAATGAAGGTTATAGAAAAAACAACTGAAGGCCAATGGTCATATGACTTTCTCCTGAGGAAATCCTGCAACAATTCTGGAAACGGCCTCCAACAATCACAATCAGGAGCTTTTATAACCAGCCAATAGGGATCTTTGCTCTTATTTCCCATTGACTTCCTTGTTACCAGCTGCTCTCGCTTCAGCTTTGGAATTTAGTTCTATTGTGCACACTTGAACCCAGGCTGGACTTGTTAAACCCCAATGTGAGCAAGGATGGATATTATTAGTAAGGGTCACTCAGTACTACAGTCAATGACACTTTCCACAGATCTGCTGATGACTGAGAGAGTACACTTATTGGATGGTATTTAGTTGGTCTGGCTTTGACCAGCTTTTTGTGAATGGGAAGTAACCAAGCAATTTTCCACAGTTTTCCATCAGGAAGATACCAATGTTGTAAATGTATCGGAATGGTTTGGCTGGAGGTGAACCTAGTTCTGCAGAATGTGTTAGGTAGTGCAGATGGGATGTGTCTAATCCCGTGGCTTTTGCCGAATCCAGTGCTCCAACCCATTTCTTTATGACTGGCTTCTATGATGGTGGTGACCTTGGTAGGAAGCTCAGATAGATTAACAGCTGTGCACTTGTGGCTGAAGAGGGTTGCAAGTCTTTTGCACTCCTGTGCTGGGTTTTGCTGTAGTTGAAGATGGAATCATCCTTGAAAATGCTTTGCTTTATTAGTTGTAGACTGTCCATCATAATTCAGAATTTAAATGGCAGAAACTTTGGCATTGGTTGTGGGATCACTATTGTTTTTCAAGGATTTTTTCTGTAGTTTAACATACAATCTATCCTGTGCTGAAGTTTGCCCAGGTTGGCACACCTTTAGATATAATTGGTGCTGCTCCTAGAATGCCTTTTGCACTCACTGAAATAAAGTCAGTCCTCTTCCTTGATATTAATTGTAGAATGAGATCTGTTGGGCTCTAAAGGAGGCAGTAATCATAATATGATAGAATTCAAGCTGCAGTTTGAGAGGGAGAAGATAGTCAGGTGTATTAGTGTTAAAATAAATGGAATTATAGAGACATGAAAGAGGAGCTGGCCAAAGCTGAATGAAAGGGACACTAGCAGGGTTGATAGCAGAACAGCAGTGGCTTGAGTTTCCGGGAGGGAATTTGGAAGGTGCAGGACAGTCACATCCAAAAGATGAAGAAGTATTCTAAAGGAAGGATGAAGCAACCATGGCCAACAAGGGAAGTCAAAGATTGCATGAAAACAAGAGAGGACATATAACAAAAAGTAGTGGGAAGATGGAGGATTAGGAAGATTTTGAAAACAAACAGAAGGCAACTAAAAAGCCAGAAGGAGAGAAAAGGTGAAATATGAAGGTAAGCTAGCTAGTAATATTAAGATGATACCAACATTTTTTTTCATATATATAAAGATTAAAAGTGAAGTGAGAGTACATATTGGACTAATGGGAAATGATGCTGGAGAGGTAGTAATGGGGGACAAAGAAATGGCAGACAAAGTTAATAAGTACTTTGGATCAGTCTTCACTGTGAAAAATACTAAAAGTATGCCAGAAATTCAAGAATGTCGAGGGACAGAAGTGACTGCAGTTCCTATTACTAAGAAGGAGGTGCTAGGGAAGCTGAAAGGTCTGAAGGTAGATAAGTCACCTAGACCCAATGGACTGCACCTGAGGGTTCTGAAAGAGGTAATTGAAGAGATTGTGTCGACATTAGTAATGATCTTTCAAGAATCACTAGGTTCTGGAATGCCTCTGGAGGACTGGAAAACTGCAAATGTCATTCCACACTTGAAGAAGGGAGGGAAGTAGAAGAAAGTAAATTATAGGCCAGATAGCCTGACCCCACTGGTTGGGAAGGTGTTGGAATCCATTATTAAGGATGGGATTTCTGGATACTTGGTGGCATGATAAAGTAGGCACAAGCAAGCATGGTTTCCTTAAGGGGAAATCATGTCTGACGAATCTGCTGGAGTTCTTTGAGGAAATGACAGGCAGGATAGACAAAAGAGAGTCAGTGGACATTGTTTACTTGGATTTTCAGAAGGCTTCTGACAAGGTGCTGTACAGAAGGCTGCTTAACAAGATAATAGCCCACGGTTTTAAGGGAAATATACGAGCAGATTGGTTGATTGGCAGGAGGCAAAGAGTGAGAACAAAGGGGACCTATTTTGGCTGGCTGCTGGTGACTAGTGGTGTTCTGCAGGGTCAGTATTGAGATCACTTTTTTTCATGTTATTGATGGCTTTGTGGCCACGTTTGTAGACAGTACCAAGAAACATGGAGGGGCAGTTAGTGTAGAGGAAGCAGGGAGTCTACAGAAGGACTTAGACATATTGGGAGAAAGTTCAAACAGGTGGCAGATGGAATATAGTGTAGGGAAGTGTATGGTCATGCACCTTGGTAAAAGGAATAAAGGTATTAATCTATTTTCTAATCAGGGAGAACGTTCAAAAATCAGATGTGCAAAGGGACTTGGGAGTCCTTGTGCAGGATTGCCTAATGGTTAACTTACAGGTTGAGTCAGTGTTAAGGAAGGCAAATGCTATTTTAGCATTCATTTCAAGAGGATTAGAACATAACAGCAATGATGTGATACCGAAGCTTTATAAGGCAGTGGTTAGACCACACAAAGTATTGTGAGGAGCTTATCTGAGAAAAGATAATAGACAATAGGTGCAGGAGTAGGCCATTTGGCCCTTCAAGCTAGCACCGCCATTCACTGTGATCATGGCTGATCATCCACTATCAGTATCCAGTTCCTGCTTATCCCCATAACCTTTGATTCCACTATCTTTAAGAGCTCTATCCATCTCTTTTTTTGAAAGCATCCAGAGACTTGGCCTCCACAGCCTTCTAGGGCACAGCATTCCATATGTCCACCACTCTCTAGGTGAAAAAGTTTTTCCTCAAAGTTTTTCCTAAATGGCCTACCCCTAATTCTTAAACTGTGACCTCTGGTTCTGGACTCACCCATCAGCGGGAACATGCTTCCTGCCTGCAGCGTGTCCAATCCTTTAATAATCTTATATGTTTCAATAAGATCCCCTCTCAGCCTTCTAAATTCCAGAGTATACAAGCCCAGTCGCTCCAATCTTTCGACATATGACAGTCCCGCCATCCTGGGAATTAACCTTGTGAACCTACTCTGCACTCCCTCAATAGCAAGAATGTCTTTCCTCAAATTTGGAGATCAAAACTGCACACAGTATTCCGGGTGTAGTCTCACCAGGGCCCTGTACAGCTGCAGAAGGACCTCTTTGCTCTTATACTCAATTCCCCTTGTTATGAAGGCCAGCATGCCATTAGCTTTGAGATGTGCTGGCATTGGAGAGGGTCCAAGGAGGTTCACAAGAATGATTCTGGGAATGAAAAAGTTAATGCATGTGGAATGTTTGAAGGCTCTGGGCATGTTCTCACTGGAGTTTAGAAGGATGAGTAGGGGATCTCTTTGAAACCTATTGAATATTGAAAGGGCCAGACAGAGTGAAAATGTGGAGGACGCTTCCTATAGTGGGTCAGTCCAGGGCCAGATGGCACAGCTTTAGAATAGAGGGACGTCCATTTAAAATAGATGAGAAGGAATTCCTTTAGCTAGGGAGTGCTGAAGCTGTGGATTCATTGCCCTGTATGGCTGTGGAGGCCAAGTCATTGAGCATATTTAAAGCAGAGGTTGATGGGTTCTTTGATTAGTCAAGATGTCAGAAGTTATGAAGAGAAGGCAGGAAAATGGGGTTAAGGGAGATAATAGACCGGCTGTGATGGAATTGCAGAAGAGATGTGATAGTCTGAGTGGCCTAATTTTGCTCCTATGTCCCATGGTCTTATGAATTTATGGTGGAATATCATTCTCCTAATGCTGATGACACATTGCCTGCATCTGAGTTGGCAGATCAGCTCTGAGCTGATTTCAATCAATGTGATGTTAGTGCCACACAGTGAGTGCTTCAATTGCTTCATAGTCACGTGATCACTTGAATTGAGTATGATGTTCATCTAGCAGGGGTTGACTGGCTCCGTGCTTAACAGTATTGGTTCATGGTATTAAAAAAAGTTGGGAATCCCTGACTTAAGGGGTTGTCTATTGGTGGATCCTCGGGTGGTTGTAGAGGCCGATCTGGGACCCACATATTCTGGTGCAGCATTGTCAAGAGTAAGTGGTGGCTGTGGCTGTGGTTAGTGATTGCATATTTTGGTTGTTCATTCTCTCCTTTTGCAGCTGCTGCTTATTCTCCATAGCATAACGGAGATTCGTTCTCGTATAAATAGATTTGATTAGATTCAACTTTATTGTCATTGTGCCGAGTACAGATACAAGACCAATGAAATGCAGTTAGCATCTGACCAGAAATGCAAAGAACAGTGCTACTTACAAAATAACTGTGAATAAAAAGTGCTATAGCACACAAATATAAAAGTACTGAGACAGTACAATATGGGTGTAATACTGCTTAGCGCTGTGATGTGAGGTTCAGCAGGGTCACAGCCTCAGGGAAGAAGCTTTTCCTGTGTCTGCTGGTGTGGGAGCAGAGACTCCTGTAGTGCCTACCGGACGGGAGGAGAGTAAAAAGTCCATGGTTAGGGTGAGATGCATCCTTGATAATGCTTTTCGCCCTGCCCAGGCAGCATTTATGGTAGATGTTCTCAATGGTGGGCAATTGGATGCTGATAATCTGCTGGGCAGTCTTCACCACATGCTGGAGTGCTTTGCAGTCCGATACCGGACAATTGCCATACCACACTGAGATGCAGTTGGTGAGTATGCTCTCAATGGTGCAGCGGTAAAAGTCCATCAGTATCCTGGGACAGAGGTGAGCTTTCTTGATGCTCCACAGGAAATAAAAGTGCTATTGCACCTTTTTGACCAGGATGGAGGAGTTCAGGGACCAGGTGAGATCCTCTGAAATGTGGACATCAAGGAATTTGAAGCTGGATACACGCTCCATTACAGCTCCGTTGATGTAGATGGGGACGTGAGTGTGGCTCCTAGCATGCCTGAAGTCCACAATGATCCCCTTGGTCATTTGGGTGTTAAGGGCCAGGTTGTTATGGGCCAGGTGCTGGACCTCGTCCCTATAGGTCGTCTCGTCATCCCCTCTGATCAGGCCAACCACCGTGGTGTCATCTGCGGACTTGATTATGGAGTTAGAACCATATACATGAATACAGTCATAGTTGAAAAGGGAGTACAGAAGAGGGCTCAGCACACAGCCTTGAGGCACGCCGGTGTTCAGGGTGAGAGTGGAGGAGGAGAGGTTGTTTAACTTAACTGATTGGGATCTGTTAGTCAGAAAGTCCAAGGTCCAATTGCAGAGGGATGAGCTGATACCAAGCTGGCAAAGTTTGGCGATCAGTTTGGAGGGGATCACAGTATTAATGCCGAACTAAAGCCAATGAACAGCATTCTGACGTGAGAGTTGGGGCTGTCCAGGTGGGTCAGGGCAGAGTGAAGTGCCGTGGAGATGGTGTCCTCTGTTGACCTGTTGGTGCGATAGGCAAATTGATGGGGGTCCAGGGTAGAGGGCAGACAGGATTTCAGATGTGATGGAACCAATCTCTCAAAGCACTTTGCAATGATGGGGGTGAGTGCAACTGGACGGAAGTCATTCAGGCCCGTGGCAGTGGAATCCTTCGGCACTGGCACGATGGTAGTGATCTTGAGGCCTGTGTGGAGAACTGCCTGGGCCAGGGACAGATTAAAAATGTCTGTGAAGACCCCGGCCAACTGCCCTGCACAGACTCTGAGCACATGGCCAGGTATTCCATCCGGACCAGCCGCCTTCTGTGCATTCACCCTGCTCAGGGTGGTGCAAACATTGGAGGTGGAAAGTGAGAGAGGCAGTTCACCAGGTGGGAGATCCGCTTTGAGGGTGACCACCTTGTTCTCTCGGTCAAAGCCAGCGTAGAAGTAATTGAGTTCATCAGAGAGGGAAGCAGAGCTGGAAGGGGGCACAGTACTAGGTGGTTTGAAGTCTGTAATGACCTGCATGACATGCCACAAGCGCCCGGGATCCGAGGAGTTGAAATGCTCCTCGATTCTCTGTTTGTATATGTATTCAGCCTGAGAGATTCCCCTCCTCAGGTTGGCCCTGGCTGAACTGTAAGTCTCCCGATTTCCAGACACGAAGGCTGAATCTTTGGCTCTGAGCAGGAGGTGAACCTCTTGATTTCCTTCTTGCAGCTCCCTCTTGATTTTCTCCAAGTGTATCCATTAAGTGTGATGCCTTCCCAGCTTTTAGATGTACTGTTGACTTTCTTCAGGCTGATTTTGATGTTATCTTTGAATCGACATTCCTCCAAAGCATGGTTTCCTTCATGAATTTCATATTTCTTTTAAATTTTCCAGATTACTGGTCTTAACTTTTCCCTGGATCTGTGTAAGAATATTGAGTGTCTCAAATCCCAGTAGAAATTCTCTTTTTGTAAGAGTAGAGACCTTCTTATGCATATTATGAAGACTGGATCACATCGGGCCTTTGTTCATTAGAGTTCAATAAGAGGTGATTTCATAAGAACTGGCTAAAAGATGTTTCCAATGGCAGCAGAATCTAGGACCATGGTTGTAATAATGGATAATGGATAAGCCCTTTAAGACTGATGCAGAGAAATTTCTTCATCTAGAAGGTGATAAACATGTGGAATAATGTTATGACGAAGGGCCTTGGCCCAAAACGTCGACTATTTGGGTCTTGATGAAGTTCCTCAGCCTGAAACATCGACTGTTTATTCCTTTCCATAGATGCTGCCTGACATGCTGAGTTCTTTCAGCATTTTGTGTGCGTTGCTCTGGGTTGACAGCATCTGCAGATCCCCTTGTGTTAAACATTTGGACTGCTCTACCACAAAGTAGCTGAAGACAAATCACTAAAAATATGCAGGCAAGAGTTAGATACTGTTGGGTATAATAGGGTACTGAATCAGCCAAGACCATTTTGAATAGCACAGTTTACTGAGTGCTTTCCTTGTAGAATTTTCTGAGGTAGTTTGGAATACAATGAGACTCTGGGGTATGGAAGCAAAAGAATATGCCTAACTAAAGGAACTGAACAGAACTAAAATGCTTTTGAATATAGAAGTATGTCACCTGGCATAATTTCCATAGTTTGTACATGCTTTATATGTAGTACTGGTTATGAATGATAATTGTTGGTGTATGGGTGCTAACTCTTAAATAATTGTCATATGACAAACTGAACTGCCAGCTGCTATAGCTTATATACCACTCCACTAATTGGAAGTACTCTTGGGCTGCTCATGGGACTGAAAGGCTGACTCGTTCCAGGGTTGCGAAGATTGCTTGTATGCAAGTAATCATATAAGCTGGCAGAATGGCATTCTGAGAGGAACCCTTGAATAAAGAGGCCACAGCTTGCTCTGAGCCCTTTGTGTCTCAAGTGTATTTTTCTGCTCATTACCTCTTTAAGAACTGCAGCATATGACCAACTGCTCTGTGTAATTGAAACATTATTTTAGTGCAGAAATTGCTGAAGGGTGTTTAACTCTGTGAAGAAGCTGCGCAGCAGAAAACTGCTTTCTGCCTCTCTATTAATTCGTCTCTAAACAAAATATCTTTGGCTGTTAGTTTAAGTGACTACCTGCAGTGACGTAGACAGTGCAGGGAAGAAGATACTGTGACATGATGTCAATGTATTGGGTGAAGAAACTTAGATACTGCGTCTGAATTGAAATATCACACAGATGTGATTCCTCCCAATCTGATTAACGTGTGGAAACAGGCTGAAGAATATAAAGATGTATCATTCGTTGGAGGTTATGAACAATTGAACAGATAAAAGATGCCCAAGTTGTAAGATTTTGAGGAAAACAAGCCATCTAAAGAATGGGGGTGAAAAGCTTGCATTCAATATCAAGCAATTGCAGATAAGCAGAGGAGAAGAAAGCAAATTATTCTTCATTAAGGGAAGGTAATTAAACCAAAACATAATAGCCCTCAAACGAGGCCCTAAAGAATACATTAGATATGTTACAGTATATTGCAATCTTCCTAGAAGTCAAACAGGGACACATTCTTTATAGACAACTAATACCACCACTGCTTGACATGGAGCAGTAAGCAATGTCCTTCTAAAGCAGGACATCCACCCTGAGAATACACAGCTAAAACAAATGCTGTCAAACTTTTAAAAAGACTACACTGAAGCCTGCTGGAAGATGGTCTCTGACAGTGGTTATCCCCACAGAAATCTAGAGAGATCTGAAGTGAAGCTGATTGCAATTGACCAGAAAGGTAACACTTGACATCTGAAATTAGTACAGGGTAGCAGGTGGAACGGATAAAGATCCACTTTGGCTGCAAATTTTACAAGAGAATTTGCAGATGTTGTTTATGGAACTAGGAGACCAGGGATGTAAAATGGATCAGGAATACAAGTGGACATGGCTAAAAAGAAGGAAGGCAGAGATAACGATGGCTCAACGCTGAAAAAAAGAGAATGAAGCCTTTGTCAGACTGACACCTGTTATAGAAGAAGGCAATGGCGACCCAGCACATCACACCCTGTTATCAGTTGAGGTCATAATGGAAAAAGGCATCCGCGGTACTGTGCAAAAGTCTGATGCATATATATATATCTACAGCTAGGGCTCCCAAGGCTTTTGTACAATAATGTAGTATTTTATGTATTGCACTGTACTGCTGCAAAAAAAATAAATTTCATAATATATGTGAGTGATGATAAACCTGTTTCTGATATGGGTCCCTATTAAGGACTAAGAGTGGGAAGGGGACAGTGAGAGGGGAATCACGGTTGAGGAAAGGGGAAGGGAGAGGGGAGGAAGTGGGAAGCACCGGGGGGTGGGGGGGTGTTCTGTACTGATCAATAAACCAATAGTTTGGAATCACATGACCTTGTCTGGTGTCTCAGAGCAGGGGGTGTCTGCATCTGCACCACTCCTCACCCCCACCGGCAATCCTTCTCTGTTATCTGTCCCACACCACCCCCCCACAGTGCTCCACCCTCACCATTCCCAACATCCTTTGCTCCTGCCAGATTTACAAAGTACTGTACATGAAAGGAACTGCTGCAGGAACATTTCCAGAAGGACCGTCTATTATCTCTAAAAGCCATGTTAAAGTAAACAACTCACAGAGAGGGCAGTTACCCTGGACGTTTTCCTTTTCATTATGAAGGGAAGAATGCAACAAATGCTATATTGGCTGGTGCCATTTAACAATTATGACATATGACTAACTGTTGCCTGCTGTCTTGATTCATTACTTTGGCATAGAACTTGCTAGAGAGTTTTGGCTACCCTACAGTACATTAGAAAGTGATTGACAGATGATTCTAGGACACAAAGAATGCATACTCCCAGTACCCTGTTTAATGGCATACCTATATAATAATAGGCATAATGTGGGGGATGTACTTTAAAATAGAAATCTAATGCTTGAGACAATCAAAGTTCATCAACCGAGGAGCTTGTTTGAAATATATACAAAACTATTTACTCATCCCTGAAATTGAAATGATCTTTAACCTGAACATAGCTCAGAATAAACTCCTGTTGCTGGCTGAATTTCAAACTCCTTGCACTCAAGCCAATAAATGAGATAGTCGTTTATTTATATTTGTCATAATTTACCTCCCCTACCTTGCAGTTCTGGTATTTGATTCATCCATCAGAAGCTTTTGGCATTGATATTCCTTAACAATGTGACAATAGGTTATTCTCTGACACTTGAATAGGACACAAGGACAAAAAAAAACACTCAGCAAACTCATGGAACAGATTCACTGGGGACTGACTTGCTGTTACCTTGCCTGCCACAAGATTTGGATAATCAACAATCAAGTGTCCATTGGATCTCAAATGGGTCCCAATCTCTAGAGAGGACACCATATTCAAAAGGGCACAATTTGTTCCAAATCCCAGGATGAAGTGTTGTACCAGCTTGCTATGGAGCATGTCTTGATACTGTTCACAGCTTTGGCAGGACCAACTTTGGAAAAACATTTACTTTGCCTTAGGACAGGGGTTCCCAACCTTCTGGACGCCATGGACACATGCCATTAACCGAGGGTCTATGGACCTCAGATTAGGAACCTCTGCCTTAGGAAGTCCTAATTCTTGAACATCAGCCTGGAAGTGCAAGGGTCTCAATTCTTAGGACATTGCTGAATTCAGAATTTTTGGAGCCTCCAGCTTCACTTTCTGTAATACTTCAATGTTTGTGCAAGATTCTGCTCTTTTACAAATCCAGTGCAAATACCATCAGGCTGGGACCCCAGCTCTGATTAAATGTCCCATAATTCCAACAATTCCTTTAAAATTACTACATGGATATTTTCAATCCTCTTATCATTTCAACATTGATTCTGTTATAGATCCAATCTTCCAACATCTTTCTCTCTGTGACCATGTTATTATAATTTCACACGGCATCTTTTAAATATACCATATTCATGCTAAGCTTCAAGCACACCATCTTACACTCTCCTTCCTTTCCCTAAAGCTGTAATCTGTCCAAGATGGGGATTCTGTTCCATGATCCTGATCAAAACTAAGCATAATCACAGTCCTGCTGAAGGGTCTCAGTCTGAAATGTCGACTGTGCTGCCTGGCCTGCTGAGTTCCTCCAGCATTTTGTGTGCGTGTGTATGTGTTCGCTAGATTTCCAACATCTGCAGATTTTATCTTGTTTAGAATCATAGGAGAATGTGAAAGAACCTAAACTTCTTCTCTGTCTCAAATAGGATTGCTACTGGCTTCTCATTTCCCCAGGATTTATAAATGATGGTAATGGAGACATAGGGACTGCACTTCTCTCCTTGATACCAGTGTTGTCATTGGTTCCTTCAGCCAATATATGATGGAGGATGCAAGTTCTCAGGAGATGCAAATAGTAACAATTAGAAGGTCAGTGGCCTCTTACACCTCCAGAGAGATTCTGAGGACATCACTGGGATCTGGTTTCTTGTCTTTAAGCTCAGTCACGTGTGCTTCTGGTACATAAAGTGATCCTACTGCAGTGCATTCAGTAAAAGAAAGGGGAACTTCTTCACTCAGAGGCTAGTGTGAGAGTAGAACGAGCTGCCAGCGGAAGAGGCAGTTGTAGGTTCAATTGCAACATTTTAATTAACTTATTTATTTACTTTTAAGTTTATTGTGATACAGTGCGGAATAGGCCCTTCAAGCCACACTGCCCAGTAACCCCCAATTTAACCCTAACCTAATCACTGGACAATTTACATAGAAACATAGAAAACCTACAGCACAATACAGGCCCTTTGGCCTACAAAGTTGTGCTGAACATGTCCCTACCTTAGAAATTACTAGGCTTACCTATAGCCCTCTATATTTCTAAGCTCCATGTACCTATCCAAAAGTCTCTTAAAAGACCCTATCGTATCCGCTTCCACTACCGTCGCTGGCAGCCCATTCCACGCACTTACTACTCTCTGCGTAAAAAATTTACCCCTGACATCTCCTCTGTTCCTACTCCCCAGCAACTTAAAATTGTGTCCTTTTGTGGCAACCATTTCAGCCCTGGGGAAAAACCCTCTGACTATCCACACAATCAATGCCTCTCTTCATCTTATACATCTCTATCAAGTCACCTCTCATCCTCTGTCGCTCCAAGGAGAAAAGGCCGAGTTCACTCAACCTATTCTCATAAGGCATGCTCCCCAATCCAGGCAACATCCTTGTAAATCTCCGCTGCACCCTTTCTATGGCTTCCACATCCTTCCTGTAGTGAGGCGATCAGAACTGAGCACAATAACTCCAAGTGGGGTCTGACCAGGGTCCTATATAGCTGCAACATTACCTCTTGGCTCCTAAATTCAATTCGACGATTGATGAAGGCCAATACACTGTACACCTTCTTAACCACAGAGTCAACCTGCAATAATTTACAATCATTAATTAATCTACAAACTGGTACATCTTTGGACTGTGGGAGGAAATCGGAGCAATCAGAGGAAACCCATGTGGTCACGGGGAGAACCATGGTGGGAATAAGAGAAGTTTGGATAAATCCATGGATGGGAGTGGTAAGGAGGGCTTTGGTCCTGGTACACGTTGCTGGGACTAAGCAGAATAACAGTCTGGCATGGACTCTAATATTCTGCTCATGGTGGGTTCTCTGTCAATGGCAGAAAACTAACCAGAATATTCCAGTTTGGCTCTGCCAGAATATCACCGCCAAAACAAAATCCTAACAACAGACTCATCACTTCCAAGATGACAAAACTAGTTACCTACCAAAGTCTGTCGTTTACTGTTTCTATAACTCTATTAAATATTGCATAATCACATTTGCTAACTTGCATAATTTTTAAAATCTTTCCAACTCATATACACTTTGGAAAAACCTCTTACAACAATGAGTTCAAAGTTCAAAGTAAATTTATTATCAAAGTACCTATGTTCTGGCCTCTAGAGGCACAGTTTGTTTTGTAGGAACATTACTTTCTGTACTTAGTTATTTTTAAATATCTTATCCTGCGCGGCTTAGTTTCTGTGGGTTAGTTTTTGATTTAGTTTGAAGCACATGCTGGAAAGACATACATCTCCATCCTCTACTTATTTGCCCTTGAAACAGCAGTATCTGTGAGTTTTAAGTTATTGATGATAACGGTAAACATTTTGTCGGGATATTTTGAAGAAAGCATTATCTTTATTGTTTATCACTGTTAAGCTATTGTTACACCATAGGTTTATTCTTGTTTACATGGTATAGTTGTGGAGTATTTTGTATTACCTTGGCTAACACTGCTTGTTAGCATAATTGGTTCTATCTGTATATTCTGGCACACAACAATTCTGTACTGAATTTAATTTTTATTTTACTTTCTGCAATTCCACAAGTAAGAGATATCACAAAATAAGCATTGAAGAAAGCTTCTGTCAAGGGTGATTTTTGAGAAGTTGTTTAACTCACTGCATAGCTCTGTAGATGTGCACTGCAAGGGCAGTAGAATGGATATGCTACTATATACTACAGTGAGATATAGTTACTTGCAGGCACTCGCAGTGGAATAAAGAAATGCAAAGGAATTAATGGAAATGTTAGGTTCTCACCAGGGTTCTTCAATGGAAGAACAGAACATGAGGGCTGAATTTCAGGTGGATTGGTAGTTGATTCTTCCATTTGACTAAAGTGACCTTGGTGAGGAAACTGCAGGATCTCCGTAGATTAATCTTCTAGGATACCCGTGTCTCCTCTGCCAGAGTTACAGCAGTTAAATGGCCGAGTCTCCCTCACCATATAAATTATATTACATGATCTACTGAAAGACATTGGTACTTACTGCAAGGATAACCTGTAGTGAACTGTGTGCCACTTCTATATACTGGTATCCCAGCAGGCAGCCTCTGACATAAATGTAACGATGATCCTCTGGCACCCATTCTGGGGTATCTGTTATTGTCACCACCACACATCCTGGTCCATTCTCCATCCACCAGGAACGATGCTTGGATATGTTAAAGGTCATAATCAGGTTGGTATCCTGCAAAAGAAAAATACGATGGTTTTAAGCCATTGTTGAATTAGTTAAGTTGACTTATCACTCATTACTATTAAATTCATCTCCGCACATTATTGGCCATAAATAGGATTTTTATTTTATTTAGAGATACAGCATGGTAACAGGCCCCTTCCAGCTCAAAAAACTCACTCCGCCCAATCCTGTGGCAAATTAACCTGTTAGCCTGAGTCCCGAAGATGGGTCTCGACCTGGAACATTGTCTGTTAACTCTTTTTCATAGTTGCAGTCTGGTCTGCTGAGTTCCTCCAGCTCTTTGTGTGTGTTGTTTTGGATTTTCAGCAGCTGCAGATTTTGTCATGTTTGTACCCTGTTAACTCATTCGTCTCTGAAATGTGGGAGGAAATTGAAGCACCCTGAGGTAACTTGCATGGTCATGGGGACAATGTCCAACTCCTTACAGGGAGCGATGGAATTAAATCCCTTTTGCTGACACTGTAATACCATTATGTTACCTGCCACATTACCGTGTGGCCCAAAGTTTCTAATCAAATATTCTAGAAATTTTATATATCACATTATTTTGCTTTTTCTTCTGATATAAACCCTGTGGCAAAAAGCTATTTGTCCTTTGAAAAAAAAAATTTAGTGATGTTCATCCGCAATAGATAATTGGATGCAAATAGGCATCAGAAACAAGGAAATGTGCTGTAGAGTCAATGTGGGTGTCATTAAAATTGGTGAAACATTTAACTTTCTTAATCTAATTTTTTTTCCTGCTTAAAGTTAGAAATGGAAGCTTTTAAACTATACTGTGTATGCCTTGTATAAAGTTTTTTTTGTGACAAATGTAACATTATAAGCACTCCCGTCTTTCATTGTATCACTTAAGATTGAGAACTTGTTTTGTTCTTCAAAAGGCAACATAATTATGTGTAGATTATTTTCTTTCTGAAGAGTTATCTTCACAAAGTACAATGAAGTAACAACAAGAAAATCGCTTCATTTGAACTTTTTTGAACCCCATTTTGTGTGAAAAATGTTGCTACTTAAGTTCTTTAAGGCTCTTGAATCAGAGGGGATAATGTCAGTCAACTTCACTCACTCCATCACTGAATTGTTCCCACAAGCGATTTTCAATGGCTCTTCATCTCATGTTCTCTTTTTTTTTGCTTATTTATGATCTTTCATGCATTATCACAGTTTGTTATCATTTTGTCCATTTGTTGTTAGTCTGTCTTATCGGGTGTGGTATTAAGAACATAAAGAAAATCAGAAATAGGAGCAGGAGTAGGCCATCTGGCCCGTCAATCCTGCTCCGCCATCCAATAAGCTCACAGCTGATGTGACCATGGACTGATCTCCACCTACCTGCCTTTACCCTAAAACCCCATTGTGCAAAAATCTATGCAACCTTGTCTTAATTATATTTACTGAGGTAGCCTCTACTACTTTATTGGGCAGAGAATTCCACAGATTCATCACCCCCTTAAAAAAGCAGTTCCTCTTTATCTCCATCCTAAATCTACTCCCCCGAATCTTGAGGCTATGTCCCTAGTTCTATCATTGATTCCATTGGGTTTCTTAGAATATCCACAAGATAATTAATCTCATGGTAGTATATAGTGACATATTATGTACTTTGATAAGTAATTTACTTCGAACTTTGAAAAACTGAATCAATTTGTAAAACATGATACCCCCACGATGATGAACCCATCATTCTAGATGCACATATGTCTTACCCCATAACATCCTCTCCAGGAACTTACCTATCATACTCACTGTAGATATTTGACCTACTGGTCCATAGTTCCCAGGTTTATGTTTGCTGTCCTTCTTAAATAAAGGCACAACATTTGCTACCTTCCATTCTACCAAAACCTCACCCGTGGCTAATGATGATGTAAATATCTCAGCCGCGGTTCCCACAATTTCTTCTGTAGCCTCCCACAACTGTTTTGATTGTACATGGCTAGGCACTGGAGGTTTGTGTACCTTCATACCTTTTAAGTCATCCAACACCTTCTCTACTATAACACAGACTATCTGTAAGATTCCCCTCCGCCTCCATTTATTTCACCTGTGAGGGGTGATTGATAAGTTTGTGGCCTAAGGTAGAAGGAGTCAATTTTAGAAAACCTAGCATGTTTATTTTTAACATAGTCCCCTCCTACATTTACACACTTAGTCCAGCGGATGTGGAGCATACGGATCCCTTCTTTGTAGAAGTCGGCACCTTGTACCTCCAGAAAGTGGGCCACAGCAGGGGTGATTGATAAGTTTGTGGCTTAAGGAGATGAGTTATACAGCTCTTGTTACACGCTCATGCAGTTCAACTCTTTGAGTGATTAAGAAGAAAGTTTGAAGTTAATAACTCATCTCCTTCTACCTTAGACCACGAACTTATCAATCACCCCTGCTGTGGACCACTTTCTGGAGGTCCAAGATCCGTTTTCTCCTCGACCACTGGACTAAGTGTGTAAGTATAGGAGGAGACTATGTTGAAAAATAAATGTGCCAGGTTTTCTAAAATTGACTCCTTCTACTCTAGGCCATGAACTTATCAATCACCCCTCGTAGTTCTGAGGTTCTAATATCTTTCTCCATGGTAGAAACAGGAGAAATACTTATTAAGGGTTTCATCCATTTCCTTTAGCTCCACACAAAGATGTCCTCTTTGACCTTGAGTAACCTCATTCTCTCTCTAGTTACTCTTTTTCCCCTAACTATGCTGACAAAATCTCTGGATTTTCCTTAATCCTCTCTGTCACAGCTATCTCATGTCCCCTTTTTTTGGGCTCATGATTTACTTCATTACCGAATTCAATGAGTAATAAGCTTGTAAAAGACTACAGAAATATAAAATAATAAAGAGTGATTAACAACCCGATGTTTGGAGGGTTTAAACGCCTGACCAGATAGGTTGAAAAGGCAGGGTGTTGGGAGCAGAGGCATGGGTTGGGCTGGTTTTTGTTCATTACTCCACGACATTTAATCCCCTCTGCACTGTATTGAGGCTGGGTCTGCTCTGGGCTTCGTGTCTGTGGGCTCCATGATGTTTACTCTGCTCTATGCTGAACTGAGGTTGAGGCTGTGGTCTGCATTGGGCTTCGTGTCTGAGGGCTCACATTCATTTTAAATGCCATTTGCTTACTTTTATTATTAGCACAATTTGTTTTTTTTCCCCTTTGCACATTGATCTTTTTTATGGGTTCTTTTGTGTTTCTTTGTTTTGTGGCTGCCTGTAAGGAGGCAAGTCTTGAGGTTGTATACATACTTTGTACATGTGTACATACTTTGATAATAAATGTAATTTGAACTTTGAAATCCAGTGATGTAGCATCAGAGTGCACAGTGAAACATCCCTTTCTGAGAGGGAGGCTCCTTGGATTGTTTATAGAAAGGCTATCAATCTCTTGGTGCACACTCCAGCAACCAAGTTTCATTCTGACCTCTGGTGTAGTTAGAGTAACTGCACTAGATTCTTCTGACTGCTCCAGTTTCCTCTCTCAACCCAAAAACATATACGCTGGTAAGTGAACTGATCACTGTAAATTATCCTGTTGCGTTGTGCAATCTGGAAGGGTTGATGGGATGGAGGGGGGAAGAATAGATTGAGACTGGTAATGAGATCTGTATAAATGGGTGTACGATTGTGGGCACAGACTTGGTGGGTGGAAGTGCCTATTTCCATGCAGTATGTCTGTGCCTCTTAAATGTCCCAATAATTATCTTTTCTAAAAGTTCAATCATTGGGTAAAGACTGAAGCTGAATCAATGTTTATTCTGACCAGACAAATGTTCAGCCATTGGAGTGCCTTTGGTAAAATTCCAAAGGATGACAAGAAACTCCCTCTACATTGTCTTGTAAAAGTACTCAGTCCCCAACCCTTTGTTCACAGAAATGAGTATTACTACCAGTGATTTTGATTAGTTTAACTGAGAATTTTTATTTGTGAATCACTTGCTCCTTTTTTCACGGTGGAGTGCAAAAAACAAGAAAATTTGTATTCATCCCCCTTTGTTCAGTACTCAGTTGAACCACCTCTCACAGCTTTTACAGCCAGTAGTCCTTTTGGATAAGTCTCTATTAGCTTTGTAAAATGTGATGGAACAAGATTTGCCCATTCTTCCCTGCAAAATTGGTCAAGTTGTGCCAGGTTAGTTAGTGAGTGATGGTGGACAGCAACCTTGAGGTCTTGCAAGAGATGTTCAGGTCAGAACTCTGGGCCACTCAAGGACATCAATTTTCTTCATTTGAAGCCACCCTATGGTTGCTCTCACGGTGGACTTTGAGTAGTTGTCCTGCTGAAAGATAAATTTTCCCTGCAGTTTATGTTTTCCAGCAGAGGCTACCAGGATCTCTCTGTTATTTATCTTCCCATCAATCCTGACCAGATTTCCAGTCCCTGTTGCTGAAAAGCATCCTCACAGCATGATGCTACCTCCACCATACTTTACAGTTGGGATGGCGTTACCTGGCTGATGCACAATGTTAGATTTACGCCACAAGTACCACTTAGTGATGAGGCCAAAAAGTTCCATTTAAGTCTCATGACCACAAGACCTTCTTCTGCATCTTTACAGTATCTTCTAAGTGATGCTGTGTGAAATCTTTACTGGCAAGGAAATGCTTTTTTTTAGCCAAGGCTTCTTCCCATAAATACCCTATTTGTGCGAGGGCTTAGAGATTGTGGAGCCATGAATTTCATCTCCAGTTACAGCCACTAACTTCTACAGCTCACTCAGAGTGACTGTTGGCATCTCTTACAAGTGCCTTCTTCTCCTGTGACTAAGTTTAGAGGGGTGGCCTGACCTACGCGGTGTGGCTGTGGTTTCATAATTTTTCCACTTTTTCAAGATGGACTGCACTGGGCTCCAAGGTATGTTCAGTGCCTTTGAGATGATCTTGCTAATCCACCTATTGTCTTTTATTGGCTTTCCTCCATTATGTCCTGTTTAAGTTTAGAGAAAATAAGTCGGATATTTGATACATCCTTTAAATTTGAGCAAATCTGGTGACCTTTTATTCAATATTTTCATTTAATTTGATTTATTACTCCTCCAATTTTTTTTTCGAAGTTTTAGATTTGATCAGAAAGTTTTTCTTTTTTTTTGGTTGTTTCCTCAGAATGGACTGCCCAGTCCCTTTTTTTTGTATAGCGTAGTGGATTTTTTTTCTTCATTTAAAATTCTAATTTTTTTTCTTTCCTCTTCATGAACTGATAAGAGGAGAATTGCTGTTTTCTTTATTTATTATATATTATATACTAGCTTAACATTATGCATGATTTTGATAATGTCTATTTCAATCTCTGTTGGTATTGTAATTGATATATATATTTGCGATAAATACAATCAAGAGGAGAATTATGTTCCTTTTAAATGAATAAAGTAAAGGCATCCGTTAGTCTTGCGAGACCATGGATCTGCACCTGGAAAGTCTTCACTCTCCAGGGCGCAGGCCTGGGCAAGGTTGTATGGAAGATCAGCAGTTGCCCATGCTGCAAGTCTCCCCTCTCTACGACACCGGTGTTGTCCGAGGGAAGGGCATTAGGACCTATACAGCTTGGCACCAGTGTCGTCGCAGAGCAATGTGTGATTAAGTGCCTTGCTCAAGGACACAACACGTTGCCTCGGCTGGGGCTCGAGCTCACGACCTTCAGGTCGCTAGTCCAATGCCTTAACCACTTAGCCACGTGCCCACAATACAAAGATTAATAACGAAAGAGATGATCTTGTACCCTTCCCCAGATTTGTGCTTCTCTATTATCATTTCCCTGACAACACATACAAAATGCTGAAGGAACTCAGATCAGGCAGTATCTATGGAAATGAATAAACGGTTGACGTTTTGGGCCGAGACACTTCTTCAGGACTGGAAAAGAAAGGAGAAGATGCCAGAATAAAATGGTGGGGTGGGGGAAAGAGGATAGCTAGAAGGTGAAAACAGATGTGTAGGAAAAGTAAAGGGTTGGAGAGAAAGGAATTTGATAGGAGAGGAGAGTGGACCATAGGAGAAAGAGGAGGAGAAGGCCACCAGGGTGGGGGGGAGTTGATAGGCGGGTGAGAAGATGTAAGAAGCCAGAGTGGGGAATAGAAGAAGAGGGGAGGAGGAGGGAATTTTTTTTTACCGGAAGGAGAAATCAATATTCATGCCATCAGGTTGGAGGCTACCAACACGGAATATATAAGGTGTTGCTCTCCACCCTGATGATGGCCTCATTATGGCACAGGGGAGGCCATGGACAGACATGTTGGAACAGGAATGGGAATCAGAATTTCCATTCCCATTTCATTTCTCTGACTTGCCTTGAATGTTCTTTTGTCTTCATTTTGGTTTGGTCTATTGAAAATGAACCAGACAACGGAGCTTACAGAGAGAGGGGCATTTATTCAGGTGATACTCTAATTTTCTACATCAACAAATTGGGTGTGTTAGTAAGGAAACCTGAGGAAAGTTAGTGTAGTAAATACAAAGGGGTTGAATACTTTCTCAGTCTCACAACTTCAGTTTTCATTTCTTTGAAAATTGTTGACAAGCTTTTGAACTTTTCTTTTGACTTGACATGATGCACAATGTTTTGTAGATTATCTCAAAGATCCTACTTCAATATCATTTTAAACTTAGAAAATGAGACAGTAAAATGTGAAAAGAGCTGTGGGGGCTGACTACTTTTTCATGGCACAGTAAAAAAAAAATCAAGATTATTTGGTTAATATAATCAGGGGAGCAAAAGAAAAACTCACACCACCATACTGGATGAAGATTCCACACAAAATTCTGCTTTTCCTAACACAATTCTTTTTTATTAGAATTCAATGTCACTGAGAAACTTCTACTTCCTGTCCAAGGAATTAAGTGCAAGGATTATTCTAAAGGTATACCTCTCAAACTGCAGCATAAATGAAAATTAATACACAATAATTATTATCAAGAATCAGACCATATATTTCTCTATCTTCCTAGGTATGTGGAATGATAAGGGAAGCTGCTAACCTCATAAAGCTAAGATGTCAAAATAAAAGCTCAATCACCCATTAGGAAATGCTAGATTCTGAAAACCAGCTGAATTATTTGCTGCATTCTTAACATTTAACGGAAGGAGACCTTCAGGGTCCGAGGCTATGGAACTATAAATATAGCTTCAGGCTGGTGCACAAAGCACAATATAATTGGAGATATTAGAGAGAATCTACCCATTCAAAAGGTTCTGTCTAGTGTAATCAGATACAGCAGGAAATCAGATCTATCCTTCATCCATTAATCTGATATAAGATATGGCAGCGAAAATAATTCAGGGTGTGAAAAATAGAAATGATGCACAAAATGTAATTATCATCCCAAACCAAATATCTAGGCTGCATAATGATGCTATGTTCATTTTAACCAAAAGTCCAATAAATCAAACTGAAAATACAGATAATGTACTAATATCAGTTCATAACTCTGCCCAATAATGCCCAATAATGCAATCGTTTATTTATTTAGAGAGACAGCGTGGAACAGACCCTTCTGGCCCTTTGAGCTCTGCTGACAACAACACACTGACTGAACCCTAGTTCAATCACAGGACGATTTACAATGACAAACTAACCTACTAACCAAACTAACCTCTTTGGACTGTGGGGGAAAACTGGAGCACCGGGAAGAAATCCACATGCTCACTCGGAAGAACGTACAAAGAGGACGCTGGATTTGAACTTTGACTTCTGATGTCCCAAGCTGTAACAGCATCGTGCTACCCACTATGTTGCCCTGATGTCCCATTGTTCAGTATTGAAACAAAAAAGTAATGACTGCCAGTTTAAATTAGTGAGTGGTAATATAATTCAATGGATTTTGCAAAACAGGCTGAATTCACAATGGAATTTCAAAAAATTCTTAATTTTGTTGATACAATTTCAAAAAAATTATTTATCATTTTGATTGATAGTTCAAAGCAAGGAATTGATTTTGAAAGATCATTTAATAGAGTTGCTTTCATAAAAATATGCCAGTTTCATATAATTAATGTGATTTTCCTGTACATGATATAATTTATTCATACACATTTTCATACAGTTAAACTTTCACTTAAAGGCATTACTTGATAGAATTCATGTGTTGGTGTAGTAAAAGATCAAAACATTGAATAAACAGTTTTTCTACTTGATGTGAACACCCAGCCAGGGATCTATAACAGACCGTATTTTAATGAAAACAGTTCCCATGCGCTGAGTCAATTTTAACCAAATCTAGAAGGCTGGTAATTATTTTTCCTTAAGTGGTCAGAAGTGCTGAAAATATTGTCATAGCAATTCTGGAAGACATCTTGTGAAAATTTACTCAAATTCATAAGCACTATTGTATATAACTAAGTGATAAATAATTATCATAATTCCTTTGTCCTTCTTTCAACTAAAAGGTGTAAAGTAGTTCAAGAAATAATGTAAAGAATTAAACAATGTGCATATAATGAAAATGATTTGTGCTAATGAACACATGAAAAAATAAACATGCCGTAAGAAAATGGAAGAAATTTCAAGAGAATTAAACTCGTTCAGTCAGTTTGAAAAGAAACCACACTGCCCTTCAGATAAAGGTAGTGAGGTGTTCTGTGAACATTTATAACAAGAAAAAAACCTTGACCATAATGCAACCATGTTACTCCATAAACAGGGTTCTTTTAGAACTACAAAACTTAAAATGCATTTGACAGAATGGCAAAATGAAGCTTGTTAAAAATCACACAGTTTTAAGCACTAAATTTATCAAAAAGCAATCTGAACAGCCAGAGTAGCTGTAAAGGCCACCACCGAAAATTTCAAAACTTGCAATGACATTTCAGCCACGTCTAAAAAGGTATTTGCATCTATTTTCCTCAGCAGCCATTAGAAGCAGAAAAATGCAGGGAACATCACAAGGTTTTTGGGAAAAATCTTAAAATGAGCTGTGAAGAATTATACAAGTACCCTGCTTAGCGCTCTCCCACAGAGTACCGATTTATTACAACACACATCAAAGTTGCTGGTGAATGCAACAGGCCAGGCAGCATCTCTAGGAAGAAGTACAGTCGACGTTTTGGTCTGAGACCCTTCGTCAGGACTAACTGAAAGAAGAGCTAGTAAGAGATTTGAAAGTGGGAGGGGGGGATCTAAAATGATAGGAGAAGACAGGAGGGGGAGGGATGGAGCCAAGAGCGGGACAGTTGATTGGCAAAAGGGATATGAGAGGATCATGGGACAGGACGGAGAGAAAAGGGGGAGGGGGGAGAAACCAGAGGATAGGCAAGGGGTATAGTCAGAGGGACAGAGGGAGAAAAAGGAGAGAGAAAGGATGCTGCCTGGTCTGCTGCGTTCACCAGCAACTTTGATGTGTGCTGCTTGAATTTCCAGCAACTGCAGAATTCCTCGTGTTACCGACTTATTACAGATCTTTTGCTCCTCCAGCCCTCGCTTTACTTTAAAAGTCTTTGAGAGATTTGGTCTGTCATCAAAAAATTTAGAAAAATTTCTATAGATGTACCGTGGAGATTGTTCTGTCTGGTCCCATCGCCATCTAGTATGTAGACAGCACTGCACAGGATTAGGAAAAGCTGCAAAGGGTTGCAAACTCACCCAGCACCATCGTAGACACGAGCTTCCCCACCATCCAGGACATCTTCAATTGGCAATGCCTCAAGAAGGTGCCATTCATCATTAAACACCCCTATCACCCAGGATGTATCCTCTTCCTATCGCCACCATCAAGGAGGAGGTACAGGAGCCTGAAGGCACACACTCAACATTTTAAGAGCAGCTTCTTCCCCTCTGCCATCGGATTTCTGAATAGTCTATGAAACCATGAACACTACCTTACCTTGTGCTCTCTCTTTGCACCATTTATTTATATTTTTACATCTTTATTATAATTAGATTCTTGATTGGTCAGGGCATGATGGGATACAGGGAGAAGGCAGGAGATTGGGGCTGAGAGGAAAATTGGATCAGCCATGATGAAATGGCGGACCAGAGTCTATGGGCCAAATGGCCTAATTCTGCTCCTATATCTTCTGATCTTCTGTTCTTATGGTAACATATAATGATTTTTGTTTGTTGCTTTGCACTGCTGCAACAAAACAACAAAGTTCATGACGCATGTCAGTGACAAAAAACTTGATCTTGAATCTGATTCCGAAAATAACCCTGTGCACTGTACATTGCAGTACTGACAATCTGGTGCAAATGGCTTTTTCCCTCCACAGGAATTCTCCCAGAGTTGAATCCCCAAGGCTTAGTATGGAGAGGCTGCCCTCCTGGGAAGGTTGATGTTGCATGGGTCAGTGTAGCCACTCATTGCTGAGACGTGTGATTTTGACTGTACCGTAGACAACATGGTGAAGAACTGACAGCACTTCTTCCACGTGTTAACAGACTGCCCGGGACATACGGTTTCTTGTTGGATGTGATGAAAGTTGCTGCTTCCTCAGCTCTTTGGCTGTTCAACTCCAAGGATACCTCCTGAGTTATAAGCCAAGTGGTGGCCACTGACCTCGTTAACATGGAGCAATCTCTAGGCTTTGGTGAACTGCGAAACCAAAACAGAAAGAGAGGGAGATGGCAGTTTTCATCTTAGCCTGCTGCGAGTGAGAGGAGGATCCAGATGATTCTAGAGAAAACATTCTTGGGAAACTGAAAGGTCTGAAGGTAGATAAGTCACCTGGACCAGATACTGTACACCCCAGGGTTCTGAGAGAGGTGGCTGAAGAGATTGTGGAGGTATTAGTAATGATCTTTCAAGAATCACTAGATTCTGGAATGGTTCCAGAAGACTGGAAAATTGCTAATGTCACTCCACTCTTCAAGAAGGGAGAGAGGCAAATGCAATGTTAACATTAATTTCAAGAGGACTAGAATATAAAAGCAAAGATGTGATTGCTGAGTCCTCACTTGGAGTATTATTAGTAGTCTTAGGCCCCTTATCTTGGAAAGGATGTGCTGAAACTGGAGAGGGTTCAAAGAAGGTTCACGAAAAGAAAGGAAACTATAGGTCAATTAGTCTGACCTCAGTGGTTGGGAAAATGTTGGGCCTATTATTAAGGATGAGGTCTCAGGGTACTTGGAGGCACATAATGAAACAGGCTGTAGTCAGGTTGGTTTCCTTAAGGGAACAATCTTGCCTGACAAATCTGTTGGAATTCTTTGATGAAATAACAGGCAGGATAGACCAAAGAGAATTGGTTGATGTTGTGTACTTGGCTTTTCAAAAGGCCTTTGACAAGGTACCAAACATAAGACTGCTTATCAAGCTATGAGCCCAAGGTATTGCAGGAAATATTCTAGCATGGATAAAACAGGAGGCAAAGAGTGGGAATAAAATGAGTCTTTTCCTGGCTGGTAGCTAGTGACTAGTGGTGTTCCACAGGAGTCTGTGTTGGGATCGATTATTTTTATGCTATAGCTTAATGATTTGGATGATGGAATGGATGGCTTTGTCGCAAAGTTTGGAGACAATATGAAGATAGATGGATGAGCAGGCAGTTTTGAGGAAGCAGAGAGGCTAAAGAAGAACATAGACAGATTTGAATAATGGCCAAAGAAATGGTAGATGGAATACAGTGCTGGGAAGTGTATGGTCATGCACTTTTCTAAAAGAAATGAAAGGGTTGACTGTTTTCTAAATGGGTAGAAAATACAAAAAGCTGAGGTGCAATGGCATTTGGGAGTCCTTGTGCAGGATTCCCTAAAAGTTAATTTGCAGGTTGAGTATGTGGTGAGGAAGGCAAATGCAATGTTAACATTAATTTCAAGAGGACTAGAATATAAAAGCAAAGATGTGATTGCTGAGTCCTCACTTGGAGTATTATTAGTAGTCTTAGGCCCCTTATCTTGGAAAGGATGTGCTGAAACTGGAGAGGGTTCAAAGAAGGTTCACGAAAATGATTCCAGGTTTGAATAGCTTGTCATAAGAAGAGTGTTTGATGGCTCTGGGCCTGTACTAACTAGAATTCGGAAGAATGAGGAGTGACCTCTTTGAATCCTTTTGAATGGTGAAAGGCCTTGATAGAGTGGATGTGGAGAGGATGTTTCCTATGGTGGGAAAATCTAAGATCAGAGGACACAACCTTAGAATAGAGAAGTGTCCATTTAGAACAGAGATGAGGAGGAATTTCTTTAGACAGTGAGTACTGAATCTGTGGAATTCTTTGCCACAGGTAGCTGTTGAGGCCAAATCTTTATGTACATTTAAGGCAGAAGTTGACAGAATCTTGAATGGTCAGGACATGAAGAGGTATGGGGAGAAGGCAGGAGATTGGAGCAGAGAGTTAAATTGGATCAGCCATGATGAAATGGCAGTGCAGACTTGATGGGCCAAATGGCCTGATTTTGCTTCTATATCTTATGGTCTCATGGTCTTATGGTTTGTCAATACATGCTGCAGCTCCCTGTCCCAACCAGTGATGGTCCACATCTCAGCCCTGGCCAGCCGAACAGCAGCTTCAACTGGTAGCATCTCAACATTGAGCCATGGGACAATTTATTGCTGGATTCACACCAGAGTTCCTGCATAATAACACTGCCTGTAATGCATTTTTCTACATGACTGATGCTATATTGAGACAGTTTAAAGCTCCATTGTACATGGGAATACACCCCAAGAATTATGTGGGATCACAGTGTAGAAAAAGTCTTTGACAAACTACAGCGTCGTCTTCCATGGGTTAATTCACAACTAGCATGAGGCAAGCAGGAGTCATTACTTAGCGAGTTTCCGGAAAAAAAATCATAATTGGATGTTTAAGTTAGTAAATGAATGAAGAAAGATAAAATTTAATTTGGGCCAAAGAGTTCAGTAGAAAAGCTTCTTTGCTGTCTTAAGTTAGAACCTGAGTAAAAGATTTCACAGGTTGTTTTGTTATTATTGAAGAACAAAACAACCTGAGTCATATAATGTTCAGGAAATTATTATTCACTGATGTATGGGGTGCTGCTGAAGATTGTAGTAATTTACATTTAAACATTTTATTAGTTGCTTGATATCGAAAGAATGGAATGTACTGATTGCAATGCATGACTTCTCAGAACATATCACGTAAAATGTCATAGAGATGTGGTTGACAGAAGGTTACATGTTCACCCTGTCATACTATCTAATTAACCAAGTGGCAGTTTTCACAAATATGTTTTGCTTATGTCTGTACACTACTCCATATGCAGGAAATGTTAATCTCCCTCCATTCTCACATACCGATAATGAACTAACCTGAAGACACAAAAGAGCATGATTGCCAACAGGACCCGGTACTGTCTTATGAACTCCAGACCGAGTGCGAGATTCCAACATTTGGCTGATGCCCCAATAAGTTGCTTCACTAAGACCTCGATACCTGACCTCTCCCTTAACTCAATACTGACTAACCACACAAAAAATGCTGGTGAACGCTGCAGGTCAGGCAGCACCTATAGGAAGAGGTACAGACGACGTTTCCGGCCGGGACCCTTCGTTGGCACTCACCAGCCTCTTTACCCCTCCACAGATGTACATATCTGGACCTTTCTGTTTCAATTTCTTTCTCTTTCCTTTCTAACTGCTGTTTTTAAAGTAATTGTTGCCTAGACAAGTTCAGTGTACATGTTTTCACAAGCTTTCCTTCCTATCCTTCCTCTTCTTCCCTTTCTGTATCTCGTTTCTCCTTTCTCAAGATCTGATCAAAGGTCCTTGACCTGAAACACTGAAGCTGTTTCCGCATGGGATGCTTCTTACGCTTTCTGTGTGACTTATAAGATTTTCTACCAGCAACACACACAAAATGCTGGAGGAACTCAGCAAGTCAGGCAGGATATATGGAGGAAACATTTGACATTTTGGGCCAAGATCCTTTATAATGACTGTTTACTCCCTCCCAAAGGTCTATTAAAAATGACTTTTAAACAGATCAGGAATAAATATGCTGGTGAAGTTAATTTATTATTTTTCCAACCACAGCTCATAAATTTTATTTGTGTGGAACAAAAAAGATGAAGGAAACAAAATGGATAAAACAAGCAAAGAAAGATGTTGAAAGCAATCAATGAATGTGGCTGATGAGACATTAAATTCAGATTATTTCTGTTTATCAGTGATATCCAGTTTTCTTGCAGTACGATAAAATGCTGGTTCATTGACAGACCTAATTTCAGACTTGTGATAGCCAAGGACTAAAGATTTGGCTGCATATTTATTCCTGAGCTGTTTAAAAAGTAATTTTCAAAAATCTATGGAGGGGAATAGACAGTCCTAATGAAGGGTCTCTGCCTGAAACATCAACTGTTTAAGAGGAGTTAATCTTGGCAGAGTGAATTGACTGGCAGGTAGCCATAAAGCAATTTTGCAGCACAGTTTTAAAAAAAAAGTATAGATGTAGACAATGTCATCAAAAGAAAGGAAGCAAAAAAGAATGATCTCACATCAAAGTGACCTTCATAGTGCAGCAAAGTACTGGTGCCCATAGGAATAATAATGGAAAGGTGTTTCATGTGTTATGTGGAGGGGAATGGCAGTGACATTAAATGACACCCTTCTCACCTCCAGGATTGCAGTGCAGTGTCGGAGAAAGTTCAATACTTTCACAAGGAACACACCAGCTGTTGTCTTCATTAAGTATCATGGGGGTTTCGTATATCCATCAATCTTCAAAATTAATAGCAGAACAAGTAAGCTTGTATATTAAACTCTGAACAAGGGAGTCACTATTGTGATCTAAATTTCCAACTAATCTCACACCACTTGCTTACCTACATATTTAAAAGCTCCAATTTAAAAAGCTCAAGAACATGCAGAGGAAATTTGTGTCTGACACAGGAAGAGACTGTGATAAGTGGCTGCCTTTCTTCCTTTTTGCAAATCAGGAGGTTCCCCAGGCATTGACTGGCTTCTCCCTGATTGAGCTCCTGTATGGGTGGGATATCCAGGGCCCCCTCTATTTGCTCTGCCACCAGTGGGAGGACAAGCCCCAAGACAGCACAGGTGAGGGCTTTTTCTTATGTCTTATGAATGAGGGATTGCCTGGAGGCTTACAGAGTGGAGGCTTGGTGCAATCTGGAGAGAGCCCAGCAGAATTAGTAGAGATAGTATGATTGTAAGGCATGGCATTGTGAGTTCACCCCGGTCAGAAGGTCCTTCTGCTACTTCCCATCTCCACCAACAAACCTGGCTACATGGCAAGAGCCTTTTGGAGTCCCAAGGCAGTAAGGTCCAGTCACCTATGAAGTGCTCCATCTGGGGAAAGGAAAGGCTCCACAGGCATATCATGTCAACCTGCTGAGGGAGTGGGAGAAAAGAGGGGGCCTGGTTTTCCTTGATGGTCCAACAAGTGGAGGAAGATGGGGGAGAGATGTCTGAAGACCTGCAGTCTTGGAGTGCTTCTCCAATGCCAACCTGGGCCATCTGACCCCTGAACAGCAGGAGGGGCTGAACCAAGACTTCCAGTCCTACTCTGGCTGAACTCCAATGGCAGCACCCACCATTCACTTGAAGGACAACAACCCCATCTGGCAGCAACCTTATCAAGTCCAAGACAGGTTGGTGGAACCACTCAAGGCTAGGATCCGCACCATACTGGACCTGGGAGTGATTGAGCCCTCTGAGAGTGAGTGGTGCAGCCCAGTGGTGAGTGTGCCAAAGGTTGATGGGTCCCTGAGGGTTTTAATTGACTTCCAAAAAATTAATGCCATTTCCAAGTTCCATGCCTACCCCTTGCCACCGATTGATGAGCTGCTGGAAAGGTTCCATGCCGAGTTTATAACACCTTTGACCTCTGCAAGGGTTATTGGCAGATACAGCTGGCAAAAGACTCTTGTACATACACCGCATTTAGCACTCCCCTTGGCTTCTTTCATTTCACTGTCATGTCGCTCGGGCTGCACGGAGCCCAGTGACCTTCCAACGGCTGATTGACCGTGTGCTGAGAGGATGTGAGAAGCATTGTGCAGCCTACCTGGATGATGTGGTCATCTTTAGCACCAGCTGGGAGGACCACCTGAAGCATCTTGAAGATGCCCTGAAGAAGATTGCAGCCGCTGGCTTGACATTGAACATTCAGAACTGCGAGTGGGCCTGTGCTGAGACATGATACCTGGGCTACCAGCTAGGGCGAGGACGAGTTCAGCCCCTCGTCAACAAGGTCAAGGCTATCAGAAATAACCCCTGGACCTACACGATGGAAAAGGTCCGATCCTTCCTGGGGTGAATCGGGTGGTATCAGCATTTTAGCCTTCAGTTTGCCATCTTGGCAGTCCCACTAACAGAACTGATGCTGAAGTCTGCAAAGAATCCGGTCCAGTGGACTAAAGAATGTGAGGAAGCCTTTGTGACTCTGAGGGAGGTTTAGTGTTCTTGGCTGCTCCTCATCAGCCCAGACATCACCACACCATTCACCATCCAAGTGGACACCTCAGCAGTGGGGATTGGAGCAGTCCAGGTCCAGGGGGAAGGGGGAGAAGAACAGCTGGTATTGTACCTTAGTTGGAAACTGCTATCATGAGAGACAAGGTTTTCTACTGTTGAGAAGGAAGCTCCTGCCATAACATGGGTTTTGGAGAGCCTCCGGTATTACCTGCTAGGCAGAGAATTTGTTCTGGAGACTGACCACAAAGCACTCACCTGGATCCACTCTGAAATACCACAATGAACACATCATGAGATGGTACCTGGTTCTAGACCCGTTCCTTTTCAACATCCGTCATAAGGCAGGTCAGCACCACGTCATGGCAGACTATCTCTCCCGATTGCCCACCTTGTACAATCCAAAAGAGGTGGGAAGTGATATGACAGAACATGTTGGCAATGCTAATTCTCCCACAAACCTTGCCCCTTTGCCTGGTTAGTCACTCCTCCTCGTTCAGTCCCTGGTCTCGTTTCCTCAGTAGCTCACACACATTGCCTGTCACAGTGGGGGGCATAGGGAACAGACCCAAATGCAAGACACAGACACTGAAGTACTAGGAACAGGACTAGGACCAGAGTAGGGATGTGACTGGATGCAGACTAGCTGGGACAAGAACACAGACTTGGGCTAGGACATTGGCTAGGAACAGGGAACTCAGAAAAGGAACTATGAACTAGGAGCCTGGGCTTGGACTCCAAGCCAGAGGCTGGACAAGGAGCCAGAACCTGGGTGTTGCCTCAGGCTCAGACCCCAGAACTAGGCAACGACATGACATGACTACAGAACTGGACAAGGCTTGAGGCTGGAGGCTGGGGTTCCTGGAGAACAGGCAAAGACGTGGCAAGGCTGGGGTTCTTCGAGGCTCAGGTTCCTTGAGGCTAGACAAGGGCTTGATAGGGCAAGGGTACTTCAAGGCAACTCTTGGGCAGGACACAGGACTCCACCCCACAGAGGCAAGGGACAGGGAGGGACAGACCCAACCACAGGGAAACAGCAATCAGCCTGGCTTACCCAACAGAGGCAAGGGACAGGAAGGGAATTAGGTCCAGGGTGGCTTCAAGACTCAAGGCAGCCAGTAATCTCAGCAGGCTACAGAACAGCCAAATCCATATCCCAATGACTGCACTAGCCTTCCACCATGGAATGCTCCAAGGGGAGACCAACCAGACAACCCAGGAACCACAGTGGATCCCAGGGCGACTTATATTCCAGACCCAAGATGAGCATCAGGTGCTTATGGTTAAGTCCAACCGAAACCAGGGACAGCCGGAAGACCCAGAGTCTGGAGTCTGCGGACGGCACCATGAACCTGAATGTGGACTTCGGACCGGACCATGACATTACCCTATCATTCTGCAGTTCTTGGGAGTTCACCATTTACAACCTCAACAGTAAGACAATCACTAGCTAGGCCTTCAGTAACAAACCCTTCAGTTAACATGCCCTACTGGTTTATAACTCATGAAAATAAGGATCTCAGGAGGTGTTACAGAGGGAATAATAGACAGGATAGACAAAGTGAACAACATTCAAAAAATGCCTGTTGTTTACTTGGTTTTCTGAAGCCCTTTGACAAGGTGCCACACATGAGGCTGCATAACAAGATAAGAACCCATGGTATTACAGGAAAGATATTAGCATGGATAGAAGAGCGGCTAATTGGCAGGAGGCAAAGAGTCGGATTAAAGGAGGCTTATTTTGGTTGGCTGATGGTGACATGTGGTATTCCACAGTGGTTGGTATTTAGACTGCTCCTTTTCATGTTATATGTCCATGATTTGGATAATGGAATTGATGGCTTTGGGGCCAAGTTTGCAGATGATACAAAGATCCATGGAGATGCAGGTAGTGTTGAGAAAGCAGGGAGTCAGCAGAAGGACTTGGACAGATTGGGAGAATGGACAAAGAAGTGGCAGATGGAATATAGTGTAAGGAAGTGTATGGTCATGGACGTTAGTAGAAGGAATGAAGGTACAGACTATTTTCTAAGATGGGAGAAAATTTAAAACTCAGAGGTGCAAAGGGACTTGGGAGTCCTTGTGCTCAATTCCTTGAGGTTAACAGCAGGTTGGGTCAGTGGTAAGGAAGGCAAATGCAATATTCGCATTGATTTTGAGAGGACTAAAATGTAAGAGCAAAAATGTGATGTTGAGGCTTTATAGAGAACACTTGGAGTATTGTGAGGAGTTCTGGGCTCCTTATCCAAGAGAACATGTGATGGCATTGGAGTGAGTCCAGTGGAGGTTTACAAGAATGATTTCAGGAATGAAAGGGTTAACGTACGAGGAGCATTTGATGGCTGTGGGCTTGTGTTTGCTGGTGTTTATGAAAGGGGATCTCATTGAAACCTATCAAATATTGAAAGGCCTGGACAATGTGAATGTAGGGAGGATGTTTCCTCTAGTGGGTGAGTTAAGAACTGAGGGCACAGCCTTAGAATAGAGGGATGCCCATTTAAAACAGAGAGAGAAGGAATTTCTTTTGCCAGAGGATGGTGAATCTGTGGAGTTCATTGCATGGACAGCTGTGGAGGCCAAGTCATTGAATTTATTTAAAGCAGAGGTTGGTAGGTTCTTGGTTAGTCAGGGTGTCAAAGGCTATGGGGAGAAGGCAAGAGAATGGGATTGAAGGGGATAACAAATCAGCCTTGATGGAATGCCGATGCAAACTCGATGGTCTGAGTGGCTTAATTCTGCTCCTATGTCTTATGGTCTTAAATTGATGGAAAGGGTTTCCTCTCTAGTTGTTTACTTTCGCTCTAAATCGTAGGCTCCTAAAAGGAAACCAAGCATTGCATAATTAAAAATTAGCATGGAATTTTAGCAAGGGATATTGAACACAGGACGTAGAACAGATTATTTTATTTTATATGCACAGAGAGTAGCTGGTGCCTGGAACACTCTGCCAGAAGAGGTGGAATCAGATATAAAAGTGTCATCCAAGATGGTGCCACGTAAGGTGGCCATGTTGGGAGCTCCATTCCAAATCTACAGTATACTACTAATTTCTACAATTTTCTTTGCATTTTCTGTTCAAGTAGCTGATAGTCACATCAGATACGATAGACTGACCCTTCTGAACATCGGAAAGATGGCATTTACTCGCTATGTGCCGCCTTTCCTACACTGGGAACCTCTGCTTGTGTGATCCATGGGAGACACATCTCTTACACTGCCACCACCTTGGAAGAAGTGCCAAAGGCGAAGGAAAAGTGCTGACGTCCTGGTGAGACTGAGACAGCGTACTAATCGGCTGCTGTTCCCTAACGTACTCCTGGCTAACGCTCAGTCCCTGGACAACAAGCTGTGTGAACTGAGAGCCAGAATCTCCTATAAGAAGGAAACAAAGGAATGCAATGTTTTGTGCTTTGTGGAGATCTGACTGATGGAGGAAATACCAGACCACGCTATCGAACCCTCTGGGTTCTCCCTGTTCCAGGCGGACAGGTGAAGAAACCTCTCTGGGAAGAGTAAAGGACGAGGGGTATGCTTTATGGTCAACAATGCTTGGTGCAACCCCCAGAATGTGCATGCCCTCAATTCTTTTTGTTCCCCAGACCCAGAATACCTGGTGCTGTTGTGCAGACCCTACTAGCTGCCTGGAGAGTTCACGGCTGTTATCATCACAGCGGTGTACATTCCACCGCAGGCTGATACTGACCTGGCTCTCAAGGAACTGTATGCTGGAGATTGCACACCCAGAGGCTGCCTTCATCGTCGCCGGTGACTTTAATCGAGCATCACTGACAGAAGTCTCTCCGAAGTTTTGTCAGCACATCAAGGTGAGCACTCGTGGAGATAACACACTTGACCACTGCTACACTCCCTTCTGCAACACTTACAAACCTCTCCTTCGCCCAACTTTTGGAAAATCAGATCACTCTTTGATCCTGCTTTTGCTGAAGTACAGACAGAAGCTGAAACAAGAGGTGGCCATAGTTAAAACCATCCACTGTTGGTCCAACCAATTGGCCTCCATGCTGCAGGACTGCTTTGATGACATCGACTGGAATGTTTTCCATGATGAGAATGTCTCCGAGTTTACGGATGGCGTCACATGCTTCATTCGGAAACGCATCGATGATGTTGCCCCCCAGAAGTCAGTCAGGGTCTTCCTGAACCAGAAACCCTAAATCAATAGTTCCTTGGGAACAGCACTTACCATGTGACACAGAGTTTACGCTGCCGGCAGTCAGTCAGGTAAACCAGTCAGGTAAAGCAGCTACGATCTGCGCAAAGCTATCAAGGCTGTGAAACAGGGACAAAACTGAGTCAAGTTTCACAACAAATAGCACACGTGACTTATGGCAAAGGTTGCATACCATCGCAGACTTCAAAGCCAAACGTAATGGTGCTGCCAACATCACAGCCTCTCTCCCAGATGAGCTCAGTTGCTTTTACGCTCAGTTCAATGTCGCTAACTCTGAGCCTCCGAGGAAAGCCACCGCTACAACCTGCAACCTGGTCATCTCTGAGGCTGAGGTATGCCGATGTTTCCAAAGAGTGGACAGTCGCAAGGCTGCGGGACCAGACGCCATTCCAGGGTGAGTACTCGGGGAGTGCACAGCACAACTGACAGGTGTGTTTAGAGACATTTTTAATCTCTCCCTCTCCCAGTGTAGAGTGGCCTCCTGCTTCAAATTATCCATCATTATCCCTGTACCAAAAAAGACCAAGGTAATATGCCTGAACGACTGGAGTCCTGTTGCACTCACTTCAACAGTAAGCAAATGCTTTGAGAGGCTGATCAAGGACTACATCTGCGGCATGCTACCACCCACACTGGACACCCTACAATTCGCCTACCGACACAACCGATCGACAGATGATGCATTAGCCACTGCTCTACATGCCATCTTTACACATCTAGAGAAGAAGGATGCTTATGTAAGAATGCTCTTCTTGGACTACAGTTTAGCATTCAACACCATAATTCCATCCAGGCTCGACAGGAAGCTCAGAGATCTTGGCCTTGACCTTGCCTTGCGCAGCTGGATCCTTCTGACTCTCAACACAGGAGCCCCTTAGGGCTGTGTACTGACCCCTCCTTTACCCATGACTGTGTCGCCACCCACAGCTCTAATCTGCTAATTAAAGATGCTGATGACACTACATTGATTGACCTTATCTCAAACAATAATGAGGTGGCCTACAGCAGCGGTCCCCAACCACCGGGCCGCAGAGCATGCGCTACCGGGCTGCGAGGAAACGATATGATTTGGCGATAGGAGTCAGCTGCACCTTTCTTTATTCCCTGTCACGCCCACTGTTGAACCATTGCGCATGCGAGGTCATTACCCGCGCGTCATCCATTTCAGCGCGAGAAGAAGATCAACTCCTCAAGCTTGCAAATGACGGGGGGCTGAAAAGTATGTTTGACATAACATCTCCGCCGGCATTATGGATCAAAGTCAAGGCTAAATATCCTGAGCTAGCCACAAAAGCACTGAACACGTTGCTTCCATTTCCAACGTATCTCTGCAATGAATGCAACGAAAACTAAACTGTGGAATAGACTGGACATTAGGAACCCCGTTCGAGTATCGCTGTCTCTCGTCACCCTTCGATAGGACCGTCTTGTTGCAGGAAAACAATCCCAGGGCTCCCACTGATTCAGCGATATTGGTGTGTTGCAATGATTTTATATGTTCATACGGGGAAAATATGTGCTGCGTGTTTAATATCCAAACGATACTTAAAATGTAATGATGCTATTGACTTATATAACAATTACAGCACGGAAACAGGCCATCTCTGCCCTTCTAGTCCATGCTGAACGCTACTCTCACCTAGTCCCACCGACCTGCACTCAGCCCATAACCCTCCATTCCTTTCCTGACCATATACCTATCCAATTTTTCTTTAAATGATAATATTGAACCTGCCTCTACCACTTCTGCTGGAAGTTCGTTCAACGTTTACTTCAAGCTCTCCTGATAATTGACTTATCACTATATTCATGCGAGGAAAATATGCGCTGTGTGTTTAATATTAAATTCGGTAGATAAACCCTTTTAGAAACGAAATTGAGTGTATTAGCTAATTATCATCTATATTCCGGTCGTGATTAACACCCCCCCACCCTGAACAGATTCACCAAAAACGATTTGTAGAAAATAACGTACACGCATGCGCAAGTTACGCATGCGCACTGGTGCCCGCGCAAGGCTTCATGATCATTGTACTCTTTCTCGTTGAAACCCAGCGTATTTGACTGCTACTCTTGTCCGTTGACAACCCTTACCCCCCCCACACCCGTCGGCCGGTCCGCAAGAATATTGACAATATGAAACCGGTCCGCAGTGCGAAAAAGGTTGGGGACCCCTGGCCTACAGGGAAGAAGTCATCTCTCTGACACAGTGGTGTCAAGAAAACAACCTCTCCCTCAATGTCTCAAAAACAAAGGAGCTGGTTGTGGATTACAGGAGGAATGGAGACAGGATAACCCCTATTGACAGATAGATAGATAGATATACTTTATTGATCCTGAGGGAAATTGGGTTTCATTACAGCCACACCAACCAAGAATAGAGCATAAATATAGCAATACAAAAACCACAAACAATCAAACAACAAAATGCAAACTATGCCCGATGGAAAATAAGTCCAGGACCAGTCTATTGACTCAGGGTGTCTGACCCTCCACGGGAGGAGCTGCAAGTTCGATGGCCACAGGCAGGAACGACCTCCCTTGCCGCCCAGTGTTGTATCTCGGTGGACACATCAATGGATCTGGGGTTGAGAAGGTAATCAGTTTTAGGTTCCTTGGCATCCACATCACTGAGGGCCTCACGTGTTCTGCATACACCAGCTGTGTGGTGAAAAAGGCACAACAGCACTTCTTTCACCTCAGATGGTTGAGGAAGTTTGGTACGGGCCCCAAATCCTAAGAACTTTCTACAGGGGCACAATTGAGAGCATCCTGACTGGCTGCATCACTGTCTGGTATGGGAATTGTACTTCCCTCAATCGTAGGACTCTGCAAAGAGTGGTGTGGACAGCCCAGCGCATCTGTAGTTCTAAAGTTCCCATGATTCAGGACACTTACAAAGACAGGTGTGAGAAAAGGGCCCGGTGGATCATTGGGGACCCAAGTCACCACAACCACAATCTATTGCAGCTGCTACCATCTGGGAAATGGTACCTCAGCATAAAAGCCAGGACCAACAGGCTCTGGGACAGCTTCTTCCACCAGGACATCAGGCTGATCCACTCACGCTGATTTGAGTGTATTTCTGTTACATTGACTGTTCTATTTATTATAAATTATTATCAATTACTATGATTGCTCATGAATCAATTACTTGTGTATGTGAAGGATGTAAGAAATAAAGTCAATTCAATTCAATAGTAATTTTCAAGAGGCATTTTGACAGGTCAAGTTCAGGCAGGGAAGTGAGAGAAATAGACAAAGAATATCAGTGTATTCCTTCTTGATTTTGCTGTCCTCCCTCTCCTCCTTGATATATAGGGATGCAAATTACTCATTTCGGAACCATTCCCACTTTTTCTAAACAGTATACTAGCACCCCCAGCACTCCACTCCTTGAGTGGTCCTCACCTCTCCCTTGTTTTCAATATATGCATCAAATGCATTAAGATTCTCTTTAACTCTACTTTCCAGAGACATTTCATTCCTTCTTTCAGCTGTTCCAATTCTCCGTTAAAGTCATCTCCTACTTCTCAAGGGTCTAACAGATTTCAGATTCCTAAACACTTTTTTCTTTTTGACTAAGTTTGCAACATCGCTTGTCGTCCATTTTGTACAGATATGTTAAAATGGTGTTTCACCACATTTATATTTGTTTTTCAATGTACTTGGGTTTCCTTCTTGTCATCCATTTATTGTAGCAACAACTTCTGGTGTCAATGCTGTGTGTTATCCCTCTCAGTGTATAGCTAGTCACTATGAATGTAGCACCTTATAGGCATCCTATACTTCCACGTACACTGATATAGAAAGGCCATATTGTTCTTGTCTTTTGCATATTGTTTATGTAAGAAGTGCATGAAGAACACAATCCCTATACTCAAATAATTTGATTTACTGATCTTGTCTGAGAGATTAATGTTGCCTAGATCACTAAGTGCTTCTTCCAAAGAAAGTGAATTATCAGCTTGAGAGGGCAGTTAGTGCCTCAGGTCATAGTTTGGTGCGAATGTTAGCACTTGCAAACTCAACAATAATGAACGTTCCAGCGTATTTTCTTCTCCCACCATCGGTCAAAAAATGTTACTGTATGTTCTTCACCCATGATGCGTAACCTGAATTTGGAAAATTGAATACTTCTACCGTTAGGCTGTAGAATATGAGGTACTGTTCTTGTTTGGCCTGACACCTCACCCTGGCAATGGGAGTGGAGAAGAACTGATAAGTCAGTGTGGGAACATGAAGAAGTGTTGAAATGGACAGCGAAATATAAACAGGATGTAGATGGTGGCCTTGCCAAAAGCAGTAGATGAGGATGGAAGAGGTGCACATGATAATTTTCATCTGAAGAGCTGTTTTCATCTTAGCACTCAGATCTGCAGCTGGATCGTCAACTTCCTCACAGATAGGACCCAGGCTGTAAAAATAGGGGACAAGCTCTCCTCTACAATCACTCTGAGCACTGGTGTCCCACAAGGCTGTGTACTCAGCCCCCTGCTGTACTCACTGTACACCCATGATTGTGTAGCCAAGTTTCCACCGAACTCAATATATAAGTTTGCTGATGACACAACAATTGTAGGCCGTATCTCGGGTAATGATGAGTTTGAGTACAGAGAGGAAATTAAGAACCTGGTGGCATGGTGCGAAGACAATAACCTATCCCTCAACGCCAGCAAGACGAAAGAATTGGTTGTTGACTTCAGAAGGAGTAGCAGACCGCACGACCCAATTTACATCGGTGGTGTGCAAGTGGAACAGGTCAAAAGCTTTAAGTTCCTCGGGGTCAATATCACAAATGACCTGACTTGGTCCAACCAAGCAGAGCTCACTGCCAAGAAGGCCGACCAGTGCCTTTATTCCTGAGAAAACTAAAGAAATTTGGCCTGTCCCCTAAAATCCTCACTAATTTTTATAGATGCACCGTAGAAAGCATTCTTCTAGGGTGCATCACAACCTGGTATGGAAATTGTCCTGTCCAAGACCGAAAGAAGCTGCAGAAGATCGTGTACACCACGCAGCACATCACACAAACCAATCTTCCATCCATGTACTCACTTCACACCGCACGCTGTCGGAGCAGTGCTGCCAGGATAATCAAGGACACGACCCACCCAGCCAACACACTTTTCGTCCCTCTTCCCTCTGGGAGAAGGTTCAGGAGCTTGAAGACTCGTATGGCCAGATTTGGGAACAACTTCTTTCCAACTGTGATAAGACTGCTGAACGGATCCTGACCCAGATCTGGGCCGTACCCTCCAAATATCCGGACCTGCCTCTCAGTTTTTTTGCACTACCTTACTTCCCATTTTTCTATTTTCTATTTATGATTTATAATTTAAGTGTTTAATATTTACTAATTTAACTATTTTTAATATCATTAATATTTAATATTTGTAATCCAGGGAGTATGAAGTGCAGAATCAAATATCGCTGTGATGATTTACGTTCTAGTACCAATTGTTTGGCGACAATAAATTATAAAGTATAAAGTTTCGGTCACTGGATGGTGGAAAGTGAGAAATTGTACAGCTACAAACTACACCTTCTACAGTTGCTGGGAAAAATTGCTAAAGGATGGAGGAGGATGACTGAAATAGGATTTTAGTAAACCACACCATGAACTTATTGTGATGCACACACTTCTGAGCCGATTGTTAAATCTAGTTTTCAACTGATTTATTTGAAGAAAGCCCTTCTGAGTCTGTTCTAATTCTGCTGTGAAAGAGAGCCTTTAAATATATGATGATGCTTCAATACCATTGAACGTAAGTTTGGATTAAAATTTTAACATTAACATATCAATACACCAACATAATCATATGGTAATATTACGTTATAAGATTACGGCAAAGAGGATAGGAGCTGTGTTTGGCATTGAGATAGGAGTGAAAATAACTTAATTTTGTTACATGACAGTTGTATTATTAATAGTGCTTATTTAACCAACTTGTGTTAAATGACAAACAAGAGAAAATCTACAGGTGCTGGAAATCCAAGCAACACATGCCCAATGCTGGAGGAACTCAGCAGGCCAGGCAGCACCTATGGAAAAGAGTTAACAGTCGAGTTTCAGGCCGAGACCCTTCATCAATAGGTTGTTTACTCTTTTCCATAGATGGGGCCTGGTCTGCTGAGTTCCTCCAGCATTTTGTGTATGTTGCTTGTCTTAAATGAGTCAGCCACTTTCTTACCCGTACTGGTCCAAACCAGCTTACTTTCTCCTTTCATCTGTCTGAAAATAGTGAGCTTAGTCCTTTTCCCCCTCTGTTTATAATTTCTTTAATTAAGCATTGTACGTTCTTGTTTTCAATATCAACAGCATATTTTGTTTAGTGCTCTCCCAGACAGAATAATCAAATTTAGTTTACTGAAAATATTTTAACCCAAGTCTTCAGGGACAAGAGAAAGAATGCATGGCATTATTTTGTGATGAATTGGAAATGTAGCCAAGTCCGAGCTCTTGGGAAAATTAGGTATGCTGTGTCCTTCATATGATTTGCAGAATGTTGCTCTATTGAGAAGGAAAAATATATACTACAGGACTCTTAATGAAGATAAATTATAGGATACTAGGAATGTATCAAATTAATATAATATCTTGTCTCTTCCAAAGCACATGGATGCATTTTTTCATGAGATCTGGAGCTTGGGGAATAATACTACTGTATTGTGTATATCTGATGCTCAAAGAATGGCGGGCCTGAAATGGGCTGCGTAGAATGTAAGGAGGCATCTGAGAAACTCAATATGTTGTTGTTGGTTGAAAATTGTAATGGATATAGAATGATTATCTCTTCTAGCTCTTTGCATGCAAAATCTAATAAATATGTTTGAGCATTCCTCATAGATCAATTTTGTTTTTTGGCCAACTGCTATTTTTAACATATGCATTCAAAGAAATATATGCTCAAACAAATGCTCCAATTAAGCGAATGCTTTTAGAAATGGGCACTTACTGTTTTTTGGCTCTGGTCTGATAATTTCTTCTTTGAAGATTTTTTAAAATGACAATCTGCAGTCATCACTGAGCATTTTGGACACATTTCATAATTGACAAAAGGAAAATGAGTATGGTTAGAAGAAATTAAGGCTTTTTAAAACTGGATTGCAGTGTAAGTGTAACAGCAATGTAAATGAAAATCAGAAACTGCCCACACACTGAATGATTACCTTGCATTCGTATTTATATTCAGAAAGAGCATTCTGTATATTATGCTGGAGCAAACATTGAACAGAATCAGGTTTAATATCACTGGCATATGTCATGAAATTTGTTGTCCTTGTGGCTGCAGTACAATGCAATACATAATAATAGAAAAAACTGAATTACATATATATCTACACACATATATCGATAATAGTTAAATTAACTAAATAGTGAAAAAATATAAATAAATGTGTGGGTTCAATGTCCATTCAGAAATTGGATGGCAGAGGGGAAGAAGCTATTCCTGAATAGTTGAGTGTGTGTCTTCAGGCTTCTGTACTTCCTTCCTGATGGTAGCAAGGAGCACAAGGCATGACCTGGGTGGAGCCAGGTCACTAATGATGGACACCACCTTTTTGAGGCATTGCTCCTTGAAGATGTGCTGGATATTATGGAGGCTAGTGGATAGGTCACGAACAATGACTTTTTAAAGAGGTTATTAATTATTGGACAGTACTGGACAAACGAATGTAGATCAAGGCAACTGATAAGGGGTTTCATAAAAGGCTGTGACTTAAAACTGAAACTCATGGAAGTGAAGGAAGATTAATAACCTGACTAGTAAGGGGACTGAATGACAGGAGTCAAGAGAGATAATAGGCAGAAACTCTGAGCGCCCCTGGGTGATGTTCTTCAAGGGTCATTGCTGGGATTGCATTGCTGCAATGCACTGCACTTATAACCGAACTGATGCTGTATTGGAGGTGGAAGTATCTAAGTTTGCCAATGACACAAGGGGAGGTGGCATTGGAAGCAATTTAGGGAAGAATTAAGTCACAAAGAGGAGTTAATAGAATAAGTAAAGGGGAAAATCGGGGCAAATCATATTAATAGAGGCAAGTCTGAGCACATATAATTAGATCTAAAAAAGACAAAATGGAGTAATTCTGAAAAGGTGAAAAGTTAAGACCCAAATAGACATTGAGCCATGGATCATTAAACTGTCCAGCAGGCTTTTTCCCACTGAGGTTGGGTGAGACTACAACTAGAGGTTATGGGTTAAGGGTGAAAAGTGAAAAGTTTAAGGGGAACATGAAGGGAAACCTGCCGAAGGGTCTTGGCCCAAAAACGTCGACTGTACTTTTTTTCCATAGATGCCGCCTGGCCTGCTGAGTTCCTTCAGCATTTTGTGTGTGTTGCTTATGAGGGGAAACTTCTTCACTGAGAGTGTTGTGAGAGTGTGGAATGAGCTGCCAGCACAAGTGGTGCATGCAAGCTCAATTTCAACATTTAAGTGAAGTTTGGGTAGGTTCATGGATAGTAGGGTTATGGGAGGCTATGGTCCCGATGTAGGTCGATGGGAGTAGGCAGTTTAAATGCTTCGGCACAGAAGGGTTTGTTTCTGTGCTGTATTTTTCTATGACTTAATGATAGATGCAGAAAGGTTCTAAAAAGGAAAATAAAATTTCATCCTTTATAATTGAGAGAATGAAATATACATCAGTAAGATATATACAAAACAAAACTGCTTGATAAACAGAATGTATAAAGGAATATGTCTCCCTTCTCTGCTCTATTGCCATTTCATAGGGACAAGCAGGGAGTTTCTGAACAGAGTGATCTGAAATCTTCTCCATCATTATGATATACAGAGATGTATATTACATGAAGGACAGATATTTTATCTGTTTTATAATAATGAAAAAAATTCCAACATATCTGTCTAGTCATTGCTTTACTTTGGCAGACAGTCTTCGAGATAATACTGGGGTCAATGGATCATCTTTCCGGATTTGGCCCAGTTTGTGTTGCTGTCTTGTATGAACTGAAATTTGGTGCAGATTGGATTACAGTTGCTTTCTGACTTGTCAGGTCTCAGTTTGATGAGTGTTTTAATCCTCACAATGCTGCCAGTTCTCACTGTTGGTGGTACTGTGCCTGCCTTCCTTTGGGCACCTGCAGGATCCTATTGCAGTGTACCTTTATCAGCCTCATATATTGCCTTGTATGGGGTGTCCAGGGAGGCTTAGCACCTCTGGTGAAGGGGCTTGTTGTGTCCATTCTGGGGCAGCTCGCTCACCTTTGGTCCCCTCCGGACACTCAACTCTCACCTGTGGCTCCAAGAAGCTGCCTGCATGCAATAGTGGCCACACTCAGTCACACCACTTTGACAGGTAGGCTAAACCAGGTTAGGGTGGCCAGTGGCCTCATACCCCAGTGAAGACAGGGACTTGCAAAGCCAGCTCTGGCAGACTGGGCAGCCAGGAATGTGATTCTGCAATGTTCCCTGGAGGGTGAAGGGCATGACAAGGCACAGAAGGAGACATCGTCATCCGCTGCAGCTAAGGGACACCCCAGTTTGTAACACTTGATTGTACCTCTGGACCTAGTCTTCTGAGATTGGGAGAGTGGAACCAGCCCTGCGCAATGGCTTTTCCACTTTAAAAACTCTCTAGCACAGGTTTCTTCTCATCGTTGGATGAGATGGACAACCAACCACCACCACCACCATACATTACCTATAAAAGAGGGTGTGATATACTTCTGGTGTACTGCAATGAAATTCACCTATACGTCTCATCATCTCCACACAGCATTTCCCAGGTAGCATCAGCGTAAACTTGTTTTATATTAACAGACAGTATATTTTAACTTAAGAGCCTTTAGGTTGTTGCATTGCTTTAAGAAGATGTTATACAATACTCCAGAATCAAGCTGAAGCATGAGTGGATGTGTTTGATATAATATCTTAATTAGGATATATTCACCGAGTGTTCCTTCCACAGAATTTGCATTATTTGGTACTACACACATTGCGTTCAACTAACACTTTGAATCTGACTCTTGTTATAGCACTACATTGCACATATCATCCCCTCAACAGGCTTTCAGTGCCCTCTACATCGTGCAGTTTTTGTAATAATGATTTTCTGGTCCACATTATGTATACTTTTTCTCATATTGTTGTCCATATTAGTTGTAAAATATTTGCTATGGCCTTTTATCTTGTGCTTGACCAAATGAATTTTCCTTGTTTTTAACAATGTCCCTAGCCTGGGTTTGGAAAGCACCACAGCATTGCCTCTCTGCACACAGTTTTCTATTGAAAACTTTGCTTCACAGAGCAGCTGGTTCCTCAGGTTGGACCCTGTATTCCATAATATCCAATTTCTGATGGATATGTCCTTCAATTCTGCCAAAATTCAGTTGTCAACCCAGCTGTGAGAAAGTATCAAAACATACTCCCTCCTTGCAAGAATAGCAGGTGAAGTTCAACTGTTCGCAAACAAAGGTATTAAGAAGAATGGTGCTGATCAAAAGAATAGCCGTAATCATTTTCAATGGTGGAGCAGGCATGAGGGGTCAAATGGATTACATCTGCTTCTATTTCTCATTTTATTAGATTTAATTTAAGACCACAAACATAAGAGAAAATCCGCAGATGCTGGAAATCCCAAGCAACAGACACACAATGGAGGAGGAATTCAACAGGTCAGGCAGCATCTAAAGGGCCTCAGCTCAAAAGTGGACTATTTACTCTTTTCCAGCATTGTGTGTGTATTGCTTTGGATTTCCAGTGTCTGCAAATTTTCTCATGTTTGTGATTCAAACATGGCTGATTAACTTTTCTGCTCAACCTAATTCTTCTGCCTTCTCTCTCTAACGATTGATAGCCTTACTAATCAAGAACCTATCAACCTCTGCTATAAATATATCCAATGACTTGTCCTCTACAGCCATTGTGGCAATGAATTCCACAGATCTATCACCTTCTGGCTAAAGAAATTCGTTTTCATTTATGTTCCAAAGGGATGTCCTTCTACTTTGAGATTGTGTAGATACACTTTGACCAGATGAGAATATCCAGCATTGTCAATTTATTTATATTAAACTTTGAAACCATTATCACATTATTATAATATAGTTTTAACCTAATTTACTGCATTATTTTAAAAATCTCATTCCAATTGTGAGCTTGCCAATATATGATGCAGCATTGTGACAGCCTAGCCTATACTTTCAATTGTTACAAAGAGTGAAGACAATATACTGTAGATTGTAGGTTTGGAAAGTGCCTTCTCTTTACTTACTTATTTATCTATCTGTCTACCTATCTATTGATTGATTGATTGATACGGCATGGAATAGACTGATATGGCCCTTCGAGCTCTGCCACCAGCGACTCACCAGTTTTAAGCCCAACTTAATCACAGGACATTTTACAATGCCCAATCAACTTACCAACTTGGAGTGTCTTTGGACTGTGGGAGGAAATTGGAGCACCCAGTGGAAACTCGTGCATTCACAGGGAATCATGCATACAAGCTCCTTAGAAAACTCCAAACTCTGTTTCCCCAAGCTGTAACAGCATTGCACGAACTGGTATGCCACCATGGTTCCCAAGTTTTGTTCACCTCAATAATGTTGAAACTTACAAAACGCCTAGTGTCGAGTAATATTGGAGTCTAAGTCACAACTGACAGGATTAATCACTTTCCTCAGAGAAATTCACGATGCATTCACAACACGTCAAGGTCAGTTAGCCATTGAAAAATGGTCTGTTTTTAGTGACTTGACTGTTCTGGCTTGTCATATCTCTATAGCAATTTGAGTCTACGTAAAGGGAAAAGGCAGCACAGCAGTAATTACTAAAGACTAGGAAGGGTCAGTTATAATTACTGTTTGATGAATGTAAAATGAAGAATTATAGTCCAGAGGGTCCTAAGCACTCTCATATGAATTACATTATTAGGTTCTGTATTATATTTCTTATTATTGTCATCTTCATTAAAATTCAAACAATATAGTAATTCAGCACAATATTGTTCATGTTCTGCAGTAAGCATATTTTCAAAATACTAATGCCATTCAATGGTATCTTATTTAAATGCAGTTACTGTATGAACTAGTTTTAGTCAGCTGTTCAGTACTGTAATTTTGAAGTGAGGGTAAATCATGGGTTTAGTACAATCTACTGTACACCCTAGAACTAGGGAGATACTGATTCAAGTTTTTTTTTTTGCTGCAGAGGTGATGTTAATAATAGAGATGGATCCAATTCCACCCGTGGTCTATGGAGGCTCTCAGTCATCCAGGTCATTGTATATCAAGCAGTAGTAAATCAAGGCAACTGGACTTGCTGTGTTGTCTAGAAGATGTTTTGCCACTCACCTGAGAGGCTTCTTCAGTTAACTCTTGGATGTCTTCTTGACAACACAGCACATCCAGTTGCCTTGCTTTACTATTGCTTGATAAATTCCACCTTAAATTGGGTTCCTTTGGCCATAACAAATCCTGATTTAATTCTGGACCTGAATTTTTTTATTAAACTGCAGTACTAGAAAAAAAAGATTTCAGCTTGACAATCTTGTGTTCCCCTGCCAGATGGAGTGGAGTTCACCACAGGTTCATGATAATGTACCTTAACCTGTGGATGCCTTCTAGGATGCAAGAGACTCAGCCATGCAATGTTTTTGAGTGACCCTCAACTTAAGGACAGTTCAAATCAAAATCAGAATCAAGTTTATTTTCACCGGCATGTGTCATGAAATTTGTTAGCTTAGCAGCAGCAGTTCAATACACTACATAATTTAGAAGGGGGGAGAAAAAAAGTAAAAAATAAATAAGTAAATCAATTACTGAATAGATTAAAAATTGTGCAAAAACAGAAACAATATATATTTAAAAAGTGAGGTAGTGTTCATGGGTTCAATGTCCATTTAGGAATCGGGTGACAGAGGGGAAGGAGCTGTTCCTGAATTGCTGAGTGTGTACATTCAAGCTTCTGTACCTTCTACTTGAAGGTAACAATTAGAAAAGAGAGTGCCCTGGGTGCTGGGGGTCCTTAATAACCGACACTGCCTTTCGGTGTTGTGTTATGGATCTGTATCAATATGGAGCGAACTTAAGACTTCTGCAATTTATTCAGTACTGTTTCTTCAAAGAATAAACTTGCGGCATGTCTATTAAAAAAAGATTCTAGCTTCTTGTGTTCAAAGGCTAGGTAGTTCACTGGAATTCAGAAGAATCAGGGGTGACCTCATTGAAACCTATCAAATGGTGAAAGGCCTTGATAGAGCGCATGAGGAGAGGATGTTTCCTGTGGTGAGCGAGTCTAAGACCAGAGGAAACAGCCTCAAAATAGAGCGGTGTCTTTCTAGAATGGAGGCGAAGGGGAATTTCTTTAGCCAGAGTGGTGAATCTGTGGAATTCATTGCCACAGGCAGCTGTGCAGGCCAAGTTTTTAAGCATATTTAAGGTAGAGGTTGATAGATCCTTGATCCGTCAAGGCATGAAGAGATATGGGGAGATTGGGGCTGAGAGGAAAATTGTATCAGCCTTGATAAAATGGTGGAGCAGACTTGATGAGCCAAATGGCCTAATTCTGCTCCTATATCTTATAGTCTTATGGTCTTCAGAATCAGAATCAGGTTTATTATCACTGACATGTGACGTGAAATTTGTTAACCTAGCAGCAGCAGTTCAATGCAATACATAATCCAGCAGAGAGAGGAAAAATAAAATAAAACATAAACAAGTAAAACAATAATGTATATTGAATAGATTAAAAATTATGCAAAAACAAAAATAATATATATTTAAGAAAGTGAGGCAGTGTTCACAGGTTCAATGCCCATTTAGGAATCGGATGGCAGAAGGGAAGAAGCTGAGGAGTCCTTAATAATGGACGCTGTCTTTCTGAAATACCACTCCTTGAAGATGTCTTGGGTACTTTGTAGGTTGGTACCCAAGATGGAGCCGACTAAATTTACGACACACTTCAACTTCTTTTGGTTCTGTGCAGTAGCCGCACCCCCTCCCATACCAGACAGTGATGCAGCCTGTCAGAATGCTCTCCATGGTACAACTATAGAAGTTTTGGAGTGTTTTTGTTGACATACCAAATCTCTTCAACTCCTAATAAAGTATAGCCGCTGTCTTGCCTTCTTTATGACTACATCGATATGTTGGGACCAGGTTAGATCCTCAGAGATCTTGACACCCAGGAACTTGAAGCTGCTCACTCTCTCCACTTCTGATCTCTTTAAGGATTGGTATGTGCTTCTTCATCTTACCCTTCCGGAAGTCCACAATCAGCACTTTCGACTTACTGACATTGAGTGCCAGGTTGTTGCTGCGGTACCACTCCACTAGTTGGCATATCTCACTCCTGTATGCCCTCTCGTCACCATCTGCGATTCTACCAACAATGGTTGTATCGTCGGCAAATTTATACATGGTATTTGAGCTATGTCTAGCCACACAGCCATGTGTATATAGAGAGTAGAGCAGTGGGTTAAGCACACACGCCTGAGGTGTGTCAGTGTTGATCGTCAGCGAGGAGGGTATGTTATCACCAATCCGCACAGATTGTGGTCTTCCAGTTAGGACGTCGAGGATCCAATTGCAGAGGGAGGTACAGAGGCCCAGGTCCTGCAACTTCTCATCAGGATTGTGGGAATGATGGTATTAAATGCTGAGCTATAGTCGATGAACAGCATCCTGACGTAGGTGTTTGTATTGTCCAGGTGGTCTAAGGCTGTGTGAAGAGCCATTGAGATTGTATCTGCCGTTGACCTATTGTGGCGATAGGCAAATTGCAGTGGGTCCAGATCCTTGTTGAGGCAGGAGTTCAGTCTAGTCATGACCAACCTCTCAAAGCATTTCATCACTGTCGATGTGAGTGCTATCAGGCGACAGTCATTAAGGCAGCCCATATTATGCTTCTTAGGCACTGGTATAATTGTTGCCTTTTTGAAGCAAGTGGGAACTTTCAACCGTAGCAGTGAGAGGTTGAAAATGTCTTTGAATAGTCCTGATAGTTGGTCGGCACAGGTTTTCAAAGCCTTAACAGGTACTCCATCGGGACCTTCTGCCTTGCGAGGGTTCATTCCTTTTAGAGAGAGTCTAACATCGCCTCTGAGGCAGAGATCACAGGGTCATCAGGTGCAGCAGGGATCTTCACAGCTATAGTTGTGTTCTCCCTTTCAAAGCGTGCATAGAGGCGTTGAGTTCATCTGGTAGTGATGCATCACTGCCATTCATGCTATTGGGTTTCGCTTTGTAGGAAGTAATGTCTTGCAGACCCTGCCAGAGTTGTCAATGTCACCTCCAACCTCATTTGAAATTGTCTCTTCGCCCTTGAAATAGTCTTCTGCAAATCATACCTGGTTTTCTGGTACAGGCCTGGGTTGCCAGACTTGAATACCACAGATCTGGCCTTCAGCAGACGATGTACCTCCTGGTTCATCCACGGCTTTTGGTTTGGGAATGTACAGTAAGTCTTTGTGGGCACACACTCATCCACACAGTTAGTTCTTTTGCAACATTCTTTTTCAAATAATATGGTGTAATTGTAGAGGATGAAATGTAAACCATGACATTCTTGTACATTAAGAACAATTGGAATGGATATTTTCATACAAAAGCTATATTGTGGAGGGGTGGATTGATCTTTCATTCCTCTGCTGCTCCCAGTTTCTCAACCTGTGTTATGCATCCTGTTATAACTGCAGCTCTTTCACAGCTGCTTTCAACTATAATTGTCAAATGTGAAAATCAATGGAAAGAGTGCAGATGCTGTTTGGATAAGTACATAGGTGGGAGGGATATGGAGGGCTATGGTACAGGTGCGGGTCAATGGGACTAGGCAGAATAATAGTTTTGATAGATTAAATGAGCCTGTCTCTGCACTGTAGTGCTCTATGACTATATGTTAAAATAACTGTAAAGAATAAATCAGTAGTGCAGAAGAGGAAATGTGTGGCAGTTTTCATGAGTTCATAGGCCGTTCAGAAATCTTAAGGCGAGGGGAAAGAAACTGTTCCTATAATGTTGAGTGTGTGTTTTCAATTTGTAATACTAATGCAGTTTTTATTTTCTTTGTCCTGGATAAAAGGATGTGGGAGTTCAAAATGCAGAGTAGGACGACATGACTCACATGTCCAGTTGGGTTTTTTCTTCACTCCCAAAAACGAGGATGGGAAAAACTGATACAGAAGAAGAATTCAAGTTACTTCAAGTACTAGAATCCAACACTGAGTCCAGCCAGCTGTAACATCCTATCTATACTCTCATTCAGTTATTGAATAGATAACCTTGACTATCTTTCCCTTCCCACAGAGGCGACCTCACCTGCCGAGTGTTTCCAGCTTTTTCTGTTTTAGTTTTAAACTGTCTGACTTCTTTGGAAGGGATACTGGAAGTTGAACTCTGCCACACACTGCAAAGATTGAATTTCTATTTCAGCTATTTAACAACTACTCTACAGGGTCAATTTTATAAATCTATGATCCTGCAGGGAGGTTTGCCTAATAGAGCACATCAGGAAATCACATCCGCTCTTTACAATTTTCCACTCATAATTGACAGAACACCATGGGAAGCACAGCCATTACTGCCCAGTATGTGGCCCCACTTGAAAGATTCACTGGTTGGGGCCTGCATTCACACAATCACTCTTGACGTCTTTGATCGAGATCAAATAGCTCATTTCCTTGAATCAATTATTTTGATATGACAAGAACGATTTGGTTTAAGGTATAGATTTTGTGTTAAATGTGAATTGGTTACAAGTGATTGGATATATTTAAAGTGGAGGTTAACAGTTCCTTGATTAGTAAGGATGTCAATGGTTATGGAGAGAAGACAAGAGAATGGGGTTGAGAAGAATAGTAAATGAGCCATGATCGGATGGCAGAGTAGACTTGCTGGACCAAACGGCCCAATTCTGTTCCTATGTCTAATGAGTATGGAAATGGAACAAGAGTGAGTGTCTCCTGTCCAGTGACAAGAGCTTAGCGTACATTGGAGGATGTTTGAAATAACTGAACAAAAAGCAGACCTACAATGTTTGACACAACATATCATCGATAGGGTTAAACAGATTAGTCACATGTACATGACCAACACAGTCTGAGAATTGTGCTGGGAGAAGCTCGCAGGTGTCGCCATGTTTCTGCCGCCAACATATACCCACAACCCACGAACCCTAACCATACGTCTTTAGAATGTGAGAGGAAACCAGAGCACTCGGAGGAAACCCATGCAGTCACGGGGGAGAACATACAAACTCCTTAAAGACAGCAGTAGGAATTGAACCCTGATCACTAATAGCTGGCACTGTGAAGCATTACATAAACAGAAGGCTCATTCCCACTCCCTTCTGTATTTAAAGTAGTCTTACTGATGAAAGACCCAACTGATCATGAGATGGATCAACAGGGAGAAGAAATGCATGTCTACACCTCTTGGAATTTTTATACAGATCTCAAATGAAAATATAGTATAGTTATTTCTGTTCCAGCTTCTATTTCATTTTACCCTGATTTCCCACCCTCACTGCACACCAGCTACCAATTTTTTAAAAGTGTTCCTGGTCTAAGTTCTACTTGCTATTATAACCATGCTTTCTGATTTTCATGGATGACCTGCCTTTCTGTGTATTAAATTAAATTCAAGGCCATTCTGTTCCCTGGTTGACCCTGCAGGTATCATTTGTCTTTTGATTCAAGCCCTCTGTGTTACAGTATGCACACACATATGCCAGCCTCCATGATTTAGTTATCCGATTCTCCAGAGTATGGATAAGTGGCGCGGCTCCTTTAAAGATCCAGGCCTGCTCCGCTAATTGGCGGTCATGATTTGGTGCCAAGATTTGGATATTTAAAGAGCAACTGAACTCAGGTTCGGTGCTCAATCGTCAGCTCAACTTTGGTTCAGTCTGCGATTGCATTTAGGATTTCTGTCTCATTTGGATTCTTGTCTACTCTCGTCAGGTTCTCTTCTGGCATCTAGTCAAGAACCCTGTACTTGTCTCAGTCTCAAAATTGTGTCTCGATTCTCGTCTTCAATACTCCAGCACTTGGGTCCTTATCATCCTCACCTAGACCTCTCATAACATTCCACAAAATTTCATCCCACATCTCGTGGTAGAGACTTTAATCTCTGTTCTTTTCTCTAAATTCCTCTAATATTTTCAGCTTCTTTATCTCACCACTTAAAAGCTATCTCTTCCGCCAAATCATTTGACACCTCTCTTAATCAATGCTGCCCTCTTTCAGCTTCTGATTCTGTGCATTTTTATGAAACATATTGGAACATTTATTTGGTTAGCAGTTTTATGTAAATACAGCTCATTAATATTGGAAGTATAATTGTTCCAGCACACGTAGTAAGCCAATGGTGCATTTCTCTGCTGCAGCAATGCTCGTGATAAAAGCACTTGAACATTTGAGAATAGGAGAACGAACATGTGATTCTTGAGCACGAATTAATTTTCTCAATTTTCTCCAAATTTATCAATGCTTTCAATTATGATTGAGGTTCTGATGATTTTCTAAGCTCATGAACAGTATATATTGAGATAACAATTGCTGCACACACGTACAATTTAACAGTGATTCAACGCAGCTTGTTGCAAATGAAAAGCATCAATTCCACTTATAATAATGTAACCATTTATTTAACTAGTTTCACATAAGGAGCAATCAATAGGGAACCTGCTATACTTCTATGCAAATTGTGTTTTGTTTCTGCATGATTAAACTGAACCTTAGTTTTTTACCATTTATCACCTGTTATATGCCAAACACCTCCAGGAGAGCCACAACCTTGTCGTGGTTTGGAGGTTTGCGTGTCTCAATGATCCAGACAGCTACGTTGGGGCTTTATGGTTTGGCTCTTGGTAGGGTCAACCATGCTAAACAGGTCAAAGGGTAGAGGCCAGATTAAGCATGGTCAACCGGTCCTTCAAATTCAAGGGTTCAGCTCAGGGCTAACAATCTTGACTGGTAAAACAAAATTGTTATGGAAACAGCAATGAAGAATCTTTCCACGTCAGAGTGTGATGGTATTCCTGAGTTTCCACTCAGAACATGCTTGACAGACCGCAGTGAAAACCGATCTAGTGACACGATGATGGAAGCCCTAACTATCGCCAGAGATGGAGGACCTTCACTGCTGCCCAAAACACCAGGCAGTAGGTGCTAAGTCAGAGATAATAAAACTGATTCTGATTCTGAATTTCAAATCTGCCAAGTGTGATGACAGGAAATTTGTGAATCTAACAGATACCAAATGGTAAAAAAATAGATGTCATATAATTTTAAAAAAACACTACCTATATCAAACAAGTTGTTAGAAATACTAGAAACGCAGGGAAAAATATTGAAGGACCATTCGTCTTAAAATACTTGAAACAATGGTTAAAGAAATCAATTAATTACTACTTTGTATTAATGCTATTTTACCTAATATAAAAGAAAAATCTCACCCAAATACTGGTCTTGTTGGTAATGAAATTTTACATTAGGAACATCTAGTAAATGAATACCTCTTCATCTATTGTAAAAAAAAAGAGAAAGATACAGCCTAGAAATTGGATTGCGTAGCACTGCCTTACATCACTGCAGAAATATTTGATGCTTGTCAGCTGCTGCCAGTCATATTTGAAAGATTGCAGTGATTTATACATCAGAATCATATCAAATGATATTGCTGTTAAGGCTGTCTTTGGTTGTTTCTGGGACAACCATGATTTACTGCATAGCACCTTATTTGTTTGAAAATTTAACTTATAACCTTCAGGTCTTGTCTTCAAATCATTGCATTGACCTCACTCTTTTTCATTTCTTGATTAACCATAAGACCATAAGTCCATAAGATATAGGCCACTTGGCCCATCGAGTCTGCTCCACAATTTCACCGCGGCTGATACAATTATCCTCTCAGCCCCAATCACCTGCCTTCGATGCCAATCGATATTTGGGAAATTAAAATCTCCCATCATGATAACTCTGTTATTACTACACCTTTCCAGGATCTGTTTCCCTATCTGCTCCTCAATATCCCTGTTACTATTGGGCAGCCTATAAAAAAAATGCAAAGTGGCAGATGGAGTTCAACCCAGATAAGTGAGGTAGTTCATTTTGGAGGAAAAATGCGCAGGTTGGAGGAACTCAGCAGGTTGGGCAGCATCCGTGGAAGCGATCAGTCAACGTTTCGGGCCAGAACCTTTCATCAGGACTGAAGAGGGAAGGGGCAGAGGCCCTATAAAGAAGGTGGGGGGAGGGTGGGAAGGAGAAGGCTGGTAGGTTCCAGGTGAAAAACCAGTAAGGGGAAAGATAAAGGGGTGGGGGAGGGGAAGCAGGGAGGGGATAGGCAGGAAAGGTGAAGAAGGAATAGGGGAAAACACAATGGGTAGTAGAAGGAGGCAGAACCATGAGGGAGGTGATAGGCAACTGGGGGAGGGGGCAGGGGCAGAGTGAAATAGGAATAGAGGAAGGGAGGGGGAGGGAATTACCAGAAGTTGGAGAATTCTATGTTCATACCAAGGGGCTGGAGACTAGTCTTTAAAGGGGGAAGATGTGTTATTATTTGCATACATTACAAAGAACTTCAGTTCCCAGTGTGCTATCCACATGGTTCACCTGGAACTGGAAGTGACATTGCTGAGTTGGTTGCATGTGCTTGTATCGGGCTGATGCCATTTTTGTGAATAAAGATGTGCCAGTTTTGACCCACACTGTTTGTCCTTTTTTATGAATAAACATGACAGGCTCCAATTCTGGATAACTCTTATCTTTTCTGCTTCTGATCCTTTGGTTCCAACTGACATTGATTCCCTAACCATATGATCAACTATCCTGAAGCCTGAGATGATTTGACCATCTCCAATGCCTTAATACCCTGATTGTCCGGTCCTTTCATTTCTTGAGGTTCCACTTCTCTGAATCTCAAAGTCCCATCCCTCTGATAAAATTAATACCCTCAAGGTACCAATATCTCAAATATTCAACGCATTAACAGTTCTGTTTTCTTGATCCTCCTACTTGGGATACCCAGCTGAGCACCTGAAGAGTTAGTTAAAGACAGTAGTTCTCTGAGTAGATTAGAACTACTGTTTTTCAGAAATGTGAAATTGAGATAAATTTTGCATCTTACACAAGTGATAATGTAATTTTTGAGAGACTTAATTAGAAAAGCATTTCTAATATAATGAAAATTCCACAGGAAAATCCAGATTCAAGCTTCCTGTACATGGGTACGACAACACTTGAAATAATTCACAGGTCAGGCAGCAAATGTGGACAAAGGAAAGGTTAATCACTTATATCAGACTTCAGAAACATTGTAAGGGAACGATAAACAAGTTTTGAGGATTCAGATTGATGAAGTAGAAGGAATACTCCAAATTTGCTGCAGAGTATTTTACTAGTGTATGATAAGTGATAAGGAAAAAGAAACATAAGTATATATGAAACACTAAGTCTAAATCAATATGTAAAATAATTGATACAAGGACAAGTCCTATGTCCTTCTACTAAGTGATACAAACCATTAACAAGACATGAAATCTAAAGAAGCGTACAGAATAATTCATACATTAGCAAGTCTCATGCCTTCCTGCTCATTGTGGACTCCAATTTATTAGGCCTGGCCTAAAGACTCAGATATTCTTGGCCACTGATTGCAATTCTGCTCCGAGGACAGAAGTCTGATGAGCTTGATCACTGTTCACACTTAAATAATCTAGAAAGCCTGCAATTCTTTTCTAATCTATGCATACCAATCAGCTACAATTTTAAAATTAATTATTTCTTTATTATAGATATCTAGGGAGGATTCTATGTTTCTACTGAGCTAGTCTTGCCAATTTCCAAAAACCTTATCAGCCAAGACTTTAACAATTGGAATGCTCATCTTTAAAAAAGAAATTGTTATCACATTTCCTTAATGGCTTACATTTGTATACTTCTATACCTCATGGAGGAATTAAGACCTTATGTTTTACTTATTTGCTTGCTCATTATGAGTTCTATGAACAGACAATCCTATTCCAAGTAAAAAGATCTGTTTTAAGTTATTACAAATGTTAAGTCTGTTTCTGTTTCCACAGATGATAATTGATCTACTCAGTGTTTCGAACACTCCTGGTTTTATTTCAGATTCCCAGCATCTGCAGTTTCACAACTATGGAGAAAGGGAAGGAGGAGGGGCACTAGAGAGAGTGAAGGAGAAGGGAAGGAGTAAAAAAAGAGAGAAGAAGGACCCAAAATGGGAAATGAGAAAAGAGAGAAGGGGGAGGGGAAAATTTACTGGATGTTAGAAAATTTGGTGTTCATGCCCTCAGGTTGGAGGCTACCCACTTGCCTCGTATTTCATCTTCTGGAGGTGACAAAGGGCAGAAGAAGAAGGAATCTGATAGGTGCTTACCCCTTTACCTCTTCCACCTATCAACTCTTAGTTTCTCATGTCTCAGTCCGAAATGTCAACTGTTTATTTCCCTGCCCAGCTCACCGAGTTCCTCCAGTATTTGTGTGTGTTGCTCACCGAGTTCAGGCTAATTTCAAAGAAACATCACTTTTTTTCTGGCATTGTAAGAAGGAACTATTAGGCTTCTGAAAGTAGATTTTGGAGTAATCTTTTGCCAAAATTGCAGAGGGAACTGGAAACATTTCCAAAGCAGTAGAATAAATGGCTGGAAATTCACATTTTTACTGGTTTCCTGTAGTGATCTCAATGGAGTTATAAGAGCAGAGACAACTCTTACAGAATTTCAAAGCCGGTGAACAAACAAAAAACAGCAGACTCTTTTTTGTGCGAAACCGATGAAACTGAAGACAAAACTGAAAGTCTCAAATAAAACTAAGACTGATGGATTATAGACGCATCCTGCATAATACTCAGTGGAATACCGCTATTCCTGTCGGGACCAAACCGAAAATGTGGCAACAAGTCCATCAATCAAAATCTTGGGGATGCAAGAAATTCTGCAGATGATGGAAATCTTGAGCAACACACACAAATACTGGAGGAACTCAGTGAGTTGGGCAGGGAAATAAACAGTTGACATTTCGGACTGAGATGTGAGAAACTAAGAGTTGATAGGTGGAAAAGGTAAAGGGGTAATCACCTATCAGATTCCTTCTTCTTCTGCCCTTTGTCACCTCCAGCACATGGAATACGACGCGTCTGGGTAGCCCCCAACCTGAGGGCATGAACACCAATTTTTCTAACTTCCAGTAAATTTTCTCCTTCCTCTTCTCTCTTTTCTCAGTTCCCATTTTGGGTCCCTCTTCTCTCTTTTTTTCTTACTCCTTCCCTTCTCCTTCACTCTCTCTAGTGCCCCTCCTCCTTCCCTTTCTCTATAGTTCACTCTCCTCTCCTATCTGATTCGTTCTTCCTTCAGCCTCTTACCTGGTCCACCAATCACCTCCCAGCTTCTCATTTCATCCCTCCTCCCCCACCACCCTGACTTCCCTATCACTTGCCTGTTTTTACCCCCTCCCCTTCCCCGACCTTCTTATTCCAGAGCTTCTTGCCTCTTCATTTCCCGTCCTGATGAAGAACCTTGGCCCGAAACATTATCTGTTTATTCTTCTCCATAGATGTTGACTGACCAACTGAGATTCTCCAGCATTTTGTGTGCTTTACTTTGTGTCATCTCACCAATCCTAGAGCAATAGTCATGAGTCTTATTCAATATTATTATTATTATCATTATTATTATTGCTAAGTGTGTCTTTAAGTGTTGCTGCTGTAATGAAATAATTTCCCACTCATGATCAATAAAGAACTTATTATTATTATATTACCTGCAATACCACAAGTCCAGATGTGGCATCTCGAGCTGAAATGTTGACAATTCCTCTGCCTGCAATGATGCTCCTAACCTTCTGAGTTCCTCCAGCAGTTTGTTTTTTTTTCTGCAGGTTACATCACTTGCATTCTCTTGTGTCTCTAATATACTGAGTCCTCTTCTTGTGGAGTAAACTTTTATTTTGTAGAACAACCCTGAATTCCTTTTGGAACATCCATTGGTTCCCCTTTTTCCAACGTGACTTATATTTGCAATGCAATTCAGACATGATTTTCCTTTTATAAATCATGATGATTCTGCCAAATTGTGTTATTATTTTCTAAGTGTACTTTTACTCCTCCTAGAGGATCACACACTTGCCATAGGGTTTGGAGGTTTGCGTGCCTCAATGACCCAGAGAGCTATGTTGGCTGGAGTCAGGGCTTTATGCTTTGCTCTTGGTATGGTCACCCATGTCAAACAGGTCAAAGGGTAAGTACCAGCCTAAGATTGGTCCACTGGTGCTGCAGATTCAAGGGTCCACCTCAGGGCTAACAAACCTGACTGTTAAAACAAAATTGTTACAGAAAAAGCAACGAGGAATCCTCCTACATCTGTGTGTGACTGTATTCCTGAGACTCCAGGTGGGACTTGCATGACTAACAAGAGTGAAAACTGTGAGGAAGCTGCTGATGTGATGAAGGAAGCCCTGAACACTGCCAGAGTTTGAGAAACTTCCTTGTTGCTCTCAATGCCAACAGTGTACAGGGCAGTAAGTAAATAAGAAAGTACCGTTACTACTTCTTAAATAATGGGGTCCAGCATTTTTCAAATGAGAAATGCTGGGTCTACCAGCCTATTTATCTCACCCCCCTTTTTCAATAATGATGATAGAGATGTGTGTTTCCAGTCTTACTGGGACCTTTCTGGAACTTAGCAAATTCTAGTAAAAGATCACAACTGATCATCCATGAAGGCTGCAGCCACTTCTTCAGAAACGTAAGTGAACTGCTAGCCAACCAGCAGTTTTAGCCTACAATTTTTCATGTGTTCAGGTATTTATTTGGTGGGGGGCACAGGAATGTGTAGTCTGAACATTTGTAAGCCCAGGAGTACAGTCCAGTAAGAAAAAGATCTGTAGTTCTAAGTAGAACAACCAATCTACTGATATGATTTAGCATAATTTGATTTATTTGTTGTGTACAAATTTAAATCTAAATTTCAAATTTGTTAATGTATTCTGCGAGCAAATGTTCTCTGAAACAGCAACTTTCTAATTCAGCCATTTGCTAACGTAGTCATGGCAACTGATGAAAGTGGCACATCAGGGATGTTCTTTGCAGAAGGTTGAATTCTGAAGGGAATTCCATCTAATCCTTTTGGCTGTTTAGCAAAAGCACTGAATAATATTCTCGCCAATTAAACTGAAGTTAATTTAAAACAATTCATGCAAGATAATGACTCGTCAATATACTGCAAGCAAATAGAACAAGCACAATATTAAAACAACCACAGTAACTGTTTGTCACAGTTTCTGCATTTATTTCCTACTTTAAAGAACTTTTTTTCCCTTAAAAGTCAGACTGGTAAATAACCAGTAATCTATAATTACCTCTAAATGGATTTTGGTAGTGATCAATTGGCCAATGCCAGAGATAGAGGTTTAAATTTAGGCTTCGCTCTGTCACTCTGCATCTTGGGCATTAGCTTCTGAAGTATCCAGGTCATCTTCTAGGAGTGGTGCCTCAGAAAGGCCGCGTACATTATTAAGGGCCTCCACGACCCAGGACATGCCCCCTTCTCATTGCTACCATACAGAGGCCTGAAGGCACACACTCAGCGATTCAGGAACAGCTTCTTCCCTTTGGCCCTCTGAAGACTGAATAGACATTGAACCCATGAACATCACCTTACTACTTCTTTTAAATTTTTATTTTTGAACTACTAATTTAAGTTAACCACATTTGTTTCTGTAATGTTATATATACACACACACAGTAACTCACAGTTTGCTTTTTCTCTCTATTATCATGTGTGGCTTTGCCCTGCTGCTGCAAAGTTAACAAATCTGCCGATGATATTAAACCTGATTCTGATTCTGCTGGTGCCCTTACCTTTCAAAGAATCACTGAATTTTATAGCACTAAATGAGGTTATACACTCCATTACACCTGTGCCAGCATTCTAAAATAGGTGTCTAATCGGGTCCTCCTCTTCCAATTCCATTAAAAAATTTCGTTTTCAATTGTTTTCATCTGCTTTTTATTTGGTGAAGCCAATTTGGATTCTATTCACACTACCATTATCTAGCCAAATCTAGCCTGATGTTAAACAAAATGTTAACCTCTCCCATTCAGAACTATGGCCCGCAGTAACAATGGTGGCAACAGTGCCATTTGTGTTCGCTAATGACAAATTACCACTGTTAGTGAGGTCAAGAAAAATACAGACTGCTGAGGTGAGTTACCATGACATCAGAGACACAGGGACCGAGGAGCACTATTATTTTACAGTGCAGCTCCAAAAGCCACACTATTGCTTATGGTAGCAAAAATTAAACACAAATGTAGACATAAATATGAGCACTTCCAATTATTTCAGTTTTTGGCCTAATCCTTTTCTGAAGTGATTAAACTAAAATATGAAAGAAATTAAATCTGTTCTATTATTCAGTGTCTACATTTATTAATGGGTAGGCAATCAGTTGTGGCACCTCTCATGGAACTGTTGCAAATGAGAGTGCAGGACTTCAGTATTAAAATACAGTCAGCCCTCCGTATCCGCGGGGGTTTGGTTCCGGAACCCCCCCCCCCCCCGTGGATAACAAATTCCGTGGAAGCTCAAGTCCCAGATATAAAATGGCGTAGTATTTGCATATAACCTACGCACATCCTCCCGTATACTTTAAATCATCTCTAGATTACTTATAATACCTAACACAATGTAAATGCTATGCAAATAGTTGCTATACTGTATTGTTTAGGGAATAATGGACAAGAAAAAAAATCTGTACATGTTCAGTACAGACGCAACCATCGTAGCTCTTCCGCGAACTCCGAGCAGTGAGGGTGGCGAAAAACGAAACTAGGGTTCAGCGTTTGTTTTGCAGCGAGCTGTTATAGAGGCAGCCTGCACCCTGAGTAGCGAGAGTGGCGAAAAGCGAAAATAGCATTCAGCGTTTGTTTTGCTCTCAGCAAAACAAACACTCAGCATCAAGCCTCCATAGCTTTGAACTGCGTGAGATTTTCGCTATGATTGACAGTTCTGCAATGATTGCAGAAAAGTATGACTTTAATTTTGAAAGGGCACGTAGGTTTAGGGCAGGTTTGCAAGATGTTTTGAGTGCTTACAAAGAACTGTATGATAGAAAAATGTGTGAACCTTCCAGTGTGCTGGCTGTCTTCCCGATTCTGGTAAGTGAAACTACACTGTATGTACATTATTTCTACTTTGTATAGGCTGTGTATTTGTCGTTCATTCCTGCTTTTACTATATGTCAGTGTTATTTTAGGTTTTATGTGTTATTTGGTATGATTTGGTAGGTTATTTTTTGGGTCTGGGAACGCTCAAAAAATTTTCCCATATAAACTAATGGTAATTGCTTCTTCGCTTTACGCCATTTCGGCTTACGAGATGTTTCATAGGAATGCTCTACTTTCGGATAGCGGGGGAAACCTGTACAATAGAAAAGCTATGTAAATAGTTGTTACACTGTATTGTTTAGGGAATAAGAAGAAAGAGAGAGAACTTCCGGGTTTTTTTTCCAATCCCGATCCGCGGTTGGTTGAATCTGCGGATGCGGAACCCGCGGATACGGAGGCCGACTGTGATTGAAATGCGTTTCTAAAGGCAGCATAATAGAGTGTATTCTGATTTAAAATTGGTAGTGCAGATACCACGAGAAAGCATCAAAGGAGAGGGTGAATGAAGAAGGGCAGCACAACAACTGCAAATGATAAAATACTGAGAAGACAAGGGAACTTTTATAAAAGCATATCTATTGCAACAATGCATAAGTGAACTGGAGTGTCAATGAGGTAGTACATGGCAACAATCTATTGCATGGTGGTCTATTAACTTACAGAGTGGTGGAAAAATAAAATACAGAAACTCACCTCCAGAAAAATACAACGTGCAGAGCATGATTAAACTTCAATTACATAAAATCCAACTCCAACAGTTAATTGACAGAGGATTACTCAAAACATTTCCACTTTGGCTAACTGAAGTGTTGTCACTATATACAGCCTTTTCAAAAAATCAGCAAAAAAAATATCTGGAGTGTAAGTTATTAGAGTTAGATTATGTGTAAAATGGGTTTGACAGTTTTGAAGTTGCTTCTTTGTGACATTTGTACTGAGGGCGATGAGGAATATGATTACATACTCTTTCAAGAAGAATAAGAACAGCATTACCTTGCAAATACCATCACCTTGAGGTTCACTTTAAATTTCATACTATTTTGCTTTCGTGATTTATTGGAGTTCCTACATCATTACCTTGTAATTCACTAATACTATTGTGAGAGTATCGTGACCACAAAAATTACAGTGCTTGAAGAACAGAGTCAATACCATATCCTTTGGGCAACTGGTTATGGTCGATACTTACAATTTTGCTACATACTCATTTGATGAGAATATGAAAGAAAAATCCATTGGCAGAAACACAGGCAGTATCAACTCTGCCGTTTTGATACTTAGAATTTTAAAAACTTACACACTAATCAGAATCACAGCTATGGGCAGGATAATTCTTTTGAAATTAGCTTTCTGTTTTGAACAGTCACCATTCCGGGGCAAGACTCTTCATCAGGACTATCAGACTGAAAGGGCAACGTTCATTCCCTTCTATAGGTGCTGCTTGACCTTCTGAGTTCCTCCACCATTTTGAGTTTGGATCTCTGGATATTCAGCATCTGCAGAATCTCTTGTGTTTCTGGCTTTATTAATGCGATTCATTATCAGCAGGGACAATGTGTTAATTGTAGGGGTATTAATTTATAATTGGTTTCACTGGCTTCAGCTTTGGACAAGTAGACCCACAATTAGCCCTGAAGCAGTCTTTGGTGGAGAGAAGCACCACATATAAAGGTGACTATATCATAGACTTGCATTTCAGTACTAAATAAAATATATGCCACATGCCTTTATCTAGTCTAGTAAGTAATGGGCTCTATAGGTTACTTTATCTAAATCCTTTTCTTCTTCATTTTACCCAGGCAATTTAGCCTTCATTCTTTTTAATTTATTTATTCAGATGCAGTGTGTCCTTTGACACACGCTGCCCAGCAACCCCTGACTTAACTACAGCCTAATCATGAGACCATTAACCTACCACTTGGTACGTCTTTGGAATGTGGGAGGAAACCCATGGGGTCAAGTGGAGAACATACAAACTCCTTACAGACAGTGGTGGGAATTGAACCAGGGTTACAGGTACTAACCACTATGCTACTGCACCACCCCACGTGCTTTCAGTGCTTTTCTAGTATCTCTTCAACCTTCATCCACAGCACCCTAATTTTCAGTTCTGGACTTTCACCATCTCTGGCTAAGAAACTTCGGAATTTCTTTATTTGAGTTTTCGACAAACATGTTTCAATCTAGTTTTTTTCCTTCCCCATGAATGAAAACTTAGTCATTATTTCTGTTAGATCTAAAACAACAGTAATATTAAAAAATGTATTAAGGCATGGACGCTATTGAAAAAAATGCACGATTGTCTGAAATAATTTCCAAAGAAGCAACAAAGCTAGCCCTACGTATGCCCTCAGGTGGAAATAAGCTTCTTCAAGTACTTTTCAAAGTTAAGAGGGGAGTTTCTTGCCAACAGTTTTGATTACCCACTAACCTTTATCAGTAAATCAGATGATCTGATAAGTTAATTGCAATTTGTGAAAAACTGCAGTGCACTTGCTGGTCCTGGAAATTACTTTTGAGTACAATAATAATTGTACTTCAAAATATTTCATTGGAAATAAAGTGTTAGGTGGCATGATATCATGAAAAGGCTATATAAATTCAAGTACTTTAATAGACTGTTTTCATTTTATTAACTGTACGTCTAACAGAACCTGTCACAGGAAGAAACTAAAGTGTTTCATTAATTCTAGTTCAAGGTTTCATTTTCTTTCAGGATCTCTTGCTCCTGCTCCACACCCTCCATGTGTGAAGTCAACAGGATGGAAAGATTTTGTTATCTTGTCCTATCCAACTCCACAGTTCTGTTATGCTTGTTACGTCTATGAAACCAACAAGTTGCTTGAAACGGATTGGGCTATCACACATTTTGGGCAACAGTGCTGGCCCTGCACAACCACTAGCCCATGTGTAAAAATCCCGCAGTGGAGCTTGCTGAGTGACTAAGCACAAGCTATTCATGATTAATTTTTCTTTTCCTTTGAAGAACATTTTCCATGCTTATGCAATATTGTATACAAGAGGGGATAAAATTCACAAGCTGAAGAGACAAGGTTGGTGTAGATTACACTGCAAAAATAATAGAGAGTTATTCACTATTATTAAGGAGCACTTCTTAAATCAATTTAAATTTGAGAATACAGTGTTTACGTCTTTTTCTGAATCAGATGGTTTCAAACTGTATCTTCTTTTCTCTCATTGATTGCCTTCAATATATGCTTTGACATCAAATTAAATACTTTCCTGCTACTGACTCTGCTCATTTCAGTGAGGCTTCTCCAATTTAATTAGCAACAGATCCACATTGGCTGAAAGATTGAATTGCGTAATGGCATACTTATGAATGTTACGTGATTTAATTTAAAAGAAAAATCAATTGTGAACTTACTGTGAAATTTCAAGTGAACCTGAGATACAAGGAGGTGACTGGACATACACTGTGGCATATGATAAGTCCAAAGGACCATAAGATATAGGAGAGTCTGCTCAACCACTTCATCATGGCTGATCCATTTCCCTCTCAACCCCATTCTCCCACCTTCTCCCTGTTACCTTTCATGCCCTGACTAATCAAGAACCTATCAACCTCCTCCTTAAATACACCCAGTGACCCGGCCTCTACTGCCATCTGTGGCAACGAATTCCACAGATTCACCACTACCTGGTTCAAGAAATTCCTCCTCATTTCTATTCTAAATGGAAATCCCTCTATTCCAAGCCTGTGCCCTCTAGTCCTAGATTCCCCCACCATTGGAAACATCCTTTCCACATTCAGTCTGTCTCGTACTTTCAACATTCGATAGGTTTAATTGAGATCCCCCCTCATGTGGCAAGTATTGCATCCTTTGGTGCATTAGTGATAATTTTTCAAAACTCTTTAAATTCTGGATTAATTCCTGAGGATTGGAGGGTGGCTAATGTAACCCCACTTTTTAAAAAAGGAGGGAGAGAGAAACCGGGGAATTATAAACCGGTAAACCTGACATCGATGGTGGGGAAAATGCTAGAGTCAGTTATCAAAGATGTGATAACAGCACATTTGGAAAGTGGTGAAATGATCGGACAAAGTTAGCATGGATTTGTGAAAGGAAAATCATGTCTGACGAATCTCATGGAATTTTTTGAGGATGTAACTAGTAGAGTGGATAGGGGAGAACCAGTGGATGTGGTATATTTGGATTTTCAAAAGGCATTTGACAAGGTCCCACACAGGAGATTAGTGTGCAAACTTAAAGCACACAGTATTGGGGGTAAGGTATTGATGTGGATAGAGAATTGGTTGGCAGACAGGAAGCAAAGAGTGGGAATAAACAGGACCTTTTCAGAATGGCAGGCAGTGACTAGTGGGGTACCACAAGGCTCAGTGCTGGGACCCCAGTTGTTTAGAATATATATTAATGACTTAGACGAGGGAACTAAATGCAGCATCTCCAAGTTTGCGGATGACACGAAGCTGGGCGGCAGTGTTAGCTGTGAGGAGGATGCTAAGAGGATACAGGGTGACTTGGATAGGTTAGGTGAGTGGGCAAGTTCATGGCAGATGCAATTTAATGTGGATAAATGTGAGGTTATCCACTTGGTGGCAAGAACAGGAAAACAGAAAATTATCTGAATGGTGGCCGATTAGAAAAAAGGGAGGTGAAATGAGACCTGGGTGTCATTGTACACCAGTCATCGAAAGTGGGCATGCAGGTACAGCAGGCGGTGAAAAAGGTGAATGGTATGCTGGCATTCATAGCAAGAGGATTCAAGTACAGGAGCAGGGAGGTACTACTGCAGTTGTACAAGGCCTTCGAGACCACACCTGGAGTATTTTATGCAGTTTTGGTCCCCTAATCTGAGGAAAGACATTCTTGCCATAGAGGGAGTACAAAGAAGGTTCACCAGATTGATTCCTGGGATGGCAGGACTTTCATATGATGAAAGACTGGATCGACTAGGCTTATACTCTCTGGAATTTAGAAGATTGAGGGGGGATCTTATTGAAACATATAAAATTCTAAAGGGATTGGACAGGCTAGATGCAGGAGGATTGTTCCCGATGTTGGGGAAGTCCAGAATGAGGGGTCACAGTTTGAGGATAAAGGGCAAGCCTTTTCCGACCGAGATGAGGAAAAACTTTTTCGCACAGAGAGTGGTGAATCTGTGGAATTCTCTGCCACAGGAAACAGTTGAGGGCAGTTCATTGGCTAATTTTAAGAGGGAGTTAGATATGGCCCTTGTGGCTAAAAGGATCAGGGGGTATGTAGAGAAGGCAGGTACAGGGTTCTGAGTTGGATGATCAGCCATGATCATACTGAATGGTGGTGCAGGCTCAAAGGGCCGAATGGCCTACTCCTGCACCTATTGTCTATGTTTCTATTTCTGTGACGTTGGGTGATACTTAGCTCACTCAATTCAAAACTCCCATAATGAGACCTGCTTCAACAGAGCATGAAGGGGATCTCTTCGACCAGGTATTAGGCCAGAGAATCTGGTGCTGACATTTCAGCACAGGTAGCTCTTCATTAAGTTTAGTACTTAGCACTAGAATAACTGATAAGCCATCCACATCCAAGCTCACCCAAAATCATGGCGCATAGAAAACAACCACTGACCGACCTAGTACCCACCAAGGATTTTATTCACTGAATGCAACCCAGCCTTTGACACCATAATACTTTGTAAGCTCAGCTTGAAACTATTGACCTTTGTCTTAAAACCCCTATCTGGCTTCTAGACTTTCTGACTGGCAGACCAAACTTACTTATTCCCTGTTATGCCTGCTAGCGTTTAGGGCAGTAATGAAGGTCCTCCATCTCTGGTGGTGTTCAAAGCTTCCTTCATTGTGCTGGTACCTTCTTTTTGGTTTTCAGTGCTGTCAACCATGCAAATCTCAGATGGAGACTCAGGAATACTGTCACACAGAGATGTAGAAGGAATTTTTCATTGCTGTTTCCGTAACAGTTTTGTTTGACCAGTCAGGGTTGTTAGACTTTAGTTGAACCCTAGAACCTGGAGGACCAGTGGACCACTCTTAGTCTGGCCTCCACTCTTTGACCTGTATGGCATGAGTAACCCTATCAGGAGTCAAAGCATAAATCCCTGACTCCAGCCAATGTAGCTCTTCAGATCATTGAGGTACGTAAGCCTTCAAACCATGACAAGGTTGTGGTCCTCTTGGAGGACCAAAGGCAGTTAGAATTGGTTGCAACAATTTATCTATCCTGACACTCAACACTGGTTTTTCCCAGGGCTGTGCACTCAGTATCCTGCTCTACTCCCTGTATACCCATGACTGTGTGAACAAATACAGCACTAACCTGATCTTCAAGTTTTCAGACGGCACCGCTGTCAAAGGCCAGGTCAACATAAAGGATAAGGTGGAGTACAAAAAAAGAGATCCAGTGTCGTGGTGTCAGAACAACAATCCCACTCTTCATGTCAGCAAAATGAAACAGCAGGTTGTTGGCCTTGAAGGAGCCAGGGTAGTGAACACAATTCTATCCTCATCAACAGAGCTGCTGTAGAGATGGTCAACAGCTTCAAGTTCCTCGGCAACCCTATCACCAGCAATCTCTCCTAGCCTCTCCATACCCATGCAGTGATGAAGAAAGTACTTTCTCAGTCATCTACACTCAATGGTTTAGAAGAATGAGAAAGAATCTCAAGGGAACTACAAAATTCTAACGTCACTGGACAGATTAGATGCAGAAAGAATACTTCAGATCGTGGGAGGAGTCACTTTCTATGTATAAGTGGAAGCTATTTCAGACTGAGATGAGGAGGAATTTCTTTTCCCTGACAGTGATTCAGTTTTCATTCTATACCACTCAAAGAATTTGAAGTTAAATTATTAAATACACTCAGGAAGAAGTTACATATAGTTCTTATACTCCATGGCCATTTTATTAGGTACACCTGTAAACCTGATCGTTGGTGCAAATATCGAATCAGCCAATCATGCGGCAGCAACTCAATGCATAAAAGTCTGGAGACATGGCCAAGAGATTCAGTTGTTGTTCAGACCAAATATCAGAATAAGGAATAAATGTGACCTATGTGACTTTGACTATGGAATAATTGTTGGTGCCAGATGGAGTGATTTGAATCATAGAGTCATAGAAAAGTACAGCACACTGTACTTCGGCCCATCTGGACCACACTGAACCATCTAATCTGCCTATTCCCGTCAACCCTTACTAGGACTATAGCCTTCCATCTACCCGTCCAAACTTCTCTTAAACATTGAAATCCAACCCTCTGAGAAACAAGATATAAAGATACTTCTCACACATAAATAACAGATATGAACAGAATACTTCCCTGTATTCACAGTAAGTTTAGGAGGGCTACACGGATAATCTAGAGCACATCCGTGCAAAGAAGACAAAGGTGTTTGATGACTCGGAATATTGATGACTAGCAAGAGCTTGGGGTCCAAGTCCATATCTCCCTGAAAGGGGGACCACAGATCGACAGGGTGGTAAAGAAGGCCATGGCATACTAACCTTCACAGTTTGGGATATAGAATGCAAGAGTTGGGATATTCTGCAGCAACTTTGGAAAAACACTGATTAGGCCACACATGTATAGTTCTGGATGTGATTGTATTGGACAGAGTGCAGAGGAGCTTCACCAAGATGTTGCATGGATTGGACAACTTTGGTTATGGGGCAAAATTGAATAAGCTAAGGGATGATCTGATGCAAGTAGAAATGATCACGAGAAGCACAAATAGGGTAGATAATCAAAATCTTTTTTTCCCCCCGTGGTGCAATTATGATTTGACTTTAACTTAACGTTTACCTTGACATCAGAAACAAGAGTCTATAGATTTAAGGTGAGCTGAAAGAGCTTAAAGGAGATTTGAAGGTGAAGTATTTTTACACAGACTGCAGTTGATGTTGGGAATGTGCCACCAGATGAGGTGGTGGTAAAAAATACAATCTCTACATTTAAGAGACATTTAGACAGATACTTAAATACATAGAAAGATCCAATCCTAATGCAGGCAAATAGAGTAGATGGGTGATAAGTACAATATGGATGTGATAGGCTGAAGATTGTTTCTATGCTGTACAACTCCATAACTGCTGTGCTTTTCACATGCTTCAGACAATTCCAATATGCTTTACAGCAAAATAAATTCTTTATGAAAGTGGTTACTATTGCAATGTACAAAAGAAGCCAACTTAAACACAACAAATCCACTAACATCATCTTACAAGTGATCAAACAATTAGGAATTTTTTATGTTGTTTTAGGAATTAATATCAGCTACAATGCTGTGCAACTCATCTTCTCTCCTTCAAAATAATAGCATGGGATTTTAAAAAGTAAATTGGATTTTAAGTTACAGCCCTAGAGAAGTACAAGAGATTTTGCAGATGCCGGAATTCTTGGAGTAACACACTCAAAATGCTAGAGGAACTCAGCAGGACAAGCAGCATCTATGGAGGAAAATAGGCAGTCCTTGTTTCGATCTGAGCCCCTCCAGTAGGACTGGAAAAGAAGTGGGGGCAGAAACTAGAATATGAAGGTCTTAAACAGCAAGTGACGCAAAACTGTGGGAGCAGAGTGAGGTTTAGGATGGGAGGGTTACTCTGGCTTCTGCCCCCTTCATTTCTAGTCCTGATGAAGGGTCTCAGCCCAAAATGCCAACTGTTTATTTCACTCCATAAGGACCTAATCTTATTAACAACTTACCAAGTATTTTGCATCAGTCTTCATTGAGGAAGACACTAGCAGAATCCCATAAATGTGAGAGTGTCAGGGAGCAGAAGTGACAGTCATTGCTATTCATAAGCAGAGGGTGCTTGGGGAGCTGAAAAACCCGAAGGTAGATAAGTCATCTGGACCATGGAGATAGCTGAAGAGATTGTCGAGGCATTTGTAATGATCTTTCAAGAATCATGAGCTTCTGGAATGATTCTGGAGGATTGGAAAATTGCAAATGTCACTCCACTTTCTACCAAGGGAGGGAGGCAGAAGAATGGAAATTATAGGCTAGTTAGCCTGACTTTAGTTGTCGGAAAAATGTTGGGAGTCTATATTAAGGATGAGTTTTCGGGATACTTGGAGGCACATGATAAGACAGGTCAAAGTCTGCAAGGTTTTCTAAAGTGTAAATCTTGCCTGACAAACCTTTTGGAATCTTAGAGGAAATTACAGGCAGGATGACAAAGAAGAGTTAGTGGATGTTTTTCATTTGGATTTTCAGAAGGCCTTTCACAAGGTCTGAGGGAGGCTGCTTAACAAGATAAGAGCCCACGGTTTAACTGGAAAGAGCTTGGACAGAAGACTTGTTGACTGGCAGGAGGCAACGAGTGGGGAAAATACTGGGACCTTTCTGGTTGGCTGCCAGTAAATAATGGTCAATGTTGGGACCGCTTCTGATTACATTATATGTCAATGGTTTGGATGAAGGAATTGCAGGCTTTAAGGTCAAGTTTGTGAACGCTACAAAGATAGGTAGAGGGGCAAGTATTGTTGAGGAAACAGGGTGTCTGCAGAAGGATTTAGAATGGGGACAATTAAGTGGCAGACGGAATATAGTGTAGAAAAATGCATGGTCATTCACTTTGGTAGAAGGAATAAAGGCTATTTATTTAACAGAGATAAAATTAAGAAATCAGAGGTACAAAGAGACTTGGGAATCCTTGTGTAGGATTTCCTAAAGGTTAACTTCTGGGTTGAATGGGTGGTAAGGAAGGCAAATGCATTCATTTTGAGAGAACTAGAATACAAAAGCAAGTATGTAATGGTTGGGCTTTATAAGGACTGGTGAGGTCTCACTTGGAGTACTGAGGGCAGTTTTGGGCCCCTTATCTAAGAAAAGATGTTCTGGCATTGGAGAGGGTCCAGAAGGGGTTCATGAGAATGATCCCAGGAATGAAAGGGTTAACATATAAGAAGCATTTGATAGCTCTTGGCCTGTACTTGCTGGGAGTTTAGAAGCATGACTCTTCTTCAGGACTGGAAAAGAAGGGAGAAGATGCTATAATAAAAAGGAGGGCGAACAAGAAGGTGATAGCTGATGAAGGATCTTGGCCTAAAACATCAATTGTTTACTCTATTTCATCGATGCTGCCTGGCCTGCTGAGTTCCTCCAGCATTTCTGTGCGTGTAGTTGAGGGAAGAAGGCAGGAAAATGGAGTTGAGCGGGGTAATAGATCAGCCAGAGCAGACAGATGGACTGAACAGCCTAAACCTGCTCCTATGTCCTATGGGCCTGCTGAAATCATCCAGCATTTTGTGTCTGTGTTACACAGGTTATAGTCCTAAGTGGCAGATCCAGATAGGGCTTTAGATTGTTTTCCTACCTTTAAAAATGGTACCTCTTACCCTACCAAAGTATTCACCTCAATTTTTAATGCTCAGCCACTAAAGTGGATTTTGTCCCACAAGCATCACACTGGTGGGACAAGAAAACTACGATCTGAGCCATGTTGAATATTCAGTTATTACAATCCGCTTTATCGCATATCCTGTGAATGTTCCTCTTCATCCATTAGAAGACTGCACGACTGGAACACAAAGGCGTAACTGAGCAATACAGGAGAATGACAATCATATCAGATAATATACTTGAAGTGATGAAGGATGACATTATTTCAAAAATTACATTGACCTAGAATTTGCATTAACAGTAACAGCACTCACATTCTAACAGGGTAAGATTGATGGCAACCCTGAAACTAGAAATTAGATCACATCATATCCTATTTTTGAGCAGTAAGGCATTACATTTTAATGTAAAATCCCGAAGTCCGTGAATGGATGCGGGGCCCTACAGTATGCTGTAAGATTCTGTCTGGATGCATAACAGCCTAATATGGAAACTACCCTGTACATGACAAAACAGCTCAGCACATGACAGAACATAGCCTCCCCTCTATCAACTCTGTAAGTTCTTCTTGCTGCATCAGTAAAGTAGCCAGCATAATCAAAGACCACCCCTCTGCCCCCCCCATCTTTCTTCTCCTCTCTCACATCGGGTAGATAAAACAAATGCCTGGAAGTACACACCACCGGATCCAAGGACAGCTGCTGTCCCACTGTTCTTAGACCTCGTGTATGACAAGTTCAACTCTTGGCCTCACAATCCACCTTGTGCACTTCATGGTTTACCGCAATGCACTCCTCTGTAGTTTTTACGTTATTCTCCATTGTTATCGCTTGACCTAATACTGGCTCAACACACTGCGTAATGGGATGGGAACCGGAATGATGGAGCTGAGGATGGGGAAAACAGAAATAAATCTAAGATAGTGAGCAGTAAAGATGTCAGGAAAGACAGGCAGGTGATGGGGCAAATTTGTAGTCATTGGGATGAGTTGCAGTGCAATAAAGTTGCAGTGAAATCAAAGCAAAAAGTATCAAATACTTTTAAGGTGTTGTACTTAAATACACGCAGCATAAGGAATAAGGTGGATGATCTTGTTGTACAGCTACAGATTGGCAGGTATGATATTGTGGCCATCACTGAGACCTGGCTAAAGGATGCATGTCTCTGGGAGCTGAACGTCCAAGGATACACAGTGTATCAGAAGGATAGGAAGGTAGGCAGAGGGGGAGGCGTGGCTTTATTGGTAAGAAATTATATTAAATCATTAGAAAGAGGTGATATAGGATTGGAAGGTGCAGAATCTTTATGGGTTGAGCTAAGAAATAGCAGGGGTAAAAGGACCCTGATGGCAGTTATTTATAGGCCTCCAAACAGCTGCAGGGATGTGGACTACAAATTACAACTGGAAATAGAAAAGGCTTGTCAGAAGGGCAGTGTTATGATAATTGTGGGGGATTTTAGCATGCGAGTAGATTGGGAAAATCAGGTCAGCGCTGGATCTCAAGAGAGAGAATTTGTAGAATGTCTGCGAGATGGCTTTTTAGAACAGCTTGTTGTTGAGCCCACTAGGGGATCGGCTGTACTGGATTGGGTATTGTGTAATGAACCGGAGGTGATTGGAGAAATTGAGGTGAAGGAACCCTTAGGAGGCAGTGATCATAACATGATTGAGTTCACTGTGAAATTAGAAAAAGAGAAGCCGAAATCTGATGTGTCGGTATTTCAGTGGAGTAAAGGAAATTACAGTGGCATGAGAGAGGAACTGGTCAAAGTTGACTGGAAAGAGACACTGGCGGGAAAGACAGCAGAGCAGCAGGGGGTGGAGTTTATGCAAGAAATGAGGAATGTGCAAGACAGGTATATTCCAAAAAAGAAGAAATTTTCGAGTGGAAAAAGGATGCAACCGTGGTTGACAAGAGAAGTCAAAGCCAAAGTTAAAGCAAAAGAAAGGGCATACAAGGAGGCAAAAATTAGTGGGAAGAGAGAGGATTGGGAAGTTTTTATAACCTTACAAAAGGAAACCAAGAAGGTCATTAAGAGAGAAAAGATTAACTGTGAAAGGAAGCTAGCAAATAATATCGAAGAGGATACTAAAAGCTTTTTCAAGTATATAAAGAGTAAAAGACAGGTGAGAGTAGATGTAGCACCGATAGAAAATGATGCTGGAGAAATTGTAATGGGAGATGAGGAGATGGCAGAGGAACTGAACAAGTATTTTGTATCAGTCTTCACTGAGGAAGACAGCAGTATACCGGACACTCAAGGGTGGCAGGGATGAGAAGTGTGCACAGTCACAATTACGACAGGGAAAGTACTCAGGAAGCTGAATAGGCTAAAGGTAGATAAATCTCCTGGACCAGATGGAATGCACCCTCGTGTTCTGAAGGAAGTAGCTGTGGAGATTGCGGAGGCATTAGCGATGATCTTTCAAAAGTCGATAGATTCTGGCATGGTTCCGGAGGACTGGAAGATTGCAAATGTCACTCCGCTATTTAAGAAGGGGGCAAGGAAGCAAAAAGGAAATTATAGACCTGTTAGCTTGACATCCGTGGTTGGGAAGTTGTTGGAGTCGATTGTCAAGGATGAGGTTACAGTGTACCTGGAGGCATATGACAAGATAGGCAGAACTCAGCATGGATTCCTTAAAGGAAAATCCTGCCTGACAAACCTATTACAATTTTTTGAGGAAATTACCAGTAGGCTAGACAAGGGAGATGCAGTGGATGTTGTATATTTGGATTTTCAGAAGGCCTTTGACAAGGTGCCACACATGAGGCTGCTTAACAAGATAAGAGCCCATGGAATTACGGGAAAGTTACATACGTGGATAGAGCGTTGGCTGATTGGCAGGAAACAGAGAGTGGGAATAAAGGGATCCTATTCTGGTTGGCTGCCGGTTACCAGTGGTGTTCCACAGGGATCAGTGTTGGGGCAGTTTCTTTTTACGTTGTACATCAACGATTTAGATTATGGAATAGATGGCTTTGTGGCTAAGTTTGCTGACGATACGAAGATAGGTGGAGGGGCCGGTAGTGCTGAGGAAACGGAGAGTCTGCAGAGAGACTTGGATAGATTGGAAGAGTGGGCAGAAAGTGGCAAATGAAGTACAATGTTGGAAAGTGTATGGTTATGCACTTTGGCAGAAAAAATAAACGGGCAGACTATTATTTAAATGGGGAAAAAATTCAAAGTTCTGAGATGCAACGGGACTTGGGAGTCCTCGTACAGGATACCCTTAAAGTTAACCTCCAGGTTGAGTCAGTAGTGAGGAAGGCGAATGCAATATTGGCATTCATTTCTAGAGGAATAGAGTATAGGAGCAGGGATGTGATGTTGAGGCTCTATAAGGCGCTGGTGAGACCTCACTTGGAGTATTGTGGGCAGTTTTGCTCTCCTTATTTAAGAAAGGATGTGCTGACGTTGGAGAGAGTACAGAGAAGATTCACTAGAATGATTCCGAGAATGAGAGGGTTAACATATGAGGAACGTTTGTCCACTCTTGGACTGTATTCCTTGGAGTTTAGAAGAATGAGGGGAGACCTCATAGAAACATTTCGAATGTTAAAAGGCATGGACAGAGTGGATGTGGCAAAGTTGTTTCCCATGATGGGGGAGTCTAGTACGAGAGGGCATGACTTAAGGATTGAAGGGCGGCCTTTCAGAACAGAAATGCGAAGAAATTTTTTTAGTCAGAGGGTGGTGAATCTATGGAATTTGTTGCCACGGGCAGCAGTGGAGGCCAAGTCATTGGGTGTATTTAAGGCAGAGATTGATAGGTATCTGAGTAGCCAGGGCATCAAAGGTTATGGTGAGAAGGCAGGGGAGTGGGACTAAATAGGAGAAAATGGATCAGCTCATGATAAAATGGCGGAGCAGACTCGATGGGCCGAATGGCCTACTTCTGCTCCTTTGTCTTATGGTCTTATAGTAATGATTTGATTTGTATAAACAGAATGCAACACTAGCTTTTTACTGTGTCCTGGTATATGTGACAATAATAAACCAATACCAGTACCAGTAATAACTTGTTGATTTCACATGGGTCCTGTGGAAACTTGTGACTGCACTGCAGATGTGTACAGGACTGGTAAGCAGAGGCTGTGAAGAAAACCACCTGACCACAGTCTCCTCACAGGATTGGAAACATTTGCACAGGGTCCTCCATCGAGGATATTTTCAACAGGCGATGCCTCAAGAAGGTGGCATCCATCATTAAGGACCCTTACAAACAGGACATGCCCTCTTCTCATTACTGCCATCTGGGAGGAGATACAGGAACTTGATGAGACACTGCAATGTTTTGGGAACAGCTTTTTCCCCTCTGCCATCAGATTTCTGAATGGACCATGGACTAATTCACTTTTGCTCCCTTTTTGCAATACTTATATATTGTTTTGTAATTCTCAGTGTAGTTTTGCAATAATTTTACATGCATTGCTCTGTATTGCTGGCATAATTACAACAAATTTTACAAAATATGAAATATGATATGATGGAGGTCCCTACAAAGGACTGTGAGAATGGCTGAGAGGATCATAGGGGTGTCCCTCCCACCTATCAGGGACAATTATCAGGACCCTACCCATTCATCCAGCATCCTCTTTGACATCCTACCATCAGACAGGAGACTCCAATGCATATAAACAAGAACTGTCAGGATGGGAAACAATTTATTCCCTCAGGCCAATTCCCTGCCTTATCACATTCGAAGCGCCCTGGGTTAATCTGTTCTGTACCTTACAATATGTAATTTATGCACTTTAATATGTTTATTTATGCAGAAGTCATCTGTATATTTTACCCTTACTAAAGTTACTGTGTGTTATATGTGTATGATGCGTACTGTGCTTTACACCCTGGTCTGGAGAAACATTGATTTGTTTGATGGTATACATGTATATAGTTAAATGACAGTAAACTTGACATGAACTTGAACTTTATATGAGGGTGATAATAAACCTGATTTTAATTCTGATTCCTGTATTCTTTGAAATAAACGAGTCTGAGGAGATGCTCAAATGAGGTGCATAATGTTATGAGAGAACTAGGAAGAGTAAATAGAAACATCTATTTCTCTTTGTGGAGTAATCACAAATAAGGGAGGCATGGATTTAATGAAATTAGTGGAAAGTTAAAAGGGAAAGGATGAACTTAGTTTCCAACCAGAGAAATTCACTATCTGAATGTACGTTAGAAGCAGAAATGTTTAAAAAGGGACTAGGATCTGTGCTTGAACAACAATGACCTGCAGAGTGATAGGCCTAGAGTTGGAATTAGACTGAGTAATTCTATCTCAACCAGCACTGAATTTGATATATCATACATTTTCCATGAGCATGAACAATGATTAAATAAACAGTGCTGCAAGGTAACATTCTTTAAGGCAGCGAGCTCCCTGGATGAAGAAGAATATCATCCTTTTCCCTTTAATCTTTTACCAATTTCTTTGAATCAATGACCCCATGTTTGTCATCACTCTGCTGAAGGATGCTAGTGTTCCCATTCATCCATCCTAGGTCTCTCAGATATGCCAGAATTAGTACATACATTAAATAACCAGAAGCTGGGAAGATAGAAGCCAAGGAGATCTTCTATGAGGGGTTTGGCTTTAAGGCACTTTACTGGATTTCACAAATAAATTATGGAAATCTTCTATCCATGCTTTCTCTTTACTCCAAGGTTCCTCTCTGAAATACTTTAACTTACTTTGACTTAATGAACAATGATATTCTGCCTCTATTTTTGCCATTGGTTCAGTATGAGAGGTTACTTTACTTTATACTTTATTGTTGCCAAACAATTGATACTAGAACGTACAATCATCACAGCGATATTTGACTCTGCGCTTCCCGCTCCCTGGATTACTAATATTAAATATTAAAAATAGTAAAAATAGTAAAAATTAGTTAATATTAAAAATTTAAATTATAAATCATAAATAGAAGATAGAAAAATGGAAAGTAAGGTAGTGCAAAAAAACCAAGAGGCAGGTCCGGATATTTGGAGGGTACGGCCCAGATCCAGGTCAGGATCCGTTCAGCAGCCTTACCACAGTTGGAAAGAAGCTGTTCCCAAATCTGGCCGTACGAGTCTTCAAGCTCCTGAACCTTCTCCAGGAGGGAAGAGAGACGAAAAGTGTGTTGGCTGGGTGGGTCGTGTCCTTGATTATCCTGGCAGCACTGCTCCAACAGCATGTGGTGTAAAGTGAGTCCAAGGACAGAAGATTGGTTTGTGTGATGTGCTGCGCCATGTTCACGATCTTCTGCAGCTTCTTTCAGTCTTGGACAGGGCAACTTCCATACCAGGTTGTGATGCACCCTAGAAGAATGCTTTCTACAGTGCATCTATAAAATATAGATGTGGGGTACAGAACAGATTAATGGGTGATACTTTGAATGTGATGCGGCAGGGAGTTCGAAAGCCTAATGGCCTGAGTGAAAAAACTGTTTCCCATCCTGACCATTCTTGTTTTTATGCATTGGAGTCTCCTACCTGATGGTAGAAAGTCAAAGAGGATGCTGGATGGATAAGTGGGATCCTTGTTAATAACTAAGGGTCCTGCATACACAGCGCTCCTGAAAATGTCCCCCATGGATGGTAGAGAGATCCCTATGATACACTCAATCGTTCTCACAGTCCTTTGTAGGGACTTCCGGTCCGATGCTCAGCTGCTCCTATACCCAGTTGGAAATGCAGCTTGTCAGGGCCCTCTTTTGGTGCTCCTGTAAAATTCAGTTAAGATGGAGCAGGGGAGCCCCCCTTGCCTCAATCTCCTTAGGAACCAGGTGAGGTCATCCCTAGCGTGAACTTCCAGAAACGTGGTGCATTTAACTCTCACTACAGAGGAGCCATGGATTCACAGAGGGAGATGATTCATCTGCACCTTCCGGAAATCCACAATGATTTCCTTGGTCTTCTCCATGTTCAGACTTAGGTTGCTCTTCTCGCACCAGTCCACTCCACTTCCTCTCTGTACTTTGACTCATTGCTGTTGTTGATGAGGCCAGCCACTGTTGTGTCACCGCCAACTTGATAACACAGTTTGAGCTAAAGTCTCAACATTACATCCTTGCTTTTATGTTCTGGTCCTCTTGAAATGAATATTAACATCGCATTTACCTTCCTCACCACAGACTTAAGCTGAAAATTAACCTTTAGGGAAAGCTGCACAAGGACTCCCAAGTCCCTTTGCACCGCAGTTTTTTGTATTTTCTCTCCATTAAGAAACCAGTCTATCCTTTTATTTCTTCTACCAAAGTGCATGATCATAACCCTTCCCTACACTGTATTCCATCTGCCATTTCTTTGCCCATTCTCCAAATCTGTCTAAGTTCTTCTGTAGCCTACCTACTTCTTCAAAACTACCTGCCCCTCCAACTATCCTCATATCACCTGCACACTTTGCAACAAAGCCATCAATTCCATCATCCAAATCATTGACATATAACATAAAAATAATCAGTCCCAACACAGCCCCCTGTGAACTTCACTGATCGCCATCAGCCAACCGGAAAAGGCTCCTTTTATTGCCACTCTTTGTTTCCTGCCACTGCTTTATCCATGTGAGACACTTCCCTGTAATACCCTGGGCTTCTAGCTTGTTAAGCAGGCTCAGGTGTCGCACTTGTCCAAGGCCTTCTGAAAGTCCAAGTACAAGACATCAACCAATTCTCCTTTGTCTATCCTGCCTGTTGGGACCCTGCAGCAGGTCATGCATCAGCAGTGTGTACAGCATCAGGCCGAGCACACAACTCTAGGGAATGTCTGTGTTCAGCGTTATGGGACTAGAGACATTGCTGAAGTACTTCAGATGAAAACCCAAAGATCAAATTGCATTTATTATTATAGTATGAATACCATATACAACCTTGAGTTTCATCTTCTTCTAGGCAGTCACAAAACAAAGAAACAATTGAATCCATGAAAATCCCACACAACAAAATCTGTTAAACATCCCATGTATGAGAAAAAGAACAATTAACTTAGCCAGTTACTAAAACTTCATGATATTAAACTATCGAAGAGACAGTTTTTAAAAATCAATAATTTTATATCAATTAGGGAAAAGGATACAGACCTTTTTGCTTATCACATATGCAGTCTGGCCTGTTGATTATTTGCAGCATTTTCTGTTTTTATTAAAGGTGACAGACTGGTGGGATTTGGTGGAAGTAAAGGCTTTAAATGAAATGAGTTTGTGGAAATATTAGTGGGTAATCCAGTTTTATTAAATCTAATGTGCACCGTGAGCTGTAAACTCATTCTCAAGGACTCTAATCATGCAGAGAAGATTCATTTACTGCATTATCAACAATGGTGATTGCTCTTTTTCAGTGTTCTCTCTTTAAACCAATGCAATATGCATTATCAGTCCATTAGAATATATACACTCCGTACCACTGGTGGAAATGAAATTAAGGACTTAAAATGGTTCAAGCAAAAAATAAATTCCCATTTGGTTATCCTTGCAAATATGCTTCTTGTCCGTGAAGCTTCAATTATTCCATTTGGATTTTACACTTCACATATTTAGTTTCTCCTCAGTTTTCTGATGTATTTAAATTTTGATACTGGCAGTAAAAAAAATCTAATGGCAGGAAATGCAACTGTCTGGATGGTGAAAATAATGTGATATTTTTTTCTGCTTCAGTTTGTTGAAGTGTTTTTTGTTAATTGAAGGAGCAGTTGCACCTGTTTTAAAATAATGATGTCATTTCATTGACATAAAACACTTTATTTCATGTATTTTGTTTTACGGCCAAAATATTAATCACTATGTGCAACGTGAGCTCAACAGAAATTATATTTGTTAAGCAGGCTAAAGGTTAAAAGCTGTGTAAGATTAATTTTATTACGCAATGCACCAATTCCTTTAAAAGCACCTAAATTAGTAATAGAAGTAGATCTCATCCAACACAGGATACATAGGGTAGTTTTGGTTAGTAATTTACACTGGTTCAATGAGGTAATTGCAAGTACAGTTTTATTTGCTTTCAGCATAGTTAAGTACTAATCTTCCATGAGTTATAAAAAAGCTCACTCTGATGCAGCCAATACTTTAGCTAACCCTCAAGTTTCACTGCAGCAAAAGGACAGAAAATTGTTATCCTTAAGATTTACTTGTTTCAGTATTTGTTAATAATAATGAAAGAGATCCTTCAATAGATTTTCCATTGACGTGATGCTTTTTGTCCTGCATTCTTATCTCTTCATATACAATTAACAGTCTTTGTTGAAGTAAACCAGTAAGAATCTTCAAAGTAGACAAGATTCTTATTTCTTTCCCCGTTCTGATATGTCAATCCATGGATATGAGGCTATCATCTACTATGAGGCCACACACAGGTTTGAGGAGCAATACCTGATATTTCACCTGGGTAGCCTCAAACCTGATGGTATGAACATCAATTTCTCTAACTTCCAGTAATTTTCCCCCTCTCCCCTTTCTCTACTTTTCCATTCCTCATTCTGGCTCCCCTCTTACCCCTCTCTTCTCACCTGCCCATCACTTCCATCTGGTGTCCCTCCTCCTTCCCTTTCTCCCATGATCCATTCTCCTCTTCTTCAGTCCTTCCCCTCTGCCTCCCAGCTTCTTCCTTCTTCCTCCTGTTCCTACCACCCTATCAATCCTTCTGGTCCTTGTAACATCCTTGCCAATCTATTCTGCACTCTTTCTTGTTTAATGACAACCTTTCTATAGCTGGGTGACCACAAAGGCATATAATACTCCATTTGGCCCATGATGGATAAAGCTAGCAAAACTGTAGGAATTTAAAAAGAGGTGGGTAATATATCTGTGAGAATGGATATTGTAATTAGTGTCTTTTGAACAGTCAATGGCAGCACTACATAAAATAGCAACAAGTAAGCTAGCAGGTTTCTCCCAATAAAATATAGATCAGTATTATAATGTAAACATCAATATTCTGTGTGAAGAGAATATATTTTGTTCCATTTTGGCACATTTTCAAGTGATAGGTGAAGTTAAGGACTTGTCATAATTGTAGAGTTATACAGCATGGAAGCAAACCTTTTGGTACAACAAAGGCATGCATTAATTTAGCATGAGATAAAGAAGATGGGTAACTACTGCCCTTTAACTCTTCCCCGGCAGGAACCCCTGGTCACAGGACAGAGCAGAATGGGAAGAAAAACGGATGAAAAGAATTGGCATCAATAAAATATAAAATTAATTAACATATTCCAGCAGTAACATTAAAGCTTGAGTAACACAAATTTATGAATCAATCATATTTTCGTGAGGTAGAGGAACACCTGTAGCTTTGATAAAATAGAGAAGAACTGGAGCTTTGAAAGATCGTTAAACAGTTCTAATAAGTAAATACACTTAACATTTCAAAATGATTTACTGCCACCCGTATGCCAATGAGTCAGTGTTCACTTATGCTTGCTTAAGTGCTGGCTGTTTGTCAAAAAATAGTAAAGAGCTTCATAATGGTGCTTTTAACAAATGTTATTATCCCTACGGTTGAATTCTACATGGTTTAGAGAAAGGATATTAAATATGACAGTAGTAGAAATACATTCCTCAGATGGTGATGGTGATGATACAATACTAACATGGATTCTCCAAATGTGGTAATACTGCTGGGGGTTCAGAACAGAAAGTAATGAATCAACCTGCACAACATATTGTTTTTTTAAGAGCAGAAGTAACGGGAAAGAAAATCAGGCAGGGAGCAGAATGAGTAATTGATCTTTTAGCAATGCATTTTGTACTCCTGCCAAAGTTGAATTTTACTCCTAGATCTTTGATATAAATCACTATATTTTATAACACAAAGTTGGTTCAAATAAAACCAGCCTGGCTGGGAGAAGTTATAGCTTTCAGAGTCGATGCCTCCAGAAGACACAGTACATCATTAAAGACCCCTCACACCCTCTCCATGAACTGTTTGTTCTTCTGCCATCAGGCAAACATTACAGGAGCATCAAAACTAAAACCACAAGGCTACTAAACAGCTTCCTCCCACAGGCAGTCAGACTACTATATAGCTGCTTTACCTGACTCTGCTTTGGACACTTCTAACGTGCACTGGACACTTATAACTTGATTTTAACTGACATGTGGCTGTTGTGTTTTTTACTATTTATTGTTATGTTTATTATTTAGTGTTGCGTTTGTTATGTTATAGAAACATAGAAACATAGAAAATAGGTGCAGGAGTAGGCCATTCGGCCCTTCGAGCCTGCACCGCCATTTATTATGATCATGGCTGATCATCCAACTCAGAACCCAGCCTTCCCTCCATACCCCCTGACCCCTGTAGCCACAAGGGCCATATCTAACTTCCTTTTAAACATAGCTAATGAACTGGCCTCAACAGTTTGCTGTGGCAGAGAATTCCACAGATTCACCACTCTCTGTGTGAAGAAGTTTTTCCTAACCTCGGTCCTAAAAGGCTTCCCCTCTATCCTCAAACTGTGACCCCTCGTTCTAGACCTCCCCAACATCGGGAACAATCTTCCTGCATCTAGCCTGTCCAATCCCTTTAGGATCTTATACGTTTCAATCAGATCCCCCCTCAATCTTCTAAATTCCAACGAGTACAAGCCCAGTTCATCCAGTCTTTCTTCATATGAAAGACCTGCCATCCCAGGAATCAATCTGGTGAACCTTCTTTGTACTCCCTCTATGGCAAAGATGTCTTTCCTCAGATTAGGGGACCAAAACTGCACACAATACTCCAGGTGTGGTCTCACCAAGGCCTTGTACAACTGCAGTAGTACCTCCCTGCTCCTGTACTCGAATCCTCTCGCTATAAATGCCAGCATACCGTTCGCCTTTTTCACCGCCTGCTGTACCTGCATGCCCACTTTCAATGACTGGTGTATAATGACACCCAGGTCTCGTTGCACCTCCCCTTTTCCTAATCGGCTACCATTCAGATAATAATCTGTTTTCCTATTTTTGCCACCAAAGTGGATAACTTCACATTTATCCACATTAAATTGCATCTGCCATGAGTTTGCCCACTCACCCAACCTATCCAAGTCACCCTGCATCCTCTTAGCATCCTCCTCACTGCTAACACTGCCACCCAGCTTCGTGTCATCCGCAAACTTGGAGATGCTGCATTTAATTCCCTCATCCAAGTCATTAATATATATTGTAAACAACTGGGGTCCCAGCACTGAGCCTTGCGGTACCCCACTAGTCACCGCCTGCCATTCTGAAAAGGTCCCGTTTATTCCCACTCTTTGCTTCCTGTCTGCTAACCAATTCTCCACCCACACCAATACCTTACCCCCAATACCGTGTGCTTTAAGTTTGCACACTAATCTCCTATGTGGGACCTTGTCAAAAGCCTTTTGAAAATCCAAATATACCACATCCACTGGTTCTCCCCTATCCACTCTACTAGTTACATCCTCAAAAAATTCTAGGAGATTCGTCAGACATGATTTTCCTTTCACAAATCCATGCTGACTTTGTCCGATCATTTCACCGCTTTCCAAATGTGCTGTTATCACATCCTTGATAACTGACTCCAGCAGTTTCCCCACCACCGACGTTAGGCTAACCGGCCTATAATTCCCCGGTTTCTCTCTCCCTCCTTTTTTAAAAAGTGGGGTTACATTAGCCACCCTCCAATCCTCAGGAACTAGTCCAGAATCTAACGAGTTTTGAAAAATTATCACTAATGCATCCACTATTTCTTGGGCCACTTCCTTAAGCACTCTGGGATGCAGACCATCTGGCCCTGGGGATTTATCTGCCTTCAATCCCTTCAATTTACCTAACACCACTTCCCTACTAACATGTATTTCGCTCAGTTCCTCCATCTCACTGGACCCTCTGTCCCTTACTATTTCTGGAAGATTATTTATGTCCTCCTTAGTGAAGACAGAACCAAAGTAATTATTCAATTGGTCTGCCATGTCCTTGCTCCCCATAATCAATTCACCTGTTTCTGTCTGTAGGGGACCTACATTTGTCTTTACCTGTCTTTTCCTTTTTACATATCTATAAAAGCTTTTACAGTCCGTTTTTATGTTCCCTGCCAGTTTTCTCTCATAATCTTTTTTCCCCTTCCTAATTAAGCCCTTTGTCCTCCTCTGCTGAACTCTGAATTTCTCCCAGTCCTCAGGTGAGCCACTTTCTCTGGCTAATTTGTATGCTACTTCTTTGGAATTGATACTATCCCTAATTTCTCTTGTCAGCCACGGGTGCACTACCTTCCTTGATTTATTCTTTTGCCAAACTGGGATGAACAATTGTTGTAGTTCATCCATGCAACCTTTAAATGCCTGCCATTGCATATCCACCGTCAATCCTTGAAGTGTCATTTGCCAGTCTATCTTAGCTAATTCATGTCTCATACCTTCAAAGTTACCCCTCTTTAAGTTCAGAACCTTTGTTTCTGAATTAACTACGTCACTCTCCATGTTAATGAAGAATTCCACCATATTATGGTCACTCTTACCCAAGGGGCCTCTCACGACAAGATCGCTAATTAACCCTTCCTCATTGCTCAAAACCCAGTCCAGAATAGCCTGCTCTCTAGTCGGTTCCTCGACATGTTGGTTCAAAAAACCATCCCGCATACATTCCAAGAAATCCTCTTCCTCAGCACCTTTACCAATTTGGTTCACCCAGTCTACATGTAGATTGAAGTCACCCATTATAACTGCTGTTCCTTTATTGCACACATTTCTAATTTCCTGTTTAATACCATCTCCGACCTCACTACTACTGTTAGGTGGCCTGTACACAACTCCCACCAGCGTCACACAACTCCCACCAGCGTCACACAACTCCCACCAGCGTCACACAACTCCCACCAGCGTCACACAACTCCCACCAGCGTCACACAACTCCCACCAGCGTCATGATTGCACTGCTCCTGGGAAACGCTGTCTCATTCTGCCCTGCAGAGCTGATGTACAGTTAGAATGACAATAAAGTTTTTTGAATCTTGAATCAATGCTGGAAAGTTCATACAATTTTCTGACTATAAACACCAAGGTTACTGTATCAGAGAAGATCATCAGATATTAGTTGGTAAATTGCTAGGCAGATCATCAGCTAAATTTGATTAGTGAGAGAGTCATAGAGTTACACAGCACAGAAACAGATCCTCAAGCCCACCACATGCGAGATAACCTTTTTGCCCACTATGCTTATGGGTGGCGGGGTGGAGATCCATCTCTACTAAAGGAGATGTAAGGTGCTCCTTAAATCCTCCAGCCTGCAGGTCACCCTTGGGCAAGGTGTAGCACCTGCTAAGATCCCCCCCCCCCCGCCACACCACTGACACCAGGCAGACAATCTTTGAAGCCTATTGCTAATGGCTGGGGTCACCCGTCCTGTAAAGACACTGCCCAGAAGAAGGCAATGGCAAACCACTCCTGTAGAAAAATTTGCTGAAAACAATCATGATCACCATGATTGCCTATGTCATATGACATGGCACACAATAATAATGATGATACTAATTCTATTTGCCTGCATTAGGAATGTATCCTTTTAGCTGCATTGTATTTGCCTATGAACTGTTTGCCCAAGAGTTTCTTAAACATAGTAATTGATTTCATCACCTCCTTAGCATCACATTCAAGATATCAAAACTTACTGTATTGAAAATATTATCCCAAAAATCCCCCTTAAATCTTTTGCCTCCCTCCTTAAATTTAAGACCTTCTGTTTTCATAAACATCTTTTACAGTTGTATAGCAACTGTAACACCAGGTTCAAGAACATTTTCTGCCCCTCAGCCATCAGGCTATTGAATAAAAAGGGGTAACTACACTCACTTGCTCCATCATTGAAATGTTCCTAAAACCAATGATCTCACTTTAAGGACTCTTTATCTCAGTAACTCATGTCCCTGTTACTTAGTGCTATTTATTTATGTTTTCATTTGCACAGTTTGCTGCCGTTTGCACTCTGGTTGATCTTTCATTGATCCTGTTATAGTTACTATTCTATAGATTTGTTGAGTATGCCCGCAAGAAAATGAATCTCAGGGTTGTATATAGTGACATATAGATACCTTGATAACAACTTTTACTTTGAACTTTGAATGGTTGAGGGTGTTTAAACAGAAACTGTGCAGAGCAGGACAGTAATTTGGGTTTTACAGATATGAAAAAAGAGAATAAATTGAGAATCGATTCTTAAAAATATCAGAGAAGTAAAACGGAATGCAGTCAAACCTTGTCGAAAGGATAGGGGAGCAAATTTCATGACAATTTTAAAAAAAAGTTTAAAAAGATAAAGAACTTAGAAAAACTCAGAACAAGGTACTTTCAAGGTATCTGATGTAAGTAGATTTGGGACTTCAATTTAATGCAACTGAGAATGCCTTGTGATGGAATTGAAAAATAAATTACAGGTATTTGATTTTGGAAACATGAGACAAATGGTAAAGGAAAAGTTAACTGAAGCTATTGCAGGCGATCAGTATTAGGTTCACACATGCAGAAAAACTCCAGAAACTTCCGAAGTTTTTGTGAAATACCAGTGCCCAAGAATGGAAATGCCTACAAAAAGTAGTAGATAATCAACACAAGCTAATCTCTCTCCACCATTGACTGGAGGAACGTTGTATCATTTTTTAATGTATGCATTACTAAATGACAATCAAAGAGGACTGCGTGTCCTCATAATCTAATCTACAAGGACCACTGTTACAAGTAAGTGGCATCCACCACCAAGGGCTCCCAGCATTCAGGCCATGCTCTCTTCTCACTGCTATCATTGGGAAGGAGGTAAAGAGCCTTAGGTCCCACACCTTCAGGTTCAGGAATGCTTGTTAACCCTTCAACCATCAGGCTCTTAAACCACCGCGAATAACCTCAACTCTGAACTGTTTCCACAAATTGTGGACTCACATTTAGGGACTCTGCAACACATGTTCTCAGAATTATTTACATGCAGAATAGACGGGAGATTCTGTGAGCCTGATAGAGATACCCGCATGGTGTATTGCCTCCCAGGTGCCAGGGTACGGGATGTTTCAGATCGGGTCCAGAATATTATGAAAGGAGAGGGCGAGCAGCCAGTTGTCTTCGTACACGTTGGTACCAATGACATAGATAGGAAAAGGGAGGAGGTCCTGAAGAGCAATTTCCGGGAGTTAGGAAGGAAGCTGAGAAGCAGGACCTCCAGGGTGGTAATCTCAGGATTGCTACCTGTGCCACATGCTAGCGAGGGCAAGAATAATAGGATCAGGCAGATGAATGCCTGGCAGAGAGACTGGTGCAGGGGGCAGGGCTTCAGATTCTTGGATCATTGGGATCTCTTCTGGGGAAGTATGACCTCTTCAAAAAGGATGGGTTACACCTGAACCAGAAGGGGACCAATATCCTGGTGGGAAGGTTTAATAGAGCTGTTAGAGAGGGTTTAAACTAATTTGGCAGGGGGGTGGGAACCAGAATGTTATAGTGGAGGAGGGGGATAACAGAAATAAATCTAAGATAGTGAGCAGTAAAGATGTCAGGAAGGACAGGCAGGTGATGGGGCAAATTTGCAGCTATTGGGATGAGTTGCAGTGCAATCAAAGCAAAAAGTACCAAATACTGGACTTAAGGTTTTATACTTAAATACAGGCAACATAAGGAATAAGGTGGATGATCTTGTCGTACAGCTACAGATTGGCAGGTATGATATTGTGGCCATCACTGAGACCTGGCTAAAGGATGCATGTCTCTGGGAGCTGAACATCCATGGATACACGGTGTATCGGAAGGATAGGCAGGTAGGCAGAGGGGGTGGCGTGGCTTTATTGGTAAGAAATGATATTAAATCATTAGAAAGAGGTGACATAGGATCGGAAGGTGCTGAAACTTTATGGATTGAGCTAAGGAATAGCAGGGGTAAAAGGACCCTGATGGCAGTTATATACAGGCCTCCAAACAGCTGCAGTGATGTGGACTACAAATTACAACAGGAAATAGAAAAGGCTTGCCAGAAGGACAGTGTTATGATAATTGTGGGGGATTTTAACATGCAAGTGGATTGGGAAAATCAGGTTGGCACTGGATCTCAAGAGAGATAATTTGTAGAATGTCTACGAGATGGCTTTTTAGAACAGCTTGTTGTTGAGCCCACTAGGGGATCAGCTGTACTGGATTGGGTATTGTGTAATGAAACCAGAGGTGATTAGAGATTGAGGTGAAGGAACCCTTAGGAGGCAGTGCTCATAACATGATTGAGTTCACTGTGAAATTTGAGAAAGAGAAGCTGAAATCCGATGTGTGGGTATTTCAGTGGAGTAAAGGAAATTACAGTGGCATAAGAGAGGAATTGGCCGAAGTTGATTGGAAAGGGACACTAGTGGGAAGGACGGCAGGGCAGCAGTGACTGGAGTTTATGCAAGGAGTGAGGAAGTTTCAAGACAGATATATTCTGAAAAAGAAGAAATTTTTGAATGGAAAAAGGATGCAACCATGGCTGATAAGAGAGGTCAAAGCTAAAGTTAAAACAAAGGAGAGGGCATACTTCAAAAATTAGTGGGAAGACAGAGGATTGGGAAGTTTTTAAAAGCTTGCAAAAGGAAACTAAGAAGGTCATTAAGAGAGAAAAGATGAACTATGAAAGGAAGCTAGCAAATAATATCAAAGAGGATACTAAAAGCTTTTTCAAGTAAATAAAGAGTAAAAGACAGGTGAGAGTAGATGTAGGACCGATAGAAAATGATGCTGGAGAAATTGTAATGGGAGATAAGGCGATGGCAGAGGAACTGAATGAGTAGTTTGCATCAGTCTTCACTGAGGAAGACATCAACAGTATACCGGACACTCAAAGGTGGCAGGGAAGAGAAGTGTGCACAGTCACAATTACGATAGAGAAAGTACTCAGGAAGCTGAATAGTCTAAGGGTAGATAAATCTCCCGGACCGGATGGAATGCACCCTCGTGTTCTGAAGGAAGTAGCTGTGGAGATTGCGGAGGCATTAGCAATGATCTTTCAAAAGTCATTAGATTCTGGCATGGTTCTGGAGGACTGAAAGATTGCAAATGTCACTCCACTATTTAAGAAGGAGGCAAGGAAGCAAAAAGGAAATTATAGACCTGTTTGCTTGACATCGGTGGTTGGGAAGTTGTTGGAGTCGATTGTCAAGGATGAGGTTACGGAGTACCTGGAGGCATATGACAAGGTAGGCAGAACTCAGCATGGTTTCCTAAAAGGAAAATCCTACCTGACAAACCTATTGCAATTTTTGAGGAAATTAAAAGTACGTTAGACAAGGGAGATGCAGTGGACGTTGTGTATTTGGATTTTCAGAAGGCTTTTGACAAGGTGCAGCACGAGGCTGCTAAACAAGATAAGAGCCCATGGAATTATGGGAAAGTTACATACGTGGATAGAGTATTGGCTGATTGGCAGGAAACAGAGAGTGGGAATAAAGCGATCCCATTCTGGTTGGCTGCCAGTTACCAGTGGTGTTCCACAGGGGTCCGTGTTGGGGCTGCTTCTTTTTACGTTGTACATCAATGATTTGGATTATGGAATAGATGGCTTTGTGACTAAGTTTGCTGATGATACAAAGATAGGTGGAGGGGCCGGTAGTGCTGAGAAAACAGAGAGTCTGCAGAGAGACTTGGATAGATAGGGAGAATGGGCAAAGAAGTGGCAAATAAAATACAATGTTGGAAAGTGTATGGTTATGCACTTTGGTAGAAGAAATAAACGGGCAGACTATTATTTAAATGGGGAGAGAATTCAAAGTTCTGAGATGCAATGGGACTTGGGAGTCCTCGTGCAGGCAGTGTTAGCTGTGAGGAGGATGCTAAGAGGATGCAGGGTGACTTGGATCGGTTGGGTGAGTGGGCAAATTCATGGCAGATGCAATTTAATGTGGATAAATGTGAAGTTATCCGCTTTGGTGGCAAAAATAGGAAAACAGATTATCATCTGAATGGTGGCCGATTAGGAAAAGGGGAGGTGCAACAAGACCTGGGTGTCATTATACACCAGTCATTGAAAGTGGGCGTGCAGGTACAGAAGGCGGTGAAAAAGGCGAATGGTATGCTGGCATTTATAGCGAGAGGATTCGAGTACAGGAGCAGGGAGGTACTACTGCAGTTGTACAAGGCCTTGGTGAGACCACACCTGGAGTATTGTGTGCAGTTTTGGTCCCCTAATCTGAGGAAAGACATCCTTGCCATAGAGGGAGTACAAAGAAGGTTCACCAGATTGATTCCTGGGATGGCAGGACTTTCATATGAAGAAAGACTGGATGAACCGGGATTGTACTCGTTGGAATTTAGAAGATTGAGGGGGGATCTGATTGAAACGTATAAAATCCTAAAGGGATTGGACAGGCTAGATGCAGGAAGATTGTTCCTGATGTTGGGGAAGTCCAGAACGAGGGGTCACAGTCTGAGGATTAAGGGGAAGCCTTTTAGGACCGAGATTAGGAAAAACTTCTTCACACAGAGAGTGGTGAATCTGTGGAATTCTCTGCCACAGGAAACAGTTGAGACCAGTTCATTGGCTATATTTAAGAGGGAGTTAGATATGGCCCTTGTGGCTACGGGGATCAGGGGGTATGGAGGGAAGGCTGGTGCAGGGTTCTGAGTTGGATGATCAGCCATGATCATAATAAATGGTGGTGCAGGCTCAAAGGGCCGAATGGCCTACTCCTGCTCCTATTTTCTATGTTTCTATGTTTCTATACCCTTAAGGTTAACCTCCAGGTTGAGTCGGTGGTGAAGAATGCGAATGCAATGTTGGCATTCATTTCTCGAGGAATAGAGTATAGGAGCAGGGAGGTGATGTTGAGGCTCTATAATGCACTGGTAAGACCTCACTTGGAGTACTGTGTGCAGTTTTGGGCTCCTCAATTAGGAAAGGATGTGCTGACTTTGGAGAGGGTTCAAAGAAGATTCACTAGAATGATTCTGGGAATGAGAGGGTTAACATATGAGGGACGTTTGACCGCTCTTGGACTGTACTCCTTGGAGTTTAGAAGAATGAGGGGGAACCTCATAGAAACATTTCGAATGTTGAAAGACATGGACAGAGTGGATGTGGCAAAGTTGTTTCCCATGGTGGAGGAGTCTAGTACGAGAGGGCATGACTTAAGGATCAAAGGATGCCCATTCAGAACAGAGATGGGAAGCCTTATGGTCTTATTTTTATAATTGCATAATTTGTCTTCATTTCACATTAGTTATTTGTAAGCCTTTATTTGTGGGTAATTTTTCATTGATGATATTGTATTTCTTTGTTCTGCTGTGATACTTGCAAGGAAATAAATCTCAAGGTAGTACACAGTGACATATCATAAACAGAAGAAATTATGCAAATACTGGAAATTCAAAGCAACAGACCCAAAATGCTGGAGGAACTCAGCAGGTCAGGCAGCATCTATGGAAATGAATAAACAGCAGACATTTTGGGTCAAGATCCTTCTTCTGGAAGAAGTAGTCCTGATGAAGGGTCTCAGCCCGAAACATCGACTGTTTATTCATTTCCGTAGACGCTACCTGACCTGCAGAGTTCCTCCAGCATTTTGTGCTTGCTGCTATAGTGACATATATGTACTCTGATAATAAATTTACTTTGAACTTCTGCAACATTTAGAACTTATGGGAATGGATTCTAAATTTATGATGGATTAAATGAAAGAAATTATTGATATTTTTATGATTCTTACAATCAATATGACTAAAACAACTGTCTTTGGAGTATTCAGAATGACTATCATCTAAGCAATAAAAGGCAAATTAAGCAGAAGCACAAACCTTAAAAATCCAACTGACTACCCCAGTGGTACTTTAATGCTTTACATTCAGCTGCTTTACTTACCTTTTGTTGTTTCTGTGCAATATGGCCCAGTGCTGACTGATAACAACTTAGCTTTTTATACACCATCAGCGAAATCCACTCCAGAACCAGAAGAATGACAAATTTACAACTGAAGAATACTTTTGTATTGTAAATGGCTCGGCACACTCAAGAAGGGCCAAAAGGCCTGTTTCTGTGCTGTAGTTATTCTATGGTTTCTATGGTTTCTAAGTCACATTGCCGGACGGCGCAGTGTCCAGCTGGAGTCCTTGAAGCATAGTGAATGCAGAATACTTCAAATTACCTTTATGCTACTGGTGGTGGTTGAAAATCAATGAAGCAGCAACTGAGTTACAGTAGCAGTTACTTACTGATGTGAGACCCTGATGAGTTGCAAACTACGTACCATCTGCTTCACTGTCAACTCTTGAATTGTACGTCAAAGGGAATGATAATGATAATTGTATGTCATGTGTGAACTCATGACTAAAGATAAAGTTCTAAAGATTAGCTTTGTTTGTCACATGTACTTCAAAGCATCGAAACACACAATAAAACGCATTGTTGCATCAATGACCAACACAATCTGAGGATGTGCAAGGGGCAGCCTACAAGAATCTACAGCTCCGGAGGGCGGAGCTTGGGATGATGGTGCATAACGGCAACTCCTTTGTTTGCATCTTCAGAAACAGCTGTATTTCTATCTTTAATATCTCTTTTTTCCCTTTTCAGGGTTCTTTTGAAGACCCTGACCTGGAGCTACATGCTGACTTCAGTTCTTTGTGGGAATGGGACCCACTCTCAGGGCCTCACGACCGACAACTTTTCGATATCCCAAGGATGCGACTTGGAAGTCTAGCACATCTTCAGGGTCATTGATTTTCATGGCTCTGGAGGCAGGCAGATTTGAGGTTGGTGCCGCCGACTGATATATCATGGGAGTACATCGAGGATTGAAAGCAGTGAGCTGGCTGCTGGCTGTGTGCCCAGAGACCCGAGTTCTTTGGGCACAGAGTTCGAAAAAAGCGATGCAACAGACTTTTAACACCATAAATCGGTGAGTTGTTTTGTTATGTCTCCCCTCTTGCTGTGAAACATGGTCACCTCTTTTTCCCTTATTAGGGAGAGAGAGAGAGCCAGTGGTATGTCAAATTACTGGGTGAACGAGTAGTCTTCGGGGTACTGCAAGTCTGTGTCTTTATTGATGCTTTGCTGCATGCTTGAGTGCTCGGTGGAGGGTGCCGATGCTTTTTTGCTGGTGGGGGACGGGGACGTTGCTTTGCTGCTTATGTGTACATCTAACTGTTGTTCATTCTTTGGGGCACTCCTCAGTTTTCGTGGATGTTCGCAAAGAAAAAGAATTTCAGGATGCATATTGTATACATTTCTCTGACATTATATGTACCTATTGAAACCTATTGAAGTTACTTGATTTTGAGAAAAGATGGGGCTCATTTGCTCGTTATTATCATTTGAGCTAATTGATAGATTTTCTTCATGATCTAATTGTAAATTTTTTGGTATATTTTTCTCTATTGCTGGCAGTTTGATGTTTACTTTTAGAAGCTTTTTGCATGATGCATGGCTCCGGGGTTGTACACCTAATGGGGCTTTTCCCCCATGCTTAGTAGGGTTTTTTTATTGTCACAAAATTTTCCAATCTTTAATATAGTTTTTTTTCCTTGAGACATTGTAAGTGTTGTTACTTCAATGTACTCGTGTATCTTTTTTGAATAATATAATAATAAAAAGATTTGAAAAGAAAGAAACCTATTGAAGTGTTGCCATGCTTCAGGTCACAACATAGCATGGCCACTACTTACCTTAACACCACTAGAACATTAGAAAGTTTTTGACAAGAACAGGCTCTTTGGCCCAACAAAGCTTGCCAAATTCCTGTTTACATAGTGTGTTGAAATAACAATCGAGTTTAGATTTGAAAGTCTCTGAGGCACTACTCTCAACTACGTAACTAGGTAGTTTGTTCCCTGTGTCCACAACCCACTGTGTAAAGAAATGCTTCCTGATGTTAGTCTGAAATCTCCCTTTAACCAGTCTCCACCTATGGCCACGTGTCTTTGTTGATGGATAAGTTCTGAAGTAACAGTTGGTATCCACTTTACTTATACCCTTAATAATTTTGAACACTTCTATCATGTCTCCTCTCATTCCATGACTACTTACGCTAAAAAGCTTTAATTCTTTCAATCTTTCTTCATAGCTCATAGTCTGCAGATCTGGAATGAGTCTAGTCACCCTTCTCTGGACTCTTTCCAGTGCCCTCACATCCCTCACACAATATGGACCAAAATTATACAGAGTATTCAAGTTGTGGCCTCACATACGCATTATACAGCTTAAGGAAAACATCTCTTGACTTGAACTCCACTGAGCGCATTATATAGCCTAACATTCGATGAGCCTTCCTAATTGCTACTGTGCATTGTCTGCATGAGTCTAACAGGATGCCCAAATCCTCTCATACAGTGCACTTTCTAACTCAAGACCCCCACCCCATTGCATATTTAAATCTAATATTTCTGCTTCCTATATGTAGTACTTTACATTTACTTACATTAAATCTCATCTGCCCTTTACCTGCCCACATCTGGGTTTTGTTTGGATCTAACTGTATTGCTTCTGCTGCTTGAATGCTATCAGCCCATCCCCCTAATTTTGTGTCATCGGCAAACTTCATTCGTTTATTTGTTGTCTACTTATCCAAGTAATTAATGCAAATTAAAACAGCAGCGGCCCCAAAACCAACCGGAACACCACTTTTAACATCTTCTAGGTGTGAAAATAATCCTCTCACCATAACTCATTGTTTTCTGTTTCTGAGCCTTTTTGGCACCAATTCACATACCTTCCAGTGAATCCCCACCTTTTGTAATTTGATTATTAACCTCTCATGCATCCTTGCTTTGATATTCCAGCCCTCTGGAAATGAATGTATTTGCCTTCCTCACCACTGACTCAACCTGCAAATTAACCTGTAGAAATCCTGCACCAGGACTATCAAGTCCCTTTACAACTTGGATTTTTGAATTTTCTCCCTAATTAGAAAATAGTCTACGCTTTTATTCCTTCTATCAAATTGCATGACTATACATTTCTTGACACTGTATTCCATCTGCCACTTCTTTGTCCAGTCTCCTAAGCATTCTAAGTTCTTCTGTATCCTCCCCACTTCCTCAGCACTACCTGCCCCTCCACCTGTCTTTGTATTATCTGCAAACTTGGCCACAAAGCCATCAATTCCACTATCCAAATCATTGACATATAATGTAAAAAGAAGTGGTCCCAACACCAGCCACTGTGGACCACTAGTCAAGGGCAGCCAATCAGAAAAGTCTCCCTTTATACCCATTCTTTGTCTCCTGCCAATCAGCCAATGCTCTTTCTATGTTACAACCTTTCCTATAATACTAGGACTTTTATCTTGCTAAGCAGGTTCATGCGTGGTACCTTGTCAAAGGCCTTTTGAAAATCGAAGTACACATCCACTGATTCTCTTTTCCCTATCCTGCTTGTTATGTCTTCAAAGAATTCCAATAGATTTGTCAGACACGATTTTCCCCTGAGGGAACCATGCTGACTTTGGTCCCTTTTATCATGTGCTTCGAAGTATGAAAAAAACTCATCCATAAAAATCGACTCCAACATCTTCCAAACCACTGAGGTCCGGCTAAATGGCTTATAATTTCCTTTCTTTTGCCTCCCTCCCTTCTTAAAGAGTGGAGTGACATTTGCAACTTTACAGTCTTCTGGAACCATGACAGAATACTGTGAAGAAACAAAGATCATTACAAATGCCTCCACAATCTCTTCAGCTACCTCTTTTTGAACCCATCTGGTCCAGGTAACTTATCTACATTAAGAAGTTTCAGCTTCTCAAGTACCTTCTCCCTAGTAATATCAACTGCACTTACATCTGTCCCCTGACACTCTTGAACTTCCATTATACTGATAGTGTCTTCCACAGTGAATACAAAATACTTGTTCATCTGCCATTTCCTTGTCCCTCATTGCTACCTTTCCTGTGTCATTTTCCAGTGTTTCGATATCTACTCTTGTCTCTCTTTTACTCTTTAAATACCTGAAAAAACTTTTGGAATCCTCCTTGATTTTATTGAGTAACTTACCTTCATATTTCATTTTTCCACTCTTGCAACACACATCAAAGTTGCTGGTGAACGCAGCAGGCCAGGTAGCATCTCTAGGAAGAGGTACAGTCGGGCCGAGACCCTTCGTCAGGACTCCTTTGTACCTCTTCCTAGAGATGCTGCCTGGCCTGCTGCGTTCATCAGCGACTTTGATGCGTGTTGCTTGAGTTTCCAGCATCTGCAGAATTCCTTGTGTTTGCGTTTTTCCACTCTTTATGGCTTTTTTATTTGCTTTCTGTTATTTTTTAAAAGCTCCCCAATCCTTTAACTTCCCACTAAGTTTTGCTCCGTTATATGCCTCCTCTTTGGCTTTTATGTTGGATTTGATTCCCCTTGTCAGCCACAGCTATGTCACCATGCCTTTAAAATACTTCTTCTTTGAGATCTATCTATCCTGCACATTTCAAATTGCTCCCAGATGCTTCACTCATTGCTACTCTTCTGTCATCCTTGCTAGTGTCCCCTTTAAATCAACTTTGGCCAGTTCCTCTCTCATTCCTTTGTAATTCTCCTTACTCCACTGTAATACTGAGACATCTGACTTTAGCTTCCCTATCTCAAATTGCAGTGTGAATTTGATCACATTATGCCTCCTAAGGGCTCCTTTACCTTAAGATCCTAATCAAATCTGGTTCATTGCACAACACCCAATGCAGAATAGCTGATCCCTTAGTGGACTGCGCCACAAGCTTCTCTAAAAAGCCATCTCATAGGCATTCTCCATTTCTCTCTCTGGGAAACCGAAATCAGCACCAACCTGATTTTCCCATCTACCTGCATATTAAGATACCCCATGACTATTGTAACATTGCTTATTTGACATGCATTTTCTATCTCCCATTGTAATTGTAGTCCACATCCTGACTAGTGTTCGGAGGCCTGTATATTACTCCTGTTAGGGTCTTTTTACCCTTGCAGCTCCTTAACAACATCCTCTTTCTAAGGATTTGACTGCATATTTTACCAACAAACCCACACCGCCCCCTCTGAGTACCTGCCTATGGTTTTGATACAACTTTTACTCTTGGATATTAAGCTCCCAACTACAGTCTTCTTTCAGCCACAACTCAGTGATGCCCACAACTTCATGCCTGCCAATTTCTAAATGCTTTACAAGATCATCTTACCTTATTGCTTATAATGCGTGCATTCAAATATAACCCCTTCAGTCCTGTATTCATCACCACTTTTGATTTTGTTCCCCTGTTAACTGCAACTCATTCTACTGACAGCAAATTTGCCCTATCATATGCCTGTCCTTCCTGACAGTTTCACTGCACGTTGTCTCTGCTTGTAAACCAACTGCTCCATTCTCAACCTTATCACGCAGTTTCCCATGCCCCTGCCAAATTACTTTAAATCCTCCCCAACTGTTCTAGGAAATCTATCCATAAGGATACTCGTACCCTTTGGGTTCAGTTGTAACCCGTCCCTTTTGTAAAGGCTATACCTTCCCCAGAAGAGGTAATGATTCAGAAATAAGAAACCCTGACCCCTGCACCAGTTTCTCAGCCACACTTTCATCTGCCAAATTATCCTATTCTTACCCTCACTGGCGCGTGGCACAGGCAGCAATCCAGCGATTACTGCCCTGGAGGTCCTGCTTTTCAGCGTTCTACCGAGCTGCCTAAATTCTCTCTTCATGAAATTTTGAGATTTTAAATTGGGGAAAGGGCAATTTTGGTGGTATCAGAAAGGATCTGGCAAGTAGATTGGAACAGATGTTTTCTGGCAAAGATGTACTTGGTAAGCAGGAAGCCTTCAAAAGTAAAATTTTGAGAGTACAAAGCCTGTATGGGTTTGTCAGAATAAAAGGTAAAGATAAAAGGTTTAGGAAACCGTGGTTTTCAAGAGATATTGAGGCCCTGGTTAAGATTTAAAAAAAAGGAGGTGCATCGCAGGCATGGGGGTGGGGCAGGAACAAATGAGGTACTTGAGCAGTATAAGAAATGCAAGAGAACACTTATGAAAGAAATCGGGAAGGCTAAAAAATGCATGAAGCTGCTCTAGCAAACAAGATAAAGGGGAATTCTCAGGGCTTCTACAGATATGTTAAGAGCAAAAAGGATTAGAAGGGACAAAATTAGACCTCTGGATGATCAGAATGGTAACCTATACATGGAGCTGGAAGAGATGGGGGAGATCTCAAATTGATTTTTTTGCAGCTGGTCACAGACTCTATAGAAGTGGGCAAAGCAGCAACGAGTTCATGGTCCCTATACAGGTTACAGAGGAGCAGGTGTTTGCTGTGTTGTGGCAAATTAGGGTGGAAAAATCCCCAGGGCTTGACAAGGTGTTCCCTTAGACCCTGTGGTAGGCAAGTGCAGAAATTGCAGAGGCTGCAACAGAGATATTTAAATCATCCACAATAAGTGAGGTACTGGAGGTTTGGAGGATAGCCAATGTGGTTCCGTTGTTTAAGAAATTATAGACTGGTGAGCCTGACATCAGTAGTAGGAAAGTTGTTGGAAGGTATCCTAAGGGATCAGATACATGAGTAGTTGAATAGATAGGGATTGATCAGGGATATTCAGGATGGCTTTGTGCGTTGTAGGTTGAGTCTAACCAATCTAATAGAGCTTTTCCGAGGATGTCACCAGGGAAGTTGGTGAAGGCAAGGCAGTGGATTTTGTCTACATGGACTTCAGCAAGGCATTTTACAAGGTCCCACGTGGGAGGTCAGTCAAGAATGTTCTGTCACCTGGCTTTCAGGATGAGGTAGCAGATTGGATTAGGCATTGGCTTTGGGGAGAGGCCAGAGAGTGGTAGTAGATGGTTGCCTCTCTGAATGGAGGCTTGTGACTAGTGGAGTGCTGCAGGAATTGGTGCTGCGTCCGTTGTTTGTCATCTACAGTGCCTATAAAAGTATTCACCACCACCCCCCCGGAAGTTTTCATGTTTTATTGTTTTACAACATTGAATCACAGTGGATTGAATTTGACTTTTTTGACACTGATCAACAGAAAAATACTTTCATGCCAAAGTGAAAACAGATCTTTATAAAGTGATCTAAATTAATTACAAATACGAAACACAAAATAATTGATTGCATAAAAAGTCACCCCCTTCAAGTCAGTATTTAGTAGATGCCCCTTTGGCAGCAATTCCAGCCTTGAGTCTGTGTGGATAGGTCTCTATCAGCTTTGCACATCTGGACACTGTTACAGTGATTTTTGGGTTTAGGATTTTTATAGTTATCTTCACATCTGAAAATGCGTTTTGGATTTAATTTGGAGTGCAGCTCTAAACAATGGGTTCCTAAAAGTTATGAATCCCAGTACAGACAATGCTAATAAAAATTAATTTGGATGCCTATGGTATGCATGCAAGAGGTATGAAGGTTGTATGTAGTTTCAAAGAAAACATTGTTCATAAATTGTAAATATGGAGTTGTTCTTTGAGGTTTGGCACATAAAATATCGACCCTAACATCGGGCCAGTAGACCTTTTAACCAAAAACATCTCTGTATGATGCCTGCTGCACCGTGTTTTGTCGAATAAATAAGCTTCTTTGTATCTACCAATAATTTTCTCCCCTGACTTCATTCACTCAACAGACACTGCAATTTTCTTCTTTACAAATCTGCTCAAGCTCTGTCAGATTGCTTGACGATCGTGAGTGAACAGCTCTTTTCAAGTCCAGCCACAAATTCTCAATTGGATTGAGGTCTGGACTCTGGTTTGGCCACTCCAAGACATTACATTAACTTCGTTGTTTTTTTTTCCGTTCTTGTGTATCTTTGGCTTTATGTTTGGGGTCACTGTCTTGCTGGAAAACAAATCTTCTCCCAAGTCACAGTTCTCTTGCAGACTGCATTGTGTTTTCCACCAGGATTTCTCTGTATTTTGCTGCATTCACTTTACCCTCTATCTTCACAAGCCTTTCAGGGCCTGCTGCAGTGAAGCATTCCCATAACATGATGCAGCGACCACCATGCTTCACGGCAGGGATGGTGTGTTTCTGATGATGTGCAGCATTTGGCTTACAGCAAACATAGAGTTTAATCTGATGGTCAAAAGGCTAGATTTTGGTTTCATCAGACCGTAGAACTTCTTCCAGCTGACTTCAGAGTCTCCCACATGTCTTCTGGCAAACTCCAGCTGAGATTTCATGTGAGTTTTTTTTCAATGGTAGCTTTCTCTTTGCCCCTCTCTCATAAAGCTGTGACTGGTGAAGCACCAAGGGAACAGTTATTGTCAGCGCAGTCTCTCCCATCTCAGCCACTGAAGCTTGTAACTTCTCCAGAATTGTCATAGGTCTCTTGGTGGCCTCTCTCAGTAGTCCCTTTCTTGCACAGTCATTCAGGCAAATTTATAGCTGCGCCATTTTCTTTCCATTTCATGATGATTGACTTAGCTGTGCTCCAAGGGATATTCAGTGACTTGGAAATTTTCTTGTATCCATTTCCTGACTTGTACTTTTCAATAATGATTTCGCCGAGTTGCTTGGAATGGTCTTTTGCCTTTATTGTGTAGCTTTTGCAAGGATACTGACTCACCCAGCATTTGCCCCTTCCAGATACAGGTGTATATTTACTACAATCAATTGAAACACCTGACTACACAGGTCTCCAAAAAAAATCTCCATTTAACTAATCATGTGATTTCTAAAACCAATTGGCTGCACCAGTGATGATTTGGTGTGTCATATTAAAAGGGGGGGGGTAATACTTATGCAATCAATTATTTTGTGTTTTATATTTGTGATTAATTTAGATCACTTTGTAGGATCTGTTTTCACTTTGATATGAAAGAGTCTCTTTCTGTTGATCAGTGTAAAAAAAAGCCAGATAAATACACTTTGATTCAATGTCGTAAGACAATAAAACATGAAAACTTCCAAGGGGGATGAAACTTTTTATGGGCACTGTACATCAATGACCTGGATGATAGTGTGGTTAACTGGATCAGCAAATTTGCGGATGACAAGACCCAAAGATAATACAAAAAGTGAACACAGAGGAAGATAATCATAGCTTACAACGGGATCTGAATGGACTGAAAAATGGCAGATGAAATTTAATGCAGACAAGTGTGGTGTGTTGCTCTTTGGGAGGACCCGCCAGGGTAGGCCTTACTCAATGAGTGGTAGGGCACTGAGGAGTGCGGTAGAACAAAGAGTTCTGGCAATACAGGTGCATAATTCATTGAAAATGGCGTCAGACGTATATAGGGTCGTTAAGAAAGCTTTGGGCATATTGGCCTTCATAGATTAAAGTACTGAGTACAGGAGTTGGGATGTTATGTTGAAGTTGTATAAGACGTTAGTGAGGTCTAATTTGGAGTATTGTGTATAGTTTTGGTCATCTACCTACAGTTAAGTTGTAAATAAGATTGAAAGAAAATTTACAAGGACGTTGTTGAAGGACCTCAGGTGGATCTGAGTTGTAAGGAAAGATTGAATAGGTTAGAACTTTATTCCCTAGAACATAGAAGATTCAGGGGATATTTGATTGAGGTACACAAAATTATGGGGGGTGTATATAGGGTAAATGCAAGAAGGCTTTTTCCATTAAGGTTGGGTCAGACAACCAGATGTCCTGGGTTAAGGGTGAAAGTTGAAATGTTTAAATGAAACATGAGTGGAAACTTCTTTGTTCAGAGAGTGGTGAGAGTGTGGAATAAGCTGCCAAAGCAAGTGCTGAATGAGATTTCTATTTCAACATTCAAGTGATGTTTGAATAGCTACATAGAAGTATGGAGAGATATATACTGGGTGCAGGTCAATAAGACTAGGCATTTTAAATAGTTTGGTGTAGACTGAAATAGCCAGATGGCCTATTTCTGTGCTGTAGTTTTCTGTGACTCTATAACTCTATGATTTCTTCCCTTTTGTGACCTATTTCATTGGTGCCAATGTGTACCAAGACTTCTAGCTGCTCACCCTCACCCTGGAGAATGCCTTGGACCTGATCTGAGACATTCCTGACTCTGGCACTGGGGAGGCAACGTATCATCTGGGTGTCTCTATTGTGCCCACAGAATTTCGTGTCTAACTCCTCCTACTATGGAATCCCTCATCATTTTTGCAGTCCTCTTCTCCCCCTTATCCTTCTGAGACTCAGTTTCAGAGATTCAATTGCTGCAGCTTCCCTCAACAGTACCAAAAGTATCCAATGGTACACTTATTATTGAGGGGAACAACCACCAAGGCACTCTGCTCTGGAGGCTCATTTCCTTTTCCTCTCCTGACAGTCATCATGGTAATTGCCTCCTGCAACCTATGGGAAACTACCTCCCTTCAGCTCCCGTCTATCACCTCCTCAGCTTCCGATATGACCTGAAGGTCATCGAGCTGCAGCTCCAGTTCCTTAGTACATTCTCTGAGGAGCTGTAGCTCTGTGCACCTGGTGTAGACGTGCTAATCCGGGAACCTGGAGGTCTCCCAGAATTCCAATGTCTCACACAAAGAACACAACACAGCCCAGAGAGCCATTCTCTCTGCTCCAACTAAGTACAAACAGACGAAGAATAAAGAAGAAACTTATTAGATACTTACCTCGCCTAAGCCTGTTTTTGCTGAAGCCCGATGAGCCAAATCTTTTCCACTCTAACACTGGCTCACTCATAGAATAGCCATTCCACTTGTCCCTTCCTTATTTTTAATTACCCTTACTAATGAATCGTGATTTGATTGGGCCACTGGAAAATGCCAAAAGCCCACAAATTCTCCTTTTTAAATCTCACTCATGGACCTGTGAGTTGCCTCCTCTCTTGCTCCAGATATGAATGTATCATCAGAAAAGCTTACTTATGAACCCTAAATTTGTCTTTGGAAAGTGGAAGGAAACCGGAGCCCCTGAAGAAACCCCACATGGTCACAGGGAGAACATACAATCTCCTTACCCACAATGGCCAAAGTTGGACTCTGTCGGTGATAGTTTGTGGTGTTAATGGCTACACTATTGTGGCTTGGACAAATATGGTGGTATGATATATGTAATAATATGTCTTGCTAAAGAGGAGGTTGACAGGTTCTTGATTAAGAAGGGCCTAAAAGGTTACTGGGAGAAGGCAAGAGAATGGGGTTCAGAAGGATAATATGTCAGCCATGATTGAATGGCGAAGCAGACTCAATGGACTGAATGGCTAAATTCTGTCCTCTGACCTATGGTCTTATCAATGCCCTGTTGAGCAGTTGAGCAATACTCATGGAAAAGGAAACAAATGTCAAGATGGAATGAGAAAAGCTTAGCAACAAAAGTTGGAAATAAAACCAATAATTCATTTTCTGGAAGAGAAAATACAAAGATGTGCCAAGGGAATACATGTGTAAGTACTACACGTTCTATCTGTGAATGATATACTGGATCCAATGCCATCATGATTAAATTTGTTGCAGGTAAGTGACAAGGGGAAAAGATTTAGAGTCAAAATTTAGAGTTGTGGGGTCAGAAGTTCAGTTTTGGTCATCAGTTGTAAAAGTAAGATCAGTCAATGGTTTCATTTATCTCCTGCACATTTGGATTTACTGACAACTATGGAACTGAATTTTGCTGAAGTGTTTTCTTTGCTTAGAAATAGTCCTTCCAACCCTGCCCTTACCTGGACTGATTGCAGAGGGTTTAACTTTAGGGCTTTCCAACTCCTGAACTCAACAACACAATCGATGTGTGGATTAGACAGGATGTACCATAACAAGAGGTTGGACAAATTTGGGTTGTTTTCTCTGGAGTGGCGGAGGCTAAGGGGAGATCTGATAGAGGTTTAAAAGGTTATGTGAGGCACAGATAGAGTAGACAGACGGTATCTTTTTCCCAGGTTGAAGTGTCTAATATCAGAGGGCATACATTTAAGGTAAGAGAGGTAATTTCAAAGGAGATGTGAGGGGCAAGTTTTTTTTTTACACAGTGCGTAGTGGGTGCCTGGAATGCAATGCCTGGACTGGTGGTAGAGGCAGATACATTACAGACTCTTAGAGATGTTTAGATAGAAAGCATTCAGTGAGGAAAATGGAATGATATGGATATTGCATAGGCAGAGGGGATTACTTAGGTTGCCTATTTGATCACTAATTTAATTAGATCAGCACAACATTGTGGGCCAAAGGGTCTTTGCTCTATTGTTCTATGTTCTAAGGTGGGGCGAAGAAGCCCACGCCCAAATTTCCTCCGAAAGAATTTCAGCAAAAGCAAAATTGGGTTGGTTGTAAAATTCTGTCATTGACGTTTAGCTAATAAACTAGTACACTCAAATAAACATTTAAAACAATCTTAAAAATGAATATAGTAAAATGACCAAATACTGAAAAAGAAGTAATTGATTTTTTTACTTCCAAGATATCAGCTTTATATTCTCCACAGAAATCAATCGGATTTTGGAGCTTGTATCAAGGCAAAAGTCTGGGAAATAATTTCACAGTTGTAATGCTGGGGAATCTTAGCAAGATTAGGCTCCATTGTGAGACGCACACCAGGTTCAGTGGTGGAGCAAATTGATGGATTGGACCTTCCATGTCTGTCAGCATGTGTAAACCTTGTGCGTTCAACAGCAAATATGAGGAAATCCAGGATCAGATGCAGTTTCAATAGCAATATTCAGCAAATCCTGATGCAATATGTGGGAGATGAACACCACTGGTGGTTTTAATGGTTTTACTGTTGAAAGAATTATATCTCAGATGGAAGCAAAGTCAATGTCACACGACAAATATATAAAATAACAAAAATACAATTTTGAAATACTGTTTGCAGTGCTGGAAAAAGGAATAAAATTGTCAGCAAGAAACAAACTACTAGATGTTCCCAGCAGGTCAAACAGCATCTGTGGAGGGTCCATTAATGCTGTTTGATTTGCTGAGTTTGTCCTGCTGTTTGTGTTTTCACTCCAGATTCAGTATTTGCAATCTCTCACGTCCCCAAAGAATTTGTGAGCAATTCACATCCAAACTCTGAAAGTTTTTGATTAATATGCAGTTGTCTGTAAACCGAACTGACTACCACACAAAACCAGGGCCTTTGAACTTCAAATCTAGACAATCAATATTGAATAAAATCTCCTCAATGTTAGGTCCAGTCCTGCAATTGTGAATTAGTTCTCATTATAGTAATGACTAGAGTGTATATCTAGCGCCTCTTCCCCTGGGCATCACTGCTCAATACAAGGGGACATGGCTTTAAGGTAGGGGGTGGGAGTTTTCAAGGGGGATATTAGAGGAAAGTTTTTTACTCAGAGAGTGGTTGGTGCGTGGAATGCACTGCCTGAGTCAGTGGTGGAGGCAGATACACTAGTGAAATTCAAAAGACTACTAGACAGGCATGTAGAGGAATTTAAGGTGGGGGGTTATATGGGAGGCAGGGTTTGAGGGTCGGTACAACAATGTGGGCCGAAAGGCCTCTACTGTGCTGTACTATTCTATGTATCTATGTATGTATAGATGTTCAAATAAACAAATTACATCAATTGAGTAGTTTTGCGGCCTGTCTAGAATTAAGCAATTAAAAAGGCCACAAGTAGATCAGAAAAACAACTGAAATGAAATTTCTCCAAACAGATGATACAATAGTAGAAGTCGTAGTACTGCAATCACTCGAGTTAAGTACGATGGTCTCCAAAGGGGCTATTCCCTTAACAGAGAACACTTGTGCATGACTTTGTTTAATGTGGGGAGGCTGATGTGTGGCAGCTACCACATGGTCATTGACTTGACTGGAGTGCAAGTAGTCTTCACTGGTGCAACCTTCCTCCTTCACTGATGTTGTGATGTCATCATCTTCCAACATGTTGAGGTCTTGGGTGGATCGCTTTTTGTCTCCATCTCACCACCATGGATGACCTTACCAGCAGCAAAGATCCAGATGGCTTCGCTCTTGGGATCAGGAACTCACAAGCCTCTCCAACAAGGAAAGGTGCCGATTCGATAAGAATAAAGACAACATGGAGCCTGCAAACACATAAAGTGGCTGAAGCAGAAAGCACTAATGCTTTTAAGCAGAAATTTGAAATGTGCCTGAGACAGTAAGAAAGAGATGGGGCAGAATAACAATAGATAATTGTGAAAGAAAAAGACTCATGCAGCAACGTCAGAAATTAGTTCTACTTAAAGTCCAATTTCAGCATTGCAAATGAATCAGAATCAGGTTTAATATCACAAGCATATGTTGGGAAATTTGTTGTTCTGTGGCTGCATTAATTGCAATACATAGTAAACAAAACTATAAATTACAATCAAAAGTACAGGTTTCCCCCGCCATCCAAAGGTAGAGTGTTCACATGAAACGGTTGGTAAGCCAGAATGTTATAAAGCGAAGAAGCAATTACCATTTATTTATATGGGAAAATTTTGTGAGTGTTCGCAGACCCAAAAATAATAAACTAAATCATGCCAAATAACACATAAAACCTAAAATAACAGTAACATGTAGTAAAAGCAGGAATGATATGATAAATACACAGCCTATATAAAGTAGAAATACTTTTCCACAATCATTGCTACACTGTTGTCCGTAGCGAAAATCTCACGCAAGCGCCGTCGGCAAAAACATGGTGCAAGCGCTCTTGGCAGAAAATCTCACGCAAGTGCTGTTGGTGAAAACACTCTCTCCAGTAACCTTTAAGCTATGAAGCTGCCAAATCATACCAAATAACACGTAAAAATACACAGCCTATATAAAGTAGAAATAATGTAAGTACAGTGTAGTATCACTTATGGGAATCGGGAAGACAGCGCCGAGTACATTGACGATGGTGTGTTAGGCTGAGTCGTCGCAGGTTGGGGTGGTGCAGTGACCCTCACCCTCCAGGCCACTGACCAATACATTGCCGCGAAGCATGCAGCGGTACAGCGGTAGCCAGGAGGCACACGGCACACCTTTAAAAAAAAAGCCGAAATAAACATGCTAATTAATTAGGTGCCGCCCAGCACATAATTGTCGGCTCAGATCAGAGGCGATTGCCGATTGCGTCGCCTCTGATCTGAGCCGACAATTATGTGTCAGGCGACACCTAATTAATTAGCATGTTTATTTCAGCTTTTTTCTTAAAGGTGTGCTGTGTGCCTCCCGGCTACCGCTGCATTCTCCGCGAATCGGTATCTTTCCGCGGCCTGGGGGTTGGGGTGGTGTGGCACTGGGGTTTCATCTCATCGTCGTCTGTTTCCATTGGGGCAGGCAGTTCATCTTCTCCTATGACTGCCTGCCTCAATGTCGAAAGTCGAGGCTCGTCGTCTGCTATGGCTGATGTGGAAGGCTTGCTGGACTGCTGAGCCTCGTGCATTTTTCTGTCATACAGTTCTTGGTAAGGACTCAAACCATCTTGCAAATATCCCCTAAACCGACGTACCCTTTCAAAATTAATGTCATACTTTATCATTGCAGCAAAGATCTCGCGCAGTTGCTTCACGTTCAGTTCGCTACTGCATTTGGTTTCGATTGTTACCCTTTCCTCTTCCAATTTCATCAGCACTTCATCTATCAGTTCTTGGTCATGCGATGCCAAAACCTCTTCAACATCATCTTCGTCAACTTCCACAAGCCAAGATCACTTTGTCCTTGCTTCATTCACCACGATCGAAACACTTAATTATGTTTAGTTTTACACTAAGTGCAACACCCTTACGAGCTCTTTTCGGCTTTTCCGATACCTTAGAACTCATCTTGCTAATGGCTGCTCACAGGCACGTGTTTAAGCAATGCCGGCTGGAATGCCATTCCGAATCTGGGGGAGAGCGGCTGCTTGGGGCGCACTCTGATTTTTATTGCGCGCTGATTTTTTCACGTTCTGATTTTTTTCGTAACAGAGAAAACACCTTCTGAATGCGAAAACAGGGAACTAATGTAGGTCTTTTGTAACAGTGAGGTTTCGTAAAGCAAATGTCCGAAAAGCGGGGGACACCTGTATATATAAAAATAAATTAAATAAATAGTGCAAAAGGAGAGGGAAAATACTGAGGTCACGTTCATGAGTTCATTGTTCATTCAGAGATCTGATGGCAAAAGGGAGAAAGCTGTTCCTGAACATTTGAGTGTGTGTCTTCAGGCTCCTGTACCTCCACCTTGATGGTAGCAATGAGAAGAGGGTGTGTTCTGAGTGATGGGGTCCTTAATGATGGATGGCGCCTTTTTAAAGGCGTCCTGAATGCTGGGGAGGCTGGTGCCCACCAATAAGCTGGCTGAGTTTACAACTTCCTGCAGCTTTTCCCGATCCTGTGCAGCGGCCCCTCCATACCAGGTGGTGATGTAACCAGTTAGAATGCTCTTCATGGTACATCTGTAGAAATTTGTAAGTGCCTTTGGTGACATACCGATTCTCCTCAAACTGCTAATGAAATGTAGCCGTTGTTGTGTATTCTTCATTGTTGTGTATGTGGCCGGTTTACACAATTAAACTATAAATAAAACACTGGAGACAGGAGCTAAATCAACAGGGTTCTTTACTAACTAAAACTGAACTGAATACACACGTACAGATCAATACGTGCCTAATAGCGCATGCTCAATACGATGTATTACTACAAAATAAAGTAGTCCTATATTATACTATGGTACACTCCTCCCTTTTTATTTTAATAGTGTATCAACTTTTGTTTTACTGGGGGCACTACGCTAAACAAATATGTGTACCCTTAACATACAATGCTTACCAATTGTTTACTTAGTAACTTAATAATATCAAATTATAATAAAGTAATGTAATAATAATAATAACAATTATAACTCGTCTTTGGTGGCGGGGGGGGCGCGCGTCTTCTCTGCCTCTCCAGGTAACGTCTGCCCTGAAACGTTTGCTTTGGGGAATGAGTCTCCACAGGTACATCAGGTGGGTCCTCAGCACTGATGACAGGCTTATCTGTGGAGGAGGCTGATGTGGTCACATCAGGAGTGTTTGTTTCTATGTCCGGGCAAGGTGTTGTGTTTTTCACCAGAGCATTCAGGATTGGATCCTCATGATGTGCTTCTATGTCATGGGAGTCCGGGCAAGGTGTTGTTGAGTTTTTCACCTGAGCATCCAGGATTTGGTCCACATGACATCTCCATACGTTCTATCCCACCTGTACTCTATACATCAGTGGTCCGTCTATGGCGGAAATTATACCCGGCTGCCACTTCTCAGTCTAGTAATCAAGTGCAAGAACTGACTGTCCTACACTGAAACTCCATGTTGACTTAGCATTCAATTGTTTGAACTGTCTGTTCTCCACTTCATGCCGTACATCTGGTTTGAGAAGGTCCATGCGGGACCTCAGGTTCCTGTTCAGAAACATCATCGCTGGAGTCTGATTAGTGGTTGCTTGTACTGCATCACGATAGGCAAGGAGGAAGCTGTCTATCTTGTGTTGTAGTGGTCAATTTTCGCTGTCCATTGCCTTGATGGCTTCCTTGGATGTCTGTATGAATCTTTCTTCCAAGCCATTTGTGGATAAATGATAAGGGGCAGCTGTAAAGTGCTTGATTCCATTGTTCTGCATAAAATTTTGGAATTCCTCAGAAACAAATTGTCGTCCATTGTCTGTGCAGATTTGTTCTGGTATGCCATTCCTGGTGAACATGGTCCTCAGAACTGTAATGGTCTTTTCTGATGTGGTTGACTTCATTTTGATGACCTCCGGCCAATTTGGAATATGCATTGATGGCGATTAAAAAAATAGAGTCCATGAATAGTCCAGTAAAGTCAATGTGCACTCGTTGCCATGGTGATGAGGTCCAGTCCCATGGATGGAGGGGGGCTTGTGGTGGTGTGTTCTGGATTTTTGACATCCAGAGCAGTTCTTGGTCACGTCCTCAATCTGTTTATCGACTCCTGGTCACCATACATAGGCATAGACAAGACTTTTCATCTTCACGGTATCTTCGTGCAGTACCTCCAGCACTCTGGAGCGTAGCTTGGGAGGAATCACAACTTGTGAGCCACACATTAGTGTTCTTCGACACTGACAACTGCTCCTTCCTCGCTGAAAAGGCTGGAAACAGTGCATTACCCCGCGCTGGCCATCCCTTTACCGTGATGTCATACACTTTTGACAACATAGGGTCATTGCATGTTTCCCTTTCAATGAGGCTGTTTGTTACTGGTAATTGTTCAACCAGTGTTGTGTGAAAGACCGTGCTGAATCCATTTGCGTAGTTACCTCAGAAATGGGCAGTGGTAAATGTGAAAAACCATCTGCATTGCCATGTAGCTTGGTCCCTTTGTGTTCAATGTCATACCTGTGACTTCCTAAGAAAAGGGACCATCGCTGTAGCCTTTGTACTGTCATCAGAAGGGCCAAATGGCCTACTGATGCACCTATTTTCTATGTTTCTATGTTTCTATCACTGGAACGCCTTTCCTTGGGTTGAAGATTGACATGAGAGGCTGATGGTCAGTCAACAGAGTAAACTTTTGGCTATACAGGTAGCGACTGAATTTCTTGACTCCCCACATGAGGCTTAGGGCCTCTCTGTCAATCTGTGTGTAGTTGGGTTCAGCTGAAGTTAGCGTTCTTGAGGCAAAGGCTATTGGTCTTTCTGAGCCATCTGGAAATTTGGGTGATAACACAGCTCCTATCCCATGGGGCGAGGTATCACATGCTAGTCGGATTGGTAAGGAAGGGTCAAAGTGCGCGAGCACTCCTTCTGAAGTTATGAGTCTTTTAGTTTCTTGAAACACTTTCTCACAGCTCTCAGTCCATTTCCATTGTGTTCCTGTCTGTAATAGTACATTTAGTGGGTGTAGGACTGTGGATAGGTTAGGTAAGAACTTGTGGTAATAGTTCACTACTAGACCAAGATATGCTCTCAGCTGAGACACATTTTCAGATGGTGGTGCCTTAAGCACCGCTTCTATCTTATCTTGAGACATGTGTAAGCCATCCTTGTTGATCACATGCCCACAGTATGAGATTTCCTTTTTGAAAAACTCACATTTCTGTCGATTAGCTCTGAGCCCACATTCTCGTAACCTGGTGAGCACTTGTTTTAGGTTAGAAAGGTGTTCGTCATCATCTTTGCCGGTGACAATGATGTCATCCAGGTAACACTGAGTCCCTGGAATCCCCTGCAGGACCTAGGTCCATTACCCTTTGCCAGATTGCAGGCGCTGATGCTATCCCAAACACCAACCTGTTGTACTGGTAAAGTTCTTTGTGTGTATTTATTGTCACTTATTTCTTGGATGCTTCCTCGATTTCCATTTGGAAGTAAGCCTGGGTCAAATCAATTTTTGTGAAATGTTCCCCTCCTGACAGGGAAGCAAAAATGTCCTCAGTACAGGGTAGGAGATACTGTACTGTGCGGAGAACTGGGTTGACAGTCACTTTAAAGTCGCCACATATGCGCACCTTGCTTGGTTTTCCTGGTTTTGTGCTGGAGGTTTTCTTCATCACTGGAATAATGGGTGTGGCCCATGCACTCTGATCCAACCTTTAATAGGACCCTAGTCTGCTCCAGATTTTTCAGCTCTGCCTCTACTGTAGGACGGATTGCATATGGCACTGGTCTGGCTTTGTAAAATTTTGGACATGCATTTTCCTCAATCTCAATCTTTCCCTTCATGAAAACTTCCTCAGAGTCAGCAAGTATTTGTGACAGTATCTCAGATGTAGTCTTGCTGCCCTCCTTTGCTGACACATCTAGCGCCTTGATGGTATGCCAATCCAACTGAATTTTCCTGAGCCATTCACGTCCCAGCTACGGTGGTCCTCCATTCTTCAGTACATAGAGGTTCAGCTGCTGTGTTTTGTCTCCATAGGTCACTGTCACATTAATTTTACCTTCGGGATGCACTTTCTGTCCCGTCTAAGTCTTTAGCAGTAGTTTAGTTCGTTTCAGAGGTATGTGAGAAAACAGTCGATTGTAGTCGTGTACAGAGATTACTGTTAAAGCTGCACCTGTGTTCAACTCCACTTTCAGTCTCACGCCCGCCACTTGTGGAGTGATCCATATTACTCTTCGATCATCTGTGTCTTTCACACTGTGAAGTTGCAGATAAGACAATTCACTTTTGTTTGAGTAGTTTTCATCAGCATTATTTTCTTTCATTTTGTGCACATTGTTGTATTTTCACCTTTTTCTGCTGTTTACTAGCTTTGCATACTCTGCCAATGTGGCCCTGTTTGCCACAGTTTCTGCATTCTTCATCTTTAAACCAACAATCATCAGGGTCATGTGACCTGTTCCCACAACGGTAACATTTCTTTCCTTCATTTCTGTTCAGTGACATTTTATTTGTGGCATATTCTATAGATTTTTGTTGTATCTCAGAAGCACCTCGTACTGCTGTTTCTAATGATATTGAGATGTTTAGCACTTTCTCGAATGGAAGGTCTTTTTCACACAGGAGCTTCTTCTTTGTGGTTTCACAGTGCATGCCACACACTAATCTGTCCTTCAATGTGTCTGATAGACCAGCTCCAAATTGACAATGTTCTGATAATTTGCGCAATTCAGCACAATATTCAGAAATGCTTTCATTTTTGCTCTGATTCCATTTATGGAATTTAAATCTTTCAGCAATTACCAGCAGTTTGGGGTTTAAATGCTGTTGGAGAATGTCTACTATTTGCTTGAACGTTTTGTCAGCTGGCTTTTCAGGCTTTTGAACAAGGTCCGTAGCAGGTCGTACATTTTCGTGCCCATTACACTAAGTAAGACGCTGGCTTTCTTTTCTTCATTAATATCATTAGCATCACAATATAACTGTATTCTTTCAATATAAATTGCCCAGTCTTCAATGCCACTATCAAATACTGTAATGGTTCCAATTAATGCCAACCTTGTTATGTTCATTTAGCCTCGGTCCCTTGTTAATTTAGTCCCGGTCCCTTGTTTTCTTTTTGACTCACGTGACTTTTTTTTGTTAGCGTCGCAAGCGTACTCTGGCTAGATACGTGTGTCGCTCCTTTTTTTTTTACCTCCCTTCTGGGGCAGACAGACCCTCAGCCCCTGGGGTCAGCACTGGCTGTGGTCTCTTGGTCTCCTGACGTGCTGCCCCTCCAACTGTGTCTCCAATTCCTTTCGGACTCGCAGTCTCCTTCTCCCGTTCCTTGGCTCATACCTTGCTCTCTTCTTCCAACTGTCGTTATCACTTATAACGCGACATTCCGATATGATGTAGGTTCATTAACCTTGTCGCCAATTTGTTGTGTATGTGGCCGGTTTACACAACAAAACTACAAATAACGTGCTGGAGACGGAAGCTAAATCAACAGGGTTCTTTACTAACTGAAACTGAACTGATCACACATGTACAGATCAATACGCGCCTAATAGTGCATGCTCAATACGAAGTATTACTACAACATAAAGTAGTCCTATATTATACAGTAGGCTATATGGTACATTCATAATTTCATCAGTATGTTGGGCCCAGGATAGATCCTCAGAGATGTTGACACCCGGGAACTTGAAACTGCTCCCCCTTTCCACTTCTGATTCCTCGATGAGGACGGGTGTGTGTTCCCTGAACTTCCCCTTCCTGAAGTCCACAATCTATTCCTTAGTCTAAGTGATGTTGAGTGCAAGGTTATTACTGCGACACTGATCTTTCTCATTCGTGTACGTCTCCACGTCACCATGTGAAGTTATTCCAACAATAATTATGTTGTTGGCATATTTATAGTTGGTGTTTGAACTGTGCCTAGCCAATCATGGATGTGGAGAAAGCAGACCAGTGAGCTAAGCACACATCCTTGATGTGCACTGGTGTTGACTGTTGGCGAGGAAATGTTATTTCTGATCCGCACAGACTGTGGTCTCCCTGTGAGGAAGTCAAGGATTCTGTTGCAGAGGGAGGTACACAGGCCTAGGTTATGGATACTTCCAATGCAAGAGAAAGCCTCAAAAAATGTTACAGCTGAATAGGAGGTAACTTCTGGGAAAGGCATTTAAAATGCACTCTATCAATTTGGTTCATAAATTAACAGAAGACAGTATGATGGCCATGATTGCAAAAATGCTTTTCTTGGATCACAGTAGGTTAGTTTATTAGACATTCTGCCAAAAAATTATGGGACACGGACATCAATATCAGAAATTACCATCCTAATCAGTAGAATTCCTGGTATCCAATCCTGAAGCAGCCTAAGTCTTCCTTCCTACAGTCTGTGGCGTCAGCTGTCTTCGCACGGCACCTCAGGGGCAAGTGCAAACTTGCACAGACTTACCAGCTCGGAGTGGAAAGCCTGCCAGCTGAGCCTGCGCCAGGTTAAACCTGGTGCAAGTGCAGCAATCCCATTAAATGGAATAAATCAGCTGCCAAGAGAAAGATAAGCAGAGCTTTCTATTTGATTGAATTAATTTAACCTAAATCTAGTTTAATTTAATTTAGTTTGATTGCTTTTAAGTGCGTGCAGTTATTTTCTAGCATCTTCCTTTCTAAATTGTAATTTTTCAAATGGTTCCCAGGTGTGTCTTTTAGCTCCCAGCTGCAGGGCCTCACTGACTGTCAAAGTGTTTCTGCAAGTCCAGACAGGATGTTAGTAACTAGTTAGCTTTTATATATGGGGTGGCATATTAGCATAGCAGTTAGCCTAATGCTTTACAGGGGTTCAATTCCTACTGCTGCCTGTAAGGATTCTGTACATTCTCTCGGTTACTATGTTGATTTCTTCAGGTGCTCCTGTTTCCTTTAACGTATGTGGATTTCAAAGACGTACAGGTGGTAAGTTGATGGCATATATTGTTGGCAATGAAAGCATGGTGACTCGAGGGTCTCAGACTGTTGCGGAGGCAAATGACGCAGATGGTGGTAAGAGTGGGCTCCCTCACTTCTGCCCCTCTAACCCTCAACACCAGTGCCCCTCAAGGCTATATCCTAAGCCCCCTCCTTTAGTTTTTGTATACTCACGACTGTGTTTGACACTGTTGGCAGAGATGGTCTGTGGAAGCTCCTGGCAAAATTTGGTTGCCCCCCACACCTAACCAACATCATCTGTCAGTTCCACAAAGGCACGAAAGACCGCATCAACATGTGTGGTGAGTTGTCAGACCCATTTTCCATCAGCAATGGCGTAAAACAGGGTTGTGATCTGGCTCCTACTCTGTTTGAACTATTCTTCGCTGCTGTTCTTCAGGATGCCACATCAGACCTGAAGTTAGGGGTCTTCCTACAAATGAGGGCTGATGGCGGGCTCCTCAACCTCGCAAGATTGAGAGCAAAAACAAAAGTCAGGGACATTGTGGTGCATGAGCTACAGTTTGCTGATGACTGCACCGGTTGCCTCTCGAAGACTTACAGGAAATCACCAGTCGCTTAGCCAGTGCAGCCAAAAGCTTCAACCAGACAATCAACCTGAAAAAGACATAAGTTTTGTACCAACCGGCTCCTGGTTCAAGCTACGAAGAACCAACTGTCCTCACTGATGACACTCGTCTCAATGCTGTCAACAAGTTTTGCTACCTGGGCAGCATAATAACATCCTCAGCTTCTCTGGACGTAGAGATTGAGTCAAGAACCAGAAAAGCCTGCTTTGCCTTTGGTCAGCTGAAAGATCGAGTTTGGTCACAGAACATCAGGTTGGCCACCAAATGCAAGGTATACAGGGCCGTTGCGATATCAACCTTGTTATACGGATATGAGACACGGTGCCCGTATTAGAGACACTTACGCCAGCTTGACCAACTGCAGCAATGTCACCTATGTTCTCTGATGAAGATCACCTGGCGAGACAAGGTCTCCAATACCGAGGTCCCCTCTCGAGCTGGAATGACAGCAGTTTCAACCTTGGTGATGTCAGCCCATCTGCACTGGGCAGGACATTTTGTCAGAATGCCTGACGGAAGACTGCCCAAGGACATCTTGTATGGCTAACTGTCCAGTGGTATTCGAAAATGAGGGGGCCAGTGACTACGGTACAAGGATGCTCTGCACAGGAGCCTCAAGAAAGCTGACATTGCCCCATCAACATGGGAGGATCTGGCTCAAGATCGCTCACAGTGGAGGGACGCCATCAGAAAAGGTGTGGACACTGCTGAGAACAAGCTCAACGAGGCAACAGAGGAAAGGCACAGGAAGCGCCACAACAGAACTTCTGCCCCTGCTGCCCCTCCAGGCCTCACCTGCCAAGTATGTGGCAAGCAGTACCCATCAAGGATCGGCCTGTACAGTCACTCCAGGACGCACATATCAAACCCCACTAACTGACTGAAAGGAACCATCATCATCCTATGGGATGGATAGCCAGAGAGGGCCCCCTTACCTCTGCCCCTCTAACTCTCAACACAGGTGCCCCTCAGGGCTGTATCCTAAGCCCCCTCCTTACTCTCTGTATACTCATGACTGTGTCCCCACTCACAGATCGAATATGCTAATTAAATTTACTGACAATACTACATTGATTGGCCTTATCTCAAATAATAATGAGGCAGCCTACAGAGAGGAAGTCATCACCCTGACACAGTGGTGTCAAGAAAACAATCTCTCCTTCAATATCGCAAAAACGAAGGAGGTGGTTGTGGACTACAAGATGAATGGAGACAGGCTAACCCATATCAATGGATATAATCAATGGATCTGGGGTTGAGAGGGTGAACAGCTTTAAGTTCCTCAGCATAAACATCACTGAGGATCTCGCGTGGTCTGTACATACCAGCTGTGTGGTGAAAAAGGCACAACAGCGCCTCTTTCACTTCAAACGATTGAAGAAGTTTGGTATGGGCCCTCAAATCCTAAGAACTTTCTATAGGGGCACAGTTAAGAGCATCCTGACTGGCTGCATCACTGCCTGGTATGGGAAATGTACTTTCCTGAATCATAGGACTCTGCAGAGAGTGGTGCGGACAGCCCAGCGCATCTGTAGATGTGAACTTCCCACTATTTAGGATACTTACAAAGGTGGGTGTGTTAAAAAGGCCCAAAGGGTCATTGGGTATCCAAGTCACCCCGACCACAAACTGTTCCAGCTGCTACCATCCGGGAAATGGTACCGCAGCATTAAAGCCAGGACCAACAGGGGCCAGGACAGCTTCTTCCACCAGGCCACCAGACTGATTAATACATGCTGATACAATTGTATTTCTATGTTATATTGACTGTCCTGTTGTACATATTATTTATTACAAATTACTATAAATTGCACATTGCACATTTAGACAGAGGTGTAACGTAAAGATTTTTACTCCTCACGTATGTGAAGGATGTAAGAAATAAAGTCAATTCAATTCAATTTCACTGAACGTTTCAATGTTTCAATGTACATGTGACAAATCAACTAATCAGGGTCCTGAAGAAGGGTTTCGGCTGGAAACGTCAATGGTTTACTCTTTTTCCATAGATGCTGCCTTGCCTGCTGAGTTCATCCTGCGTTTTGTATGTGTAGTCTTTAATCTTTACTCAGCTGTTTCACAGTGATGTGCTGGGACTGGGCTCTCAGCTGAGCAACGTGCTCAGATCCTACAGGAAGAAACAGTGTGGTAAGTAGCCGACAGTATCAAGACAGCAGAGTGTCTGCCCCAGATTAAAAAGCTTTGTTGATGATTGACTAGAGGAGCAATTGGTTGTGGAAATATACTACTGGGATGTCTAAAAGGAGTAATATAGGTTATGGCACATTTATGCTTTATTGTTCTAAACCTGTAACTGCTAATCATGAGGTTTTGATAGCTGATTCATATGTGCCATGTCAAAAAGAAGCTAAAGTGCAGGCCCGTAGAGCAGATATACCTGTCAGAAGAGGATGCAGGATAGGTCTTGGCTGAAGTCACAAAGAGTTACATTGAGCCATTGTCCTACATCCATGAAAATAGGAACTTCTTAAAGTGCTTGAAAATAAACAAAAGCAACTGCTAATGCTCTAAATCTGAAATATAAACTGAAAATATTGGAAATACTCAGCAAATTATTAGGCAGCATCTGTGGAGAGCAATACAGAATCAATATTTCTGGTTGATAAATCTTCATCCAGGTCTCAGCCTAACAGAAATGTTCCTTTATCCTTCTAATTCTTCTCCAGCCACTTTGCCAGTTAAAACTAACATCTTTTCTCTTCTTTCCATTTGTATGTCCTATACCTAATAAAGTGGGATTCTTGTACTGCTGTAGCCCATCTACTTCATGGTTTGATGTGCTGTGCATTCAGAGATGCTCTTCTGCATACCACTGTTGTAACATATGGTTATTTGAGTCACTCTTGCCTTCCCGTCAGCTTTCAACCAGTCTGGCCATTCTCCTCTGACCTCTCTCATTAATAAGGCATTTTTAACCACAGAACTGCTACTCACTGGATTTTTTTTTTGTTTTTTTCACTGTTCTCTGTAAAATCTAGAGACTACTGTGTGTGAAAAATCCCAAAAGATCAACAGTATCTGAAAATCTCTCACCACCCTGTCTGGCACCACCTGTCATTCCATGGTCAAAAGCACTTAGATCACATTTCTTCCTCATTCTGATGGTTGGTTTGAACAACAGCTGAACCTATTGACCGTGTCTGCATGCTTTTATGCATTTAAGTTGCTGCTACATGATTGGCTGATTAGATATTTGATTTAATGAGTAAGTGTACAGGTGTATCTAATAAAGTGGCCATGTTTCTCAGATATCTTCAGTTATGGACAACTATCATAAAGCACCACTTGGAATATCATGTCCAGATCTGAGCATGATACCTAAGAAGGAGATTTTACTTGACCGTGGTTAGTTCTTGGAATCACTACCCTCAGCTCGTCAATAATACTCATTTCCATAGGTTTTTTGAACATGACCTATCTCACTGTTCTTCTGGCTTCGTTAAGAGAGCAGCTAGAATCACAGCAGATGACTGGCAGTTCAGTAGACTCAGGCTCTACCCCAGGAATGCTGGGTCAAGTTTCGACAGAAGGCTTTGCTGAGATGAATCTTTGCAATGAAGCTACAGAAATCCCAGCAATTCTGGACTGTAAGGGAATGTAATGACAGGTTCCGATGTGTATAATTCCAGGATTTTGAACACAGTGACTCTGTTGCAAAGCGATCACAATTCACCTGAAACAGTACAATGCAGATTGACTATAACAGCATAGATAAAATATTAAATTAGTTAAATTGCATAAACTTGAGTAATATTTTCTTGAATTTGAAAAATTAATTTCAAGTGGCAATTAGATTTCAGAAGATAGAAACAGATTAGGAGATTTGAAAACAAATCCTGAAATACTAATGACAGTTGCCTGATCCTGGCATTCAAATTCTTCGTTGCGATTTTTATTAGCTTTAATTAAGGCTATAAGATATAGGAGCAGAATTAGGCCATTTGGCTCATTGAGTCCACTCTGCCATTTCATCATGGCTGATCTAATTTTCTTCTCAGCCCCAATCTACTACCTTCTCACCGTATCTCTTCATGCCCTGACCAATCAAGAACCTATCAACCTCTGCCTTAAATATTCATGCAGGCTTGGCATCTACAGCTGCCTGTGGCAAAGAATTCCACAGATTCACTACTCTCTGGCTAAAGAAATTTCTCCTCATCTCCATTCTAATAGGATGCCCCTCTATTCTGAAGCTGTGTCTTCTGGTCTTAGCATCTCCCACTTTAGGAAACATCCTCCCTAGATCGACTCCATCAAGGCCTTTCATCATTTGATATGTTTCACTGAGGCCATCCCTCATTCTTCTGAAATCTAGTAAATACCGGCCCAGAGCCATCAAACGCTCTTCATATGACAAGCCATTTAATTCTGGTATCATTTTTGTGAACCTCCTTTGAACCCTCTTCAGTTTCAACATATCCTTTTTATTATAAGGGACCAAAACTGCTCACAATACTCCAAGTGAAGCATTGCCAGTGCTTTATAAAGTCTCAACATTACATCTTTACATCCTTGCTTTTATGTTCTAGTCCTAATTATCATTCTTTCCTGTGAAATGACTTAAAATTCATGCTATGGAATAAAGGTAAATTTAAAATGATATTTTATTACGACCAATGTTTTTGATGCTTATGCTTTCTTAATAATATCTGAAAAAGGCTTTTTTTAACCAAACGTCTTACATTTATTGTACAAAAATAAATCTAAGTCTATAAAGTTAGGTTATAGATCAGTCATGGTCAATGAATCATGGAGTAAACTCATGATTTTAAATGAACACCTTCAACTCATCTATTTCAGTTTTCTTGCTGTTTATTTTCTGATTTTGTTCCGATATTTCCTGATATTTTTGTGCAAAGAGGCAACAAATTACTTTCAAATAGAATCACTGTTCCTTCAGAAATAAACACAATATATATATTCCAGAATATAATGAAATGTTAGAAAGTTGATGAAGTGTTATCCTGTAAATTTTGATTATACTGCCTGAGGGACAAACGCTGCCCACATGCTCTTCACTGGAAGTGAATTGGGATGTTTTGCACTTATTTTAGTGAAGTTTCGCACCTCTTACAAAAGGTGCACTTACCCCTTAGAGCAGCATCAGGGTAACAATTTATATTAAGTGACAAGTTTCAGTATTAGAAGGATTGTGTGTAGTCAGTGTATTTCTTTGACTTTACAAAAATATGTTAAAATGTACATTTTTTCTGATGTTCATCTTTTGCAGTGAACATTTCATTGCACTCATTATCTTCAACGAATACAGTCCTTATATCTAACTCACTTCAGCCATTTGCTGCTTTTTCCTGAAGTAATTTTTAGATATTAAGAGTTTGAAAATAACTCAACAAATAAATTGAAATATTCATTTTCTCTTCTATGATCTATCAGTGGGAAAATAACTAAGCAGGCTCCTCAGCAAATTGGCTCAGATTTTGAGCGATTGAAGATTATCTGTGTGCTTTGCATGTGGAGCAATCTAGATGCAACAGGTTTGTGGTAACAATTTTATGATATCTATGCCTTGCTCAACCATAGGGTAGCTTAATCTCAGCTATCTTTTCTGAGCTCAGAGAACTCTTTCTCATTCAGTTTTCAGTGTGTGGAGGAGCTCCTATTAACAATTTTGACCATCTAAAATATTTGGGCTTACTTCTCAATGCACTGCAGAGAAAACTTCAAGTACTATATTCCTTAATGACCTTCTGAATCACTTTGACTCTTCTATCTATACAATAATTTAAGAATGTAGTGTGCCATAAGCATTTTTGTAGTCAAATATAGTTCAATCATTAGCAAGCTTTCATATACCTATGGCATTTGCCACATCTGCAGTATCTTGCAACCTGAAATTTATGGGCTACTCGCCTTTTAAGTATGCATTGTATAAACTTAAGATTTCTGACAGTTTTGCAATGCAGCTAACATACTTGGGTGATCCTCAGTCAACACTGAAGAACATTTGATGTATTCCTCTACTAAGGCTCTGTGTTGAGTGACAATTGTTCAGTAAAAGAGACAAATGAAAGATTCATTTAACACTTATACTATTGAAAAATAAGTCCAATTACGCCATAACCATAACCAAGTAGTTACTATTCTAGATTAAGTCCTGCTTCTAATCTGCAAATTATATCAATTTTCTCTTATTAATATTTTTTCAAAACGTTTAAGCCTTTAGTTTACTAATAACATAAATCTGAAGGACATAATAGCTGTATACTGTTTGGCTATTCAGCCTATCTGATAATGAAAGACATAAGACCATAAAACAGGAGTGGAATTAGGCCATTCAGCCTGTCGGATCTGCTCTGCCATTACATCATGGCTGATCCTGGAACTTACTCAACCCCATACACCTGCTTTCTTGCCTTATCCTTTGATGCCCTGACCAATTAGAAAACTATCAACTTCCACCTTAAGTATACCCACAGACTTGGCCTCCACTGCCGTTTGTGGCAGAGCTTTCCACAGATTCACTACTCACTAGCTAATTAAATTCCCCTTACCTCTGTTCTAAAAGGTCACCCATCAATTTTGAGGCTGTGCCCTCTGGTTCTGGATTGCCCCACCACAGGAAACATCCTCTCCACATCCACCCTAGCTAGTCCTTTCATCATTTAATAGCTTTCAATGAGATCTCCCCACCCCCGCATTCTTCTAAGCTGCAAACCTCTGCTCATATGTCAACCCCTTCACTCCCAGAATTATTTGTGTGAACATCTTCTGGACTCTCTCCAACTGTAACACATCCTTTCTGAGATATGGGGCCTAAAACTGTTGACAATACTCCAAGTATGGCCTGACTATTGTCTTATAAAGCCTCAGCATTATGTCCTTGATTTTATATTTTTTTTGTAATTTATTTTTAATTGAAGTTCATCATCAAACAAACATTTCCATAATTCTTCATTAAGATGGAGAGTGACATAGTTAATTCAGAAACAAAGGTTCTGAACTTAAAGAGGGGTAACTTTGAAGGTATGAGACGTGAATTAGCTAAGATAGACTGGCAAATGACACTTCAAGGATTGACGGTGGATATGCAATGGCAAGCATTTAAAGGTTGCATGGATGAACTACAACAATTGTTCATCCCAGTTTGGCAAAAGAATAAATCAAGGAAGGTAGTGCACCCGTGGCTGACAAGAGAAATTAGGGATAGTATCAATTCCAAAGAAGAAGCATACAAATTAGCCAGAGAAAGTGGCTCACCTGAGGACTTGGAGAAATTCAGAGTTCAGCAGAGGAGGGCAAAGGGCTTAATTAGGAAGGGGAAAAAAGATTATGAGAGAAAACTGGCAGGGAACATAAAAACGGACTGTAAAAGCTTTTATAGATATGTAAAAAGGAAAAGACTGGTAAAGACAAATGTAGGTCCCCTGCAGACAGAAACAGGTGAATTGAGACCACACCTGGAGTATTGTGTGCAGTTTTGGTCCCCTAATCTGAGGAAAGACATCTTTGCCATAGAGGGAGTACAAAGAAGGTTCACCAGATTGATTCCTGGGATGGCAGGACTTTCATATGAAGAAAGACTGGATGAATTGGGCTTGTACTCGTTGGAATTTAGAAGATTGAGGGGGGATCGGATTGAAACGTAGAAGATCCTAAAGGGATTGGACAGGCTAGATGCAGGAAGATTGTTCCCGATGTTGGGGAGGTCCAGAACGAGGGGTCACAGTTTGAGGATAGAGGGGAAGCCTTTTAGGACCGAGATTAGGAAAAACTTCTTCACACAGAGAGTGGTGAATCTGTGGAATTCTCTGCCACAGGAAACTGTTGAGGCCAGTTCATTGGCTATATTTAAGAGGGAGTTAGATATGGCCCTTGTGGCTACGGGGGTCAGGGGGTACGGAGGGAAGGCTGGGGCGGGGTTCTGAGTTGGATGATCAGCCATGATCATAATAAATGACGGTGCAGGCTCGAAGGGCCGAATGGCCTACTCCTGCACCTATTTTCTATGTTTCTATGTTTCTATAAGATGTATTTCAGATACTGTACATATATATCATATAGTCATATTTGTCACAACTCTCCACATAATATTTATCTGAGGTGTACACTTATGGAAAGGAGAGGAAAGAAAGAAAAATCAAAAGAAGAAAACTATGTACAAAGTAGGGAGTGATTTTTTTTTTACAACATATTCATTGACTTGTGAGAATAAAATCAGGCCTATGAGGTGTTATGTAGTTAAACCATTTTTCCTAGTATGAATCAAATTGTTCCAACTTATGATTAACAGATGCTGTTATATTCTATTCCTCTTGAAATAAATATCAGCATTGCATTTGCCTTCTTTACCACAGACTCAATCTGTATATTAACCTTCTGGGGGTCTTGTAGGAGGACTCCTAAGTCCCTCTACACCTCTGATGTTTGAATTTTCTCCCCATTTAGATAATAGTTCTTTTTTAACATTTAAGAATAAATTGAACAGATATATGGATGGGAGGTGTATGGAGGGATATGGTCCGTGTGCAGGTCAGTGGGACTAGGCAGAAAATGGTTCAGCACAGCCAAGAAGGGCCAAAAGGCCTGTTTCTGTTCTGTAGTTTTTCTATGGTTTCTATGGTTTCTGTTGTTCTTTTTACCAAAATGCACTATGGTTCATTTCCCAACATTGTATTCCATCTGCCACTTTTTTGCCCATTCTTCCAATTTGTGTAAGTTCTGCTGCAATCGCATTACTTCCTCAGTACCACCTCCCCCTCCACCTGTCTTTGTATCTTCCACAAACTTTGCCACAAAGCCATCACTTCCACTATCTAAATCACTGACAAACAAGGTGAAAAGTAGTGGTTCCAATACTGACCATTAAGGCACACCACTAGTCACTGGCAGCCAACAAGAAAAGGCCCTCTTTATTCCCATTTGCTGCCTCCTGCCTGCCAGCCATTCTCTATCCATGCCAGTATCTTTCCTGTAACTCCATAGGATTTTCCCTTGTTAATCAGCTTCATCTGTGGCACCTTATCAAACACCTTCTGAAAATCCAAGTAAATGACAATCACTGCTTCTCCTTTGTCCACCATACTTGTCACTTTCTCGAAAAAAATCTAACAGGTTTGTCAGGTAAGATTTCCCTTCATAGAAACCATGCTGATTTGGACTTATTTTATCATTAGTCTCCAAGTACCCTGAAACCACATATTTAACTATAGACTCCAACAAGTTTGCAACCACTGAGGTTAGGCTAACTAGCCTATAATTTCCTTTCTTTTGCCTTCCTCTGTTTTTAAAGAGTGGAGTGACACTTGCATTCTTCCAGTCCTCTTTCATACTGAAAGACATAAGCAACTAAAAAGGCAAATAGTATGATAGCATCAATTGTAGGAGGGTTAACATACAAAACAGGAATAGGAAAAGGCCAGTCTACCCTTTGATCCTGTTCCACATTTCAACATGAAATCCCGTGACCATGAAAGTTTCCTCTGGGTGCTCTAGTTTCCTCCCATATTCCTAAAACGTGCAGTTTAGAGTTAGTAAGCTGGGGGCATGTTATGTTGGCTCTGGAAGCATGGTGACACTTGTGGGCTGCAGCCAGCATATATTCAGATTGTGTTGGTCTTTGAAACAAATGACATTTTTAACTGTATATTTCAATATAAGCACATGAGACAAAAAAGCTAATCTTTAAACAAAAGGGTTCAGTGTCCCTCCTGCATTCTTCCCATATCCCTTGATTTATTTTTCCATGAGAACTTTAGTTGAGTCCTAAATGAATATATTTTAAAAGTTAACCTCAATTGTATTTTGTGCCAGAGAATTACACAGGCCAATTACTTTGTGGGTGAAGAAATTTTTCATTATCACTGCCTTAAATGGCTTACTCATAATCTTGCACATTAAACAGAAGAGATTCTGCAGACGCTGGAAATCCAGTGTAACGCTCGCAAGTGGCTAGAGGGACTCAGCAGGTGAGACAGCATCCATGGAAAGGAATGAACAGTTGACATTTTGGGCTGAGACCCTTCATCAGACTCAGAACCCTAGTACAGGGTTTTCCCACCATTCACCCTATTGGCAACATCCTTCCTGCATCTAGACTGTCCAGTCCCAACAGAAATTTATTATTTCCCTTCAGGTTCCCTCGCTTTCTTCTAAACTCTTGCATACTCCAAACTTCCTTCCTACATCAGTCCTGTCATTCCAGATATCAGTTCGGTAAAACTTTGCTACACTCTTTCCACAGCAAGTACGTTCTTCTTCATACACAAAGTATATCCTCAGATAAAGGAGACCAAAGCTCTAAGAGTAGGGAAGTTTTTCTGAGACCCATTGCATCAATTTTTTTCTGATCACCCAAGGAGATACAGATCATCCCCGGTTTACAACAGGATCCTGTTCCTCTGAAATGTTTATAACCCAAGCAGTGCAGAAGTTGGAAAAGTGGCATGAACCAAATACCCCACAGAGCAGAAGATGCCTGCAGCTCTGCATCTTTGGGCAAATCCACCCCACTGGACTTCTAAATGTTCATTGGCATGTCCCGTGTTCATAAGATGGAGAAGAATGCATATATCCGTGCCTGGGAACTTGCAACCTTGGGACTTGTGGTAAACCATATTTATATAGGTTGTAACTGGGTTACCTGTCTAGACACAAAATAATCTGCAGATGCTGTTGTCAAAGAAACACTCACAATGTGCTGGAGGAACTCAGAAGGTCAGTCAGCATCAGTTGAAAAGATTAGTCTATGTTTCGGGCCGAAACCCTTCGTCAGGACTGAAGGAAGAACTTTGGGGAGGGTTTGAAGAATGCTGGTAGTTGAAAAAAACAGTAATTTAAATTGGTCACCTCTTTCAATATCATTGATTGGACAAATTAATTCTATTAAAATGAATATTCTACCTAAATTTATATATCTTTTTCAGGCTTTACCAGTTTTTATTCCTAAATCCTTTTCTGACTGTCTTCAATCTATTTTATCCTCCTATATATGGATAAATAAACATCCTTGTTTAAATAAAGTTTATCTTCTAAAACCTAAAAAGTCTGGAGGTTTAGCCTTACCTAATTTTAGGTTTTATTACTGGGCAGTTAATATATGATATCTTACGTTTTAGCTATATTATATTAATCGTGTAGACTAGCCGGTATGGGGTTCTTTAGAAGCTAACTCTGCTAATAAATTTTCTATTATTTCTCTTCTTGGATCCTTGCTTCCTTTATTTGTAAGTAACCTAACTGATAATTTAATAGCTAAACATACACTGAGGATCTGGATACAATTTAGAAAACATTTTGGTTTATTGAGACTTTTCCTTTCTAGTCCCATTTATTCTAATTTTTTTAAACCCTGATTTAGTTTTTAAAGAATGGGACAGGTTGGGTGTTAAATGTTTTTAGGATCTGTTTGTTGGAGGAACTCTTTTCTCATTTGAGCGATTGTCAGCTAAACATAGCTTACCCAAAACTCACTTTTTAAGATATCTACAAATCAGAGACTTTCTAAGATCTCAATTATGCACATTTCCTATAAGCTCAGACAAGAACTTACTAGACATAATTTTTAAGTTGAGACCCCTTCATAATGGTTCAATCTCTAATATTCATGCTATGTTACTGGAGACGAGGAAGGTCCCTTTAGACAGAAATAAGAATCTCTGGGAACAAGATTTACAGACATCAATAGCTGAGGAAACTTGGAATGAAATTTTTAAACTGTTAATACTTCATCGCTATGTGCTCGCCATTCCCTCATACAATTTAAGGTGGTACATAGAGTCCATATGACTAAAGGTAAGCTATCTCGTTTTTATTCGGATATATCTCCCCACTGTAACAGATGTAATAATGGAGAAGCTTAATTAATTCATATGTTTTGGACTTGTCCGTGTCTTGAAAAATATTGGAAGGGAGTTTTTCAAACTTTTTCTTTACTTTTCAAAGTCAATTTTAAGCCGTATCCTCTGACAGCCCTATTCGGTATTATTGCAGGACAAGATATCAAGCTGAAGACATCTGATTTACATATTTTGGCCTTTAGCTCTCTTATAGCTAGGAGGGTGCTTTTGTTTAAATAGAAAGATGTTTTTCCTCCTACTCGTGCTCAATGGTTATGCGACGTTATGTCATGTTTAGATTTAGAGAAGATTCATTGTTCAATTTCTGAATCTCGTCAAGACTTTCAAACATTGTGGGGACCCTTTCTGAATTATTTTCAAAACTTTCAAAACCCTCAATTCGTTGTTTAAATTCAGATGTTGGCTATTATTAATTTTTTATTATATGAGAAGTTATTTTACCTTTTTTCTCCTTAATAAACAGCTTTGGTAGGGGTTAGACTTTTTTTGTAATAACAGTATATTTCATTATAACTATTGATTAGTCATAGTCATAGTCATAGTCATACTTCATTAATCCTGGGGGAAATTGGTTTTCATTACAGTTGCTCCATAAATAATAAATAGTAATAGAACCATAAATAGTTAAATAGTAATATGTAAAGTATGCCAGTAAATTATGAAATAAGTCCAGGACCAGCCTATTGGCTCAGGATGTCTGACCCTCCAAGGGAGGAGTTGTAAAGTTTGATGGCCACAGGCAGGAATGACTTCCTATGATGCTCACTGCTGCATCTCGGTGGAATGAGTCTCTGGCTGAATGTACTCCTGTGCCCACCCAGTACATTATGTAGTGGATGGGAGACATTGACCAAGATGGCATGCAACTTAGACAGCATCCTCTTTTCAGACACCACCGTGAGAAAGTCCAGTTCCATTCTCACAACATCACTGGACTAACTTACATGAATACAGGGTAATAAGATTGTTATTATGAATAAATATAATGCAATTGGTAGTTTAAAAAAAATTTTTTTGACCTTTTATATACACTTTCTTGTACTCTGTATTCTTCTATAAACTAATAAAAAGTTTAAAAGAAAAATCTGATTTCAGATCATTTAGACATAATTGTGTCAGTACTAGTTTTTCAAATGGTATTAATCTGTTACTCTGTTAAAGATTATTAATGGTTTAGAATTATTTCTTTCAACTGTTTTGTGCATTGGGCTACACATTGCTACACATGGCCTAGCTGTGAATTGTGGTGTCTCCCTACACACACGTACAGGGAGAACTGTCCAGATGAGTGTAGTTAAACATTTTTTTTTTCTTGCAGGTCTGTGACAACCGAGGGTAGTCAAACTCTGATTACAAATTCTGGCCCGTATATCTAGGGTGAGGGCTCATCCATTCATAATTAAAGTGAGGATAACCAGGAAGTATTTAGTCTGTTGAACTTCAATGCCAAATAGCTGCTAATGCTCAAGTTTTGAGTATATTTAAGACAGATGCCTTTTTGGGCATTGAAGAAATCAAGGGAAATATTCTTTTTAGTGTAGAATGTCGGCTATGATCCCACCTAATGGTGGAGCAAGATCAAGTGACTATATAGCCTCCTATTGCTCCTATTTCTTTTGTTTCTTAGGTACCTTTCTCTATTTTCATTTATTTTTATAAGTCAGCTAACACTCAATGTGATGGCTCACACTTCACTGTCAGGGGATAATAGGTTTAGGAGCCCTTCCAGAGACTTTAGGAGCCAAACAAGATTGCTTTGTCACTCTTTCTCCAGAAAATGATTTCTGTTGGATCAAGCCGTCCCTGCGTCCTCACTGCATATACTGGGTACGTCTACACCTTTAACATCTATATGTACTTCGTCATATGACTTTTGATACATTAAATTAGTTGAGTGCTGCTTTATCTTCAATAAAGGAGGACTTCTTTGACATTCTAACCTTATTATTTCCTTATACAAGAACATACTGTGGACATTACAGACTCTTCCTTTTTGGAGAAACAATGTATAATGCTTCTACTATTCTTGACCATATTTCTCTCACAATTAGCATCATGGAAGATGTAACGTCTGGTTTGTTGAGCCTTCATATTTACAATACCAAAATGTTTTGTTCACAACAAAAATTTCTCATGGTTGGGTTGAGGTGTTCTCTGATCTTGGCAATCCATTTGCAAATATTTTGTCACCATACGAGAAGACATCAACAGTGCACTGAAAATTTTCATCTCCAGGTTAGACATCTTTGGTCAATGGACTAAAGTTCAAAGTAAATTTATTATCATAGTACATTATGTCACTGTTTACAACACAGAGATTCATTTTCTTGTGGGCATACTCAATAAATCCATAATAGAATCAATGAAGTTCTACACCAATTTGGGTGTTCTACCAGTGTGCAGAAGACAACAAACTGCAAATGCAAGAAAAGAAAGAAATAATAATAAGAAATAAATAAATAAGCAATAAATATCAATAACATGAGATGAACAGTCTTTGAAAGTGAGTCCATAGATTGTGAGGACAGTTCAATGATGGGGCGAGTGAAGTTATCTCCTTTCATTCATGAGCTTGATGGTGGAGGGGTAATAACTGTTTCTGATCCTGGTGGTGTGAGTCCTGAGGCTCCTATAATTTCTTCCTGATGGCCGAAGTGAAAAGAGAGCATGACCTACAGCAGGTGTTTCATAAAATTATTTCTTCCACTAAACTGTCGGAGGGGCATATATACACTGCATTTGTTTTGCACCGTCAAGAGAATATTTCCAGTATATACCACACTTTGAAGTCAAATGCTGCCACAGTGCTCTCTTTTAACTTCTATGAATGGAAACAAAAAAAGACTAGCAAACACCTTTAAAATTAAAACCATGCCTGAAAGAAAACATTCTATACCTCAACCAGATCTCATTAATGCTTCCTTTAACTAACTTCTTTGGCAGAACTTTCATACTGCTAAAAATGTGGTTGTAGTGTATTCAGAGGTGATTTACATATAGTTACCTCGGAAAACGCTGTTCAGTCTCAGACAGCATATTAGAGACTTGTTCGAGGAACACCTCTTCCTGTGTCACCTGAGTAACTTCTACAGCTGGGCTATCCGTGAGTGTTGATGTGAAAATAATGCCTTCACTACCCTCATCAGAATCATCATTAAATAACCTGTAGCTCTATCGTTTGAGGTATCACACGTCAGCTTCAATATCCCGGCAGTACTGTCATGAAACAGTAGGTATTCAGCACTTCACTTCTGCTTCATGGATCATGGGTTTTTTATTTTTTCACTCCACTTCTGAAGGAGGTGGAATCAACTGCCTCCATGTCAATCTTCAAAACTGGCAAGTGAATCTTTAAGATTGTTCTTTCACACCATTGCCACTTATGGCATTGATGCTGCACACGTGACATTATGCATTGTTTGCAGGGTTTTGATATGGAACACAGTCTTACTCACTGTATCTGTATTACATTGATAAAATTGCTTTTGTCCATTGATGCTTATTTGGATTTGCAAATTATTATATGCTTTTTCTTCTGGTTTTTATAACATCTCAGTCAGGTCACTCATCTGAGTGCTACTGGTACCATGTAACCCAGTACTACCTGTCGCACGGTCAGGTGGTCGGCAACTAAACCGGCTCCCCCACCAGGCTTGCCCGGTGAGGAGGGTGGCTGGACACCCTGCAGGACGGAAAACAAGACCTGTCAAAGGGCGGATGAACCCCCTCGTAAGGTCAACGCCCATCTAGCAAACACATGCCGTGAAGCGTGGAAAGGGCACCCCTTGTATCGAAGCTTGGTCTGGCCATTCACTGCAACAGAACTTCCCCCAGCCGTCTTGAACTCCACCATGCCGCTGCATCTGGGAGGGGATGTCAAGAGGGTGGGTCTGGACCTGTGCAACCCCCTACTCACCTAAAATCCACTCACGCACACGCTGTTCCTTTCTGAGGAGTGGCGTATCATATCAAACCCCACTAACTGACTGAAAGGAACCATCTTCATCCTATGGGATGGATATCCAGAAAGATAACAGCTCAGATTATTAAGAAATGTCCTTGGGAAAAAAGCTGCAGTTCTACCTGTAACAAAGATTGATGCCCCCTGTGTCCATGTGGTATTTCTGAAGCAGAACATACTGACTGACTTTGGACCATAGGCACAAAACTACGTGTGCTTACTGATGGATTGGATTTTTTTGTTGCTTCTCGCACTTGCAGTCTTTTTCCATTAAGGTTGCAATCCTGCAAGCTAGATCAAATCACGGTACTTTGTGGCTAACAACTCACACCGGATTCATTCATTATTTATGCTTCACACGAATCTATGCTGAAGGTGATAGTCAAAAATAGTCCAGGACTGAGGTGCCATAAAGAAAATTCTATCCTTTCTGGGCAGGCTCTGACGACTCACATGTTGAATTATACACCCTTCAATGGCTTCTGAGCCTATCTGTGATTATGTCAACATTTCATCCCATTTCCACCCTTAACAGCGACACTACACTCAAGTTTCCAACTTAAAAAAAATTCCCATACCCAACACTTCCCCTTAAGATGCAGACTAGAAAATGGAACATAGAATGATGTTGTGTTGAAAGGCCCGTACTGTGCTACACTGGATTTATCTATCTAAGAGTCTAATAAATGTCCCTAATGTATCTGTATCTACCATCACTTCTGCAGCACATTCCACAAATACACCTCTCCCTGTGTAAAAAAACCTGAAATCTCAGAGTCATAGAAAAGTACAGCAAGGAAACAGGCCCTTTGGCCCATCTAGTCCATGTCAAACCAATTAAACTGCCTACTCCTATTACTTTCCTCTAATCACCTTAATGCATGTCCCTTGGCTTTATCATTAGAAGTTACTGATGCCTGAAACTTTCCTCATTTTTTAATTATTTGTGCTCACACAAACTCATCAACTCATTGTGGAGCCTGGAACTTGGACGGTTCATGACATTACATCCTTCTAAACTGTGGAATATCTCCAATGCTCCAGGCAAAATGCCCCTGCCTATCAAGTTCCTCTTTCTAACTCAGGCTTTCCATTCCTGGTAATATCTTTGTGATTTTTTTCTGGAATATTAACTACTGATACATGCTCACTTCACATAAATAGTGATGATTTTACATCATATTCCTTACAAATATACCACACCATTCACTTCTCTGATATGAAGAGAAAGAGCTGGCTGCACTCTTGCAATCCAAACAGCAGTATATCATAAAACTTGAGCTGTACAGTAACCAAAATGATAATCGTCCTGCTCTGTAAACATCATGCTGACTTCATTACCACTGTAGTGTTTGGTAAGGAGGGGTGAGGAGCCGGAGGATTGGGGTCCGTATACAGCCTTAAGAGCATTGTAGAAGATGCGCTTAAGGCTGTATACGCAGATGAGACGCAGCTGCTGACAGAGAAGAAGCAGATTCTGGATCTTTAACAACGTCCTTAACCGCCCTGCTGACATCAATGATGAGGCCATTGCCCGTCTGCCCCGGGTAGAGATCAACAAGAACCTCGACACCCTCCCCACAGTAGATGAAGTCAGGAAGGCAGTGAAGCAACTCTCCTGTGGCAAAGCGCCAGGACCCGATGCAATCCCTGCTGAGGTGTACAAAGCAGGAGGCCCTGTCATGATGCAAAAGCTGACTGTACTCTTTCAGTCCATGTGGAAAAAGGGACAGGTCCCGCAACAGCTGAAAGATGCCAGCATAGTCCACATCTACAAGAGGAAAGGCAACCGCCAGTCTTGCGACAACCACCGAGGCATCTCCCTCTTGTCCATTGCGGGGAAGATTCTGACCCGCGTCCTGCTCAACCGCCTTCTCCAATGTCTTGAGCAAGGTCTGCTCCCAGAAAGCCAGTGCGGCTTCCGTGCTGAACGTGGGACCGCGGACATGATTTTTGCTGCGCGCCAACTCCAGGAAAAATGCCAGCAGCAACACAGTGACCTCTTCGTGACCTTTGTCCAACTAACCAAGGCTTTCGATACGGTCAGCAGAGAAGGCTTGTGGAAGATCATGGAGAAGTTTGGCTGCCCCAGCAAGTTCATCACAATCACCCGGCAGTTCCACGACGGTATGATGGTGAAAGTTCTGGATGACGGCGGCGAGTCAGAGGCCTTCCCAGTGACAAATGGCATCAAACAAGGCTGCAATCTTGCCCCGAGTCTGTTCAGTATGGTATTCTCTGCCATGCTGACAGATGCCTTCCGTAACTACGAAGAAGGAATCCACGTCAGGTACAGGACTGACGGCAGGTTGTTCAACCTTAGGCGCCTGCAGGCAGTTACAAAGGTGCGAGAGACTGTCATCAGAGACTTGTTGTTTGCTGATGACTGCACACTCAACGCCAGTACAGAGCAGGAGATGCAGCGTGAAATGGACTGCTTCTCACAAGCCTGCGACAACTTCGGTCTCACTATCAGCACCAAAAAGACCGAAGTTATGTACCAGCCTGCCCCAGGAAAGCCATACCAGGAGCCACGCATCACGGTGAAGGGCCAGAACCTCCAGGCAGCCAACAACTTCACCTACCTGGGCAGCATACTCTCTCGCGCAGTGAACATAGACGCTGAGGTCAACAACAGGATTGCCAAAGCCAGCGCCGCCTTTGGGAGACTCCGTGAGAACGTCTGGGAGCGGAGAGGACTCAGCCTTACCACCAAGCTGAAGGTCTACTGTGCAGTGGTCCTTACCACCCTCCTTTACGCCAGCGAGACCTGGACTATCTACAGCAGACACGCCAAACAGCTCAACCACTTTCACCTGAGCTATCTCCGCAGACTCCTCCACATCAGGTGGCAGGACAAAGTCCCCGACACGGAAATCCTGGAACGAGCTAGGCTCTGCAGCGTCTACACCCTCCTGCTGAAAGCCCAAGCCAGGTGGGCTGGACATGTGGTCAGAATGCCAGACAGCCGATTGCCTAAGGAGATGCTGTACGGGGAACTGTGTCAGGGCAAGCGCTCAGTCGGGGGGCAGGAGAAACGTTACAAAGACTGCCTTAAAGAGTTCCTCAAAGGCCTGGGTGTCGACATCAACACGTGGGAGATGCTTGCCCTCTACTGTCCAGCTTGGCGCAGCAAGATCACCACAGGAGCCCGTGCAGCTGAAGTCAGGCGCATCATCGAGGTGCAACGAAAGCGTGCTGTGCGCAAGGCCCGAGCAGCATCCACTGCCACAACAGCACCCACCCATTTGTGTCCCACATGTGGGCAAGCCTTCAGGGCCCGGATTGGCCTCATCAGTCACCTCCGGACCCACAGCCACCAATCTCCCATTTGACTTTGAAGCCATGGTCTTCTTCGACTACGAAGGATCATCATCATCATCATCATCAGCAGCAACAACAACAACAACAACAATAACAACAACAACAACAACAACAACAACAGTGTTTGGTAATACTTATAGAGCCCATAACAAAATACATTTGCCTAAAACCTCAATTTAACTTATGGGAGAAGTCATCTACATTCCTCTGTTTCTGATGGTTTCAATGAAACCTGCCAAAATTTTGAAAAGCGTCCCATCTTCCAGAAAGTCCCTGGGACTCAACATTGAATTCATCAAGTTCAAATAACCGATCTTTCCTGGTTGTATCAAAACTGGTAAATTCTGAGGTGTGGTTGTCTACCCGTGATATGAACACTAGAGATTCTGCAGACCCTGGAGATCTGGACTAAGACACAGAAAATACTGGAGGAACTCAGCTGGTCAGACCAACATCTCTAGAGAGGAATAAAGAAATAAAGAGAGCTGACATTTTGGGCCCAGACCCTTCATCAGGACGTGTGTGTGTGTGTGTGTGTGTGTGTGTGTGTTAGTTATATAAGTTTAGTTTTATTCTCTCCACAGATGTGACCTGATCTGCCAGGTGTTTTCATCATTCTCTTTCCATCTCAGATATCTGTTGTGTTGTGCATCTTGTATTCCAATTCTTGTTTTTTCTCCCCTCTCTTCTTCCATCAGTTACTGTGCTCTCCAGACAGGTCCACTGTGATTAGCAAAAATTCAGCATCCTCTCTTCAAAGCTACCAACAGCATTCATGTCATCTGGACTGTTGTGAACTGCACACCCATTAGATATTCCCTTTACTTTCTCCATCCCTCCCCTTCATTAAGACTTAATCCTCTCACTTCACCAAGTATAATGAAAGGTTATAGACATGAAACATTAACTTTATTTTTTCTCCACTGATTCTGCTATCGTCTCCAACATTTTTTTTTCATTTCATGTACATAAAGCATTTTTGCTAGAGGGTGTTATTTTTATTCGCACTATTAGAAGCAAAATCTGAAAAAGGAATTCAGAAAAAAATCTCTTTCTTGGTTTATTGGTATTTTTATTCTGGTGTAATTTTGAAATTATTCACTAAATTGAAAGTTAAAATTAAAATTAGTCAGCTTCATCTTGGATACTAGCTTCTGTAGTATCCAAGACATCTTCAAGGAGTAGTGCCTCGGAATGATGCCGTCCATCACCCAGGACGTGCCCTCATTGTACCACCAGGAAGGAAGTACAGAAACCTGAAGGCACACATTAAGCGATTAAGGAACACCTTTTTCGACTCTGCCATCTGATTTCTAAATGGACATTGAACCACAAGACCATAAGACCATAAGATATAGGAACAGAAGCAGGCCATACAGCCCATCGAGTCTGCTCTGTCATTCAATCATGGGCTGATCTAATTTTTCCAGTTATCCCCAATCCCCTGCCTTCTCCCCATACCCTTTGATGCCCTGGCTAATCAAGAACCTATCTATCTCTGCCTTAAATGCACCCAGTGACTTGGTCTCCACAGCCACTTGTGACAACAGTTTTCACAGATTTACCACCCTCTGACTAAAGAAATTTCCCCACATCTCTGTTCTAAAGGGACATCCTTCAATCCTGAAGTTGTGCCCTCTTGTCCTAGACTTCCCTTCCATGGGAAATAACTTTGCTGTATCTAATCTGTTCAGGCCTTTTAACACTTGGAATGTTTCTATGAGATCCCTCCCCACCCCCCCCCCCCGCGCCTCATTCTCCTGAACTCTAGGGAATACAGCCCAAGAGCTGCCAGACGTTCCTCATATGGTAACCCTTTCATTCCTGGAAACATTCTCGTGAACCTTCTCTGAACCCTCTCCAGTGTCAGTATATCCTTTCTAAAATAAGGAGCCTAAAACTGCACACAATACTCCAAGTATGGTCGCATGAGTGCCTTATAGAGCCTTAACATCACATCCCTGCTCTTATATTCTATACTTCTAGAAATGAATGCCAACATTGCATTCGCCTTCTTCACAACCGAATCAACCTGGAGGTTAACCTTTAGGGTATCCTGCACAAGGAGTCCCAAATCCCTTTGTATCTCTGCATTTTGAATTCTGTCCCCATCTAAACAATAGTCTGCCCGTTTATTTCTTCCACCAAAGTGCATGACTATGCACTTCCCAACATTGTATTTCATTTGCCACTTCTTTGCCCATTCCCCTAAACTATCTAAGTCTCTCTGCAGGATCTCTTTTTTCTCAACATTACCCACTCCTCCACCTATCTTTGCAACATCAGTAAATTTAGCCACAAATCCATCAATCCCATAGTTTTACCGATGAAGCTACACTGATTGGCCTTATTTCAAACAACAATGAGGTGGCCTACAGGGAAGAATTCATCTCTCTGACACAGTGGTGTGAAGTAATCAACCTCTCCCTCAATGTCGCAAAAACAAACGAGCTGGTTGTGGATGACAGGAGGAATGGAGACAGGCTAACCCCTATTGACATCAATGTTAATGGGGTTGACAGTTTAAACAGCTTCAAATTCCTCGGCATCCGCATCACCGAGGACCTCAAGTGGTCTGTATACCCTAGCTGTGTGGTGAAAAAGGCACAACAGTGCCTCTTTCATCTCAGACAGTTGAGGAAGTTTGGTATGGGCCCCCAAATCAATAAGAAGTTTCTACAGGGGCACAATTGAGAGCATCCTGACTGGCTGCATCACTGCCTGGTATGGGAACTGTACCTTCGTTAATTCTGCAGAGAGTGGTGTAGTCAGCCCAGCGCATCTGTAGTTGTGAACTTCCCATGATTCAGGACATTTACAAGAACAGGTGTGTTAAAAGGGCCTGTAGGATTATTGGGGACCCAAGTCATCCCAACCACAATCTATTCCAGCTGCTACAATCCACGAAACAGTATCACAGCATAAAAGTCAGGACCAACAGGCTCTGGGACAGCTTCTTCCACCAGGCCATCAGACTGATGAACTCATGCTGATTTGGGTGTGCTCTATATTACATTGACTGTTCTATTTATTATCAATTATTATAAATTATTATGATTGCACATGGCACATTTAGATGGAGACGTAGCATAAAGATTTTTACACCTCATGTATGTGAAGGATGTAAGAAATAAAGTCAATTCAATTCAAATCATTAACATACATCGTAAAAAGCAGCAGTCCCAACACCAACCCCTGTGGATCTCCACTAATAACTGGCAGCCAGCCAGAATAAGATCCCTTTATTTCCACTCTCTGTTTTCTGCCCATCAGCCAATGCTCCACCCATGCTAGTAACTTCCCTGTAACTCCATGGGCTTTTTTCTTGCGAAGCAGCCTCATGTGTGGCACCTTGACAAAGGTCTTCTGATAATCCAAGTACACCACACCTACTGCATCTCCTCTGTCTACCCTGCTTGTAATTTTCTCAAAAAAATTGCAGTAGGTTAGTCAGGCAGGATTTTCCTTTCAGGAAACCATGCTGGCTTTGGCCTATCTTGTCATGTGGCTCCAGGTACTCCGTAATCTCATCCCTAACAATCAATTCCAACAACTTCCCAGCCACTGATATCAGGCTAACAGGTCTATAGTTTCCTTTCTGCTGCCTCCCACCCTTCTTAAATAGCGGAGTAATATTTTCAATTTTCCAGTCATCCGGTACAATGCCAGAATATATCAAATTTTGAAAGATCATTGTTAATGCCTCTGCAATCTCTCCAGCTACTTCCTTCAGAACCTGAGGGTGAATTCCATCAGGTCCAGGAGATTTATCTACCCTCAGACCATTAAGCTTCCTGAGCACCTTCTCAGTTGTAATTTTCACTGCACATACTTCACTTCCCTGACACTCTTGAATCCGGTATACTGCAGATGTCTTCCACTGTGAAGACTGATGTAAAATACGCATTCAGTTCCTCTACCATTTCTGCATCTCTCATTACAATCTAGCATCATTTTCTATTGGTTCTATATGTACCATCAACTCTCTTTCACCTTTTATATACTTAAAAAAACTTTTAGTATCTTCTTGGATATTAGTCACCAGCTTCCTTTCATAATTCATCTTTCCCTTCCTAATGACCTTCTTAGTTTCCTTCCGCAAGTTTTTAAAAGCTTCTCAATCCTCTGTCTTCCCACTAGCTTTGGCTTCCATGTATGACCTCTCGTTTGCTTTATCTTTGGCTCTGACTTCACTTGTCAGCCACCGTGGTGCCCGTCTTCCATTTGAAAATGTCTTCTTATTTGGGATATATCTGCCTTGCACTTCCTTCATTTTTCGCAGAAACTCCAGACGTTACTGCCCTGCTGTCCTTCCTACCAGTGTCCCTTTCCAGTCAACTTTGGCCAGTTCCCCTCTTGTGCCATTGTAATTTCCTTTATCCCACTGAAATACCGACACATTGGAATTTAGCTTCTCCTTCTCAAGTTTCAAAGTGAACTCAATCATGTTATGATCACTGTTCCCTAAAGGTTCCTTAACCCTAAGCTCTCTTATCACCTCTAGATCATTGCATAACAGCCAATCCCCCACACTCGATTCCCTGGTGGGCTCAACAACAAGCTATTCTAAAAAGTCATCGCTTAGACATCCTACAAGTTCTCTCTGTTGAGACCCAGTACAGGCCTGAATTCCCCAATCCACTTTCATGTGAAAATCCTCAGGGATTATCACGATATTGCCCTTCTGACATGCCTTTTCTATCTACTGCTGTAATTTGTAATTCACATCCTGGCTGCTGTTTGGAGGCCTGTACAGAACTGCCATTAGGGTCCTTTTACTCCTTGCTATTTCTTAACTCAACCCAGAGAGACTCTAAACCTTCCGATCCCATGCCATCCCTTTCTAATTATTTAATATTATTTCCTATACACAAGGCACACCACCCCTCTGGCTACGAGCTTATCTTTCCGATACACCATATACCCTTGGACATTCAACTCCCAATGGTAGCCATCCTTTGGCCAATGAACAATACCTCAATTTTTTTAGCACAATTTTTAACCTGACAATTTAATATACATATTATACTTACTGTAATTGATTTACTTATTTATATTTTTTCTTTCTATATTATCATGTATTGCATTGTACTGCTGCTGCTACGTTAACAAATTTCATGACACATGCCAGTGATAATAAACCTGATTCTGACTCTGAAACTGACTTTTTAATTTTCAATTATTTTGGTAAGAATGCTAAGTGCTGAAGAGCTTGATGATCTTCGTCTGGTCGGGGAAAATGAGGGGTTGATAGAGAGGGGCTATAGGCAAGTAGTCACACCGGGGCCTCGGGAGACAGATAAGTGGGTAACAGTCAGGACAGGGAAGGGCAGGAGTCTAGAGAATACCCCTGTGGCTGCCCCCCTTAACAATAAGTACTCCTGTTTGAGTACTGTTGCGGTGGGGGGGGACGGCCTACCTGGGGGAAGCAACAGTGGCAGTTCCTCTGGCACAGAGTCTGGCCCTGTGGCTCAGAAGGGTAGGGAAAAGAAGGCAGCAGTAATAGGGGACTCTATAGTTAGGGGGTCAGGCAGATGATTCTCTGGATGCAGGAAAGAAACATGGATGTTAGTTTGCCTCCAGGTGCCAGGGTCTGGGATGTTTCTGATTGCATCCACGATATCCTGAAGTGGGAAGGTGAACAGCCAGAGGTTGTGGTACATATTGGTACCAATGACATAGAGAGTAATCTATGTCATTAGTACCAACCTAAGGGAAGAGGGTAATCTCGGGATTACTGCCTGTGCCACGTGACAGTGAGTATAGGAATAGAATGAGGTGGAGGACAAATACATGGCTGAGAGATTGGAGCAGGGGGCAGGTTATTCAGATTTCTGGATCATTGGGACCTCTTTTGGGGCAGGTGCAACCTGTACGAAAAGCATAGGTTGCACTTGAATCCAAGAGGGACCAATATCCTGGCCAGGAGGTTTGCTAAGGCTATTGGGAAGAGTTTAAACTAGAATTCCTGGGGGGTGGGATCCAAAATGAAGAGATGGAGGAAGGGGCGGTTGGCTTACAAATAGAGAAATGGGGAAATATGAAGCTATCAGGCAGCAACTTGGAACCATAAATTGGGAACAGATGTTCTCAGGGAAATGTACAGCAGAAATATGGCAAATGTTCAGGGGATATTTGCGTGGCGTTCTGCATAGGTACTTTTTAGGTACATTCCAATAAGATAGGGAAAGGATGGTAAGGTACAGGAACCGTGGTGTACAAAGGCTGTTGAAAATCTAGTCAAGAAGAAAAGAAAAGCTTACGAAAAGTTCAAAAAACTAGGTAATGATAGAGATCCAGAAGATTATAAGGGTAGCAGGAAGGAGTTTAAGAATGAAATTAGGAGAGCCAGAAAAGGTCATGAGAAGGCCTTGGTGAGGGATTAAAGAAAACCCAAAGGCATTCTACAAGTAAGTGAAGAGCAAAAGGTTAAGACGTGAGAGAATAGGACCAATCAAGTGTGACAGTGGAAAAGTGTGTATGGAACCGGAGGAGATAGCTGAGGTACTTAATGAATACTTTGCTTCAGTATTCACTACAGAAAAGGATCTTGGCGACTGTAGGGTTGACTTACAGTGGATTGAAAAGCTTGAGCATATCGACATTAAGAAAGAGGACATGCTGGAGCTTTTGGAAAGCATCAAGTTGGATAAGTCTCCGGGACTGAATGAGATATACACTAGGCTACTATGGTAGGCGAGGGAGGAGATTGCTGAGCCTCTGGCAATGATCTTTGCATCATCAATGGGGATGGGGGAGGTTCCGGAGGATTGGAGGGTTGCACATTGTCAAGGATTGCAGAGAGACATTGACAGGATGCAGAAGTGGGCTGAGAAGTGGCAGATGGAGTTCAACCTGGAGAAGTGTGAGGCGGTACACTTTGGAAGGACATACTCCAAGGCAGAGTACAAAGTAAATGGCAGGATACTTGGTAGTGTGGAGGAGCAGAGGGATCTGGGGGTACATGTCCACAGATCCCTGAAAGTTGCCTCACAGGTGGATAGGGTAGTTAAGAAATGCTTATGGAGTGTTAGCTTTCATAAGTCAAGGGATAGAGTTTAAGAGTCGTGGGGTAATGATGCAGCTCTATAAAACTTTGGTTAGGCCACACTTGGAGTACTGTGTCCAGTTCTGGTCGCCTCACTGTAGGAAGGATGTGGAAGCATTGGAAAGGGTACAGAGGAGATTTACCAGGATGCTGCCCGGTTTAGAGAGTATGCATTATGATCAGAGATTAAGGGAGCTAGGGCTTTACTCTTTGGAGAGAAGGAGGATGAGAGGAGACATGATAGAGGTGTACAAGATAATAAGAGGAATAGATAGAGTGGATAGCCAGCGCCTCTTCCCCAGGGCACCACTGCTCAATACAAGAGGACATGGCTTTAAGGTAAGGGGTGGGAAGTTCAAGGGGGATATTAGAGGAAGGTTTTTTACTCAGAGAGTGGTTGGTGCGTGGAATGCACTGCCTGAGTCAGTGGTGGAGGCAGATACACTAGTGAAGTTTAAGAGACTACTAGACAGGTATATGGAGGAATTTAAGGTGGGGGCTTATATGGGAGGCAGGGTTTGAGGGTCGGCACAACAATGTGGGCCGAAGGGCCTGTACTGTGCTGTACTATTCTATGTTCTATGTTGTTCCCTTATTCAAGAAAGGGAGTAGAGATAGCCCGGGAAATTATAGACCAGTGAGTCTTCAGTGGTTGGTAAGCTGATGGAAAAGATCCTGAGAGGTAGGATTTATGAACACTTGGAGAGGCATAATATGATTAGAAATAGTCAGCATGGCTTTGTGAAAGGCAAGTCATGCCTTACGAGCCTGATTGAATTTTTTGAGGATGTGACTAAACACATTGATGAAGGTAGAGTAGTAGATGTAGTGTATATGGATTTCAGCAAGGCATTTGATAAGGTACCCCATGCAAGGAGTAAGGGGGCATGGGAACCATGTGGACCTTGTTTTGTGGATCCAGAATTGGCTTGCCCACAGAAGGCAAAGAGTGGTTGTAGACAGGTCATATTCTGTGTGGAGGTCGGTGACCAGTGGTATGCCTCAGGGATCTGTTCTGGGACTCCCTTCTCTTCGTGATTTTTGTAAGTGACCTGGATGACGAAGTGGAGGGATGGGTTAGTAAATTTGCGGGTACAAAGGTTGGGGGGTTATGGAGAGTGTGGAGGGCTGTCAGAGGTTACAGTGGGACATCAATAGGTTGCCAAACTGGGCTGAGATGTGGCAGATGGAGTTCAACCCAGATAATTGTGAGGTAGTTTATTTTGGGAGGTCAAATATGATGGCAGAATATAGTATTAATGGTAAGACTCTTGGCAGTGTGGAGGACCAGAGGGATCTTGGGGTCCAAGTCCATAGGACACTCAAAGCTTCTGCGCAGGTTGACTCTGTGGTTAAGAAGACATACAGTGGATTGGCCTTCATCAACCGTGGGATTGAGTTTAAGAGCCAAAAGGTAATGTTACAGCAGTATAGGACCCTGGTCAGACCCCACTTAGAGTACTGTGCTCAATTCTGGTCACCTCACTACAGGAAGGATGAGTAAACTATAGAAAGAGTGCCGAGGAGATTCACAAGGATGTTGCCTAGATTGGGGAGTATGCCTTACCAGAATAGGTTGAGTGAACTTTGCCTTTTCTCTTGGAGCGATGGAGGATGAGAGGTGACCTGTTAGAGATGTATAAGATGATGAGAGGTATTGATTGTGTGGATATTCAGAGGCTTTTGCCCAGGGCTGAAATGGTTAACATGAGAGGGCACAGTTTTAACGTGCTTGGAAATAGGTACAGAGGAGATGTCAGGGGCATGTTTTTTTCATGCAGAGAGTGGTGAGTGTGTGGAATGGGCTGCCAGCAATGGTGGTGGAGGCAGATACGATAGGGTCTTTTTAGAGACTCCTGGATAGGTATATGGAGCTTAGAAAAATAGAGGGCTATGGGTAACCCTAAGTAATTTCTAAAGTAAGTACATGTACGGCACATCATTGTGGGCTGAAGGGCCTGTATTGTGCTGTAGGATTTCTATGTTTTTATGTTTCTAGGTCCATGGACATTCTGTTGCTTAATAATATGAATGTTATGGCAACAGGACTACTGAATATTTTGGAAGAAATATTGACAAAAACTGTCATATTTTATGATTTGGATATTTAAGAAGTGAAGCTAGTTTGCAATATATTCCCATGATACTGAGTAGAATGATTAATACCAAGTTCATTCACATGCAATGACCTGGAGGAGTATGCAGGTCAGGAGTAGTTGCTGACAGAAATAAGAGGAGGAGGAGGAATAGAGGGAGAAAGGAGAGGAGAGCTCTCCAGTTAAGGCCAACTCTGCACAGATTGTTCAGGGAGCAATTCTATTATCTGGCACTGATGAGCAACATATGATATTTCTGCTCTTCAAAAAGAACAACCTTACTGCTGCACAGTTGGACACAGCCTCTATAATCATCATCCTAACAAGGGCCAATAGTATTTTCTCCATGGGAATTATGACTCGTAAGCTTAACCCCTCCACTTAGCTCATGTATAGAGTCATAGTATCATACAACATAGAAAAGAACCCCTTCGGTGTATTGAGTCCATGTTGACCATCAGGCACCAATTTGCTTAAGTTCCTATTTTCTTCTCTCCACATAAATAAGTAATGCAAAATGAAAGGAAATAATGCAGTGATGTAGTGTTGATGGATTAGTCCATTCAGAAATTGGATGGCAGAGGGGAAGGTATGAGCTGAATCCAGGAAATTGGGACCAGCTCGCACATCTACTAGGAGCACCGCCACAAGATTGCAGCAACCATCATCAAGGACCCCCGCCATCCAGGCCAGACTCTCTTCTCACTGCTGCCATCAGGAAGGAGGTACCGGGGTCTCAGGTGCCACACTACCAAGCTTAGGAAAAGTTACAAACAAGAGAAAATCTGCGGATGTTGGAAATTCAAGTACACAGATAGGAAAAGTTATTCCCCCTCAACCATCAGGCTCTTGAACCAAAGGGGATAACTTCACTCACCCACAATGAATGTCCTTGATAGTTATAATCTGTTATTATTTTTTTCTATGTTTGTATTTCCAGAGTTTGTTGCCTTTTGTACATTGGTTGTTTGTCTGTCTTTGCTGTGTGTGGTTTTTCATGAATTCTACTGTTTTTTTTGTATTTACTTGTGGATCTATCTCTGAGGATCTAACCTAGTACAAATATATTGATGCAGTTATAAAGAAGGCAAAACAGCGGTTACATGTCATCAGGATTTTGAGGAGATTTGGTTTGTCATCAAAACTTCTACAGATGTTATCTGACTGGCTGCATCACTTGTCCGGTATGGGGGTGTGGGTGGGAGCTACTGCACAGGATTCTTGTAAGCTGCAGAGAGATGTAAAATTAGTCAGCTCCATCATGGATTCTAGCCTTTATAGAATCCAAGACATCTTCAAGGAACGGTGCCTCAGAAGAGTGGCTTCCGTCGTCAACGAACCCCACCACACAGGGCATGCACTCTTTTCATTGTTACCATCAGGAAGGAGGTACAGAAACCTGAAGGCACACACTCAGTGATTCAGGAACAGCCTCTTCCCCTCTGCCATCTGATTCCTAAATGGACATTGAAACCATGAGCACTGCCTTACTACTTTTTTTTAAGTTTCTGTTTTTGCACTACTTATCTTAATAGAATTATTTAAAATATATGTATATACTTACTGTAATTCACATTTTTCTATTATTATGTATTGCACTATGCTGCTGCCACAAATTTAACAAATTTCACGACATACGCCAGTAATATTAAATTTGATTCTGATTCTAAATGCCCATATGAAAATGAATCTCTTCTGACGGGTGAAAATCCCATCTCGAAGCTAACAAGTCTGAAAATTACTCTCAGAAAATGTCAAGTCTTCTATCATTCCTTCTGTTTGTGGACTTTGGTTAAATAAAGCCATTTACTCTTAATTGAAGTTTATTTTGTCATAAATGGTATGCATTCAATGCGGGGATTAGAGTATTTGGGGAGGAGTTCAACTTTATGGTACACTTAATCATTTTTTTTATTTAATGAATTGATTTTATAGGACAATTAATAACTGATAGAGAATTTTACCTGGAAGTAGTGGCACTATTCCATTGGTAGTTTGTTGCCATTTTATATTTTGCTTCGATTCTCTTTTCAAATTGCTAGAGCAATTTCAGCATACAGATAAGTTTAATTTATTAGTAGTCTATGCAACAAATTAAAATGCACTTTCGTGATTTTATTTTGTTATCACTATCATTTATCATCTATTAATTACCATAATCTCACAGGCAAAGAAGACTTCACTTTGCTTATAATTGCAAAATTAAGTAATTGTGCCAGCTCACATCAGGTTTTGGTTGACTGGCAGTTAAGTTGACAAAATCTACTTACTGAGTAAGTAGCTGGGATTTGTGAAATGTTATTTCTCTGCTCACAGAATGTGGATGCATTGCCAAAAGCCAGCATATATCGTTCAGTCCAAGCTGGTGCTGAAATGAGGATATAGTTACAAGTCAATTAGAATCATGCAAGTCTCACTTCACATGTAGAAGAGAATAGGTAAGGATAGAAGATTATTTTCACCAAAGGAGATCTGTTAACCAAGTGGTTCTTCCATTACAATAAAGTATAGAAGAAAATAGGAAAAGGACAAGGCAATCTGGCATCTGGAGCCTGTCCTGCCAATCAAAGTGATCATGACTAATCTTCCTAAATCTCAACTCCTCTTCTGTGCTAGTTCTCCATAGCTTTTAATTCCCCAATCTTTCAAAAACCTTATCAATTCTTTTTAGCATCCAGCCAACATAATACTCTGGAATGGAGAATACCAGAGATTTGCCACACAGATCCATTTTAAATGACCACATTTTTGCAGCTATGACCTCTTGTTCAAGACTCTCCCACTACTGGAAATACCTCCATTCTATCATACATTCTAAGGATCTTATATCTTTCTATAAGATCACCCCTTAATCTTCTAAATTTCAAAGTATTCTGATCCAATTTCAGCTGCTTGCAATGTTAGCCGAGTGAGTATTTTTTGGATAACTTCCAGAAAATGAATGGCCTTTATTGCTAAGGGAAACTAACTTTTCCAGGTTTATTTAATTTTTATATAAGTTCCCCTGTTGACATGTGGAGTCATAGTCATGTCTCTGGTTAAGTGAGTAATTCAAACATGATGTTACTCTACCCTCTAACTACCTGAAAAATATATACAAACGTTTCTTCCCTTATAAGTGTCAAGATTTGAATTAATTCACAGATATTATGCCAATAACCAATACACATTTAATCACCATTCTAGCTTCTGAGTTTTGCTCCTTTCGTGACGTCCTGAACCAACCTGGTTAAAGTTTATGAAGAAGTGAAAGATCAAGATCACAACCTATAAGTTCTTCCATAATACCACACCAGTTCTGTGCACGACATGAAGGATTATATCAAAATCTTGAAGCTCTAGTTTTTACTGGAGGTCTCGTCAAATGATTCATTATACATGGAGGCTTCATACATGTGAAATAATAGCAAAAGACACATCTTTTAACAACAACTGTGTAAAATCCATTTGTATCTGTCTGATCAGCAAGCATGATGGACTGCACATATAAAAGAAAGTGATTTAGATGAGCCAATCTAGGTTCCAATCATAATATCGGACACATTTTTTTTGTGTGCATGCGTCGGTTGTGCATGCAGCCTGTTACAGTTGCTCCGTTTCTTACTTTTTAAACTTTTTTAACTTAGGTTATTTGTTGTATTTTTTTCTCATGGTAACACGTTGAAGCTGCACCCTCTCTAACCTGCTGGTGGAGAGAGTTTTATTTGTCTTTTAGCGCTGGAAATAGTTACATTCTGTCACATCTCATTAGCATGGCAGCAGGATGGCCGCATTGTTTATTCCAGGGACCAGCTGATAGCACTTATGCCGGCCGGTTTAGCAAACAGAGCAGCGGACACCCCGGCTGAAATCTGGAGGAAAACACACAGAGGATGCAGAGGGGGATCAAAAAGGCAAGGGAAGAAGACTGGGTTGAGACAACAGAGGCTTATGGAGAAGAGAAGTTATAAGCCGTGTCTCCCCTCTCTCATCATGGGCAATGTGAGATCGCTGGGTAATAAAATGGACGAATTTACGGCGCTTCTCAGGAGTCAGAGAACATTTCGGGAGAGCAATGTCATGTGTTTTACTGAAACGTGGCTGCACAAGGACATACCCGATCAAAACGCTTCCATAGAGGGCTTCCAGACCGTTCAAGCTGACCGGAATTGCACTGAGAGCGGTAAGTGTAAAGGAGGTGGGCTTGCGGTTCTGGTTAACAACAGATGGTGCGATCCTGGTCATATTACGATCAAGGAACGTGTTTGTAGCCCGGATATTGAACTCTTTTGTTGTTGGGCTCCGGCCATATTATTTGCCAAGGGAAATCTCGCATGCAATTGTGGTTGTTGAGTACGTCCCTCCCTCTGCCAACCCGACGTCGGCGTGTAACTTCATTTACACCGTCATAGCCAGACTACAAACCCAGCACCCGAGTGCCCTCATTACCATCTCGGGTGACTTCAAACATGTTACCATGGCTAGAACACTGCCCAACTTCACGCAGTATGTGAGCTGTACAACCAGAGGGGAGAGGACTCTGGATTTGATGTACGCTAAAATTAAGGATGCATACAGCTCCTCTCCCCTCCCCCCATTGGGAAGGTCAGATCACATCCTGGTGCATCTAAAACCCTGCAACGTGCCTCTGGTGAAGAGTAAACCTGCAACCTCGAGGACAGTGAGGAAATGGTCGGAGGAGGCTTATGAGGCGCTCCAGGGTTGTTTTGATGTGACAGACTGGCAGGCACTCTGTGAGCCACATGGAGAGGATATTGATGGGCTCACAGAGTGCATCACTGATTACATTAACTTCTGTGTGGACTGCAATGTTCCGACAAGAACTGTCCTTTGTTATTCAAATAACAAGCCATGGGTAACAAAGGACATTAAGGTCATCCTGAATGCTAAAAAGAGGGTGTTTAGAGATGGAAATAGGGAGGAATTGAGGGCAATACAGAGGGTCCTGAAAGCCAGGATCAGGGAGGCTAAAGATAGGTATAGGAGGAAACTTGAGTGGAAACTCCAGCAGAAGAACATGAGAGAGGTCTGGAGTGGGATGAGGACCATCACTGGGTTCTGGAAAACTAGCAACAGAGGAGCTGAAGGCACTGTGGACAGGACCAATGAACTTAACCTGTTCTTTAACAGATTTGACATTGTGGCCCCTGCCCATCCCCCACATGAGTCATCTGTTGTCGGCCTCCAACCAAGACATATTCCACTCTCCCCTCCTACCCCTCCTCACAGTTCCCCAACCTGTTCTCATGACTATACCCCTTCCCCACACGAAACCACCACGGTGGGCTTCACAGCTGAACAGGTCAGAAGACAGCTGAAACGTTTCAACCCAAGCAAGGCTGCAGGACCGGATGGTGTCAGTACCAGGGTGCTCAAAGCCTGTGCCCCTCAGCTATGTGGAGTACTTTGCCATGTCTTCAACCTGACCCTGAGGCTCCGGAGGGTTCCTGTGCTGTGGAAGACGTCCTGCCTCGTCCCTGTGCCGAAGACGCCGCCCCCCAGCAGCCTCAATGACTACAGACTGGTGGCATTGACCTCCCACATCATGAAGACCCTGGAGAGACTTGTTCTGGAGCTGCTCCGGCCTATGGTCAGGCCACACTTAGATCCCCTCCAGTTCGCCTACCAGCCCTGACTAGGAGTTGAGGATGCCACCGTCTACGCCCACCTGGACTAGCCAGCGAGCACTGTGAGGGTCACATTTTTTGACTTCTCCAGTGCGTTCAACCCATCCGCCCTGCTCTGCTGGGGGAGAAGCTGACAGCGATGCAGGTGGATGCTTTCCTGGTGACATGGATTCTTGATTACCTGACTGGCAGACCACAGTACGTGTGATCAGCAGCACTGGGGCTCCACAGGGGACTGTCTTGTCTCCCTTTCTCTTCACCATTTACACCTCGGACTTCAACTACTGCACAGAGTCTTGTCATCTTCAGAAGTTTTCGGATGACTCTGCCATAGTTGGATGCATCAGCAAGGGAGATGAGGCTGAGTACAGGGCTACGGTAGGAAACTTTGTCACATGGTGTGAGCAGAATTATCTGCAGCTTAATGTGAAAAAGACTAAGGAGCTGGTGGTAGACCTGAGGAGAGCTAAGGTACCGGCGACCCCTGTTTCCATCCAGGGGGTCAGTGTGGACATGGTGGAGGATTACAAATACCTGGGGATAAGAATTGACAATAAACTGGACTGGTCAAAGAACACTGAGGCTGTCTACAAGAAGGGTCAGAGCCATCTCTATTTCCTGAGGAGACTGAGGTCCTTTAACATCTGCCGGACGATGCTGAGGATGTTCTATGAGTCTGTGGTGGCCAGTGCAATCATGTTTGCTGTTGTGTGCTGGGGCAGCAGGCTGAGGGTAGCAGACACCAACAGAATCAACAAACTCATTCGTAAGGCCAGTGATGTTGTGGGGATGGAACTGAACTCTCTCACGGTGGTGTCTGAAAAGAGGATGCTGTCCAAGTTTCATGCCATCTTGGACAATGTCTCCCATCCACAACATAATGTACTGGTTGGGCACAGGAGTACATTCAGCCAGAGACTCATTCCACTGAGATGCAACACAGAGCGTCATAGGAAGTCAATCCTGCCTGTGGCCATCAAACTTTACAACTCCTCCCTTGGAGGGTCAGACACCCTGAGCCAATAGGCTGGTCCTGGACTTATTTCCTGGCATAATTTACATATTACTATTTAACTATTTATGGTTTTATTACTACTTAATTAGTTATGGTGCAACTGTAACAAAAAACAATTTCCCCCCAGGATCATATATGACTATGACTATGATATGATCATCCCCTTAAAGATTGTTACTTATACCTTGCTCCCAAACTGACAATGGACATCTTTTGACCTTCCTACAATCCTAGCCCAAATTTGACTATAGCACACACATCAAGTAACTGACGCAATGTACACCCAAGCGCAAAAAAAAACAACCACATCAGTTCTGTGCATTGTGTGAAAAATTATATCAAAATCTTGAAGCTCAAGTAACCACAAATCCCAAATGGAATCCTAAAACCCTTATCTCAACTATTCTCTCGTATCCCCTTTTGCCTATCATCTGTCCAGCTCTTGGCTCTATCCCTCCCTCTCCTGTCTTCTCCTATCATTTTGGATCTACCCCTCCCCCTCCAACTTTCAAATCCCTTACTCACTCTTCCTTCAGTTAGTCTCGAAGGGTCTTGGCCTGAAACGTCGACTGCACCTCTTCCTAGAGATGCTGCCTGGCCTGCTGCGTTCACCAGCAACTTTGATGTGGGTTATCTCAACTATTCTGCCAGCTTCCTGGTCCCAAACCTTTTGTTAATTTCTTTCTCAACTTATCTGTCAGTTGATTAGCTCTGACGTATTTACCAACTGATCTCAGGTTGATATTTTAATCTTCTGATCCTCTCCTTCTTCTTTTTCTTGTAAAGTTTAATGCTGCCAGGCCTGATGAGTTTTTCCAGCACTAAGTGTGCGTTGCTTTAGATTTCCAGCATCATTAGATTTTCTCATGTTTGTGAAAGTCTAATGGCAGTTGGCAGAGCAACATAAGGTACATTACTGCCACCTACTAAATTGGAGTGTGAAACAAAGAGACAGGAAGTATATCCACTAAATTACCCCCTCCTCCACCATCCCCCCAAAAACTCAGATAATATTAAAAAGTTTAATGCGTTTCAGAAAGTCAAATACACACTTACAGTATATACACTATGATGGCAGTGATAGCCTAACAAACTTTCCATGTTATACTGTGTCTGCCCAAAAATCTCAATTTAACAATTAGATGTTTCCTATGCACCTCATAGAAACTGCAATCAAACAATATTTGCTGCATTGTTTCTTGACAAGTGCTCTCCCTACAAATGCCTGTATCTTGCACATTAATTCTCAAACTAATGTGTCCAATACACAAACATGTCAGAATAGCTTCTTCCCTCCTTTTATACCATTCTCTGAACTTTATATAAATGGTATCCTTTATATTCTTTATCCAAAATTTGTTGTCACAATGATTGAACATACTTTTTAATTATGACTTTCACCTCCCTTTATGCAAAAGTACCACTGTATTTATATCCTTGATTTTAAGTGATTGCTTGGCTAGGATGTCTGCACCTCATTTCTGTATACACGATCCTAGACCCTACAGCCTCAACAGATGTCTAATCTCAAGAAGAATGTCTGACCTACAATATGAAATGGCTGCTTTAATAGTTGTCAAGACTGAGAACGAATCCGAGCATAGAAGTACATAATCAATACTTTTTTGACCCATTCCAAGGTTAAACTGATAGCAACCATTTCAGTCATGGAAACGGATACTTTCATAATCTTTTCTTAATAGTTACCTGAATGACCTGTCAGTGGATCGGTTAAACCATTTATGTAGAAATGTAAGAATCATAGAAACATAGAAAGCCTACAGGACAATACAGGCCCTTTGGCCCACAAAGCTGTGCTGAACATGTACTTACTATAGAAATTATCCAGTGTTACCCATAGCTCTCTATTTTCCTAAGCTCCAGGTACCTATCCAGGAGTCTCTTAAAAGACCCTATTGTATCTGTCAAGTTGGATTTCTTTTTCTCCTTTGAACATGTGCAGCTTCCCCACTTGAAAGAGATTGAATGCGTCTACAAAAAGGTTTTTTAACTGGATTCCACTCAATGACCAAACAACTTTTCCTTTTTCCTCCTTTTATTTTCCGCAAGTGTGGCAGTTTGATAGTTCCATTAGTTCCATGAACCTTTAGCCATTAGCCATTAGTTATTAGTCATTAGACATTAGTCATTAGTCACTAGTCATTAGACATTAGTCACTAGACATTAGTCATTAGTCACTAGTCACTAGTTATTAGACATTAGTCACTAGGTGAAAAAACTGGCTGCCTCTCCGGACTTTGTAGACAGATTCGACCTGCACCTCTCCACTCCCCTAATAGACAATTATGTTTTCAAACCGGGCGACCCTTCCTGAAGGTTCCTGAGCTCTTCTTAAACCTCGCACCATTTCCCAGAAGTGTCTGTGCGTGATGATACCTGTGACGTGAAGCTAGCGCTAACCCAAAACGCAGCGACAGCAGTGCTCTTTTCCATGAAACAGTCTCTCGAGTTATTTAAAGTTCAGCATCTTACTGCATATTCCAACGCTGCTCCCGGACTGCCGCTGTGATATTGCCAGGTCCTCTCGATGTTCCGGGCAGAAGCAGCGCTCAGGCAGAGGGTTTCATCCGATCTATCAGTGGATTCTTGCTATTACTCTTAAATTTTATTTTCTTTTGCCTCTAGGTCCCAATTCTTTCTAGAAACTCTAGTTTGACTTGACACCTCCTACTCGATCTTCCCTTGGAGACACTGGGGAGATCGCCAGCTTCAAAGGCAAACTTGGTCGTTCCAGTTCGGTGTTCTTATGACGTATTGTTGACTTGACTTTCCATCTGTTCCTTAGCAGGTAGTAAGACAACCAGCCGTCTGACGTCCCTGTGAAGGATGATGGCTTGGATCCTGTCTTTTTTCCCATCAGAGGTTGGATGCCTTGTTGTTATTTTCAGAGCTTTTGTCACAGGAACACTGTAGCTTGAGAAGATCCTAACGTTGACGTCCCTCATGATGCCTTTGCTGTCTGGATTAGCATTGACGACTCTGCCAATTTTAATGTCCTCTCAGTGCATTTTGCTCGCTTAACCAGACGATGTCCCCAACAGTGATGTTTCTCTGTGCAGTATGCCACTTGCTCCTGACAAACAAATTAGGACCAGCGAGTTGGCTCCAGCACCTCCAGAACTTGGTCACCTCTGACTGTATTGCTTGGAGTCTTTTGTAGGGGTAGCTGGAAAAGTCAAAGGTTTTGAAATCCCCACTTTGAGATGCTCGACCGAGTAGAAGAGGGTGGGCTGTGACATATTGAATACAGTCTTCCCGGCTTCGTACCCTGGTGTCAATTGGGCACTCATTGGCAAGATTGGCTGCTATGTGAAGAGTTGTCTGGAACTCGCTGTAACTGAGCCCAGACTGCTTCCCAAGACTCTGGAGTGCTGTCTTTACAAGGCGTACAGCGGCTTCTGCAGCACCATTCCTGTGTGGAGAATCAGGCGGAAGGATTTTGCACATCCATTCCGTTCCATTTTTTGCCACGGTCTCCTGCAGGGCTGCTTCGCTCAGGCTGTCCAAACATCTGTACAGCTCCTCCAAGACTGGTTTTGTTCCAATGAAATTGATGCCTGGATCTGACCAGATCTTTCTTAGATGTCCCGATTGCTGTGAACCTTTGATAGGCCACCAGGAATCCTTCGGCTGATAGGGTGTTTACTGACTCTGTGTGGATGGCTCTGCTGGCCATGCAGCAAAAGACCACTCCCCAGACTTTCAGTGTTACTTTTTTCTTGACGTCATCTTTTACTTGGTAGGATCCAAAGAGGTCCACCATTGCAGCAGGTTCAGTTCTTTCTGGCAGCAAGTCACCCATTACTTACTGACATTTCCTTGCTTTCGCCTTCCGGCAGAGCATGCAGCCATCAGCAACTTTTTGGGCAATTTTCCTTCCCTTATGACCCATGCCTTCCTTCTCATCTTGAGCAAGGTTCCAGCCACTCCATCATGACTTTCATTGTGGGCCTCTGGAGTTAACAGTGTGGACGCCCAGGCATCATAGGGCAAGATGGGGACACCAACTTGATCTTCTTTGAAGATTTGCACTCGGCCACCGCAAACCAACAGCTCAGAGCCTTGGTTTTTGTAGACTACCAACCTTCCTGTAGTGGTGCTCGGGAAGGTTGTGCCCTCTTGTGTTGCTAGAAAAATGTCTCTTAGAGCATCTTCTCGTTCCCTTACTGAGATGACTCCTGCCAAAGAAACCACCTCCCACTTAGGACTGTCCACGCCTTGATTTTGTCCAATGAAATTTTTTGCTGCTCTCCAGATCCATGCAACTGTTTTGACTAGTCGAGTTAGAACACTGAACCGCTTGGTGTCCACAAGGCTTCGGATGGCTGACGCTGCAGGCGGTCTCCATTGTTCTGTTTTGACCTGGTACTGTTTTTGTGCTGGTTCTTGTTTCTTTGCCTTGGCCCTTGTCAAAGCAGCAACAAATGCCTTCTTTTGCAACTTGTTGATGCTTTCCCTGGCAGTGGCTGCTAGTTCTTTGGCTGATTTCATCGGCCACTCATTTACTGGCAAACTCAAAAACTTTGGCCCATTTTGCCACTCTGAGTCTTCATCCAGGTTTTGAGGGCTGGCTCCTCTGGTGATTACATCAGCAATATTTTGCGGACCAGGAGTCCACCGCCAGTCCTGGATCCCTGTGCTGTTTTGAAACTCTCCAATCCTATTTGCAAAGAATGTTTGATAGCCATAGCAACACACATCAAAGTTGCTGGTGAACGCAGCAGGCCAGGCAGCATCTCTAGGAAGAGGTACAGTCGATGTTTCAGGCCAAGACCCTTCGCCAGGACGAACTGAAGGAAGACTCTTGCTTCAGTTAGTCCTGACGAAGGGTCTCAGCCTGAAACGTCGAGTGTACCTATTCCTAGAGATGCTGCCTGGCCTGCTGCGTTCACCAGCAACTTTGATGTGTGTTGCTTGAATTTCCAGCATCTGCAGAATTCCTGTTGTTTGCGTTTGATAGCCATAGCTTTCTCGTTGTACTGCACCAAGGACTGTCTGGCTATCAACGAAATGGTACCACCTCCCAACTTGGATTCGGCTATGCAGCTCAAAGTACTTTCTCAGGCGTAAGGCAAACACTGCTCCACACATCTCTGCTTTGACAGCATCACCTTTGTGATCCAAGGGAATTAATTTGGCTTTAGATTCCACCAACCTGACGATTGAGCCCTGGTCCAAGTTCCACCTTAGGTACATCACTGCTCCATAGGCGTGCTCGCTTCCATCACAGAACGTGATTCCCCAGGGTCCCTCAGTGAAGCATGGGGGAGTCAGTGCCCTGGTGAACTTTACCTTGCCAAGTTTAACGTACTTCTCGAAGAGCTTAATTGCATCCTCCCTGAGGCCTTCTGCGAGTGCTATGTCCTATGTGTCTTTGACTGGATACCTTTCGCCCTTTGCCTCTTGGAATGCCCTTCGTACCAGAATAGCTCCCTTTTGCTTAGCAGGAGTTACCAGGCCAGCTGGGTCATACAGCCCTGATACTTGGCTGAGCAGTTCTCTTTGTGTCAGGGGGTTTGGCATCTGGTCTGATTTGCTCTTGTAAAAGGTCTTGGCCAAGTCTTATTTTTTTCTTTCTCTTCGAGAAATTGATTGCAATCATGACGTGGAGCTTGTCCTCTTCTACTATGTAGTCCAGGCCAAGTGCCTTGTTGTCATGTTGTCATCATCGTGCATTTGGTTTGGCAAGACCATGGTTTCTGCCTTGGACTTCTCCAGCTTGTCACTGCACTCTTTCCTCCCACTTTGCCCAGAAAAGACCCAAGGCTTGAGCTCGAAATCTCCAGCCTCCAGGATCTGCTCCACATTTGCTGTGATGGATTTCAGCTGGTCAAGGCTGTTGTGGGATGTGAGAATGTCATCAACGTAGCTGTCATGTTGGAGCACCTGCCACTCCTCTTTGAGCTGAGTGAAAGGAGGGAGGTCAGCAGTTTTGCACATTGCTAGCTGTGCAATGCACCCTGCTGGTTTATCTCCGATGTTCACTCTTGTGATTGCATATTCCCCCAGCTCCTCGTCCTCGGAGTCTCACCAGAGGAATCTATGCAGGTGCACTTCTCGGTCTTCCAACCAAACCGAATTGTACATCTTTTTTTATGTCACTCAGAGCAGCGTATACTCCACCCCTGAATCTGAGTAGGACAGTGCGAATCTGGTTAAGGACATCTGGACCTTTCATTCGCAGGTCGTTCAAGCTCACACCTCAGAACTTCTGGCTACTGTTCCACACGAGTCTCACTGGGGTCGTGACAGAGTGCGGGTTCGGAGCAATAAGGTGACTCACGTACCAGACTGGCCCGTTCCAGTTGATGACCGTGTCCTTGGACAATTTCATTGCAACCCTTCGATCGACCATGTCAGGCACTTGAGCAGAGTAGGCTGCTTTCCACTCGGGTTCTTTGGTTAGTTGCTTTTCCGTCCTGAGAAATGTAGCATCAACTGTTCTTTTATTGTTTGGCAAGGAAGCTGGATCTTCTAACCAAGGATATCTGGCGTGCCAATATGGTTCCTTGCTGTGGCGGTCACCTGTGACATAGGTGAGGCCTCTTCTTACAACTTCAAGTTCCCTCTCCTCAGCAAGAGTCATTCCTTTGCCACCCAGCTGGCAGTTTCCGCAGCGGCAACCCCCGCATTTTGGCTCGCATGCTGTGCCAATACTCTCCCACTTCCACCACTCTAGGAAGTCCCAGTTGGTGCTTGAAGTACCTGACTCCTGGAGCTTGATGCCATCCTGTTTGTTTGGTGGAAGTTGCTCTGGGACCCTGCTGGTGAGCTCCTCATACTTTACAGCAGCCGCTCTCATTGACCTTGCAAAATGTGTCTTGGACATGTGGGCTGACACAGACAGCTTCTCAAAGAGATCAGGGTGTGCTCCTCCGACCGTCTTCCCCAGTGGGCCGTCCCACAGCACGAGGTCTCTAACAGCTCTGGTTCTCTGAGGTGCTAGCTGACCTTCTCTATGGCTTATGAGTAAATTTATTTCTCTGAGTCTCACAAGTTCATCAAGCGGTATGTCTGGGAAAAATTTCTGCAGTTGCTTCGGTGTCACATATTTGTGGACATTTGCAATGCTGTCTAGTCCATAACAAACCAATTGGTGTGATTTGAGAGTGCCCTTGGGAGTGTTTACTCTGATTTTTAGAAGGTACCACTTTGTCTCTGCCTGAACTTTCATCTCCCCCAACTCCATGGACGACGAGAGTGATTTCCTCACTTCTGAGGTTCAGTCTGTTTGCAGCCTTGTGGGTTATATAATTGGTGTCTGAAGCCAAGTCAATTAACGTCCCGATTTTTTGTCCAGCATTAGCTGTGACCTCGAGAAGCATCATAATCACTGGTAGCTCTTGCAATCCATTTTCCACCAGAAGGCCCGGTTTATCTTTCACAGTGCTGAAGGCTCTGGATGCAGTGTTTGAAAATACATCGCGACATTGTTTGGCCAATTCTGGTGAAAGTTTGCTGAAGAACTCCTCTTGATCCTCTGTATATTTCTTCCTGCCTTTATCTTCCTCTGGACCAAATCTGCTCTTTTTCTGACCTGCGCTGCTTTTCTTTATTTCAGCATTGGGGCACAGGAGTATGCTCATCCTTGCAGTCTTGGTTTTTACCCAGATAAGCGGGTTTGCAGTATGAACTGTCATCATGAACCTCGAGCCACCCCTTGCATACCCTCAACTTTCTTACTGCAGCAACACACATAAAAGTTGCTGGTGAACGCAGCAGGCCAGGCAGCATCTCTAGGAAGAGGTGCAGTCGACGTTTCAGGCCGAGACCCTTCGTCAGGACTAACTGAAGGAAGAGTGAGTGAGGGAGAGTGAGTAAGGGATTTGAAAGCTTTCAAATCCCTCACTCACTCTTCCTTCAGTTAGTCCTGATGAAGGGTCTCGGCCTGAAACATCGACTGCACCTCTTCCTAGAGATGCTGCCTGGCCTGCTGCGTTCACCAGCAACTTTTATGTGTGTTGCTTGAATTTCCAGCATCTGCAGAATTCCTGTTGTTTGCGTTCTTACTGCAGTCTTTTTCTCTGGAAGCTTTAGCGCTCGAAACTGTTTGCAAAAGTAGAGCTTCCTTTTGTGCTTTCCATCACCGCAGATTACACACCCTGCATGGTCATTGCCTGACTTGGTAGACTTGGTCATGGCATGTCTTGGCTCAGCCTTGGTTTCTCTTCTACTTGGCTCTCCATCCCTCAGTTGCTCGAGCTGCTCATATATGCTGTCTTGCCCTTTGAGGAATTCCAAGGGACTGTCAAACTCATTATCTGGTGCCACAGCAATTTTCCTGTCAGCGACACAGACCGGCCATTCCTTTTTGAGAGTTTCTGGAAGTTTCCTTTCAATTGATTTTGTCACCAGCAGATTTTTGATAGCAACCGTGTCTCCAAGGTCACTCAAGTCTTGAAGTGCTTTCTCCACAGCTTGAATTAATTCCACTATTTTCCATGACTGATGACATCTGACAGCTGGCATTTTCTGTAACTCTTCCACTATTTCAATAGCAATGCACGTTTGATTTCCATAGCAGAATTCTGGAACACGGAAGATGTCATCTGCAGTGTTGTAAGTAGTGAGGCGAAGGTCCCTTCTGATTTTTCCGTCAAGACTGTCCAGTAGTTGAACCTTTTTCATCTCTCTTGAATTGGTCAGCTCTCCCTGCCTCTGGAGAGCTTCCCAGTCCTTTCTCCACCTGTGAAAATCATGTTTGCTGCTAGTAAACTTGGGAAGGGCCGTCGGTTTCAATCTGATGGCTGGTGTGGGAAAATTGGAGGTAATGCCCAATGCCGTCGGTATTAGTCTTTCAGCATCCTCCTTTCTCCTTGCTTGTACGAAATGGGCCTTCTTGGAAACCAACTTGGGGATGTGGAGTTCGAACCCCTTTAGGTGGTGACTCTGAAGGTCCTTCTGGCGGGATCCATCGTTTCCACCGAGCATGCACCTCCTTCGCCGTCTTTACCAGTCCTTGCAGGTGGTTAAGCATGAAGTCATACGCCTCCTGGTTGCCATCGGGTTGTATAGCAGCGACGATTTTATATTCATCCTCTGCTGCTTGTAGTGCTGTGAACAATTCAACATTTCCAAAGTTGGTCCAAAGAGTCTCCTGGATTAGGCTTCTGACCTCCTTTAGTTTCAACTCACACTCATCTGCTGTCTTTGCCAGGTTGGCTTTTTGCTGTTCAGTTATCACAGCTACTTCCTCTGTGTTCAGCTCCACCTCCAGTTCTGCAATGAGTCCGGCCTCCACATCATCACTGGCTTCCATGACTTTCTCGGCTTCTATCGTGAGTTTATTGAAACTGACTCTGAGCTCCTCTTCAGACATGTCTTCATAGGTCCTGGTAATACTGTTGACTAGATGAGAAAATAATCTTCTTGCTGTTATTCACTCTACCTTGAGTTGCTCAACTGATTTCCCAATAGCTTGATCAGCCATGTTTGATTTCCTCTGCAGGCTGTTCACAGGTGAGAAGGTAAGTACAACTTTTTAATGATGCTTTGATGTTGTTTTATCTTAACTTGATTTTCTTCCTTTTTCAGGATTCCAGGTTATTGCTCCTGCTGTTCCAGCTCAAAGCTCCCAGATTTCTGTTTCCTGGTCCTCCAGTTTCCCGGTCAACCAGTTTTTTCACTGTCAAGTTGGATTTCTTTTTCTTCTTTGATCATGTGCAGCTTCCCCACTTGAAAGAGATCGAAAGTGCTAACCCGAAGGTTTTTTTAACTGGATTCCACTCAATGACCAAACAACTTTTCCTTTTTCCTCCTTTTATTTTCCGCAAGTGCAGCTGTTTAATAGTTCCATCATTTCCATCAACCATTAGCCATTAGCCATTAGACATTAGTCATAAGACATTAGTCATTAGATATTAGTCACTAGACATTAGACATTAGTCACTAGTTGTTAGTTATTAAGGCTGATTTATACTTCTGCGTCAAATCGATGCCGTAGCTATGGCGGAGCCGCGAACCCTATGCAGAGCCTACGAGGATCCCTAAGCCATAGCCTGATGCGCACTTCTCCCAAAATGTAACTACACATCGCGGCAACACAGACCGCAACAACTGTGATTGGTCCGCTTGGTAGCATCGCATTTCCTCCTACGTTGCAATAGCTTCCCATTGGGCTGACTGAAGGGCAGGGAAGGAGCTTTGGCTGCAATGCTTTCCATAAAACTTTACAGACCTCCAAATTTATGGAGGACACATTTCGCTTTTACGAAAAAAGACACTCGCTTTAAACTTGTTTACCCCAAGAAAGACAACCAAGACCATGAAGCCTTGCACGGGCAGGTGTGTGCGCATGCGTGACGGGCCTGAATTGCAGAGCGACGCAGACACACCAACGCACAAGTATAAATGCTCACAATGCGCGTAGGCCACTTGCGTAGGTTACAGCATCCATTTGACGCAGAAGTATAAATCAGCCTTTAGACATTAGTCACTGGGTGAAAAAACTGGCTGCCTCTCCGGACTTTGTAGACAGATTCAACCTGCACCTCTTCGCTCTCTAATAGACCGTTATGTTTTCAAACCGGGCGACGCTTCCCGAAGGTTCCTGAGCTCTTCTTAAACCTCGTGCCATTTCCCAGAAGCGCCTGTGCGTGATGATACCTGTGATGTGAAGCTAGCGCTAACCCAAAACGCAGCGACAGCAGTGCTCTTTTCCATGAAACAGTCTCTCGAGTTATTTAAAGTTCAGCATCTTACCGCAGATTCCAACGCTGCTCCCGGACTGCCGCTGTGATGCTGCCGGGTCCTCTCGATGTTCCGGGCAGAAGCAGCGCTCAGGCAGAGGGTTTCATCCGATCTATCAGTGGATTCTTGCTATTACTTTTATATTTTATTTTCTTTTGACTCTGGGTCCCAATACTTTCTAGAAACCTAGTTTGACTTGACAGTATCTGCCTCCACCACCGTTGCCGGCAGCCCATTCCATGCACTCACCACTCTCTGCAGGAAAAAACTTACCCCTGACATCTGCTCTGTACCTGCTTCCAAGCACCTTAAAACTGTGCCCTCTTGTGTTAGCCATTTCAGTCCTGGGAAAGATTCTCTGACTATCCATATGATCAATGCCTCTAATCATCTTATACACCTCTATCAGGTCACCTCTCATCCTCCATCGCTCCAAGGAGAAAAGGCCGAGTTCACTCAACTGATTCTCATAGGGCATGCCCCGCAATCTAGGCAACATCCTTGTAAATCTCCTGTGTACCCTTTCTATGGTTCCACATCCTTCCTGTTGTAAGGCGACCAGAATTGAGCACAGTACTCCAAGTGGGGTCTGACCAGGGTCCTGTATAGCTGCAACATTACCTCTTGGCTGCTAAACTCAATCCCATGATTGATGAAGGCCAATGCACCGTACGCCTTCTTAACTACAGAGTCAACCTGCGTAGCAGCTTTGAATGTCCTATGGTCTCGGACCCCAAGATCCCTCTGATCTTATACACTGCCAAGAGTCTTACCATTAATACTATATTCTGCCATCATATTTGACCTACTAAAATGAACCACCTCACACTTATCTGGGTTGAACTCCATCTGCCACTTCTAAGCCCAGTTATGCATCCTGCCGATGTCTCGCTGTAACCTCTGACAGCCCTTCACACTATCCACATCACCCCCAGTCTTTGTGTCATCAGCAAATTTACTAACCTATCCCTCCACTTCCTCATACAGGTTATTTATAAAAATCACGAAGTGTAAGGGTCCCAGAACAGATCCCTGAGGCACACCACTGGTCACCGGCCTCCATGCAGAATATGACCCGTCTACAACCACTCTTTGCCTTCTGTGGGCAAGCCAGTTCTGGATCCACAGAGCAATGTCCCCTTGGATCCCATGCCTCCTTACTTTCTCAATGAGCCTCGCATGGGGTATCTTATCAAATGCCTTGCTGAAATCCATATACTGCTCTACCATCATCAATGTGTTTAGTCACCTCCTCAAAGGCATGACCTGCCTTTGACAAAGCCATGTTGACTATTCCTAATCATATTATGCCTTTCCAAATGTTGATAAATCCTGCCTTGCATATATTGCTGAATTTCCTGTGCCACTGATACATAATCACTTCTCATCTTGATCTTTTCTTGAAAGCCCAAATCAATCACAGACAAATGGGAAAACCATGGAGATGCAATAGAAAGGGGTACACTGGGACCATATTCCACATTAGACAACCCAATATTTTTTGTCCATTCATTTCCTATCCATCCAAAATTGAAAACCTTACAAACAGAGTGCTCCCAGCACTCTATTAACATTGGCGATATTGGATGACCAAATTCGTGTCCTTTTACATTAACCCAATAAACCATTGCTATCTGTACCCTGCATAGATGTAAATATACTTCATCCATTTTTACCATTTTTAAATTGGGGACAGCACCACAACAACGCTTGTGATGGGACTTTATCTCGGGGCTTTAAGACTGCTGGTGAGGCTAATCCATAAGCAACACATCCAAAATGAAAGACAGATATGATTAACACAATATATATTTGTTTAAATGACCCCCTGCTCGCATTCCAGCCACACCCAACTAAACATCCGAGCACATTAAGGGCTTTTTTACACTTCTCCAGAATTTTATTCACATGCATTTTCCATGTTAGCCTTCTGTCCATCCATATACCCAGAGATGTTACCACTGACTCCTGTTTAAGAGATTTACCATGTAACTTGAGATCTATTAAGGGTGTAAAGTTCCTTTAAGAAAAACAAATAAATTGAGTCTTTGCAACAGAAAATTTTAACCCAATCCAATGTCCCCCGTCCTCTATTTCAATACAGGCTGCTTGTATTTTTCTAACTACATAACTTATGTTCCTGTCTCTCTTCCACACTGCATCATTATAAGCACATAATGATTTGGAACTGTCTGAGCCAACATTTAAGAAAATATCATTCATCAAAGCTTTCGATAACTGACTCTCCATGTAATTTAAGACCCCTTGTCCCAACTCTCCCATGACTGTGGGTGACATATTCCAATCCCTGCAATCTACCTCTCGATTTTTCTGATTTTCTTCACATGGAACATAACGGCAGAGTGCATGACTGCAAGGCTTTTCCTGATTCAAGACCCCTTCAGTTACCCAATGAGGCACTAAGCCTTCTGTGGAACAAAATATTCACAGGTGATTGTGGAAAAGAAGTTAAAAAGATCGCTAAACAGAATCTACATTCTTCTTAAGCTTTGATTCAAATGACTGAACATGTTTATATTATTGTTAATTGTAACTGTTATCTTAAAAATTTAATCACTATAATATTTTCATAGCTTGATTGATTTTTACTATTTCTTCATGTTCAATGCTTGTGTCTCTCCCTTACATATGGATTTATATTGTAGAAGTTCCTGTTGCAGCAAAGGGGCTCACCAATAAAGATTAGGATGATTATACCCAGGATGTTCTCACAGTAAACCCCCATCAGGTTAAATGCAGACTGAATATGTCAATTTGTGGCAAAGGCATGGGGGAGGATCGTTTGTGACAAAGCCCAGTTGGTAGGACTCTTGTATAAGAATTCAAGAATTGTGGATTCATACCCATTTCATTGAATTGAATAGAAAAAATCAAGACTGTCAGACAAATGCAGCATTGTTTTGATGGAATTATTGTATTCTGAATGAGATATTTAACAGAGACCTGACAGCTTTTTAAAGGGAAAAAGAAACACATCCTAGAGCAAAATTCTGAAGCAAAGCAGGGGAGATTCCCTCGTGTCTTGGCCAATAATTATCCATCATTCAGTATTATTTAGAAGATTGCCTAGTCATTATCATCCTGCTGTTTGTGGGGTTTTCTTTTGAGTAAATTAGCTGCTACACATCTTACACCACTGACAAAATTCCCTAATTATTCCATTGTCTGTGTAGCACTTTGAAACATCTTGGCATTTGAGAGATTTTCTTTTGATTACGGCAACTGCCTTGAGTTTTACACCATTGACTAAATTTCCAATTTAATCCACAGGCTGCATATCACTTTTGGATATGATCAGTGTATGAGATGTTCAGCATGAGCACAAGTTTCTCTTTTTGGGGTGTCACTTGCTTTAGAAGGGGATATCTGGAAGGTGAAAATAAGCAGCCTTGGTAAATGATGAATGTGATTTGCAGATCAGCTCAGGGTGTCAGTGCCTAGGAGCAAAATTATGGCATTTCCCTGCCACCCTCTGAAGTAGCACGAGTGATCTTCAGTATTGTTAGCATTAAATTGGGAAAACGTTTGACACCCACAACTTGATGTCTGACAGATAATAATCATTCTTCAAGCATTAGATTGCACAGTAGTTTCAATTTATAGCAACAAATAATAAATTGCATGACTAACGGGCTAATTCTGCTCCTATGTCTTGTGGTCTTATGGTCTAATGGACATGCAAGGTCACAGCAGGTGAGTTGGGTGAGAGGTAATTTCCACCTTCCACAGTTTTAAAACCAAACTGGCAGAGTATACCAACCATTTTGGAAATGAAAACTAAAGGTGAAAGGAGAAAGTAAAATCTATTTTTTCCAGTCAAAAGATTGAGAAACAAACCAAACCTTGCATTATAATGAAACATATTGTTCAGAATGGTTTATTACAAATTCACTGCAAATATTAACCGTATAAACATTATTCGTATTATGATGAAGGCTGATGAGACCAAAAACAACACTATTTGATTCAGAGACAAAAACTGCACGTAAATAAAGTCATCTGAGTGATTATATTAACTGCAATTCTTAAATTAGTTGTCATGGGAATGCCTTATACATATGTATTAACCAATGTATTTTTCTATTCGATCCTGAAATGTAAACAGCATTAGGCCCCATGCGACAAGCTTACATGTGAACCAAGGTTAGTAAGATCAGTAGGAAATATTCTTCTGTCCTTATTGAAATACTCCCTTCACGATGATGGTGGTGGTGCTGCAGCAGTCACCTTACATGCAAATGTCTCAGTTTTCAGTCTGGCACCTTGCATTTGGTCTCAGGAATAAGCAACTGCAATCACTTTTCGGAAAGATTGAAGCATATTTATGGTTTGCGAACTAAATGTTAAAAATATGAATCTAGTGTTTTCTATCAAACATTAGGTTTTATATAAATGTGGTGTGGTGGTAACTCAAGTAATGTCTGCCAGATTTGTTCAGGAGTTTGAAAAATGCCAACTGTACTTCCTCTTCATGAAATAAAGTTGCATAATCAAAGGAGATAAGAAAATTTTATGCTCGAGGTTGTGATTCTAAACATCTTTATCAACATCCTTTGTATAAATCATGGGGATTCTTTATCAACCACTATATGTCACAAGGAGAAATGACTAATGAAGATTTTTGGGTTGAATTTCATAGGTTGTGGCCGAAAGTACATAACACTGACTAAATCAGAATTTATTGAATGCCAGGTATCTCTTTGGTCCATCACTGGATGCCACATGGAAGATCAATCTGGCTAGGAATTCCCAGGATCACAACTCCCCGATGTCATGAAATTTGTTGTTTTGTAGTTCCTATCCTTTGGCTGTGATTGTGGCCTGTTCTGGAACAGTGTCAGTTGGACTGAATAGCAGGCAGGAAACCTGTCAAACCACAACTACAGATGCCATGAAGACAAGGTTTTATAACTTGCATGGAAACTTGAACAGCCAGACTTGCTGATTCAAAAAACTTCATCCTGGCAGCTCCCCACTCCAAACACTGTTAAACATTCAAGATTCAACTGGAAGACCCAGAAGAACTTTCTAAAACCAAACACTAGAATTTTGTTTTTTGGGAACTAATTTGAGTACCATTTAAAATAAAGGTCATCTTTGTTGTGTATTTAAGTAACACTGAGTAATCTTGTATTAGAATAAGCATTCTTATTCATTTAAATAATTTATTTTGGGTTATATGTAAAAATATGTTATTTGCATACATCATCACACCACCACGTGATATATGTGCACCTCACTTAAAGTAAACTCTAAGATAGATCCACATTTTCGAACTCCAGTGTCTTTCTTGAATAAAATTAATGTTTTGAAATTACAAAACATAACTATCTTCCTTAATCTGTTCTCAGACAAAGAAATATTTATTTTGTATGCAGACCCCTATCAGCTATGAAGTTGTAATTGCTCACGTAGCATGGGCTGCCAGGACTAACTAATTATTTTCCAGTAACTTTGTGTGACCTGATTCATCTGCCAGGTCAAATGGTAATTGGTCCAACGCATCTTCCTAGTGTAAAATGAATGCCTAGAAATGAAATAGATCCACAGACGTAAAAGACCGAGAAGTAGCAGGCAGCACTTGACTTCAATAATACTTAGCTATAATTAAAACACAAATTCATTGCAGCCTTCCAAATTCTTCAACTGATTTTGATGAAATTTTATATGAATGATCTGCAATCCATTTTAACATGGGAATAGTCACTCAAAGTTGACAACAGGAGATGCATGAAAAATTCATAACTATTCTTTCAAAGGTGGTTTTTCTTTCAATGTCATAATATTCCTGTTTGAAGAGTCAGTTATCAAAATATTTTCAGCACCTTAACATACAAAAAATGCTAGAGGAACTCAGCAGGACAGGCTGCATCTATGGAAAAGAATAAAATGTTGATGTTTCGGCCAAAGACCCTTCCATTTGACTCCACCTTTTCACCATCTTTTTTTTTGAGTAGTAATGGTCTGGCTTTAGACTGTAACAGGAATCACGAAGTGTTTAACACTAGTTAACAAATATGAGGTTTTAAAGGCATGAAGGACAAACAGAACTCTGCACAGGAATTATATTATTATTCTACAGGAGAGAAATATTAATCTATTGTTGTGACTGTAAATGGGAGATTAAAACCATCAAAATGTCTGGGCACCATGAAACTAGATCCAAGTTATCCTGACAGGATGAAATGCATTGCCAGAATGGGAGGGGGAGAAGAGATGGGGGTGGGGGAGTTTTTTCTCAGGAAATCTGTCAATTTAAGCTTCTCTGGGTGTTTGAGATTTTACACCATGCGATGGTTAGACAGGTAAAATAGAATAGGTGAAGGTAGTAAATTCACCTGTTTTTATGCTGTGTGAGTCTGTAGTTGTACTTTCTAGCTGACATGTTTACGATGAAGGCAAACTCAACATGGACTTTCACTTTTATGACAGAAGTTTGCTGTTCATTTTTGTCTCATCGAGGGCTGGGTGCCCGATTTTGTTTATGATTTCAAAGATGGTGAGCATGTTTGAATAGTAGTGACAGGTATGTTTCTACTACAATGAAAAACTCCATCCCGTTTGGAGCAAGAATAAGTTCTCATCTTTATATCTGTGACACAGAGATGAAACTTGTTTCCTATGTGTGGTCTGTCTAATTAAATCTTTTATCAAGAGATTGAATTGAAATAATGAAACACAGGAAAAGACCTTTCACTATCAATGAGCTCACAGTCCCAAACATCTTTTGCTGAAGGTTATATTTTTACAGCTTTTCTATTTATATTTGTATCTCCTAACACACCATTCAAAGCTGCCATTAAATGTGTACTTATTCCTGTGTCAAGTTTTATTTCCTACCTTTGAATCAGTAATGAAATAAGCTTATTACTACTTTACACTAGAAAGAAAACTTGTCATCACAGATGCAATTCACAAAAAAATTATAGAGTGTAAACTTTTTCCACCAGTTGTGTAGGACATCCTTCATCCAGGGATTTCTAGCCACACTAAAGCAGCGCAAACACACATTGTTTCACAGCACAGTGAGATTTTTTGTTGAGGTGACAAAATGTCAGCTCTGAGGTTACATGCTAGACAACCATTGTTCTCATTCAGTAACTTCATGATCAGAATTCAGAAGTCCAGAAACAATTGGAGTTTAAAGTTTTCTAAATTCAATTCCACATCCCCTCTTTCTGTTTGAACCAAGCCTTCCAGCAAGAGAAGATCTTGACCTCGCAAACACGAGGAATTCTGCAGATGCTTGAAATTCAAGCAAAACACATCAACGTTGCTGGTGAACGCAGCAGGCCAGGCCTGCTGCGTTCACCAGCCACTTTGATGTGTGTTGCAAGATCTTGATCTTATCAATTGTAACTCTGCTCAAATAGATTTAACCATCCAAAATTCTCAATGCATATATCAACAAATTCTGTAAGCTCAGTACCAAGACTCAGAACACGTAGCTAAAAGCAACTTAATATAAATTTGACAGAAAATGGATGCCTACAGGAGATCCTCAAAATACCCAGCTTTGATTATCAGACATCCCACCCTGCAAAAACTCATTTCAGGGAGTTAGCACCATCAATTTGCGGGGGACTCCAGGAACTTCCGGGAGAGGTGGGATGTCTGCATTAGAGTAGCTCGTGAGCAGCTAGCCAGCTAGTTTAAATAACGTTAGCTATGCTAATGAACGAATGACACCTGTTAAACACACCTCAACATGTCGTTTACAGTCTTAACCCACCATGGGCAATGGAAAAGTCACTGTTGCAAACAGTGCAGCGAGCAGCACTGTCATTACTTTTCATCCCGATTAGGCAGGGGAACACTTTAGTGTAGTCTGGGGTGACGTACGTCTTATATTTTCTTTTTTTGGAACAGTCTGCCACTCTGACATCTTTTGGAACTCTCTCGCTCTTGCTCTCGCTCGCTCTCTCTCTCTCTCGCGCGCGCGCACGCTCTCTCGCTCGTGGTTGCTCTCACTCGCACTTGCTTTCTCACTCTTGCTCTCACTCTCACGCTCTCTCTCCTGGTCGCTCTCACTCGCGCTCGCTTTCTTGCTCTCTCTCTCTCGCTCTCTCACGCTTGCTTTCTTGCTCTTGCGCTCGCTCTCTCGCTCTTTCTCACGCGTTCTCTCACACTCATTCTCAAAAAAATCAATTTCTGGGACATTGTATATAATTTGCGGGCATCAGGGAGCCACTATTAATATGCGGGAGACTCCCGGAACTTCCGGGAGAGGTGGGATGTCTGGATTATATAAATACATACTTAATTGTGTCAGAAATCCATTGTAAAAGATGTAACAATAATGCTTATATATTTATGTGTGGAAATCACTGAAATGCTTTGCTGCCTTTTAAAGGTGTTTCCAAAGTGACAGGCAAAGTGTTTCAAAGTTTAGTTCTAATGTGAAAAACTTGGGATCCGAATCTCACACACCAATCTCTCAAAGATGACATGATAATGATTGGAAAGTTTGTTCTTCCGATGTTGATTGCTTGTTAGCTTATAACCATATAACAATTACAGCACGGAAACAGGCCATCTCGGCCCTTCTAGTCCATGCCCAACGCTTACTCTCACCTAGTCCCACCGACCTGCACTCAACCCATAACCCTCCACTCGTTTCCTGTCCATATAGCTATCCAATTTAACTTTAAATGACAATATCGAACCTGCCTCAACCACTTCTGCTGGAAGCTCGTTCCACACAGTTACCGCTCTCTGAGTAAAGAAGTTCGCCCTCATGTTACACCTAAACTTTTGCCCTTTTAACTCTCAACTCATGTCCTCTTGTTTGAATCTCTCCTAATCTCAATGGAAAAAGCCTATCCACATCAACTCTATCTAACCCCCTCATAATTTTAAATGCCTCTATCAAGTACCCCCTCAACCTTCTACACTCCAAAGAATAAAGACCCAACATGTTCAACCTTTCTCCGTAACTTAGGTGCTGAAACCCAGGTAATATTCTAGTAAATCTTTTCTGTACTCTCTCTATTTTGTTGACCTCATTCCTATAATTCGGTGACCAGAACTGTACACAATACTCCAAATTTGGCCTTACCAATGCCTTGTATAATTTTAACACGACATCCCAACTCCTGTACTCAATGCTCTGATTTATAAAGGCCAGCATACCAAAAGCTTTCTTCACCACCCTATACACATGAGATTCCACCTTCAAGGAACTATGCACCATTATTCCTAGAGCCCTCTGTGCTACAGCATTCTTCAATGCCCTCCCATTTACCATCTATGTCCTATTTTGATTAGTCCTACCAAAATGTAGCACTTCACATTTATCAGCATTAAACTCCATCTGCCATCTTTCAGCCGACTCTTCTAACTGGCCTAAATCTCTCTGCAAGCTTTGAAAACCTACTTCTTTATCCACAACTCCACCTATCTTAGTATCATCTGCATACTTACTAATCCAATTTACCACCCCATCATCCAGATCATTAATGTATATGACAAACAACATTGGACCCAGCACAGATCCCTGAGGCACATCACTAGTCACCGGCCTTCAATTTGACAAACAGTTATCTACCACTACTCTCTGGAGTCTCCCATCCAGCCACTGCTGAATCCATTTTACTACTTCAATATTAACACTTAACGATTGAACCATCCTAACTAACCTTCCGTGTGGAATCTTGTCAAAGGCCTTACTGAAGTCCATATAGACAACATCCACCGCTTTACCCTCGTCAACTTTCCAAGTAACCTCTTCAAAAAATTCAATAAGATTTGTCAAACATGACCTTCCACGCACAAATCCATGTTGACTGTTCCTAATCAGACCCTGTCTATCCAGATAATTATATATAGCATCTCTAAGAGAGCTAGGTATTGTAGGAGATCTAGAAGATTATAAGGCTAATAGGAAGGAGCTTAAGAAGGAAATTAGGAGAGCCAGAAGGGGTCATGAGAAGGCCTTGGTGAGCAGAATTAAAGAAAACCCAAAGGCATTCTACAAGTAAGTGAAGAGCAAGAGGATAAGATGTGAGAGAATAGGACCAATCAAGTGTGACAGTGTAAAAGTGAGTATGGAACTGGAGGAGATAGCAGAGGTACTTAATGAATACTTTGCTTCAGTATTCACTACAGAAAAGGACCTAGGCAATTGTAGGGATGACTTACAGTGGTTTGAAAAGATTGAGCATATAGACATTAAGAAAAAGGATCTGCTGGAGCTTTTGGAAAGCATCAAGTTGGATAAAAACATAGCAACATAGAAAACCTACAGCACAATAGAGGTCCTTTGTCCCACAATGCTGTGCTGAACATGTACTTACCTTAGAAATTGCCTAAGGTTACCCGTAGCCTTCTATTTTTCTAAGCTCCAAGAGTCTCTTAAAAGACTCTGTTGTATCCACCTCCACCACTGCCACTGGCAGCCCATTCCACGCACTCACCACTCTCTGCGTAAAAAACTTACCCCTGATATCTCCTCTGTACCTACTTCCAAGTACCTTAAAACTGTGACCTCTTGTGTCAGCCATTTCAGTCCTGGAAATAAGCCTCTGATTAACCACATAATCAATGACTCTCATCATCTTATACACCTCTATCAAGTCACTTCTTATCCTCCATTGCTCCAAGGAGAAAAGGCTGAGTTCACTCAACCAATTCTCGTAACGCATGCTCCCCAATCCAGGCAACATACTTAGATAGATAGATAGATAGATGGATATACTTTATTGATCCCGAGGGAAATTGGGATTTGTTACAGCTGCACCAACCAAGAATAGAGCATAAATATAGCAATACAAAAACCACAAACAATCAAACAACAAAATGCAAACTATGCCAGATGGAAATAAGTCCAGGACCCGCTTATTGGCTCAGGGTGTCTGACCCTCCAAGGGAGGAACTGCAAAGTTCGATGGCCACAGGCAGGAACAACCTCCTGTGACGCCCAGTGTTGTATCTCGGTGGAATATGGCCGGAGTCCAACAGCAAAAAGTTCAATATCTGGTCTACAAACACGTTCCTTGATCGTAATATGACCCGGATTGCACCATCTGTTGTTAACCAGAACAGTAAGCACCCAACTCCTTTACGCTTACCGCTCTCAGTGCACTTCCAGTCAGCTCGAACAGTCTGGAAGTCGTCCATGGAAAAGTTTTGATCGGGTATGTCTTCGTGCAGCCCCGTTCCAGTAAAACACATAACACTGCACTCCCGAAATGTTCTCTGACGCCTGGCTAGCACCGTGATCTCGTCCATTTTATTACCCACCGAACTCCTCTTCTCCATAAGTCTCTGTTGTCTCGACCCGGTCCTCTCTCCTTGCCTTTGTGATCCCCCTCTGCATCCTCTGTGTGCTTTCCTCCAGATTTCAGCAGGGGTGTCCGCCGCTCTGCTCGCTAAACTGGCCGGCATAAGCTCAATCAGCTGGTCCCTGGAATAAACAATACTTGCACTCTTTCTGCACTCCTCTGCATTCTTTCTATAGTTTCCACATCCTTCTTGTAGTGAGGTGACCAAAACTGCACACAGTAGTCCAAGTGGGGTCTGACCTGGGTCCTATATATCTGTAACGTTACCTTTCGGCTCTTGAACTCAGTTTCACGATTGATAAAGACCAATGCACCGTATGCCTTCTTAATCACACAGTCAACCTGCGTAGCAGCTTTGAGTGTCCTATGGACTCGGACCCCAAGATCACTCTGATCCTCCACACTGCCAAGAGTCTTAACATCCATACTATCTTCTACCATCATATTTGACCTACCAAAATGAACCACCTCACTTATCTGCCACATCAGTCACAAGGACAGGATGAGATATACCCAAGGGTACTATGGAAGGCGAGGGAAGAGGTTTCTGAGCCTCAGGCAATGATTCTTGCATCATCAATAGGGACGGGAGAGGGTCTGGAGGATTGGAGGGTTGCAGATGTTGTTCCCTTATTCAAGAAAGGGAGTAGAGATAGCCCAGGAAATTATAGACTAGTGAGTCTTACCTCAGTGGTTGGTAAGTTGATATAGAAGATCTGAGAAGCAGGACTTATGAACATTTGGAGAGATGTAATATGATTAAGAATTCTCAGCATGGCTTTGTCGGAGGCAGGTTGTGCCGATGAGCCTGACTGAATTTTTTGAGGATGTGACTAAACACATTGATGAAGGTAGAGCTGTAGATGTAGTGCATATGGATTTCAGCAAGGCATTTAATAAGGTACCCCATGCAAGGCTTATTGAGAAAGTAAGGAAGCATGGGATCCAAGGGGACCTTTCTTTGTGGATCCGGAATTGGCTTGCCCACAAATGGCAAAGAGTCGGGCCATATTCTGCATGGAGGTCGGTGACCAGTGGTGTGCCTCGGGGATCTGTTCTGGGACCCCTTGTCTTTGTGATTTTTTAAAATAAATAACCTGGATGAGGAAGTGGAGGGGTGGGTTAGTAAATTTGCTGATGACATAAAGGTTGGAGGTGTTGTGGATGCTGTGGAGGGCTGTCAGAGGTTACAGTAGGACATCGATAGGATGCAAAACTGGGCTGAGAAGTGGCAGAAGGAGTTCAACCCAGATAAGTGTGAGGTGGTTCATTTTGGTAGGTCAAATATGATGGCAGAATATAGTATTAATGGTAAGACTTCTAGCGATGGTAAGAATATAGTATTAATGGTGTGGAGGATCAGAGGGATTGTAGGGTCCTTGTCCATAGGACACTCAAAGCTGCCATGCAGGTTGACTGTGTAGTTAAGAAGGCATACGGTGCATTGGCCTTCATTAATTGTGGGATTGAGGTCAAGAATCGAGAGGTAATGTTACAACTATATAGGACCCTGATCAGACCCCACTTGGAGTACTGTGCTCATTTCTGGTCTCCTCACTACAGGAGTGGTGAGTGCATGGAAATAGGCTGCCAGTGACGGGGATACAATAGGGTCTTTTAAGAGACTCCTGCAGAGGTACAGGGAACTTAGAAAAATAGAGGGCTATGGAAAACCCGAGGCAATTTCTAAAGTAAGTGCATGTTCAGCACAGCATTATGGGCCGAAGGGCCTGTATTGTGCTGCAGGTTTTCTATGTTTCTACGTACAAGTACGTTTGCTATTTTTATCTTGTAGAATGGCATTGCTGCTTTTTCCTTCATTGTGTTTTGAACAGCATTCCACAATACTATCAGATGGTTCATAATAGGAGCAGAATTAGGCCATTCAGTCCATCGAGTCTGCTCCACCATTCCATCATGGCTGATCGTGGATCCCACTCAATCCCACACACCTGCCTTCTCGCCATATCCGTTGATGCCCTGACTGATCAGGAAATGATCAACTTCCGCCTAAAATACATGCATGGACTTGGCCTGCACATCAGTCTGCGGCAGAGCATTCCACAGATTCCACAGCTCTGGCTTAAAAAAAATCTTCCTCACCTCTGTTCTAAAAATCTCAATCTTGTGATTATGACAGAATTTAAAAAGGTAGGAACAACAAAATTATATAAAAAAATGAAATGAAATGCATGTATTGCCCATATCTCTGTATGTTAGTAATTGCTAGAAATACTGGTTTCTATTATTCAAAAAAACAATCACATTGACATGTCATGTTAACTGATAAAAATATCCATTTCTGTACTTTTACACAGTCAGTAAGTTAGTCACTTTCTAAATGTCATTGTGATTTTGAAATGCTGATGGTGTTAGAACAATGTGTACTTGAAAATGAAGTACCAATTTGTATATATTGTGCTCATTTGTGTCGTTGTACAATGGGAACCCAGCATATTCAGTTATTTTTTGTGGATGCAAGATAAATGCAGTGCAGGATACCTAAAACCAGAGATCTTAAAGCCATTCAGGACAGAGATCGAAAAAGATAACTTCATCCAGAGGGTTATGAATCTGTGGAGTTCTCTAACCAAGGTATCATGTAGTCTCAGTTGCTGGATATATGCAAGAAACACCATATGACCATAAGATTCAAGATTCAAGATTCAAAAAACTTTATTGTCATTCTAACCGTACATCAGCTCTGCAGGGCAGAATGAGACAGCGTTTCTCAGGAGCAGTGCAATCATAACATAACAAACGCAACACTAAATAATAAACATAATAAAATAGTAAAACACAACAGCCACATGTCAGTTAAAATCAAGTTATAAGTGTCCAGCGCAAATTAAAAGTGTCCAAAGCAGAGTCGGGTGGAGCAGCTATTTAGCAGTCTGACTGCCTGTGGGAGGAAGCTGTTTAGTAGCCTTGTGGTTTTAGCTTTGATGCTCCTGTAACGTTTGCCTGATGGCAGAAGAACAAACAGTTCATGGAGAGGGTGTGAGGGGTCTTTAATGATGTACTGTGTCTTCTGGAGGCATCGACTCTGAAAGAGGTCTTGGACAGAAGGTAGGGAGACCCCAATAACCTTCTCTGCTCCCCTAACCACCCTCTGCAAGGCTTTTTTGTCGACAGCACTGCAGCTGGAGTACGAGGTTGTGATGCAAAAGGTCAGCACACTCTCAACCACCCCTCTGTAGAATGTAGTTAAGATGTTAGTGGGGAGTGATGCTTGTTTAAGCTTCCTCAGAAAGTGCAATCTCTGCTGGGCCCGTTTCACAATCCCAGTGCTGTTCCTGAACCAGGTGAGATTGTCTGAGATCTGCACCCCAAGGAACTTGATGCTTTCCACTATCTCCACTGTGGAGCCGCTGGTGCTGAGGGGTGTGTGCTCAGGCTGAGACCGTCTGAAATCGATGATCATCTCCTTGGTTTAAGACCATAAGATATAGGAGCAGAAGTAGGCCATTCGGCCCATTGAGTCTGCTCTGCCATTCAATCACAGGCTGATCCAATTCTTCCAGTCATTCCCACTCCCCTGCTTTCACCCCATACTCTTTGACACCCTCGCTAATCAAGAACCTATCTATCTCTGCCTTAAATACACCCAGTGACTTGGCCTCCACAACTGTTCGTGGCAACAATTCCACAGATTTACCTCCCTCTGACTAAAGTAATTTCTCTGTTCTGAAAGGACATCCTTCAGTCCTGAAGTCGTGCCCTTTTGTCCGAGAATCCCCGACCATGGGAAATAACTTTGCCATATCTAATCTGTTCAGACCTTTTAACATTCTGAATGTTTCTATGAGATTCCCCCTCATTCTCCTGAACTCCGGGGAATACAGCCCAAGAGCTGCCAGACGTTCATCATATGGTAACCCTTTCATTCCTGGAATCATTCTCGTGAACTTTCTCTGAACCCTCTCCAATGTCAGTATATCCTTTCTAAAATAAGGAGCCCAAAACTGCACACAACACTCCAAGTGTGGTCTCACGAGTGCCTTATAGAGACTCAACATCACATCCCTGCTTTTATATTCTATACCTCTAGAAATGACTGCCAACATTGCCTTCTTCACAACCAACTCAACTGGCAAGTTAACCTTTCAGGTATCTTGCACAAGGACTCCCAAGTCCCTTTGCATCTCTGCATTTTGAATTCTCCCCCCATCTAAATAATAGTCTATTTCTTCCACCAAAGTGCATGACCATACACTTTCCAACAATGTATTTCATTTACCACGTCTTTGCCCATTGCCCTAAATTATCTAAGTCTCTCTGCAGGCTCTCTGTTTCCTCAACACTACCCTCTCCTTCACCAATCTTTGTATCATTGGCAAATTTAGCCACAAATCCATTAGTACCATAGTCCAAATCATTGACATACATCGTAAAAAGCAGCGGTCCCAACAACAACCCCTTTGGAACTCCACTGGTAACTAGCAGCCAGCCAGAATAGGATCACTTTATTCACACTCTCTATTTTCTGCCAACCAACCAATGCTCCACCCACGTTAATAACTTCCCTGTAATTCCATGGGCTCTTATCTTGCTAAGCAGCCTCATGTGCGGCACCTTGTTAAAGGCCTTCTGAAAATCCAAGTACACCACATCTACTGCATCTCCTTTGTTTACCCTGCTTGTAATTTCCTCAAAGAATTGAAGTAAGTTTGTCAGACAGGATTTTCCTTTCAGGAAACCAGGTTGGCTTTGGCCTATCTTGTCATGTGCCTCGAGGTACTCCGTAATCTCATGCCTCACAATTGATTCCATCAACTTCTCAATCACTGATGTCAGGCTAAAAGGTCTACAGTTTCCTTTCTGATGCCTCCCACCCTTCTTAAATAGTAGAGAAAGAGTTGATAGATTTTTGGATGTTAAGGGATAGGATTAGTACAGGCAAGTAGCACGTCAAAACAGATTCGCCATGATCTTACTTAATTGCCAGACTGGACACAAAGGGCCTTCTGCTTTCTGCTTCAGTATGGTATGGCTTCCAATCAATTTGCATTGTACTCACACTTCTAAATTTGTTAGCATTTTTGTTTGCCATTCCAGATATCAACCTAATAGAGGTTTTATGATCCAATTCTCCACAGCTAGTAGCAACTTGTGACACAGGACTTAACCTGAGAGCTAATGCAAGGTGCTAGACTCAAAACTGAGACATTCACATGGTAAAGTGATCAACACCAGCATCGTGAAGTAAGTATTTCAATAAGGAGAGAAAAATATTTCCTGCTGATCTTATTGGCCTTGGCTCACATGGAGCCAAGTCTATACCCTGATTAATTCTGATGCCAATGTATGCCATTCCTGTTGATAGAAAGTGGCAGGAAAGTGAAAAAAACACTACAGCTACTTTTCCTACATTCAGCTGTAGCTAGAAAGCAATTGGTTATACATCAGTTACAAATGAAATAAATAGCAAGACGTTTTGATCAAATTATTCATTCCTGTCCTGCCTACATCAAGTCCTTCACAACATCATTACCACTCGAAAAAGCTGCAAAATCTGCATTGAACGTTGAAGAAATTGCATTTTTTTTTGACAACTGTTTCTGTCTGGTGTTTGTGCTGTCAGAATTCACAACATGAGGCTAGTCAAGCGTGTTTCCAGCAGGAGATCATGGTTGCCAATATCAAGTATATCTCACCTCACATTCTGGAAGGCAAGATTAATGTGTGAAGGAATTGTACTTTCTTTTTCTTTTCAATTCTTAGTGTCAACCACAGGAAACAAAGCCTTTTTAGTCAATTAATGTTTGAAAACATTTACGGTTTTCTTTCTCTTTTTAGAATAAAAAATTGGCATAATTTAATCTCCATTTCTTAACATGTTCTGTTATTTCTACTTGTTTTATGGTGGCATCTGAACTAAAACCGTTTACTCTTTTCCTGTAAACTACTGACTCCATTGGGTGGCGGGGTGGAGATGCGTCTCTACCAAAGGAGGTGCAAGGCGTTTTTTTCCTCTGCTCGCCAGCAGGTCACCCTTGGGCAAGATGTAGCACCTGCTTAGCCCGCCGATCAGGGTCAAGTAAGGCTGTGGAAGCAGATGGTGGACAGTCATATGAACAGTTGGTGTATATCATAAGCCTTGGTTATGCAACCACTGTCACCAGGCAGACAATCTCTGAAGATAAAGGGCTGTGTTCACGCTTCTTGTAAAGACATTGCCCAGAAGAAAACAATGACAAACCACTTCTGTAAAAACATTTGCCAAGAACAATCATGGTCATGAAAAGACCATGATCACTGCGTCATGCGACATGACATGTAACAAAAGGATGGACTGATTTTAACTCATTTGGAAACTGGGAAATTTGAATTGTAGAACTAAGTTGAAACTTTATCCATAGAAGGAGTATGCAGACATACAAAAGAAATATGATACTCCAAGAATAATGTCACTGATAGTCATGCGACCTGCAAAATTATTGACATAATCATTATGAAAAAATATTTATAATTTATGTGTGTTCCTATTTTCAGGCATTTCAGATACAAGAACAAAATTTATGCCATTGTACATATAACTGGTATGACAATATTTACTTAATAAAATCTGCAGAACTTGCTTAGATGATTTATTTTATTTTACTTATGGATACAGCACAGTAACAGACTCTTCCAGCCTAGTGAGCCTGCGCCACCCGTTTACGCTCATGTAACCAATTAACCTACTAAGTGCACATCTTTGAAATGTGGGAGGAAACTCAGCACACAGCACAAACCCATGTGATCCCAGGGAGAACGCACAGGCACCTTACAGACAGTGGTGAGCTTGAACCCGGGTCACTGGCACTGTAGTAGTGTTACGCTATTCGCCACCTAAATAATATAACATTATGAAGTTGCTTTTCCTTTGCTCATGAATCAATCACCTTACTTGCACTGATTGACTAAATGGTCTTTTTCTATGCTGTAAGCCGCAGCAATTAATGGGTGCCATGGTAGCATAGTGGTTAGCACAACGCTATTATAGCTTGGGGCGTCGGAGTTTGGAGTTCAATTCCAGTGGCATCTGTAAGGAGTCAGTACATCCTCCCCATGGAATGTGTGGGTTTTATCTAGGTGCTAAGGTTTCATTCCGTATTTCAAAAATGTACATATTAGTAGGTTAATTGGTCATTTTAAATTGCCCCTTGATTAGGGTAGTTGAATTGTTCCTTGAATTGGGGGATTGCAGGACAGTGCAGCTCGAAGGGCCAATTTTGCACTGTATCTCAATGAATAAGTTAATGAATTAAGGTAGCTATGCAAAATCTTAATCTGATAATTTTCTGCATAAAAAAGTGATTAACCTGGAGAAGAAGAATTTCAGAGTTATACACTTTGATAGCAAATGAACCTTTGAACCTTTGAACTTCCAATGGCTCTGTCCAATAATTTACTGATCACTTCTTGTCAACTTCTGTCTAGCACTGGAGATGCTTAACCTTAGTCATTTATCACAACACACACAAAATGCTGGAGGAACTCAACAGGTTAGGCAGCTTCTTCCCCTCTGCCATCAGACTTCTGAATGAACACCAACTCATTATTCCTCCTTAGCACTATATAATTTATTTTGTAACTGAAACCTGGTTTATGTCTTTGCTCAGTATTGCTGCTGCAAACAAAAAGTTTCATGTCATATCAGGATGTGATAATAAACCTGATTCTGATACATTTCGGAATTAACAGAAGTAACAAATTCACAATGGCATTCACATTGTAAAGCTGATTGCAGTGTAATTCAACAGATGCAATTTTTCAAATCTTACTTCATCTATCAAATTAATTTCATTTAAACCAATATTAAAATAATTGCTGCAATTTATAATGGTTTAAAATTCAACACAACAGAAGACAATATCCCTTGATCAACATAACCATCCCTGATTTCAGTTCACAGTGCAGATGGAGAAGCATGTGACTTATTTCAAGAAATATACCGTATGTGATGCAGATTGTTAATTGACTTGCTATTGCTTTTTAAATATAAGCTAGGTTTCAGTTATTTTAATATCACTAAAGCACTGGGATTATAACCTATTGTTACTGTAATAACAACTAGCAGAACTGTGGCTTTCTCAATTTAAGTTATATGTGGGACAGCTTGCTTTAATAGATACAATGGCAACACTTTCACATATTCCTAACTTAAAAACAAAGGACCTTGCCTATACAGTACTGTGCAAACATCTTAGGCACATATACAGAGCTAGGGTGCCAAAGACTTTTGCACAGTTATTTCATATGTTGTCCTGCACCACTGCCGCAAAAGAAAATCCAAATGTCATGATATATGTGGATGATGATAAACCTGATTCTGATATTGGTCTCTATTGTGGATTGAGAGTGGGAAGGGGGCAGGGAGAGGGGAATCATGGTTGGGAAAAGGGGAAGGGACAGTGGAGGCAGCGGGAAGCACCAGAGAGGCATTCTGTAATGATCAATAAACCAGTAGTATGGAATCAAATGACCTTGCCTGATGTTTTGGAGCTGGGTGTGTTTGCACCCATGCCACCCCTCCATCCCAGGCATTCCTTCTCTGCCATCTGACCCACACCCCTCCCTGTGGTGCTCCATCCTCACCATTCTCAACATCCTTTGCCCCCACCAGATTTACGAACGCACTCTCCACTCCACATTGACAAATGCCATAGCTAAAACTTTATATAAAGAAAATGGAGTATCGAATCTACTATTTTTCATGTTTTTCCTGAGAGAAATCCAAAAGGAAAAGCCATGAAGAGATCAATCCAAAAGATCTGCTTCAAATCAAATCATCAGAATTCTTAGCACTATATAAATCACAGTTTATACTTAGTTGTATAACTCCAAAGGAATTCTTAATAACTGTTGGACCTGATGTCATTTATTGAGCCACTGGAGCAAGTGTACTTTCAATTAAGGCCCATGGGCATATTACAAGATCATGGACTAGGGACAGACCATTTAGCCTCATGGCCTGTCTACCATTCAGTGAGATCATGGCTGCTCAGTGACTGAATTTCATATACTAGTCTTTGCGCCACTTGCCAATTTTGTTTTAATTTGCAAATATCTAAGTACAAACTTACATATCATCAGTCGTTCCTTTTGGAAGAATATTACAAGCATAGCGATGTGCCATAGTATTACCTAAACATATTCTGGCAAGGCCTGGCTTTAAATTTTAGATCATACTCTCAACTTCTAAAGTACACTCAAAAAATGTCATTATCTATTCAAAAAATACTCTGCAGATGCTGGGGTCAAAGCAACACTCACAACACGCTGAAGGAACTCAGCATTGGGCAGCATCCGTGGAAACGATGAGTCGGCATTTTGGGCTGGAACCCTTCGTCAGGACTGAAGAGGGAAGGGGCAGAGGCCCTATAAAGAAGGTGGGGGGAGAGTGGGAAGGAGAAGGCTGGTAGGTTCCAGGTGAAAAACCAGTAAGGGGAGGGGGGAAGCAGGGAGGTGATAGGCAGGAAAGGTGAAGAAGGAATAGGGGAAAACACAATGGGTAGTAGAAGGAGGCGGAACCAAGAGGGAGGAGGTAGGCAGCTGGGGGAGGAGGCAGAGTGAAATAGGGATAGAGGAAGGGAGGGGGAGGGAATTACCGGAAGTTGGAGAATATGTTCATACCAAGGGGCTGGAGACTACCTAGACTGTATATGAGGTGTTGCTCCTCCAACCTGAGTTTAGCCTCATCATGGCAGTAGAGGAGGCCACATATGGACATATCTGAATGGGAATGGGAAGCAGAGTTGAAGTGGGTGGCTACTGGGAGATCTTGTTTGTTTTGGCGGACGGAGCGGAGGTGCTCGACGAAGCAGTCCCCCAATCTGTGTCAGGTTTCACCGATGTAGAGGAGGCTGCACCGGGAGCACTGGATGCAATAGATGACCCCAACAGACTCACAAGTGAAGTGTTGCCTCACCTGGAAGGACTGTTTGGGGCCCTGAATGGTGGCAAGAGAGGAGGTGTAGGGACAGGTGTAGCACTTACAGGGACAAGTGCCAGGTGGGAGATCCGTGGGAAGGGACGTGTGGATCAGGGAGTCGCGGAGGGACCGATCCCTGCGGAAAGCGGAGAGGGGTGGAGAGGGACAGGATGTGCTTGGTGGGGTCCTGTTGGAACGGATGCAGCCTGACCTGCTGAGTTCCTCCAGGGTGTTGAGAGTGTCATTATCTATTTACATTTCCTTCTAAAATTTAAAAAAAACTGAATCAGATTACTTCACTATCAGTCAAATATCATAAAATGCAAATATAATTCCAACAATTTCATCTGATAACTCTTGGAGTACAGATGTTATTGACACTGCTATTTTCCTTTAGGGTGTGGTGCCCAGATCTGATCATACTTTTCCAAGTCTGGCTTAACTAAAGGTTTGTAGAACTCTAGCTGAACTCCAACCCCTTTGTAATCCATATTTGTTGATTAGTTTTTGTACTGGCCCTTGAGATTTTAATGAGCTTTATATACAGATCTGCAAGTCTATTGGCATCTGGTATTTAATCAGGTTTAAAGATTTATCCTCTTTAGGCCTGAGTCAGATACCATTATCATATTTATCAGCTTCCTTATTTACTTCAAACTTTTAAAATGATCTGGCAATATAACACTTTCAGCTGCTTTCCTTACGATAAAGATTATTTTACTTTTAGTGTTAAACACAGATACGTGGGTTTTTATTTCAACATCTATGTTCTTCATAAATATGGTAAATAATTATGGTCCAACACAAATACTTGTGGTACATCTCTAGTCATAGCCTACTAATTTGAGTATCTGAGTATTCTAGTTAATATTTTAACTCAGTCAATGATTTACTTCCAATTTCTTAAATTCAGCAAATCCAAGGGATTTTATCAAGTGAATTCTTGAAATTAACATAATTAACATCTTTATCCCTCTGTCATCTCTTCAAAAAATGGTATTCTTTACAAATCTATTGTACCTTACTGATCATCTGAAAAATTTGTATGGTTCAATATTCAAAGAATAGTTATTACCAGAGTACTTATATGTCGCCACCTACATCCCTGAGATTCATTTTCTTGCAGGTGTACTCAATAATTCCAAAATAGAATAATAACCAGAATAGAATCAATGAGATATTGTGGGAACATTTCAATGATGGGGTAAGTGAAGTTGAGTGAAGTTATCCCCCTCATTAGTTGAAGAGCCTGTTGGTTGAGGGGAAATAACTGAATTTGTTGGGGTGAATCCTGAGGCGTCTGTACCTTCTTCCTGATGTCAGCAGTGAGTAGACAACATGTCCTGGGTAGGTGGGGGTCCCTGATGATGAATGCTGCTTTCCTGCAACAACACTCCATGTAGATGAACTCAGTCGTAGGGAGGGATTTGCCCGTGATGAACTGGGTCGCATCCACTACTTTTTGCAGGATTTTCCATTCAAGGGCCTTGGTGTTTCCATACCAAGCTGTGATGCAACCAGTCAATATACTCTTGACTACATAATTACAGAAGTTTGTCAAAGTTTTAGATGTATGTCGTGCCAAATCTTTGCAAACTCCTAAGGACATAGAGGCATTGCCATGAGTGCACTTACATACTGGGCCCACGGAAGGTCCTCTGAAATAATAACACCGAGGAACTTATAGTTGCTACCCTCTCCACCTGTGAATTCAGTCACTCTATCCTTAACTCTAGTCAAGTTCATTCCCCAATCATAATGTCTGGCTGCCTCATGTAGAATTCCCTTTTTTTTTCTCTTTCTTACCTATGAAAAGCAGAATGACATATCCATTTTTCCAAACTAATAGTACATTCCCTAGCCAAGAAAACAGTAAGATTCTTAACTACTGATGAACTTGTTTTTCAAATGTTGTTCAATAATGGCATGAGTTTCTCCATATTGCGATTCAGCTCGCAATAACCTTGCTGATCTCTGTCACTAATTCAGATCAGGTTTCCCAGGATTATCCAGTATTCAAATTTTTTCCTCTGTGGACGTGATTAGTGCAAAGTAATTATTTCAACAAGCCTGCTGTTACCTTCCTTCCATTTACAGTTTAATTATGGTCGGGCCCACTTTGCTCCTGAATTTCAAAACTTCAAACATCTTTTGAATTGATTCCGATATCTCTTACAATTTGTTTTCCTACCTCCTTATTTGACATCGTAAATCAGTGAGTTGTTTGCTATGTCTCCCCTCTCGCTGTGAAACGGGAACTTCTCTTTTTTGCGTATTAGGAAGAGAGAGAGCGTGTGATATGTTAAATTATTGGGTGAACAAGCAGTTTTTGGGGTACTGCGTCTGTGTCGTTATTGATGCTCTGATTCACGCTTCAGTGGTCGGTGGGGAGTACTGATGCTTTTTTGCTGGTGGGGGTGGGGGGGGGGGTTGTTGCCCTGCTACTGCTTGTGTGTGGGAGAGGGAGTTGTGGGCTGCTTTGGGGTTCTAACATTTTAACTGTCATTCATTCTTTGGGGCACTTCTCTGTTTTTGTGGATGTCTGCAAAGAAAAACATCTCATGATATATATTGTATACATTTCTCTGACATTAAATGCACTTTTTGCTCCTTTCTGATTAAATTCAACTGCCTATGAAGGATAGAATTTAATAAAGCATCAGCTGTAAATGATAAAATTCCCCATAGTTAATCTTGCTGTCAGTATAGACCACAAAAACAAATGAGCTACAGCTCTAGTAAAAGCTGAATATAGATATCATTTCCTATCAACTATCTTCTCAGTTCCCTTTGCTATTCACAATTTATGCTAACGAATTAGATCAAAAGATAAAGTGTAATACATCCACCTTTGCTGATTGCGAAGTGCTAGATGGAAAAATAGGTTACAAGAAGAACACAAAGTGTGCGGAGGACTATTGACAAGTCAAGCATGCAGAGAAAAAATTGGCAGATGGAATATATTTTAAGAAAATGTGAGATAATGCACTTTGGTCAGAAGAGCAGAAAAAAAAGCATTCTTTTTCTTTAACAGTCACTTAATAATCTTGATCATCTGGTCCAAAAGACACAGAGATCATCCACGTAATTAGGAATTGCTGGGGCCCGAGCTCAGGTATTTCAGATAACAGAACGGTGAGCTTGTAATGACTGTGTCCCGTTGTTCAGGTATTTATTACATTAGACAATCCAGGGACTAGAGACTTTTCAATGAGTCTAATTATGTGTGATTTCTGTTGCTGACTCACGGGATACAATTTAACGTGGGTGCACTAGTGAGTTTGCTTGCAGGTAAGAGTCAAAATGCTGAAAAGATGTGAAAGCATCAAGAAGCCAGCTTTAGCTCTCAGCTTCCAAGGCTCATTCCAGTTTGCCCAGCACAATCTCTCAGTAGAGGAAAGCTGTCAATTTCAGCAAGATAATCACTCAATTAGAGCAATGGTGACATTGATTCCCGAGTTTAACTTCAGCTGCGTGCATCTACTGGGCATCCTGGAAGTGACCAGTTAAAGTTAGATGAGACTACCAGGGCAACTGAATGGAGCTGAAGTCCTCACAGGGAAATATGTCATTAAATACTGACTATCTTAATCTGCTTCTTTGCCAGATTTTATTCACAGTATTTGTGCTGACTGGTTGCTTTATGTACTTTTGATTGAAGTCTTTAGAGGCCTTTGGCATACTTTAGAGGCTTGCTGCTTGGATCTACAGATTGTTGGTCCGATCAGCAAGGTTCTGGGTGTGCTGTCTTATTTTGGACCAAGACGTCAAGCAGCCACACCAGCAGCAGGAAACAGTACAGCCTGCTCATCATGGACCTGTATCTCCAGAGGTCGGAGAGCACACCAGAGAGGTGCTGCTCAATAAAGCCAATTCTTGACACAGTCTAAAATGTCTCACCTCTCAAAGTCCAACCCTACACGCCCGTCATGAGAGGTGGAAATGGGTAAGGCCAGCCAACAGAGCTCTGCTGAAGCTGTATAGGCCAATCCCCTGTACAGTAGGTACAATGAATGGATTGTAGAAATATTGATGAACTCCAACCATTTGGACGATGGACATGGGAGGTCATTGATGGCCTATGCTTCACTGGGAGCTAAGGGCCCAAGAAGAAGAAGAAATGCCCCATATCCAATTCAACCTAGCCACTCCTAATCAACACTTTACATTCAGTCTTGTTTCAAGTACCTTAATGACAATTACAGGTATAACAGTCATTAGATTGTCTTTAAAATAGTGCAAAGCATGCTGGCCTATGTAGTTGGTGTAGATCTGAAAAGCATAACCATGCCTCTGCTGAACAAGTAGACCATAAAGTGCCAGAACCTTAGCATCTCAGATGGCCGAGCCCATAGCATTGGGAGTTGACAAATATTTGCAACTTGCTGGAACAAGGTCAACTGTCAACTTCTATCCTTATGGCTAAAGGGATTAGGAGGTATGGAGGGAAGGCTGGTACAGGGTTCTGAGTTGGATGATCAGCCATGATCATACTGAATGGCGGTGTAGGCTTGAAGGGCCGAATGGCCTACTCCTGCACATATTTTCTATGTTTCTACGTTTCTAACGCAATATCAACGAGGAACTGGATTCCTACTTGCCTATTTGACAGTTCTGAAGAGGAGAAAAAGAGCAAGAATATACAATGCATCACACCGCTGCCCGGGATGCCCTCATAAGTGCAAGATTCACCTATACTCCACCAATGCAAGCATCTGACAATCGCTTACAAAAGCCATTTTAACCACACAACTGACAAGCTACGAGTTGAAAATGAGCAAAATGAGCAAAAATATGTGGCACAAGTAGAAAAATGAAATATATCAGTCACACAGGGTAGAGAAAAAAAATGTGTGCACACCTTTGTGCAAATATAAATTTTTACTCTTTGCCTTTTAGCACTTTGTCTTGTTCAGCAGAAGCAGAGGGTTGTTGGATCCCTGCTCTGACTGCTATGATGGCTTTGGAGAACATCTGTTAAGGTCTGGTAAACCTGTACTTGACATTCAGGATACTAGAACAGGAAGCTGAATGTAGATAATTGATTGGGAGTGGGCAGATTGGGGAAAAGCAAGTAGGATGTGGGAATGATTTGAGCTGAGTGGCCAATTCTAAACCTTTTCCTTATTTACTAGACACCTTCTCAGCCTCACATTTAGTTGCAGATCAGTTGGATAATGGAAAATTGTGCCAAGAGTACTATTCTGCCTAATTAATATTGTACTCATATGAACAACATGCAACCCACATTTTAAAGTCTGCATGGACTTGTCTAATTCCGGCACAATGCTCTATGCATTTATCCAAGCAAATATCACCATATAAGAATACCATTCATGCATGAGATGGACGTCTCCTTCTGGTATGCATGGTACACAGATAGAACTGCTGGAGAAGAGGGATGCTCATGTGAGAATGCTATTCCTGGACTACAGTTCAGCATTCAACACCATAATTCCATCCAGGCTTGACAGGAAGCTCAGAGACCTCGGCCTTGACCTTGCATTGTGCAACTGGATTCTTGACTTCCTCTCAGATCGCTGTCAGGTGGTAAGAATAGGCTCTCTCACCTCCACCCCTCTGACTCTCAACAGAAGAGACTCTCAGGGCTGTGTACTAGGTCCCACCCCCCTTTACTCCCTGTATACTCATGACTGTGTCACCACCTACAGCAGTGGTCCCCAACCACCGGGCTGTGGACCGGTACCGGGCGGCAAAGCCTGTGCCTCCGGGCCGTGAGGAAACGATATGATTTGGCGATACCAGTCAGTTGCACCTTTCCTCATTCCATGTCACGCCCACTGTTGAACTTGAACGCACGCGAGGTCATTATGTACGCGTCATCCATGTCAGCGCGGGAGGAAGATCAACTCCTCAAGCTTGCAAATGACGGCGGGCTGAAAAGTATGTTTGACATAACATCTCTGCCAGCACTCTGGATCAAAGTCAAGGCTAAATATCCTGAGATAGCCACAAAAGCACTGAAAACGTTGCTTCCATTTCCAACATATCTCTGTGAAGCAGGGTTTTCTGCAATGAAAGGAACAAAAACTAAATTGTGGAATAGACTGGACATAAGGAACCCCTTCGAGTATCACTGTCTCCCATCACCCGTCGATGGGACCGTCTTGTTGCAGGAAAACAAGCCCAGGGCTCCTCACTGATTCAGCGATATTGGTGTGTAGCAATGATTTTACATGTTCATACGGGGAAAATATGTGCTGTGTGTTTAATATCCAAATGTTACTTAAAATGTTATGATGCTATTGACTTATGAGTGACTTATAATTGACTTATCACTATATTCATGCGAGGGAAATATGCGGTGTTTTTAATATTAAATTCATTAGATAAAACCTTCTAGAAACAAAATTGAGTGTATTAGCCACTTATAAGTGACTTATAGTTGATTTATCACCTATATTCCGGTCGTGATTAACACCACATCCCCCGCCCGCCCCCCCCCCCCCAGGGTTGCTAACTGTCCCATATAAGCCGGGACATCCCGTATATTGGGCTAAATTGGTTTGTCCCATATGGGACTGAGCTTGTCCCGTATTTCCCCCGCTAAGGTAGAAATGGAAGAAGCAATTACCATTAATTTATATGGGAAAAATTTTTGAGCGTTCCCAAAAAATAACCTACCAAATCATACCAAATAACACATAAAAACTAAAATAACACTAACATATAGTAAAAGCAGGAATGATATGATAAATACACAGGATATATAATGCAGAAATAATGTATGTACGGTGTAGTTTCACTGAACAGAATCGCCAAAAACGATTTGTAGAAAAAAATCGGCACGTACATGTCACACACGCGCACACAGGTGCCCGCACAAGGCTTCATGGTCATGGTAGTCTTTATCGAGGTAAACACAACGTATGTGACTGCTACTCTTGTCCGTTGGCAACCCTACTGCCCCGCCCCCGCTCGGCCGGTCCGCAAGAATATTGTCAATATTAAACCGGTCCGCGGTGCAAAAAAAGTTGGGGAACACTGACCTACAGCTCTAATCTGCTAACTAAATTTGCCGACAACACTATATTGATTGGCCTAATCTCAAACAACAACGGGGTGGCCTACAGGGAAGAAGTCATCTCTCTGACACAGTGGTGTCAAGAAAACAACCTCTCCCTCAATGTCACAAAAACAAAGGAGCTGGTAGTGGATTACAGGAGGAATGGAGACATTCCTATTGTCATCAATGGATTTGGGGTGAGACAATAAACAGCTTTAAGTTCCTTGGCATCCACATCTCATGGTCTGAACACACCAGCTGTATGGTGAAAAAGACACAACAACATCTCTTTCACCTCAGACAGTTGAGGAAGCTTGGTATGGGTCCCCAGATCCTGAGAACTTTTTACAGGGGTACAATTGAGAGCATCCTGACTGACTGCATCACTGCCTGGTATGGAAACTGTACCTCCATTAATTGCAGAATTCTGCAGAGAGTGGTGCAGACAGTCCAGCACATCTGTAGTTGTGAACTTCCCATGATTCGTGACATTTACAAAGACAGGCATGAAAAAAGTGCCCAAAGGATCAATGGGGACCCACGTCACCCCAACCACAATCTATTCTAGATGCTACCATCCAGGAAATGGTACCGCAGCATAAAAGCCAGGACCAACAGGCTGCAGGACAACTTCTTCCATCAGGCCATCGGACTGATTAACTCACACTGATTTGAGTATATTTCTGTTATATTGACTGTTTTATTTATTATAATTTATTATAACTTACTAAGATTGCACATTGTACATTTAGACAGAGGTGTAATGTAAAAATATTTACTCCTCATGTATGTGAAGGATGTAAGGAATAAAGTCAATTCAATTCCATTCAATTCAATTCAATTCAGTTCACTGTTCAGGTTTTACAGTGCTCAGCAATGAAAGTAACCTTCAGAATTTGAATGGTGTTTGCCATATTGCTGCCTTATGTTTGATGTTATTACCAGGTAATCTGAAGGTTTCCAATGGTAGAGATTAAAGCTCTGCTGATCTCCAATGCCTCATTTTCTGAAGCTGCTGAACGGCTGATTTCAACACAATAGAGTGTTACTGAAGCTTTGACACAGCCACTGGAGTGATGGCTTACATGGTTGTGTATGCCCAGGAGAGACACATTGGCATCGGTGTGCTCCACTGGAGTGCCAGGGTTGTGGTGTGGTGCTCGAGCTGAAGTTGATGCTGCCCCCCAGTGTTTACTTGGCAGAAGACAAGTTTATTGTGTTCAACGGCAAACTGTTGCAGCATTCATGGACTCAGGGTGTTGGACTATATATATTTTTTGTATGACCATATTTTGCTGGTATCTTATGTATGCTTCCTATCTTAAATATGCTATAGGTGCCTTATGCTGTGTTTGACACTGTGTTTTGCACCTTGGCCCCAGAGTAATGCAGTTCTGTTTCCCTGTATTCAAGGGTATTCATGTATGGAAGAATGACAATTAAATTTGAACTTGAACTTGACATCTTCAATCCACGTTACTGCACACATGTGCATAAAAATCTAGTCTGAGGGAACTGCTATATGTATTACAGAGGTATGCAAAGGTATCATCAGCTGCTAAAAATTAGATGAAAAAACAGATTGGGAATTTTTCAGGGTGGCTGATGATTCAAGGCTCAGTGGAAAAAAATCTGTGAGGAGAAAACAAAAAGGCTGCAATGCATACAAATAGGTGAAAGAATTGCCAACAGAGTATCACATGGGTATGCTGTGCTCGATATGAAAAAAAATGCAGATTTTTTTAAACAATGGAAAACTAGTGTACATGTAAACATTGACTGTCAACTCACACACATAAATGAATTACGCAAATACAACAAGCAATATGGAAGCTAATTGAATGTTCATGTGCTAATCTTTATTAGAAAGGTTTGAAGTATTAAAGTAAGTGGGGGTGGGGAGAATGGGTTTGTTCACCACAGGGTTTTGGTGAGACCTCTTGTGGAGACTAACTTTCAAAGGCTGAGAAAACAGTTTTTGGACTTGGAGCCAGCAGCAGTCGATTTTCAAGACCGGTTCCTCAGATTAGGTGGTGTCTCCTGTTAAGAATGATTGAGGAAGCTGGACCTGTGCTAATTAGAATTTAGAAGAATGAACAATGATCTATTGAAATACATCAGCTGCACTGAGAGATAAAGCAGTTGTTGAAAAAATCATTTCTGTTCAGTGGAGAGTCAAGAACCAGGAGCATAGTCTAAGGAAAAGCAAATGGGCATTTAGGATGAGAAAGATAGAACTCCTTCAAATTCTATACTTCCGAAGGCTCAGAATGCTCTATGGTTGACAATATTCATGCTGAGACTGATCAATTTTTGGATACTAAGTGAATCGGAGGATAAAGAATAGAGGCAAAAAGTTTAAGAAGGAATTTTTCAAAATAACAGGGCTGAAGAAGCAATTGACTGAAGGTTTTTTCCTTCCTCAGCCCTTTGCCTCTTCTACCTAACACCTTGCATCTTTTCATATCATTCCCTTCTCGCCCAGTCCCCACCTTCCTACCTCCCACTCTCGTCTGAAATCAACAGCTCATGCTCATCCCCCTCTGCTCCCACCCTTTTATTCTGGATTCTGCTCCTTTTCTTTCCAATCCTGAAGAGGGTCTTAGATCAAAATGTCAACTGTTCATTTCAAAGTTCAAAGTAAATTTATTATCAAAGATTCACTTTCTTGTGGGCATTCACAGTAAATACAACAGACACAATAGAATTGATGAAAGACTGCCCTAACAGGACATCTATGTTCAAAATGAATACTTCCTCAATGAATACATCTCTTCAGTATTAACCATTGAGTGGAAACTTGATGATGGTGAGGACAATATGAGTGAGGTTGATGTTCTGGAGCATGTTGATACTAAGGGAGAGGACATGCTGGAGTTGTTAAAATACATTAGGACGGATAAGTCCCTGGGGCTTGACGGAATATTCCCTAGGCTGCTCCATGAGGTGAGGGAAGAGATTGCGCAGCCCCTGGTGAGGATCTTTATGTCTTCGTTGTCCACGGGAATGGTACCGGAGGACTGGAGGAAGGCGAATGTTGTCCCCTTGTTCAAAAAAGGTAGTAGGGATAGTCCAAGTAATTATAGACCAGTGAGCCTTACATCTGTGGTGGGAAAGCTGTTGGAAAAGGTTCTTAGAGATAGGATCTATGGGCATTTAGAGAATCACGGTCTGATCAGGGACAGTCAGCATGGCTTTGTGAAGGGCAGATCATGTCTAACAAGCCTGATAGAGTTCTTTGAGGAGGTGACCAGGCATATAGATGAGGGTAGTGCAGTGGATGTGATCTATATGGATTTTAGTAAGGCACTTGACAAGGTTCCACACGGTAGGCTTATTCAGAAAGTCAGAAGGCATGGGATCCAAGGAAGTTTGGCCAGGTGGATTCAGAGTTGGCTTGCTTGCAGAAGGCAGAGGGTCATGGTGGAGGGAGTACATTCAGATTGGAGGATTGTGACTAGTGGTGTCTCACAAGGATCTGTTCTGGGACCTCTACTTTTCGTGATTTTTATTAACAACCTGGATGTGGGGGTAGAAGGGTGGGTTGGCAAGTTTGCAGACGACACAAAGGTTGGTGGTGTTGTAGTTAGTGTAGAGGATTGTGGAAGATTGCAGAGAAACATTGATGGATGCAGAAGTGGGCTGAGAAGTGGCAGATGGAGTTCAACCCAGAGAAGTGTGAGGTAGTACACTTTAGAAGGACAAACTCCAAGGCAGAGTACAAAGTAAATGGCAGGATACTTGGTAGTGTGGAGGAGCAGAGGGATCTGGGGGTACATGTCCACAGATCCCTGAAAGTTGCCTCACAGGTAGATAGGGTAGTTAAGAAAGCTTATGGGGTGTTAGCTTTCATAAGTCGAGGGATAGAGTTTAAGAGTCGTGATGTAATGATGCAGCTCTATAAAATTCTGGTTAGGCCACAATTGGAGTACTGTGTCCAGTTCTGGTCGCCTCACTATAGGAAGGATGTGGAAGCATTGGAAAGGGTACAGAGGAGATTTACCAGGATGCTGCCTGGTTTAGAGAGTATGCATTATGATCAGAGATTAAGGGAGCTAGGGGTTTACTCTTTGGAGAGAATGAGGATGAGAGGAGACATGATAGAGGTGTACAAGATAATAAGAGGAATAGATAGAGTGGATAGCCAGCGGCTCCTTCCCAGGGCACCACTTCTGAATACAAGAGGACATGGCCTTAAGGTAAGGGGTGGGAAGTTCAAGGGGGATATTAGAGGAAAGTTTTTTACTCAGAGAGTGGTTGGTGCGTGGAATGCACTGCCTGAGTCAGTGGTGGAGGCAGATACACTCGTGAAGTTTAACAGACTACTAGACAGGTATATGGAGGAATTTAAGGTGGGGACTTATATGGGAGGCAGAGTTTGAGGATTGGCACAATATTGTGGGCTGAAGGGCCTGTAGTGTGCTGTACTATTCTATGTTCTATGTAAAAGACAACAAACTGCAAATATAAAAAGAATGAGGGGAAAAAAGAATAATAATAACAGTAAATAAATAAGCGATAAATATCGAGAACATGAGATGTAGAGTTCTGGGAGGTGTGGGTATAGTTCAGTGATGTGACAAATGAAGTTATCCCTAATGATTGAAGAGCTTGATGGTTACAGTGTAATAACTGTCCTGAACCTGGTGGTGTGGGTCCTGTTGATGTTGTTGCCAATCAGGGGTCTGCAAGTGAGGAAATCAAAGATCCAGTTGCACAAGGAGGTACTGAGGCCAAGTTCTTGAAGCTTATTGATTAGTTTTGAGGGGATGATAGTATTGAATGATGAGCTGTAGTCAATGAAAAGCATCCTGAAGCATGCATCTTCGTAGCCCAGATGTTCCAGCGTTGAGTGAAGAACAAATGAAGTGGCATCTGCTGTTGACCTGTTGTTGGGGATCCAAGTCACTTCTCACACAGCAGTTGATGTGTTTCATCACCAACCTCTCAGAGTACTTCATTACTCTGGTTGCAAGTGCTACTGGATGATAGCCATTGAGACAGGTTAGCACATTCTTCTTAGGCACTGGTATAATTGAAACCTATTTGAAGCTGGTGGGTACCTCAGACTGTCTCGTTTCCCTCCATAGATGCTGCCTGACCTGCTGAGTTGGAAATATGTGAGATTTACTTTTAGATATGAAATAGATCAACTAGATAGAAGATAAAAAGTTTAGTTTGAAAATTCAGTTAACTGACGTTTGACCAAACTTTAGAATTCTATTCTACAGAAGAGTGCACGTGTTCAGCTACTGAGTAGAGACTGATGAGTTTTTGGACCTTTTTCCACTATTATGCCAAAACTGAAAGAATATTAAATCTATATCTATCCAATGAGCTTTCAAGTTTAACGTTACATTTGTATGCTTGTTTATCAGTGTGGATGGAGGCCTGGATAAATGTGCCTTTTAAAAAGATTTTTCCTTGAAGTCATTGGCTGTGGTCAGCAAATGATCCCTTCAAAGTACAGTGTGAACTACAGCACAAATACAAGCCTGGAAAGTAATGTAAATCAATCTCACACAGACATGCTTTACATTGATGGCAAAAAGTTAAATATCATAGCAATTCTGACAAATCCCACCAATCTATCCGTCCTGTGTTATGGAGGAAGATGCAATGGTTAGAGTTACTATGGTCGAAAAGATTTATTGGCATACACCAAAGAAATGTTGACCAGGAAGAACATTTTACACACACTGTCCTCTCTTAACTCTACCAACAGCATCTTTTTAATCAATTATACTGGCCTTTCTGCCACATAACGTTTTAATTAACTATGCCCCAAAATATTTAATAAAACATATTGTTGAAACTTATCTAGCAAAATTCTTCATCACTGGCAGTGAACCAGAACCTTAACCATTTCAAATTAATTTCCGCGGCCATTAATTTTGAAGCTAATCTAGCTGTATTTCACTACATGTAGCCTTAAGGATAAATTTATAGCAATAATAAAAAAAAAGGCATTTAAAGAAAATGCATGGCATACCCGTGATGCATTCACCTCTGTAACAAATATTGCAGGCTTTATTTTTGAATATTGTAGAACCTTGGTACAGTCTATTTTTATTAAATCTTAAATCCCTCTGCACCCAATTCCATGATTCCAACATAGATCTATATTCTGATGTCTGTCTCAGTCACTGACGTGTGCAGAAACCTAAAAACAGCTGAGGGGATATTGCACTGAAATGTTGTTTCTCTGGCCCCTAAGGTTTCCTTTCACGCTAATCATATTTTACTTTCAGAATGAGTTAGGTATCATTTGACAGCTCTGCCCTAGACATTACTTATCCAGGCAGATAAACACCCTGGAAAATTCTTGACATACACAATCCATGACCTCAAATGCATCAGACTGTCAGCTATCACAAACAAAAAGATGCATTTAAAATGCCTAAAACTGGTTCTTCATGTATACATAAACCTGAATCAGAGTTCAAACTTCAAACTAAATTTACTATATATATATATATACACACACATACACACACACACACACACACACACACACACACACACACACACACACACACACACATACATGTATGTCATCCTATACAACCGATCAGTGCCGATTTCCGATTGCATTGTCTCTGATCTGGGCTGACAATTACGTGTCAGGCAGCATCTAATTAATTAGCATGTTTATTTCAGCTTTTTTCTTAAAGATGTGCTGTGTGCCTCCCGGCTACCGCTGTATTCTCCGTGAATCTCAGGGTAGTGGGATACTAGGGTGTCATCTCGTCGTCTGTTTCCATTAGAACAGGCAGCTCATCTTCTCCTATGACTGCCTGCCTCGATGGAGAAGGTTGAGGTTTGTCGTCTGCTGTGGTTGATGCAGAAGGCTTGCTTGACTGCTGAGCCTCGAGCATTTTTCTATCATACAGTTCTTTGTAAGGACTCAAACCATCCTGCAAATATCCCCTAAACCTACGTACCCTTTCAAAATAAAGTTGTACTTTATCATTGCAGTGAAAATTTTACGCAGTTGCTTCACTTTCAGTTCCTGGACGACTTCACTTTTGGTCCGTTCGCTACTGCATTCAGTTTCAATTGTTATCCTTTCCTCTTCCAATTGCATCATCTCTTTATCTATCAGTTCTTGGTCATGGAATGCCAAAACCTCTTCAACATCATCTTCGTCAGCTTCCACAAGCCAAACTCACTTAGTCCTTACTTTGTTCACCACGATTGAAACGCTTAATTATGTCTAGTTTTACACAAAGTGTAACACTGTTACGAGCTCTTTTAGGTTTTTCCAATATCTTAGAACTCATCTTGCAAACGGCTGCTCACAGGCACGTGTTTAAGCAATGCCGGCGAGAATGCAGTTCCGAATCCGGCGGAGAGCAGCTGCTCGGGGCGCGCGCTGCCTTTTATCGCGCGCTGATTTTTTTGCGCACTGATTTTCCCCGCGTACTGCTTTTCTTTCGTAGCAGTGAAAACACCTTCTGAAAGCGAAAACAGGGTACTAATGTAGGTCTTTCGTAACAGTGAGGTTTCGTAAAGCGAACGTTCGAAAAGCGGGGGACACCTGTAACTACAAGAAACACAATGGAATCAATGAACGATCACACTCAAAATGACAGACAACAACAAATGTGGAAGGAAAACCAACAAACGGTGAAAATACAAAAAGAAAGAGAAAAAAATCAATAAATAAGCATTATATATCGAGAACATGAGTTGAAGAGACCTAGAAAGTGAGTCCATAGGTTGTAGGAACAGTTCAGTGATGGGGTGAGTGAAGTTGAGTGAAGTTATCCCCACTGGTTCAAGAGCCCGATGGCTGAAGGGAGCTAACTGCTCCTGAACCTGGTAGCGCAGGTCTTGAGGCTCCTGTACCTTCTTCCTGATGGCAGCAGCAAGAAAAGAGCATGGATGGATTGTGGGGCTCTTTGATGATGGATGCTGCTTTCCTGTGACAGCACTCTGTGATTGACCTGGCCATATCCACTAGTTTCTGTGGGCATTTCCAAACAGGGACATTGGCGTTTCCATACCAGTCAATACACTTTTCAATACATATCCATAGACGTTTGTCAAAACTTTAGATGATATACGAAATTTTGCAAGCTTCTTACAAAGTAGAGCTGCTGTCATGCATTGAGTGAGAGGATGTTGCTGTTGTGACACCACCCAGCCAAATTTTCAATGTCCGTCCTATGTGCTGATTCATCACACCCTTTGATTCGGCCAATGATAGTGGTGTCATTGACAAACTTAAATATGGCATTGGGGCTACTATTGTCAATATTATAATAGGAAATTATTTTTCTCTGTGAGGATTGATGCTGATGGAATGTATTATATTTGTTTTGTGCTTATAGACAACAAAACCTGATGTCTGAACCTGAATTTAATGATATCTGCAAAATATGCACTTAGCATTTTAAAATTATGAGCCATTCTGTTTTGAAAACTTAACTTCTGCTGACCAGACATTTCATCTTTCTTTTCCAGGATATTGCAAAAGTGGGTCACTTCATTCATTTAAGGTATACCCCTTTCTGCTTTTTTTTTACAAATGACATTAACATTAAAGTAAGACATTTATTAGGGTATGTTTTCCTCTGCCTTGTGAGATAATCACTCCTTCGGCAGTTTGAACGGGGCACGACTGCGCAAGCGCGTGAAGGTCAGCCTGAGAGAACAGCGGGAGAGTTTAAAAAGCGAGCAGATTAATGGAGCGGGTGTCGTAGGAGCGGGCGACGGAGAAGTGGGAGACAAGAGTAGGAAGGAAAGGCCGGGCAAGCTCCTTTAATTAATCTAATTAACTTAGAAGTAGGTAACGGAGGCAGCAGTTAGGACAGTCGAGTGCTCCGTATGCAGTATGTGGGAAGTCAGGCGAGCACAATTGTCCCTGATGACTACACCTGTAAAAGGTACATCCAGCTGCTGCTCCTGACAAACCAAGTCAGGGAACTGGAGCTCGAGATGGATGAGCTTCGGATCATTCGTGAGGCAGAGGCAGAAATAAACAGGAGTTACAGGGAGATAGTCACCCCAAAAAGTCAGGAGACAGGGTGACTTGTCAGGAGAGGGAAGGAGAATAGACAGAATTAGCAGAGCACCCCTGTGGCCGTTCCCTTCAATAATAAGTATACAGTTTTGGATACTGTTGGTGGGGATGACTTACCAGGGACAAGCTGCAGTGGTTGCATCTCTGGCACCGAGACTGGACCCTCAGCTCGGAAGGAAAGGAGGGAAAAGATGACAGCAGTAGTGACAGAGGATTCAATAGTTAGGGTGACAGATAAGAGGTTCTGTGGAGGAGATCGAGAATCCCAGATGGTCTGTTGCCTCCCTGGTGCCAGGGTCCACGATATCTCGGATCGAGTTCTTGGTATTCTCAAGAGGGAGGGTGAGCAGCCAGATGTCGTGGTCCATGTAGGGACCAATGACGTGGATAGGAAGAAGGGGGAGGTCCTGCAAAGAGAGTTTAGGGAGTTAGGTGCAAAGTTGAAGGACAGGACCTCCAGGGTTGCAATCTCAGGATTGCTACCCGTGCCACGTGCTAGTGAGGCTAGAAATAGAAAGATAATGCAGTTAAATGCATGGCCAAAGGAGTTGGTGCAGGAGGGAGGGCTTCATGTTTCTGGACAATTAGGCCTTGTTCCAGGGAAGGTGAGACCTGTTCTGACCGGATGGGTTGCACCTGAACTGGAGGGGGACTAACATCCTTGTGGGAAGGTTAGCTAGTAATGCTCCGGGGGGTTTAAACTAGATTGCAGGGGGAGGGGAACCAGAGTGTTAGAACAGATAGTGAGGTGGAGGAGGATAAAGGTCATGCGAGAACTGCAAGTATAGACAGAAATCAAAGGTTTGTATGTGATAGAAATGTTCTCAGGTGCAACTATTTCAATGCATGGAGTATTGTAGATAAGGCAGATGAGTTTAGGGCATGGATTGGCACGTGGGGTTATGACATTATTGCTATTACTGAGACTTGGTTGCAGGAAGAGCAGGACTGGCAGCTTAATGTTCCGGGGTTCTGTTTCAGACGTGACAGAGGGAGAGGGATGAAAGGGGGAGGAGTGGCATTACTAGTCAGGAGAATATCACAGCTGTGCGTAGACAGGACAGCCCAGAGGGCTTGTCTACAGAGGCCATATGGGTGGAGCTGAGGCACGGGAAAGGTGTGACCACACTAATAGGGTTGTATTATAGACTGCCCAATAGTCAGAGAAAATTGGAGGAGCAAATCTGTAGAGAGAAAGCAGACCGATGTAAGAAACGGAACATTGTAATAGTAGGGGATTTTAACTTTCCACATATTGACTGGGACTCCCACACTGTGAAAGGGCTGGCTGGCTTTGAGTTTGTCAAATGTGTTCAGGAAAGTTTTCTAAATCAATATATAGAGGTACCAACGAAAGAGGATGCAACACTTGATCTCCTGTTAGGGAACCAGACAGGTCAGGTGACAGAAGTATGAGTAGGCGAACATTTTGGGTCCAGTGACCATAATGTCATTAGTTTCAAGTTAATTATGGATAAGGATAGGTCTCATCCTCGAGTTGAGGTTCTACATTGGAGAAGGGCCAATTTTGAGAAAATGAGAAAGGATCTAGGAAGAATGGATTAGGATAAGTTGTTTTCTGGCAAGGACGTGTTCAGTAAGTGGAAGGCCTTCAAAGGCGAAATTTTGAGAGTGCAGAGTTTGCATGATCCTGCCAGGATTAAAGGCAAAGTTAACAGGCATAGGGAACCTTGGTTTTCAAGGGATATTGGCGATTTGGTTAAGAAAAAGAGAGAGGTGTATAGCAAGTATAGGCAACTAGGAACAAATGAGGTACTTGAAGAGTATAGAAAATGTAAGAAAATAATAAAGAAGGAAATCAGGAAGGCAAAAAGAAGACATGAGGTTGCTTTGGCAGATAATGTGAAGATAAACCCGAAGGGTTTCTACAAGGATATTAAGAGTAAAAGGATAATAACGGACAAAATGAGTCCCCTAGAACAGTGGTCCCCAACCACTGGGCCGCAAAGCATGTGCTACCGGGCGGCGAGGAAACGATATGATTTGGCGATATGAGTCAGCTGCACCTTTCCTCATTTCCTGTCACGCTCACTGTTGAACTTGAACGCATGTGAGGTCATTATGCACGCGAGGTCATCAGTGACCCAAGATGCAAATGACCCAAGAAGTGCAAAGGAATGGGTCCGTGACCCATTTATGAATGTTATCGGTGAATCATCCATGTCAGCGCGGGAAAAAGATCAACTCCTCGAGCTTGCAAATGACGATGGGCTGAAAAGTATTCCAGCATCTGCAGATTTCCTCGTGTTTGTGTTTGACATAACATCTCTGCTGGCATTCTGGATCAAAGTCAAGGCTGAATATCCTGAGATAGCCACGAAGGTACTGAAAACATTGCTTCCATTTCTAACATATCGCTGTGAAGCAGAGTTTTCTGCAATAAATGCAACGAAAACTAAATTGTGGAATAGACTGGACATAAGGAACCCCCTTCGAGTATCGCTGTCTCCCATCACCCCTCGATGGGACCGTCTTGTTGCAGGAAAACAAGCCCAGGGCTCCCACTGATTCAGCGATATTGGTGTGTTGCAATGATTTTATGTTCGTACAAGGAAAATATGCACTGTGTGTTTAATATCCAAACGTTACTTAAAATGTTATGATGCTATTGACTTATAATTCAGTGGTCCCCAACCTCCAGGCCACAGACCGATACATTGCCGCGAAGAATGCAGTGGTAGCCAGAACGCACCCAGCACATCTTTATGAAAAAAGCAGAAAGAAACAAGCCAATTCATTAGGTGCCGCCCGGCACCTAATCAATTAGCTTGTTTATTTCTGCTTTTTTCTTAAAGATGTGCTGGGTGCATTCTGGCTCCCGCTGTACCATTGCATTCTTCGCGGCAATGTATCGGTTCATGTCCCGGAGGTTTGGGAATCACTGTTATTAAATTTGTTAGATAAACCCCTTTGGAAACGAAATTGAGTGCATTAGCCACTTAAAAGTGACTTACAGTTGACTTATCACCTATATTCCGGTCCTGATTAACGGGGATCTGTGCTGGGACCATTGCTGTTTGTTGTCTATATCAATGATGTAGATGAAAATGTGGAAAATTGGATCAGCAAGTTTGCTGATGACACTAAGATTGGAGGCGTTGTGGATGGCGAGGAAGGTTTTCAAAGCTTGCAGAGGGATCTGGACCAGCTGGAAAAATGGGCTAGAAAATGGCAGATGGAATTTAATGCAGACAAGTGTGAGGTGTTGCATTTTGGAAGGACAAGTCGAGGTAGGACATACACAGTAAATGGTAGGGCACTGAGGAGTGCGGAGGAACAAAGGGATCTGGGAGTTCAGATACATAATTCCCTGAAAGTGGTGTCACATGTAGACAGGGTTGTAAAGAAGGCTTTTGGCATCCTGACATTCGTAAATCAAAGTATTGAGTATAGGAGTTGGGATGTTACGGCGAGGTTGTATAAGACATTGTTGAGGCCAAATTTGGAATATTGTGTGCAGTTCTGGTCATCTAACTATAGGAAGGATATCATTAAGATTGAAAGAGTGCAGGGAAGATTTAGTAGGATATTGCCGGGTCTTCAGGAGTTGAGTTACAGGGAAAGATTGAACAGGTTAGGACTTTATTCCTTGGAGCGTAGAAGAATGAGGGGAGATTTGATAGAGGATTACAAAATTATGAGGGGTATAGATAGAGTAAATGTGAGTAGGCTCTTTCCACTTAGATTAGGAGAGATAAACATGACAGGACATGGCTTTAGGGTGAAAGGGAAAAGATTTAGGGGGAGCATGAGGGGGAACTTCTTCACTCAGAGAGTGGTGGGAGTGTGGAATGAGCTGCCATTTGACATGGTAAATTCGGGCTCACTCTTAAGTTTTAAGAACAAATTGTATAGATACGTGGATGGGAGAGGTCTGGAGGGTCAATTGGAGTCAATGGGACTAGCAGAATAAAGTTTCGGCACAGACTAGAAGGGCCGAATGGCCTGTTTTCTGTGCTGTAGTGTTCTATGGTTCTATTGTTCTAATCAATGTTCTCTAGCCATATAATAGTTTAAAGGTGTTGTGAAATATTTAAGCTCTGTTTTGTCCTGACCGTTGCTAGATTTCCTGGAGTTATATCAAACTTAGTAAGTGAATCTGAGCAGACTCATTGTTTAATGATTGTTTGTCACCAGCCACAGTCCCCTCTGAAAACAATTTTTGGGTGACCCAATCAGGCTGAACTAAATATTGCCTGATACAACCATATACAGTACATACCTGTCTTGGTCCAACCACTCTGATGTCACAGCCAAGAAAAGTCACCAATCTCTACTTCTATAGGAGACTTATCCCCATTAACCCTTACCAATTTTTATTGATGCACCATTGGAAACATTCTATTTGGATGCATAAAGTCTTGGTATGGCAAATGCACAGCATGTGACTGCAAGATAGCGGACACAGATCAGCACATCACGGAAACCTGCCTGCACTCTATGGACTCTGTCTATACTTCTCGCTGCCTTAGGTAAGAAGCCAACAATATCAAAGATCCCACCCACCTCAAACATTCTCTCTTCTCCCCTCTCTTATCGGGCAAAAGATACAAAAGCCTGAAAGCATTACCACCAGGCTCAAGGACAGCTCTAATCACACTGATATCAGACTTTTGAATGCACTTCTATAGTAAGATCAACTTTTGACCTTGCAATTTACTTTGTTAGTATCAGGGTGGAAATACATCTCTACCACGGAGGTGTAAGGTACTCCTTCCCTCTGTTAGCCAGCAAGTCACCCTTGGACAAGGTGTAGTACCTGCAGACCCCCCCACCCACGCTGCTCCTGATCAAGGTCAGGTGGATGGTCACATGAGCAGCTGGTGCATATCACAAGTCCTGGTGATGTGACCACTGATGCTAAGTAGGCAGTTTCTGAAGAGAATTGATAATGGTTGGGGGTCACCTGTCTTGTAACAACATTGCCCAGAGGAAGGCAATGACAAACTACTTCTGCAGAAATATTTCCCAAGAACAATCATGATCATGGATAGACTCATACAACAAGGCACATAATAATGATGATGATCAATATTTTGCACTTTATTGTTTACCGGCATGGCATTTTCTCTGTAGCTTTTACACTTCATTGTGCACTGCTATTCTTAGCTTATTCTATCTCAATGCACTAGGTAATTGATTGATCCGTATGAACAGTACTCAAGACAAGCTTTTTACGGGCAACACACATAAAAGTTGCTGGTGAACGCAGCAGGCCAGGCGGCATCTCTAGGAAGAGGTACAGTCGACGTTTCGGGCCGAGACCCTTCGTCAGGACTAACTGAAAGAAGAGCTAGTAAGAGATTTGAAAGTGGGGGTGGGGGGGAGATCCAAAATGATAGGAGAAGACAGGAGGGGGAGGGATCTTGGTACAAGGTGATAACAATATACCAATAACAATTGCAATACATTGTTCTGTTCCCAAACCAAATAGATCCGTGACTGTCCACTAGCTACCAAAGACTCATGAAGCAAGTTTAATTAAGCACCAACTCAAGTTGATCATAGGACTTTAATCCACTAATGCCCTCAACAGAGGCTCCTGGCAGAGCTCAGTCTAGGTGTAGTTTGTACCTGGAGTTTTATTGAAACAGTCACATGGCCCAGAGGTCATAAATCAAAGACAGCTGCCTTCTCATAGGAGCAGTCTCACTCAAGGGCAATACCCAAAGTTAAGCTCTTATTGTAAATAGAAAGTATGATTCTTTACAGTTTTGAAAAGGAAAATACAGTATGTGAAACAATTTCTCATCAGAATTTGTCTCTACATTTTACTTCATTGTATTATATTGGCATTCACTTGATTCTCCTAAAGCTGCTCTTCTTTTTAAAAATGGTAAGAGAGAAGTAGTTATGGATAGTTACTGATCCCAGATTTTCACAGGATCAGGGATGGTATTCAATGTGACTGTGAGGAAATTTTGTTTTGTATGTGTAAAAAATGTCCTATCTGGTGCACTTGCAAGTTCATGTCCTGTGAATGAATAAGTTAATATGATGTCTAGAGCTTATGATCACATTGAATCTATACACTACTAAAAGTCTAATGCTCTGTCTGTCTGTTTGTCTGCTTGTGACCTCCAATTAGCGCAAACGGTGCATTACAGTGGCACTTTTTTTGGCTAAATCGAATTAAAATGCAGGCAAAGTTCAGGGTTATATATCGTATAAAATTGCTCATTTGCAAAAAAAATCAACAGGCTCCCTTTTAACCTGAGAGCTGATCCGCCATCATGGAAATCAGGACGCGACAGCCCGACGCATGCGCACAGCCAGCCTCAGCAGCGACACCTACTGGAGCATAAGGGCAGGGCAGCTCTATTTTGAGGGGTCACATTCTGCTAATCACCATCAGCATGTGCAGGATTGGGACAGATCTAACTACCACCCATCAATAAGAGATAATTAAACCTTATTGTAATGACGTACTTCAAGGTACCCATAAAACCCTTTGCTGCAGTCAAAGGACAGTGGTGACTATATCATGTCCATTTAGGAGAGCGCAAACCACATCATCAAGAATAATCAGCATCCTTTGGTGATACTGCTTCGTATCTTCTATCCAGCATTAGGGTAAAAAAAAATGGTCAGCCTAATTATGCTGCGTGGAAAGGGAAGGGCGACATTATGGTCAAGTGATGACGCCAAATGTCGTCGGGAAGCGGCAAGGAGAGGGAGAGAACAAGAATCGGATGAGGCCAGGGCCGCACGACTCCAAGATCAGAGAGTCAGTACAAAAAAAGATGAGAGAAGAAGAGACAGAGGAGGAGAGGCATGCACGTCTCCAGGATCAGAGACAAACAACAAACAGCAGAAGAGATGAAGAGACGGGGGATGAAAGGGCTGCACGTCTCCAGAATGACAGAAACAGGCACAGAAAGAGGAGAGAGGAAGGGAAAAAGGAGCTGATAAATTCACGTCTCCAGGATCAGAGACAAAGAACAAACAGCAGAAGAAATGAAGAGATGGGGGATGAAAGGACTGCACGTCTCCAGAATGACAACAAAAAGCACGAGGGTGGCAGATAAACCAGAAATGATGCCATCAAAAGTGTCCTTTGTTAAATGAGGAAGAGCTATATTTGTTTTGCTACGTGTCGTTCTTCTTTAATAAACTGAGGTTTTCTACTTCACTTTCCAAAGCAAAGCGATACCAATAGCATTCAGGAAAATTTAATGTTCATTCTGGTCACATCAGACTGCACTACCCTTCTCTCAAGGGGTGTCCCAGCGGGTCACCCCGTTGTCTAGTATATGCTAGAACTAACCTACTGCTCAGACTCACCTTTGTTGCTCTCCAAACACCCATCTACAAGTGCAAAGGACCAGATGAACTGATCTGTACACTAAAAGTGCCTGAAGAGGGGAGGAGTGCAAACACCAATGACAAGTGTGGAAAGCCAGTTTTTAAATGTCTATGACAATTAAAGGGTAAAAAAAAACAATTGATATACGTGTAAATGATTTAAAAAATAAAACTGGTTGCAAACCTTATCAAAATATTAATTTAAAAACATTCAAACAGATATAATTTTAAAAAAACAAATAAATTGAAGTTGGACAAATGTTTCTGCAATGCTTAGTGACCTAATCCAAATAAATGGGATTGCAGTTTCTCAGCTAGACCTGAATGTATAGTTGAGGGGAAGCCTCTCACAATCTCCTCCCTTTCAGGAAATCAATGGAGGGTCTCAAAGAGTTATGGACCACTACAGCACAGCAACTGGCCCTTCAGCCCATCTAGGTGATGACAAACCATTAACCTGCCTAGTTCCATTGAGCTGCACCTTTCATACCCCTCCCATCTATGTACTTACCCAAATTTCTCTTGAAACCCAGCACTTATACTGGCATCTCGTTTCGTACTCTTGCTACCCTCTGAGAGAAGAAGTTCCCCATCAAGCTCCCCTTAAACATGTCACCTTCTACCCATAACCTGTCATCTTTAGTTCTAGTCTCACCCAACCTCAGTGGAAAAAGCTTGCTTGCATTTACCCTACCTATATCCCTCATAATTTTATATACCTTTTTCAAATTTACCCTCAATCTTCTACATTTTATAGAATAAAGCCCTAACCTATTCAACCTTTCCCTATAACCCCGGCCCTCCAATCCCAGCAACATCCTTGTAAATTTTCTCTGCACTCTTTCAATTATTTACATCTTTCCTGTAGGGAGGTGTCCAAAACTGCACACCATACTCCAAACTAGGCCTCACCAACATCTTATACAATTTCAACAAACATCCCAACTCCTGTTCTCAATGAATTGATTTATGAAGGCCAACATGCCAAAACCTTTCATTATGACTCTATCTGTCATGCCACTTGCAAGTAATAATGGACCTGTGTTACCAGATCCCTCTGTTCCACTGCAGTTTGCAATGCTCTACTACTCACTCTGTAAGACCTACCCTGGTTGGTCCTCCCAAAGTGCAACACCTCTCACTTGTCCGCACTAAATTGCATCTGCCATTTTCCAGCCCATTTCAGCAGCTGTTCCCGATCCTGCTGCAAGCTTTGATAGTCTTCCTTGCTGTCAACTACATCTCCAGTGTTGGTGTCATCCGGAAATTTGGTGATCCAGTTTACCATGTTTTCATCCAGGTTGTTGATACAGATGATAAACAATAGTGGATCCAGCACTGAATGCTGTAGCATACCACTAGTCATTTCCTCCAGTTAGAGAGGCAACTATCTACAGTACAGCCTCTCTCTGACTTCTTCCGCCAAGCCAGCCTAATCCAATTTATTACGTCATCTGGAATTCCAAGTGATGGAACCTTCTTGACCAACCTCCCATGCAGGACCTTGTCTAAGACCTTGCTAAAGTCCAGGTAGACAACATCCATTGCCTTGCCTTCATCACCTTCCTAGAAAAACTCAGTAAGTTTGGCTATACTCAACCAACCATGCACAAAGCCATATTGACTATCCTTAATCAGTCCATGTCCATCTAAATACTTACATATCTAATCCTTCAGAGTACCTTTCAATAACTTCCAATCAATTCAAGTTTAGTTGTCATTTAACCATACATGAATACTCATTATTACAGCCAAAGGAGACAGTGTTACGACGGGATCAAGGTGCAAGACACACAGTAAGCACACACAAGATCACAGTCACATAATAAGAGTCCTGATGCCCCCCACACCCTTCCTCCTGTGACACCACTGCTTGATGCTCAGTCTTCGCACATACAAGTCAACAAACCCATATAGAATATCAGTAAAAATACAATGACACAGAATATGCATGTATATATAAAGTCCAGATACCCTCCAGCCCACCAGTATCATCTGTCGACTGGCCACCAACGCCCACTAGAGACACCATGGCTTTCAGGCCCAGTCCTCGCCCTGCCACCCGACTCCCACTAGGCAAATCCATTGGTTTGAGGCCCAGTCCTCACATATACAAGCACATATAGAATTATTAGTAAAAACCCCACCAGAGAAATATATATGTATATAGTCCAGACCCCTCAGTCCATTTGAACTGTGCTGTGCCGCCCTTGGTAGAGTGCACTGCATTGGACGCCTCTTCCCACAGCAGCTGAAAAGCAAGTGACCCCGCAGCTTGAGTCCCTGAGCCCAATGAGTGTAGCCAAAAAAAAAAAATCTGTAGTCACCACAACAGATCTTGTCTTCTGCCGAGCAAAACCCTGGGAGGGCAGCTCCAACCACTCTGGACTCAGTGCCACACCAGCCCCGGTGAAGTGCATTGGCTTTGACCCCCTGCTCCAGGTGGCACCAAGGCTTCGGGCCTAAGGCCTCACTATGACCGGGGCCAGGGATCACCTCAAAAACAAGAGAAAATCTGCAGATGCCGGAAATCGAAGCAACACACACACAATGCTGGAGGAACTCAGCAGGGCAGGCAGCATCTATAGAAAAAAGTACAGTCGACGTTTCGGGCCGAGACCCTTCGGCAGGACTGGAGAAAGAAAGATGAGGAGTGGATTTAAACGGTGGGTGGAGGGGAAAGAGAAGCACATGGTCAAAGAGTCGGAGAGCAGCAGAGATCACAGAGAGGGAGCAGTGAGAAAGGCTTTCACTGAACTCCCGTCGAAGGGAAATCTAAACTTCTTCAGGGTAGGCCCCTCCTCCATCCACTCCTGCTCTCATCTAATAAATCAGGGAATTGAACTTGTGGCACGCTAGTTTAACAATGTCCAAAGGGGTCTTGTGATCACAAGAAAAGCGATCATGACAGCAATTTGCTACGACTGTGAGCCTCCATCGAGTCAGGTAGCAACACATTGTGCAGCTCCTTCATTATCTCCACAGACGAGCAACCCGCCAATGACGTAAACCTGCAGTATTTAAAGTTCTTAATGTATAGGAAGATCTTGCAATTATTAGAAGCATGTTTAAGTGGAACAGTGGCAGCTTTTGTTGACCCTGTAGAAGCCGCTGTAAGCAGTCGGGCCGCCATCTTGCTGGAAGCCCACCACTTCCCCTTACTGATGTCCGATTCACCAGCCTATAATTTTCTGGCTTATTCTTAGAGCCTTTCTTAAACAGTAGAAGAACTTTAGCTGTCCCCCAAACCTCCAGCACCTCACCTGTGGCTAAACATGTCTTAAGTATCTCTGCTAGAGCCACTGTAGTTTCTGCACTAGTTTCTCACAGGGTTCAAGGGAACACATGTCAGACCCTGGGGATTTAGCCACCTAAATTTGCCTGAAGACAGTAAACACCTCCTCTACTATATTCTGTCTCAGGTCCATGACCATTTAAGATCCCACCATCTTTTCCAGCTCCATGCATAGACTACCACTCTGATCTTCTAGAGGACCAACATTGTTCCTTGCAATCCTTTTGCTCTTAATATATCTGTAGAAACCCTTAGGATTCTCCTTCACCTTCTCTATAGCGCAACCTTATCCCTTCTTTTAAGTGTTCTCCTGTAATTCTTATACTCCATAAGCACCTCGTTTGTTCCTACCTGCCTATACCTGCTATGCACCTCCTTCTTTTTCTTAACCAGGGCCTCAATATCTCTCACAAACCAAGGTTCCCTAAACCTGTTATCCTTGCCTTTTAATCTGATAGGAACATATAACATACTCTGGAAAAATTCACTATTGAAGGCCTTCCACTTAACAAGTACAACTTTGCCAGCGAACAACCCAATCCTTCTAAGGGAAGGGTAGGCCATCAGATATGAAGGTATTTGCATTAGTTATTTAGATTTAGCCACACAAACTCAGAAGTAAATCATAGTCTTTGTGCATTGTGCGACGCTTGCAAGATTATCAACTGCTGTTTTTAGCCACTTCTTCATATTTGCTTCCACTGACTAAAGACCTAAGAAATAGAAGCAAGAGTAAGCCAAATAGCTCCTTGTTCTTTGTTAATGATCATGAAGATCATTATGCTTACATCAACACCATTTTACGGTACTTATGCCACATTCCTTGATTGCCTTAGTATCAAAAAGTCTATCAGTATGTCTTGAGCTTCTACAACAACTGATGTTCTGGGACACATTTAGAAACAGCAATCAAAGAAAACTTCTCCCATGAAGAGTATAATATAAATATCATTTTTCCCAAATATAACATTTTATAGCTACTTGAGAAATTAAGAGAATTCAGGAAAGAGGAGCAGGGCTAGGGCATGCGGCCCCTTAAAACATGCTCCCCATTCAATGAAATCGTGGCTAGAACTGGAAGTGGAATTGGCTTATTATTGTCACATGTTCAGGAGCTATAGCTGAGTATACTTTCCAGAGATACAGTCGTCAGGGAATTCTAGTTATCAACTGTTGTCCAATTCGAGCTCTGAAATGAGTTTTAGGCTGTAAATTACATATAAAGACATTAGCTGACTCACTAAGACAATTCTTTAAAACCTATAAAAATTCTTGGAATAAGACCATGAATAACCCTAGCTTCCTGATTCATTAGGGTAATTATCCAATCAAGAGCCAGAAATCCATAATTTGGTATGACTGAGTTGCTACGAACATCCAAGGAAAGAAAAAAATGGTTAGATTAGATTATGAGGACACGCAGTCCTCTTTTATTGTCATTTAGTAATGCATGCATTAAGAAATGATACAATATTCCTCCGGTGTGATATCACAGAAACACAGCACAGACCAAGACTGAAAAACTAACAAAAACCACATAATTATAACATATAGTTACAACAGTGCAACAATACCATATCTTGATGAAGAACAGGCCATGGGAACAGTAAAAAAGTTCAAAGTCTCTCGAAAGACTCACATCTCATGTAGACGTGAGGAAGAAGAAAACTCTCCCTGCCATGCCTGACCACAGTCCTACTCTGAGTCATCCGAAAATTTCAAGCTCTGATCAGCCCTCCGACACCGTATACCGAGCACCATCTCTGCCCAACGCTTCAACCTCAGCCTCGGTCACCAGCAGCAGGCAAAGCTGGGGATTTTGGGGCCTTCCCTCCGGAGATTCTCGATCGCACATTAGCAGCGGCAGCGAACCGGGCATTTCAGAAATTTCTCCAGATGTTCCTCTGCTTCTCATGTCTGTCTCCATCAAATCAGAATTGTGCACGGCATCCTACTTACAAATACGATATCATTTCACCGGAGAGCTGCGCGCGCTGCATCGCGCTGCCATCTTCTCCTCCCGTCTTGGATGATTACCAAGTGTAGGTCTTGCATGCTCAAAGTATTCATATAAATCAGTTGTTCTCAAACTTCTTTTATATTACTGCACCCTTAACTCCCAGAGCACATCCACATCCACTCCATTTGCAGCCATTACACAAAAACTATGAAGGATTTTGATTTACAATACGCAGTGAAATAAAACAGGAACTGTAATTTCAAAGCAGTGACAAATAACTGCAAAAAAAATTAAATCTATTTAAAGCTACAAATAAAATTATTTCTTTATTTAATTACAGTAAAAGCAATTTTCATTAACAATTTTAGAGAGTACAATAGCAGTCTAACTATTCATAACTGCATTGCTTTTTCACTTTTCAGTGAGATGGATGGGCTTGGTACAGTGATATCAGCTTTTCAACATCAGGCTGAATGTCACTCAGGAGGTGTCTCAGATCCCCACGTTCAGTAATTTGCAGTCTATTTCATTCCTTTGAAAGAAGTTGAGTGACTGCACTGAAACTGTGCTCTACTAAATATCATGTTGGAAAGGCAATCAAGAACATCTTGACCATTTTCCACAGTGCAGGATAACATTCAGAGCTTTCTGCACCCAAAAGTCTTGATATGATTTTTTGAACATCGACTTCAGCTCAGTCGTTTTGTAGCGAGTTCACTTCTTCTCCCATCCTTCCTGTTAATTCCTCATTACAAGTGTTCAGGAATAGATTTATTGCCCAATCTGGAATTTGGACTGAGAGAAGATGCTGAAATCTCTCCGAGTCTTTCGGCAGCTCACCCAGGTGTGCACAGTGTACTTGAAGATCATCACCTGGAATTCTTCCAACTGAGAGGCTCGGAAACTGGGAAAGGTTGTGATGGCCAATGTTGTACTTAAATAGGGTAAATTTGGACAGAAATATGGAGACAACTAATTTGACTTCACATAGAACATAGAACATAGAAGAGTACAGCACGGTACAGGCCCTTCGGCCCACAATGTTTTGCCGACCCTCAAACCCTGCCTCCCATATAAGCCCCCACCTTAAATTCCTCCATATACCTGTCTAGTAGTCTCTTAACTTCACTAGTGTATCAGCCTCCACCACTGACTCAGACAGTGCATTCCACACACCAACCATTCTCTGAGTAAAAACCTTCCTCTAATATCCCCCTTGAACTTCTCACCCCTTACCTTAAAGCCATGTATTCAGCAGTGGTGTCCTGGGGAAGAGGCCCTAGCTATCCACTCTATCTATTCCTCTTATTATCTTGTACACCTCTATCATGTCTCCTCTCATCCTCCTTCTCTCCAAAGAGTAAAGCCCTAGCTCCCTTAATCTCTGATCATAATGCATACTCTCTAAACCAGGCAGCATCCTGGTAAGTCTCCTCTGTGCCCTTTCCAATGCTTCCATATCCTTCCTATAGTGAGGCGACCAGAACTGGACACAGTACTCCAAGTGTGGCCTAACCAGAGTTTTGTAGAGCTGCATCATTACATCGCGACTCTTAAACTCTAAACCTTGACTTATGAAAGCTAACACCCCATAAGCTTTCTTAACTACCCTATCTAGCTGTGAGGCAACTTTCAGGGATCTGTGGACATGTACCCCCAGATCCCTCTGCTCCTCCACACTACCAAGTATCCTGCCATTTACTTTATACTCTGCCTTGGAGTTTGTCCTTCCAAAGTGTACCACCTCACACTTCTCCGGGTTGAACTCCATCTGCCATCTTTGATAAGATCCACATCATTTCCTTGCAACTGAACCTTTTGAATAATTCTGATAAATAGGAGGTGGAGTTTAGGAGGATTAATGGCGCCTATCGGTGACTCCTTTGCTTGCATCTTCGGAAACAGCTCAATTTCTATCTTTAATATCTCTATTTTTCCTGTTCTTTTGAAGACCCTGACCTGGAGTTACATGCTGACTAGGTTTCTTTGCAGGAATGGGACCCACTCTCAGGGTTTCACAACCGGTCATTGTTGTTTGGCACGCCAAAGGCTCAGCCTAAGAGTCTGGCTTGGATTTGGAAGCCTGGGATCTCGGGGCTCTGGAGGTGGGTGGATCAAGAGGTGGTGTCACGATAGGAGAGCTGTGTGTCGTCGGAGTTTCAGGATATCTGCGACTGTGTGCCCAGATTTTTTGGGCACCGAGCTTGAGAAAAGTGACATGGCAGACTTTTAACACCATAAACCAGCGAGTTGTTTGTTATGTCTCCCTGCTCACTAGGAAAATGGAAACACCGCTTTCTCCCTTATTAGGGAGAGAGAGAACCTGTGGAATGTCAAATATCGGGTGAAACGCGAAGTCTTTGGAGTACTGCAAGTCTGTGTCTTTGCTGTTGCTTTGCTCACGCTTGAGTGCTCGGTGGCGGGTGCCAATGCTTTTTATTTGCCGGTGGGGCTGGGGGAATGTTGCTTGCTGCCGCTTACACGCGAGAGGGGGAGAGCTGGGTTCTAACATTTAACTGTCGTTCATTCTTTGGGGCACTCCTGTGTCTTTGTGGATGGTTGCGAAGAAAAAGCATTTCAGGATGTATATTGCATACATTTTTCTGACATTACATTGTACCTTGGAACTTTGAAATAAGCAATGCCATGTTGATACTCTTCAGCTGATTACTGAATGAAGTATTTGAGTTTTCAAAAAATTATATCACTGTTTTAAAAAGGGTATAAAAGTGTCTCAGGTACTTTAATTTTGAGAGCCACCTGACTTCTGTGTGCAACAGCAAGCGTTCAAGCTCTTCATCATTCTCAATGCAAGGCTGTCGAAATAGTAGAGAATTAAGGACATGAGATTTTATTTTATTTACTGCTGTGATAACAGTATTTAATGATTTGTGCAGCTGGTGACTTGGGTTTATTTGCAACAATATGCTGTCTGTGAATTACACAGTGAATGGTAAATATGTTAGTTGCAGCTTTTTTCAAGATGGTGTCGTGTCATTGATGGTGCCCCATCTGTTCCACAAGCAAAAATGATGGTGAGCAGAATGTCTTTCTTTAAAAAATTGCTGAATCATCCAAAATATTGACTCCCCCCTCATATCTGCTTCTAGACTCCTTGAACAACTCTTGAACAATGCTTTCATCTTTTATGAAGCAAACATAAACAAGAAGCAAAGTTGACTCATTCAAATGCAGAGCAAATTCTGTTGTCCTACATATGTTGCACAATGTGTCTTCCACATTCTCAGACATTTCATCTATTCATCTTTGTACAGTTTTCACTGAGCTAGATCACTTCAGTCTGCTGACTTATGCAAAATCATACTCAGAACCTCCCTTACTGCTGGCAGAATCAGTTCTTGTTCAGTTGTTTGGGGCTGTCCAGATTTAGAAATAAGCAATGAAATGTTAAAGGAAGCATGCAAACCATCACTGTTTTGTTGTGAAGTGCTTGCAAATATGCTTTAATTTTTGTTTTCATTTCTCAACGTTTTCATGAAGCGAATGAAAATAAACCAAGTTCTTGTTTGCTTGATCTCTTCAAATGTTCAAGGAGACTGAATAGTTTCATTGCCTCATTCGAAAAAAAAACTTTTTCACACAGCAGACACATTGGCTGCTGTTGTTTGCTTGGTGTTGGTATAAATTCATATTTCAGATATTCCGCTCGATACTGTCTACACTTCTTTTTCATTTGATCTGCTTCTACCATTTTCATTATGGATTAACGACCAAGGTCAATTGCCTATTGTTTACGTACAACCTCAAGTGCTGCGATCAATAGGTAAGTTTGAGATCATCATAACTCAGGCAATATCTGATTCTCCGCCTGAAGATACATAAAGTGGGCCAGCGATATCTCAGTTGAGCTGTAGGCTAGAGAAATGCAGTCAAGACCATTTAAAAGGTCAGATGTTGAACTTTACCCATAAGACCATAAGATATAGGAGTAGAAGTAGGCCATTAGGCCCATCAAATCTGCTCCACCATTCAATCATGGGCTGATCCAATTCTTCGTCATCCCCACTCCCCTGCCTTCTCTCCATACCCTTTGATGTCCTGGCTAATCAAGAAACTATCTATCTCTACCTTAACTACACCTAAGGACTTGGCCTCCACAGCTGCTCATGACCACAAATTCCACAGATTTACCACCTTCTGACTGAAGTAATTTCTCCACATCTCAGTTCTAAATGGATGTCCTTCAATCCTGATGTCATGCCCTCTTGTCCTAGAATCCCCTACCATGGGAAATAACTTTGCCATATCTAATCTGTTCAGGCCTTTTAACATTCAGAATATTTCAATGAGATCCCCCCTCATTCTCCTGAACTCCAGGGAATACAGCCCAAGAGCTTCCAGACGTTCCTCATATGGTATCCCTTTCATTCCTGGAATCATTCTCGTGAATCTTCTCTGAACTCTCTCCAATGTTAGTATACCCTTTATAAAATAAGGAGCCCAAAACTGCACACAATACTCCAAGTGTGGTCTCACGACTGCCTTATAGAGCCTTAACATCACATCTCCGCTCTTATATTCTATACCTCTAGACATGAATGCTAACATTGCATTCACCTTCTTCACCACTGACTCAACATGTAGGTTATCCTTTAGGGTATCCTGCACAAGGACTCCCAAGACCCTTTGCATCTCTGCGTTTTGAATTCTCTCCCATCTAAATAATAGTCTGTCCATCCATTTATTTCTTCCATCAAAGTGCATGACCATGCATTTTCCAACGTTGTATTTTAACTGCCACTTCTTTGCCTATTCCCCTAACCTATCTAAGTCTCTCTGCAGGCTCTCTGTTTCCTCTACACTACCCGCTCCTCCACCTATCTTTGTATCATCGGCAAATTTAGCCACAGATCCCTATGACTATCACATTCCTCATCTTCTTCTCTCCTTTCTGCACTACGGAATCAGGCTCAGTGTTAGAGACCCGATCACCATGGTCGTCCTCTGTCAGGTCACCCCCTTGAACAGCATCCAAAAAGGGATAACAATTACTGAGGAGTATGACCATAGGGGTGCTCTCTACTAACTGAGCTCTTCCCCTCCCTTCCCTTACAGTCACCCACTTATCTAACTTCTGCAGCCTCAGGGTGATCAACTCCTTGTAGCTCCTATCTATCTCCTGCTTACTTTCCCTATTAAGACCATAAGACCATAAGACAAAGGAGCAGAAGTAGGCCATTCGGCCCATCGAGTCTGCTCCGCCATTTTATCATGAGCTGATCCATTTTATCCTATTTAGTCCCACTGCCTCGCCTTCTCACCATAACCTTTGATGCCCTGGCTACTCAGATACCTATCAATCTCTGCCTTAAATACACCCAATGATTTGGCCTCCACTGCTGCCCGTGGCAACAAATTCCATAGATTCACCACCCTCTGACTAAAAAAATTTCTTCGCATTTCTGTTCTGAATGGGCGCCCTTCAATCCTGAAGTCATGCCCTCTCGTACTAGACTCCCCCATCATGGGAAACAACTTTGCCACATCCACTCTGTCCATGCCTTTTAACATTCGAAATGTTTCTATGAGGTCTCCCCTCATTCTTCTAAACTCCAAGGAATACAGTCCAAGAGCGGACAAATGTTCCTCATATGTTAACACTCTCATTCCCGGAATCATTCTAGTGAATCTTCTCTGTACCCTCTCCAATGTCAGCACATCCTTTCTTAAATAAGGAGACCAAAACTGCCCACAGTACTCCAACTGAGGTCTCACCAGTGCCTTATAGAGCCTCAACATCACATCCCTGCTCCTATACTCTATTCCTCTAGGAATGAATGCCAACATTGCATTCGCCTTCTTCACTACTGACTCAACCTGGAGGTTAACTTTAAGGGAATCCTGTACGAGGAGTCCCAAGTCCCGTTGCATCTCAGAACTTTGAATTCTTTCCACATTTAAATAATAGTCTGCCCGTTTATTTTTTCTGCCAAAGTGCATAACCATACACTTTCCAACATTGTACTTCATTTGCCACTTCTCTGCCCATTCTTCCAATCTATCCAAGTCTCTCTGCAAACTCTCCGTTTCCTCAGCACTACCGGCCCCTCCACCTATCTTCGTATCGTCAGCAAACTTAGCCACAAAGCCATCTATTTCATAATCCAAATCGTTGATGTACAATGTAAAAAGAAGCGGCCCCAACACTGATCCCTGTGGAACACCACTGGTAACCGGCAGCCAACCAGAATAGGATCCCTTTATTCCCACTCTCTGTTTCCTGCCAATCAGCCAAGGCTCTATCCATGTATGTAACTTTCCTGTAATTCCATGGGCTCTTATCTTGTTAAGTAGCCTCATATGTGGCACTTTGTCAAAGGCCTTCTGAAAATCCAAATATACAACATCCACTGCATCTCCCTTATCTAGTCTACTGGTAATTTCCTCAAGCCTACTGGTAATTTATTAAGCTGTAGGTCATCAAGCCACAGCTCCAGATCCCTGACACAGTCTCTTAGAAGCTGCATCTCAGTGCCCCTGGTGCAGATGTGGCCATCTGGGAGACTGGAAGATTCACAAGATTCCCACAGCTGACACCCAGAGCAGAAATGGGAATCCTGGGAATCTTCTTTGTTATAATAAACAGTCATAGAAACATAGTGTAAGGGGGTTTCGACTTTTATGTTACTGCGGAGGCTAATTAAAATGGCGTCTTTGTTATGTTACTGTGGGGAATGCGGTTTTGTTGTGTTAAACGCTGAGAAAGTTTGTGCTAGCAGCTTGTTTTGGTTTAGAGTGTGATAAGAAATATGTTATTAACCAATTGGGATAGTTGTTACGTTTTTGGTGTATTTGAAGATACTGTATGTGCGGGGTTTTGGGGGCAGAAGGCGGGAGAGGGAGACAGAGGATGGACGAGGTGCTGTGAGTCCGCTAACGGGGTCGGAACGCGAGAGTGGTGTTCGGCGAGGAGATGGAGATGGACTCGTGTGGAGCGTCTGGTCGACCACCGTTGTTGGTCCCAGGCGGCCGGTCGAGGTGGTCCAAGGGGTCGCAGGGTGAAGAAGAAGGTCCTTGAGTTCCAACTGTTTTGTGCACGAAGAGATTGAACTTGGATAAGTGTGGCACCTTTTATTTTCCTTTTATATTTTATTCTCTCTTAATTATATAGTTCTAGTAATATCTATAATCTGTAAATCATTTAATTGCATCTGGTGTATTGTCTGTTATTTGGGCGGGGTGGGGTACATCACACAGCATCCACACAAATGAATTATACAGTTTGGCGGGGCCGAGGCTGTTTCCCGAGAAGACAGCGAGCCCAGCGACCCTGAGGGTGGCCTGGGGTGGGGGGGGGGCTACATTGTAGGGGCTCGTCCGGGATTGTATCTGTTGGTATGCTGTGTGGGTGCCCTGTTTAAATCTATGTGTGTCTCTGTGGGTTATTTGCTGGTGATTGCTGTATGCGTTGTGGGTGAGGTCTTTGGTTGAGTTCAGGTTGGCATTGACGAGCTGGAGGTGGCGCTGGGGGCTGTCCATGCGGTTGGGAGAGAGAGGAAAGAGTGGTCTGATTTGGAGGTAGGGTCTGCGAATAAATGTTCTAGCTCTGGCAGGCTCCGCCTGGCACTTGGGATAGTATCCACCCCAAGAAGGGCGGAGGCGTGTGAGACGTGGGCGGAGCGGATCTCACAGTTGTTAGATGAGTGGCAGAGCTCAGTTGAGGAAGAGTGACAGGGATTGGTTGAAAGTTTGAGTAGGCGGGCTGGTGACGGTGTTAGAGCTGTCAGGTTCACTTACACCGTAGTGACAGCTGTCAGTTACTTGAAAGAGGGGGGAAAGTTTTCAGTGTGTCTTCTCTGGCTAGGAGGGTGGCTAAATTGCTTGCAGTGCCAGGGGGATCATTTCAGGGGATCAGCCCCTCCTTCAGTTGTTCAACTGATCAGAGAGGGATCGAGAAACTTAGTGGAGGCCCAGTGGGGGGAACGGCTTGGGGTCTCTGGGGAAGCACGTTCCCAGCAATGTACCGATGAACTTCCAAAAGGAAAAGACCCTATTCCTGAAGGCTTAGAGGGGCCATGCCCCAGGGTGTCGCTATGGATAGAGGGAAGCGATGCTAAAGCTATCCTCGACCCCGGGGCACAGATCAAGTTGTTGTACAGTTCGTTTTACAACCGGTGTCTGAAGCATTTATCCTTGACAACCGCAAGGGCACCGGAGACTTTGGGTACTAGTGGCAGTAGTTATCCAGAAGACGATGATTGGTTAATGACCCTGGAAGTCATGGAGGCATTTGCTGGGAACCCAGCGTGTCGAGTTGCTTCTGAGGACGTGTGTAGCAGCCTTGAGCTGGTACTGAATTTACACGAGACCCAGCGGTGGAAAGTAGCTGAGGGTGAGACCCTCTTAGTCCGAACCACCACGAGGGAGGGGAGTTGATGCTGAAGACACCTCAGTGAGAGAGAGGTCATGGCAACTGTACCCTAGCAGCATGGAAGATGAAGGCAGCGTGTGTGTGGATTATGCGATGTGGTTTAATGTGCTGCATCTGAGGGGTGGAATTTGCCAGATCCTGAGGAGTGCGGCTGTTGAGCTGAAGATGGCCATTACTAGTTCCTTAGGATTCTTCTGATCCGAAAAGATCCCCAAGGGCATATCCGGAGCCCCCGCATCCTTCCCGCAGGGCATGAGGAAGATCATGGGGGAAGTGAAGGAGTGTGGAGTTTTGACGTATGTGGATGACCGCCTAGAACTTGGATTCGCCCGGGGGGACTATGAGGCGAGGCGGGAGGCTGAGCCCGGGCGACCGAAGCGAAGTGTCAAATGTGGAGGAGTTTTTGGCCGGAGAAGTTTGGTGCAATGTGAAAAAAAATGACCCGACATACCAGGTGAACTTCCTGGTGTTGGGACAGACGGTGGTGGACCGGGGGATGGAAACCCAGGCCATCAATCTGAATGAGACACAGGGAAGCGAGGGGATTTGCACCGCACTGAGGTCATGTACTGATGAATTAATCCAGCGAGAAGAAACAATGACCCACCTTCGAAGGGATCAGCAGAAACTCAAGACGTCCATTCAGAACAGATTGGAAGACTTACAAGTTGGGGAAGATCAAGGAAGTGTTCTGACTAAGGTCAACAGAAAACCGAGAGCCCAGGGAGGGGAGTTTGACTACACTCCCGAGGAGGTGAAGAAATGGAGGACAGATCTCGGAAAAGGGAGGCGGACGCTTGAAAGGAACCTGAAGGTGACTATCGCGAGTTTAAATGAAGTGGAAAAACTGAAAGTTGACCTGGAAGACGTCCTCAGGAAGAAACAACCAGAGGCTGAACATTCTTTAACTGCTGCTTTTCAGGTCAGGGTGGGAGAAGCTGGTGGGGTAACTGCGTCCCAGATTGAGATGGCCAAGAACCCTGAGTCAGAACTGCTGAGGCTGTGGTGAGAGTTGAAGGAGTCCCCGAAAAAGCTGACGTCTCGACTGCAGGAGGCTGAAGGGGTAGCCCCGGCTAAATGTTTCAGTTTGGAGAAACTCAAACAGCAGCTACCGATCGAAGGAATGAGGGAGGATACAGATTCGAAGGAAGATGTGCTGCATATGTGGTACATGCTGCCTTTCGCTAACTTCCCCGTGATTGAGGAAGAGACCTTTGGCCCTTCTCCCACTGATTCAGGTGTAGTGGGCAGCCTGAGTTACGGCAGGATCAGGAAGGAGGAGAGGCGGGGCCCCGGACACGGGACAGGGGGCTCCGAGCTGTAGTGGTGGCCTGAGTGAAAGAGGAGTTGGCAAGCAGGCCTGAGGTATCCCTAGTAGTGTCTGAGCCTTTTGGGTTTAGGTGAGGGGGTACGGAGGTCTCGGAGGGTTAAGAAGCTCCCAGATCGGTTGGCCTATGTAGCGCCCGTGGGACGGGAGTAAGGTCCACTGTTTGGGGAGCACTGTCACTGTGTGTATCTGTGTATTTGTGTGTTGTGTGTCTGCAGGACTGGTTGGCGAGTTATTTAGAAGTCATGAGGACATGACTTTATTTGGTGGGAGGAGAGTGTAAGGGGGTTTCGGCTTTTATGTTACTGCGGAGGCTAATTAAAATGGCGTCTTTGTTATGTTACTGTGGGGAATGCGGCTTTGTTGTGTTAAACGCTGAGAAAGTTTGCGCTAGCAGTTTGTTTTGGTTTCGAGTGTGATAAGAAATATGCTATTAACTAATTGGGATAATTGTTATGTTTTTGGTGTATTTGAAGATACTGTATGCGCGGGGTTTTGGGGGCAGAAGGCGGGAGATGGAGACAGAGGATGGACGATGTGCTGTGATGTCCGCTAACAGGGTCGGACCCCGAGAGGGGCGTTCGGCGAGGAGACGGAGACGGACTCGTGTGGAGCATCTGGTCGACCACCGTTGTTGGTCCCAGGCGGCCGGTCGAGGTGGTCCGAGGGGGTCGCAGGGTGAAGAAGAAGGTCCTTGAGCTCCAACTGTTTTGTGCACAAAGAGATTGAACTTTGATAAGTGTGGCGCCTTTTATTTTCCTTTTATATTTTATTCTCTCTTAATTATATAGTTCCAGTAATATCTATAAACTGTAAATCATTTAATTGCATCTGGTGTATTGTCTGTTATTTGGGCGAGGTGGGGTACATCACACAGCATCCACACAAACTAATTACCCAGTTTGACGGGGCCGAGGCTGTTTCCCGAGATGACAGCGAGCCGAGCAACTCTGAGGGTGGCCGGGGGGGGATGGGGGGGCTACAATAGAAATATAGAAAACCTACAGCACAATACAGGCCCTTCAGCCCACAATGCTGTTCCGAACATGTACTTACTTTAGAATCAGTCCATCAATGATAAAACTGTTCCATAGACTGACAAACACTAGAAAATCCACAGATGCTGGATATCCAAGCAACACACACAAAATGCTAGAGGAACTCAGCAGGCCAGGCAGCATTTATAGACAAGAGTAAACAGTCGACATTTTGGGCCGAGACCCTTCATCAGGTCGTGAGGCTGTTTACTCTTTTCCCGTAGATGCTGCCTAGCCTGCTGAGTTCCTCCAACATTTTGTGTGTGTTGTTTCATAGACTGGATACTTCTGCAGCTAGAGAAGCAACAACAACTACTATAGATCATTCATGGGTTCATTTATGTACATCAGCACAAACTTTCAAAGCAAGAAGATTTTCAGTATGTATTTTTAAATAAGTAGATTAAGTTGTGTCATTATCTGTGTTTATTGCCCAACAATCTTTATTTTTATTTACTGCAAAATCCATCAGCTATCATTACAACTGTGTAGCAGTTGTGAAAGGAAGTGTGTGCTGGTAATACTGTGTCCAAACTTTGAACCACTGAGCATCAAAGAATTGAAAACCAAGCTGGGAAAAGCTCACGTCTCTGATGAATTGAGGTAGTGCAAAGAGAAAGTAAATAACCTCATGTCAAGATCATATGTTGTATATTTACATCCACTCCAACTAGACAGGAGGCTGGAACCTCTAAGAGAATGAGAATGTATTATTATTTAATATTCCTCTTTATTGGTTATTGAGAAATAACCCCTGGAATAGACTTAGATGACCTAGTCTATTGAAGAGAGTGATAATTGTCCAAAATGGACAAAGAATAAAAGGGAAAGATATAGGCAGCACACACAAAATGCTGGCAGAACTCAGCAGGTCAGGCAGCATCGATGAAAAAAAGTACAGTCGACGTTTTGGGCCGAGACCCTTCAGCAGGACTGGAGAAAGATATATTGTCCTTACCTGCTGAGGGTATGTAGAAGGACTCTGCTACTTATGTTCGCAGCATTATTTATTTATTTTTATGAATTTGCACAATTTGTCCTCCTTTGCACATTGGTTGTTTATCAGTTTTTGTTTAAGTGTATTTCGTTCTATTGTATTTCTTTATTTTCCTGTACTTACCTGCAAGAAAATGTATCTCTGGGCTGTATATGGTGACGTATACTGTATGTACTATGATAATAAATTTATTTTGACTTTGACTTTTTTGAGATTTCCTGTATCCTTAAAACCAGCTATTTACTAGAATGTTACCTGGGTTTCATCACCTAAATTACAGAGAAAGGTTGAACAAGTTGGGTCTTTATTCTTTGGAATGTAGAAGGTTGAGGGGGGGCTTGATAGAGGTATTTAAAATTATGAGGGGGATTGATAGAGTTGACCTGGATAGGCTTTTTCCATTGAGAGTGGTTAGATTCAAACAAGAGGACATGAGTTGAGAGTCAAAGGGCAAAAGTTTAGGGGTAACATGAGGGGGAACTTCTTTACTCAGAGAGTGGTAGCTGTGTGGAATAAGCTTCCAGCAGAAGTGGTTGAAGCAGGATAAATGTTGTCGTTTAAAGTTAAATTGGACAGCTATAGGGGCAGGAAAGGAATGGAGGGTTATGGGCTGAGTGCAGGTCGGTGGGACTAGGTGAGAGTAAGAGTTCGGCACGGACTAGAAGGGCCGAGATGGCCTGTTTCCATGCTGTAATTGTTATATGGTTATATGGCTATAAAGTTACTCCTGCTCCATAAGGAAGGAGGTGCACTGTGACTGTAGAGGAGAAAGTCTGACCAATATGACTTTCCACATAATTTTTCTGAGCGATATGATGAAGATATCAACAATAAAACCCAGGATCCTGTGAAACCTCGAACTGTAGCAAATGCCTTGCTTTCGAGCCTTGAGGCTGACCTGTTGAAAATGACACATTGCACAGAGAGTGGACTGCTCTGTTCTCTGGAGGTTCGAGAGTTTGAGGAGAAGGGAAGTGTTCTATTTCTGTGGGCCCTCCTGTCTCTCTTTGACAGGGGTTGACCATGGCATTCAATGTCAAGAGAGAAGCACTAAGGACCAAGATGCTGGATGGCAAACATTCTGATCATATTTTATGAATTTCAATTGCATCACCAACACCAACAACTATGAACATTGCGAAATGCATCATAACCCATCGACACCAGTCAGAACAGATTGGCAACAACATCTCCTTTACAATCACCATCAGACCAGTGGCATCGCAAGGCTGTGTGCTTAGCACCCTGCTTTACTTATGTTATACCTATGATTGCCATATTTAAGCATACTGATAATACCACTGCTGTTGGCTGAATCAAAGGCGGTAGCGTATGAGGGTAGTGCAGTGGATGTGATCTACATGGAGTTTAGTAAGGCATTTAACAAGGTTCCACATGGTAGGCTTATTCAGAAAGTTAGAAGGAATGGGATCCAGGGAAGTTTGGCCAGATGGATTCAGAATTGGCTTCCCTGCAGAAAGCAGAGGGCCGTGGTGGAGGGAGTACATTCAGATTGGAGGATTGTGATGAGTAGTGTCCCACAAGGATCGGTTCTGGGACCTCTACTTTTCGTGATTTTTATTAACGACCTGGATGTTGGGGTAGAAGGGTGGTTGGCAAGTTTGCAGACAACACAAAGGTTGGTGGTGTTGTGGATTGCGTACAGGATTGTCGAAGATTGCAGAGAGACATTGATAGGATGCAGAAGTGGGCTGAGAAGTGGCAGATGGAGTTCAACCCGGAGAAGTGTGAGGTGGTACACTTTGGAAGGACAAACTCCAAGGCAGAGTATAAAGTAAATGGCAGGATACTTGGTAGTGTGGAGGAGCAGAGGGATCTGGGGGTACATGTCCACAGATCCCTGAAAGTTGCCTCACAGCTAGATAGGGTAGTTAAGAAAGCTTATAGAGTGTTAGCTTTCATAAATTGAGGGATAGAGATTAAGAGTCACGGGGTAATGATGCAGCTCTACAAAACTCTGGTTAGGCCACACTTGGAGTACTGTGTCCAGTTCTGGTCACCTCACTATAGGAAGGATGTGGAAGCTTTGGAAAGGGTACAGAGGAGATTTACCAGGATGTTACCTGGTTTAGAGAGTATGCATTATGATCAGAGATTAAGGAAGCTACGGCTTTACTCTTCGGAGAGAAGGAGAATGAGAGGAGACATGATAGAAGTGTACAAGATAATAAGAGGAATAGATAGAGTGGATAGCCAGGGCCTCTTCCCCAGGGGACCACTGCTCGATACAAGAGAACATGGCTTTAAGGTAAGGGGTGGGAAGTTCAAGGAGGATATTAGAAGAAAGCTTTTTGCTCAGAGAGTGGTTGGTGCGTGGAATGCACTGCCTGAGTCAGTGGTGGAGGCAGATAAACTAGTGAAATTTAAGAGACTACTAGACAGGTATATGGAGGAATTTAAGGTGGGAGGTTATATGGGAGGCAGGGTTTGAGGGTCGGCACGACATTGTGAGCCGAAGTGCCTGTACTGTTCTATGTTCTATATTCTACGTATCAGCATATAGGAGGGAGAATGAAGATCTAGTTGAGTGATACCTGTTAGGTGACCACGGGTTTTGTTTACAGTGGGCATCACTTTAAGCGTCTGGACGAGGCGGGAGCATGATGCCAGTATAACAAAATGTGGACAGACTGCTGGGACAGAGAGAGAGATAGAGAGATAGAGATAGAGAGATAGAGAGATAGAGATAGAGAGAGAGAGAGAGTGAGAGAGATAGAGAATGAGAATTAAGACTTCGGACTGCGAGCAGGAGCTCGCTACAGTAATGGGTGAAGTTTGATACTTTCCCATGCCCAAAGGATTGGGTGAATGAGCAGCACACAATGCATATTGGATATGTGACTGTCACTTCTTATGATCCATACGTGGATTTTTTTGGAGTATTCTGTGGCAACCACTTTCGTTAACCCTTACGTGGATTCAGATGTGTTATCTGGTGTCCACTTGTGCTAAGGAATATTTTCTGACTGTCACCTTTTAATATCTCTACGTGGATTTCAGAATACAATTCGACAGCTGAGATCTTCTGAGACGGTTACTCTGTTTTCCCAGCGTGGAACCTGTGGAATTCTTCATGATCATCTCCTCGTTGCATTTTAATGTGGATTTACAAGTTTCTCCCCTCACCTATTCCGTGGACAGCTGAAACTTTTCAGCTTGACATCTTAAAACTTTAAGGAATGTTGCTAAGTTTGATGGTTTGGGAACCACAAGCGCATAACACTGTTAACTTCTGTTTCGAAAAGTAGTTTGTTTAATTTTCTATATTTTGAGTAGATACTAATAAATACAGTGGTTTAACATTAAACCCCAACTTAGTTTGTGGTTTATTACTGCTGGTACATAACATGCCATAACAGCCTCTCACTCAATGTCAGCAAAACAAAAAAGCTGATAATTGAATACAGGAGGAAGAAGCTAGAGGTCCATGAACTAGTCTTCATTAGAGGATCAGAGATGGAGGGAGTCTTTCAATTCCTTGGCATTACCATATCAGAGGATCTGTCCTGGGATCAGCACATAAGTGCCATCATGAAGAAGGCATGGCAGTATCTCTACTTTCTTAAAAGTTTGGCATGTCATCTAAAACTTGGATACTCTTCAATAGATGAACAGTGGACAGTATCCTGACTGGTTGCATTATGGTCTGGTATAGAATCACCAATGTCCCGGAACAGGAAAGTCTCCAAAAAGTGGTGATACAGCCCAGTCCTTCACAGGCAAAGCTCTCCCCATCATAGAGCATATTTATAAGAAGTGCTGCCATGATCAATCATCAACGATCCACATCATCCGCGCCATTCTCTCTTCTCCCTACTACCATAGGGCAGGAGGGACAGGAGCCTTTGGTCCCACACCACCACGTTCAGGAACAGTTATTAACTACAACCATCAAACTCCTGAACCAACATAGGAAACTTCATCATCCCAACACCAAACTGACTCCACAACATATTGACTAACTTTCGAAAACTCTACAACCTACAAGTTCCCAGTACTATTGGGTTGTTGGTCATTTTTTTTCTTTATAGTTTTTCATAAATTCTATTATATTTCTTTATTTTCCTGTAAATGCCTGTAAAACTGAATCACAGGGTAGTATATGGTAACATATACTTTGATAATTTGATAATAAATTTACTTTTAACTTTGAACTGTGATTACATAACAGCAATCTCTGTAAATAAAGACTTCGAATTATGTGTTCTACAGGGTGATATGCGTAGGTTTCTGAAGTCTCATATTCATATCTGATAGTTTGGACACGGTGCCAGTTACTCAAAGATGACAGGTACATTATCCACTCAGACTGCGTGACATTCATAGATGCATTTCCCTCTCTATCTCAGGACACCATGAAACAGAATTAACTGGGTTTCCCTCCTCCCTGCTCCCTGGGCGAAGGTGTTGCCAATATATTACTGGAATGTAGTTATATAATATACATTACTGTGTAAAAGTTTTAGGCCCATATATATAGCTAGGGTGCCGAAGACTTTTGCATAGTACTGTATATATAACGCAACTTATAATCTGGATCCGGATATGACAGGATTGAATAGCGGAGCAGATTCGATGGGCCGAATGGCCTACTTCTGCTCCTATATCTTATAGTCTTATGGTCTTAAAATGCTGGAGGAACTCAGCAGGCTGGGCTGCATCTATGTAAAAAAGTACAGTCTACATTTCGGCTGAAGGATCTCGGCCTGAAATGTCGACTCTACTTTTTTTCTGCAGATGCTGCCTGGCCTGCTGAGTTCCTCCAGTATTTTGTGTGTGTTGCTTGATCTTGTACCTCTTTCAACTGTGGGAAGAAACTGGAGCACCTGGGGAAAACCCATGCATTCCACAGAAGGCAGACAGAGACTCCTTACAGAATGGTGCCAGAATTGAATAGCATTGCACTAACTGATTTGCTACCATAGAAATCTACAATAATGCATTTTGGTAAAAGGAACAATAGTGTGGACTATTATCTAAATGGAGAGAAGGTTCAAACACCATAAATGCAGAAAGACTTAGAAGTCCTCGTGAAAGACTTCCAGAAGGTTAATTTACAGGTTGAGTCTGTGGTAAAGAAGGCACATGCAATGTTGGCATTTATTTCAAGGGGAATCAAATATAAAAGCAAGGAGATAATGCTGAGGCTGCACTTGGAGTATTGTCAACAGTTTTGGGCCCCATATCTCAGAAAGGATGTGTTGTCATTGGAAAGAGTCCAGAGGAGGTTCATAAGGATGATTCTGGGGGTGAAGAGGTTGACATATGAGGAGAGTTTTGCAATCTTGGGCCTGTACTCACTGGAATTTAGAAGAATGTGGGAAACCTACTGAATGTTGAAAGGTCTAGATAGGGTAGATGTTGAGAGGATGTGTCCTATGGTGGGGGTATCCAGATCTAGAGGGCAAAGCCTCAAATTTGAGGTGTGACCTTTCAGAACAGAGGTAAGGAGGAATTATTTTAGCCAGAGAGTAGTAAATCTGTGGAATGCTCTGTCACAGACTGCCGTGGAGGCCAAGTCTGTGGGTATATTTAAGGCAGAAGTTGATCGTTTTCTGATCGGTCAGGGCCTCAAAGGATATGGTGATAAGGCAGATCTATAGAGTTGATTAGGGTCTGGGATCAGCCATGATGGAATGGTGGAGCAGACTCGATGGGCTGAATGGCCTGATTCTGCTCCTATGTCTTATGCCAACCATTTGCTGCTGCTTTTGCAACAATAGAAGGAAAGTGAGAGAATGCAAAGTTTTCTCCTGAGAACAGTTTGTTTCTTAGATTGATTAGCAAACTTTCTTTTCAAACTGTAGTCAGGGCCAAGTTGTTCAAGAGCCATTAAAGACGCTTACATTTATTTTACCCATGGACAGAAAAGAGATGAGAGAACCAGTTACTTGAATAGTGTAAACTGTTCTTGTGTAACTAACTGTATACTGTACTAAAATTTACTTAAGTGCTGATTGGATGAGAATCATATTGTAATAAAGCAGCATTTTGCAACAGCACCACTTTTGATACGTTGCAGTAGCATAGTTAAATTGTTGGTTGGTTGTAGAATGAGAATCAGGTTTAATATCAGTGGCATATGTCATGACGTATGTTCTTTTGTGACAGCAGTACATAAAAAAACTATAAATTTCAATAAGATATATATAGAGAAACCATAGAAAAACTATAGCATAGAAACAGGCCTTTTGGCCCTTCTTGGCTGGGCCGAACCATTTTCTGCCTGGTCCTACTGACCTGCACACGGACCATATCCCTCCATACACCTCCCATCCATGTATCTGTCCAATTTATTCTTAAATGTTAAAAAAGAACCCGCATTTACCACCTCGTCTGGCAGCTATTTCCACACTCCCACCACTCTCTGTGTGAAGAAGCCCCCCCAGTGTTCCCTTTAAACTTTTCCCCCCTCACCTTTAACCCATGTCCTCTGGTTTTTTTCTCCCCTTGCCTCCGTGGAAAAAGACTGCTTGCATTCACTCTATCTATACCCATCACAATCTTATATACCTCTATCAAATCTCCCCTCATTCTTCTACGAAATATATATATATATACACACACACAAAAATTAAATAAGTAATGCCAAAGGAGAGGGAAAAAAAAGTGAAGTCGTGTACATGGGCTCATTGTCCATTCAGAAATCCGATGGTGGTGGGGAAGAAGCTGTTCCTAAAATGCTGAGTGTATGTCTTCAACATTGTCTACCTCTTCCTTGATGGTAGCAATGAGAAGAGGGTATGTCCTGGGTGATGGAGGTCCTTAATGATGGATGTTGCCATGCTGAGGCATTCTCAATGCTGGTGAGGCTGGTGCCCATGCTGAAGCTGGCCAAATTTGCAACTTTCTGCAGCTTTTTCCAATCCTCTGCAGTGGCCCCTCATACCAGATGGTGATGCAACCAGTTGGAATGCCGTCCACAGTATTCTTGTCAATTTATGAACAGCAACAGAGGCATACCCTTTGAAAATTAAATCTATGAGTATATAAAGTAGTAAACTACATATTTAAAGTCTGTTCTGGAAATAAGGATAAATATATGTTGATAGTGGCTGAAAACTTGTACTTGGGTTGAGTAATATTGGTAAGGCTTCAGACTCTGCAAGCCCAATGTTTCCAAAGTGATCGTATTATGGAATTTCTGAACTTACATCAGCTGAGGAGCCATTCAACAATTAACCATATACCGTGTGTTTGAATATATATTTGGCCATGCAGACAGGAGTGACATATTCCCTTAAACATAATTTTGGGAAAAAATGTTGAATTAATTTTAAGAAATAGCTGTAAGTAATAAATACAAAATCTTATCTGTTTCACTGAAGCTTCAGATCTAGTTATACCCTTAGCTACACTGTTCGGCTACAAAACTGCATCTACCAGCTAGGTAGGAAAACTGCTGAGATGTTATGTTGTTTAGATAAAAGCCAGCCAACTTCAATCAGACGGATTACCATCCCAATTAGCTGACTCAATCATCAATGATGTCATTAATTGCAACCATTGATGGTGCCATCATACAGCACTAAGTTGCTCTGATTGCTGGTTCGGTTTTCGCCAGGATGACTTGTCTTCAGAGCTCACACTTGCCTTGATTTGAGAAGTTGACTCTCATAGGTAAGATGAATGGAATTGCTCTTGAAATCAAGACAGTTTATAACTGAAGAGTCTGAAGAGAACTGAAGAATCAAAGAGCCTTGGTAAACTGATCAATTGACATCAAGGAGAAAATATTCCACTGATTGGATTAATATGTTGCATAAAGGAAGAGGCTGATGGATATCAATCAGACTTGTCCAGGGTCTCATCATAGAAGTTCCTCAGACAGTGGCCTAGGGCCAACTACCTTCAACTTTCTCTCTATCAAAACTTCAGAAATGGATATGTGTCCTGAAAATGAATACTCAATTCATTTACTTGGATGAGTACAGTGTCAGTAAATCTCAAGAAACATCCAGAACAAAATATCATACCTGATTGGCACCTCATTCACCACCTTAAACTCCCATTACCTCTGTGACCAGGGCACAATAGGTGTAGGGTGCACAACTACCAAAATTCTGTCAGTTACTGACACAAATTACCTTGACAACTCTATTCAAAATATTTTTGAGATGTGGTACAGGAGGGAGCTGGAGAGACAACTGACAACAACTTTTCCTTCAAATATCAGCAAAAAGGAAGAGCTGTTCATTGACTTGAGGAAGTGGGTCAAAGCATCCCTGCACATAACAATGGTGTTGAGGTGGAAATGGTTAAGATCCAGGGTGAACGTGTTCAGCAGGTTCCTGTTGATGTTTACCAATTTTTATCGATGCAGTGCAGGAATCATCTTTTTCAGATGCATCAGAGACTGATGTGCCAAAGACACTAAAAAAATTACAGAAGTGTTGCCTGGGTTTCATCTCCTAAGTTACAGAGAAAAGTTGAACAAGTCAGGTCTTTATTCTTTGGAGCGTAGAAGGTTGAGAGGGGACTTGATAGAGGTTTTTAAAAATATGAGGGGGATAGATAGAGTTGACGTGGATAGGCTTTTTCCATTGAGAATGGGGGAGATTCAAACCAGAGGACATGAGTTGAGAGTTAAAGGGAAAAAGTTTAAGGGTAACATGAGGGGGAACTCCTTTACTCAAAGAGTGGTAACTGTGTGGAACGAGCTTCCAGCAGAAGTGGTTGAGGCAGGTTCTATGTTGTCGTTTAAAGTTAAATTGGATAGATATATGGACAGGAAAGGAATGGAGGGTTATGGGCTGAGTGCAGGTCGGTGGGACTAGGTGAGAGTAAGAGTTCGGCACGGACCAGAAGGGCCGAGATGGCCTGTTTCTGTGCTGTAATGGTTATATGGTAAATGAGAACACAGCTCAGTCCATCATGAAAACCACCTTCCCTTCCATGAATTGTGTATATACTTCTCATTGCCTCAAAAAAGCAGCAAACATAATCAAAGACCCTCCAAGAGGACCACAACCTTGTGTGTCTGAATGAGCCGGAGAGCTATGTTGGCTGGAGTCAGCTCAGGGCTGGTAAACACAATTGTTATGGAAACAGTAATGAAGAATGTTTCTATATCTGAGTGTGATGGTATTCCTGAGTCTCCACCTAGGACTTGCATGACTGACAGTGGTGAAAACTGAGAGGAAGCTACTGACATGATGAGGGAAGTCCTGTACATTGCCAGAGATGGAGGACCTTCATTGCTGCACTAAACACCAGCTGCATAAGAGGCACTCCAAAAAACACTTAAAGACCCCTCCCGCCCCAGTCATTTTCTCTTCTATCCTAGTCCATAAGGCAGCAGAGAAAAAAGCCAGTTTCTATCCAGTTGTTCTAAGACCATTAAATTGTACAATAAAAATTAATTCTTGACCTCGCAGTCTACGTCATTATGGCTCTCATTACGTCTACCTGTACTACACCTTCTCTGTAATTGTAATCATAATACATGTATTTTGCATTCTGTTATTGCTTTTCTTTTGTACTACCTCAATGCCATGAAATGATCTATATGTACAGCTTGTTTTTCATCGTATCTTGATACATGTAACAATAATGACAACAATTATTAAAGCAGTAATACCTAAAAAACAAAACTGACAGGGATTCGGGCATATGGGAACATACCAAATCAACCTGCGCTCTAAGTCACACACCATTCCGACTTGGAGTATTATTGCCATTCTTGTTTTGTCACTGGGTCAGAATCCTGGAACTACTTTAATATTGTTAAGGGAGCACCTTCATGCAATACCTCAAGGAGATAGGTCTTCACCACCGTCTCCCAAACAATTAAAGGTGAATAAAAAAAATGATAGATTGCTAACAATAGCCTGATCCTAAACAAAGAAGAATTAAAAAACGTCCATCCCAATTTAATTCTTGTGCAAGTGGAGCTCACTTTTTAAAAAATTACCAAAGTAAATGAATATGAGCTGAATCATTAATAAATATCCTCTGCAAATTTCTCAAGTAAATTCATGTTATCAAGGACGTTGCTGCAAACAATCAAAAGATGATGATAAACATTGCAGGATGCAGATTACAATGTGTTATGTAAAAAAAAGGTGATTTATTATGTATTTTAAAGTGTTCATAATTAACAACCTTTTGCTCTGACTTTGAACATTAAGTGTGACTTTACGTTCAGGGAATACGCAGGGTGGTTGTTCACTGAATAATTGGTTGATGTCTCTGAGAATGATCCATAGTAAATTGGATGAGAATCATCATTCAATGTAACTGATATGACAGTGGTACTGACTTGCAGTCATTGAATGACCTTAATTAAGTGTTTGTTGTAGAGACAGTAATATTTTTAGCAGTAATTCCATAATTATATAAATTTTTACAATGAAGCTGTAGATCAGCAACCTTCAACTATTAAAAAAAAGATGAATTTATTTTCTTACATTTTAATTTTTAATCGTTACTGATTGTAACAATTTGAATTCCTTAAAATAATTTCACAGAAAATACTGGGAAATACTTGCAACTGATGGAAAAGATCAACGCAGGTATTGCAAAGCAGGTTTGTGTGTGTGTGTGTGTGTGTGTGTACGTGCGTGCGCGTGCAGTTATGAGTGAATTCATCACATTCAGACCATACAGAGTAGGGCATAACAGCAGCATAAAACTGAAAGTACAAGTATCAGATTTTTTTTGGAGAATTGACTGCAATCAGCAATTTGGTGCAGAGGACCAATACCATAAGACTTGAGAGCAGAAACATGCCATTTAGCCCATCGAGTCTACTCCACCATTCCATCATGGCTGATATATTATCCCTCTCAACCCCATTCTCCTGCCTTCTCCCCATAATTTTTGATGCCCAGACTAATCAAGAACCTGTCAACCTCTGTTTTAAATATACCCAATGACTTGGCCTCCACAGTTGTCTGTGGCAATGAATTTCACAGATTCACCACCTTCTGACTAAACAAATTCCTTCTCATCTCTGTTCTAAAGGGACATCCTTCTAGTCTAGTCTGTGCCCTGTGGTTCTTGACAAACCTACTATGGGAAATATTCTCTCCACATCCACTTACAATGTTTGATAAGTTTCAATGCCATTCCCCTCATTTTTCTAAACTCTAGTGAATACAGTTCCAGACCATCAAACGCTCCTCATTCCTGGGATTATTCTTATGAACCTCCTCTGGACCCTCTCCAATGCCGAAGTATCTCTTCTGAGATAAGGGCCCCAATATCACAAATGACCTGACTTGGTCCAGCCAAGCAGAGTCCACTGCCAAGAAGGCCCACCAGCGCCTTTACTTCCTGAGAAAACTAAAGAAATTTCGCCTGTCCCCTAAAACCCTCACTAATTTTTATAGATGCATCGTAGAAAGTATTCTTCTCGGGTGCATCACAACCTGGTATGGAAGTTGTCCTCCTCAAGACTGGAAGAAGCTGCAGAAGATCGTGAACACGGCGCAGCACAACACAAACCAATCTTCCATCCTTGGACTCATTTTACACCGCATGCTGTCGGAGCAGTATAATCAAGGATAATCAAGGACATGACCCACCCAGCCAAACATACTTTTCGTCCCTCTTCCCTCTGGGAGAAGGCTCAGGATCTTGAAGACTCATACAGCCAGATTTGGGAACAGCTTCTTTCCAACTGTGATAAGACTGCTGAACGGATCCTGACCCGGATCTGGGCCGTACCCTCCAAATATCCGAACCTTCATCTCGGCTTTTTTTTTGCACTACCTTACTTTCCATTTTTCTATGTTCTATTTATGATTTATAATTTAAATTTTTAATATTTACTATTGATTTGTAATCCAGGGAGCTGGAAGCGCAGAATCAAATATCGCTATGATGATTGTACGTTCTAGTATCAATTGTTTGGCGACAATAAAGTATAAAGTAAAGTACAGTAATAAGGGATAGATAAAGGAAAGTAATGGACAAGATCAAGTCACAGGTAAACTATTGTCCTTCAATGAGAAAAGGCACTATGGAGACAGAATCTTTTAAATTGTACCAGTTCTATTTCTACCTATTTTCTGAAACAAATTGCTGGAGTCAGTTAGGGCTAAGTGAAGTTATCGATTCATTTCAATTATGGTATGACGATGAAAAAGAGGCATGATGAGAGTAAGAGCAAGAAGCGAACCTCTGGAGAAACTAAATGGGTCAGGCAGCATCTGGATAGCAAAATAGACAGTCAATATTTCAGCCAAGTCCCTTCATCTGGTCTAGTCTGAAACATCAAGAGTCCATTTCCCTCCACAGATGCTGCCTGATCGGCAGAATTTCTCCAGCAGCTCAGTTTTTTTTGTTTAGTTTCAGATTTCAGTTTTTTAAGTCTCCATGGTGAAAGCTATATTGCAGAATTTAGCAGGTACCTGTGCTTACAAAGTGTATGTGCACTCAAAGGTTGTTGGTTCATTTCCAAGATTTCCCTTTAGTGGGGAGTCTAAGACCTGAGGGCACAAGCTCAGAATAAAGGGAAGCCCTTTTTGAATGGAGATGAGGAGGAATTTCTTTAGCCAGAGGGTCGTAAATTTGTGAAATTTGTTACCACAGGCTGCTGTAGAGGCCAGGCCATTGATTGTATTTAAAGTGAAGGTTGATAGATTCTTGGTAAGTCAGGGCGTGAAATGTTATGGGGAGAAGGCAGGAAAATGGGGTTGAGAGGGAAATGGATCAGCCATGATCAAATGCTGGAGAAGCCTCGATGGGCCTACTAGCCTAATTCTGTTCCAATATCTTATGGTCTTATGTTGTAGACATGGAAATCAGATAGTTTGATGTTTCATAATAGCAGGAAGATTGGTAATGGAGGGAATAATGAGATTATTTGCCACAGAAAGACATTCTAAGTGTCTTGTTGGAAATACAATACAAGCACAGAATATATGAAAATACCTCCGCAGGAAATGTTGGGATTTGTGAGACAGCAAGGTCACAGGAGAGGGTGTCTACACAAGCTGAGTTGCTGTGAGGAGAAATATGTTGGATTAGAATTTTGAGAGCACATAAATGGGCAAGGCACCTTTCTGCAGCTGCGCACTTTTGTGTAGCCTATATCCATGTCGATTTGATATTACCAATAAGCTTCTTTCCTCTGTCAGTAATGATTTCATGTCCCTTTGAGATATTATATCCTTTACACTGACAACTAAAGGAATTCTGCAGCTGATCTGACATATTTGAGTACCATTTACTGACATTGTGGTAATGTGTAGTGGGCACGTGGCCAAGTGGTTAAGGCATTCGACTAGAGATCTGAAGGTTGTGAGTTCGAGCCCCAGCCGAGGCAGCGTGTTGTGTCCTTGAGCAAGGCACTTAACCACACAGTGCTCGGCGACGACACTGGTGCCAAGCTGTATTGGCCCTAGCCCTTCCCTTGGACAACATCGGTGTCATGGACAGGGGAGACGTGCAGCGTGGGCAACTGCTGGTCTTCCATACAACCTTGCCCAGGCCTGCACCCTGGAGAGTGAAGTCTCGCAATACTAACAGATGCCTTAAAGGTAATGTGTAGCAGATTTGGAATTAACTTTCATGAGTGCAATGTGTCTTTAAAGAATGGAACCGAATTAGGAGTGGGCTTGCTTGTCAGATTCTCCAACAGAAACTCAGTGCCCCTGCCTAAATAACCTACCTCTATAATTTTCAACTCTCATATTTCATAAAAATAAAATTATAATCATTTTATGCAATATTTTCACCTGTGAGCAAAACTTAACAAGAATAGTATTTTTTGGAACAGAAATGGCAGCCTCAGACAAATACCAAGAATAATTTTTCTAATTAGGGAAAAGAATTAAAATGAAATAAATTTTCTCTGAGAAGACAGTTAGGAATAATTTATACTTGGCATTGATTCCATGGGCCAAATGGTTTCCTTCTGTGCTGCTATGAACTTGTAATTCCAATGAATTACCTAATTAAACAGAGGTAGAGCTACTTAATGAGAATAAGGGAAGAGAAGATGGCGGCGCGACGCAGCGCGCAGCGGCCACTTCGAAAGGAATATCAGTTATCTGTCAAGTAGGATGCCGTGCACAATCCTGATTCGATGGAGACGGACATGAGAAGCACGGAGAAACTTCTAAAATACCTGTTTTGCTGCCACTGCTACTGTGCGATCGAGAATCTCCGGAGGGGAAGGCCTCGAATCCTTGGCTTTGCCTGTTGCTTGGTGGCCAGGGTCAGGGTCAAAGCGCTCGGCAGAGATGGTGCTCGGTGCTTGATGTCAGAGGGCTGGTCGGAGGCTCGAAGTTTTTGGACGGACTCAAGAGTCGGCTGTGGTCGGGTGCTTCCAGGGTGCTGCATCGGCAAGTTTGCAGTGCTGGAGGTTCATGGCAGGGAGAGTTTTTCTTCCTTCTACCGTCTGTGTGAGATGATGGGGCTATCGGGACTTTGAGACTTTTTTTTACCATGCCCATGGTCTGTTCTTCATCAAATTATGGTATTGCTTTGCACTGTTGTAACTATATGTTATAATTATGTGGTTTTTTTCAGTTTTAGTCTTGGTCTGTCTTGTGTTTCTGTGATATCATACTGGAGGAACATTGTATCATTTCTCAATGCATTCATTACTAAATGACAATAAACGAGGACTGAGTGTCCTCATAATCTAATCTAATAACATTTTATTTATTTATTATTGTGTTTATTTAGAGATTCAGCATGGAACAGGCCCTTTGGCCCACCGAGTTGCATTGCCCAGCAACCCATCAATTTAATCCTAACGTAATTACAGGACAATTTACAATGATCAACTAACACATTAATCAGGGATGTCTTTAGACTGTGGAAGGAAACTGGAGCACCAGAGGAAACCCATGTGCACATGGGAAGAAAGTACAAATTTTCTTACCAAGGATACTAGAATTGAATTCTGACCTCTGAGCCCCACGTTGTAATCGTGTTGTGCTAATTACTATGCTATTGTGGTGCCCCCAGTTTGCTGATGAATGGAGTCATGAAATCATATCTGAATCTTGGTCAGAATTATGTCACAAAGGTTTGATTACTTCAGAAGACTTCTGGCCTTGCTTAACCTGAAAGCCTATGCAATAGCCAGAAACTAAAGAAAAACAAAACATACCTTGGAAGTAACAAGCATTATTACTTCCAGAAAATTCTGATATTTTCTGCCATCACTGAAACAAAAGCATCAGCTAGTCTCTGCACTAATTCAAAAGAGGATCTTTTGAAATTTGCTATTTTAAATTCAAGCAGTTGTCATCATGATTTCAGTAATGTAAGTTTTTGTTCACTGATACAGAATACATGAAAGTATTTGGGCACAGAGAAAATTCTTCTATCACTGTTGACTTTTCTTGTGTGTGGGAGCAGTAGAAAGCACCTGTCTAAAAGTACAGACTTCAGAAAATGAAGATTCCAGGATTAAATGTGGAAACTTATTTCTGAGTTAGCTGTATTTCCCTTGATATTAATGAGCAACTGTTCAGAAAGTTAACTTCTTATTGACAATTGGCCCATAGTGCTAAGCAACCTTAAGTCCTAAACATCATACACTTGGGAGAGTCACAAATAATGAAACATAACTACAAAATACGGGCCAATTCGTTTAAAACTGAGCTGCATGAAAATTTCTTCTCTCAGATGGTAATTAATCTCTGAAATTCTTTGTCAATGAGGGTGATGGAGGTTAGATCACTGGATAAATTTAAGGTGGAGATGGATAAGTATTTGAAAGATCCAGTAAACAAGATTTAAAGAGAGCTGGAACAAAAGAGGGGTTGAGGCAACATAAATCAACCATGGTCACAATGAATGGCATAGCAGGCTTGAGAGAACTAGTGGTATTTTCCTGCTCTTATTTTTTGTGTACAAAAATAAATCAATAAATCTATGAAAGATACAGCAAGGCAAATGAATCCACCCTTGCATATCCTTCAAAGATCCCAACTGTGCAACTCTCCACCTGCCACACGTTGAACTCTGCTCTACATTTTTTCATGTTCTGCTTAAAACCCAAATGCAGCAATTTCTCTGTGAAACTATATAGATAGAACCCCTAAAGAGCACAAAAATACTTTCAGTAAGGCTATCTATACCCCATCCACAAATTTGCAAATGCTTTTTTCAGTGCCTTCAGCAAAATATCTTATGAAAGATGAAGAGTGACAGCCTAAATTCTAATCCCTGTGGGACTAACTAGTATGCAATCAGGAGACTTGTGGTTGACAGGAAGATATGTGTAGGTCTTAGAGCTATAGCTGAAAAAAAAAGTGGATTACAGACTGATTGAGAAGCAATTGGGGAATGCTGTGGCAGATGTGTTTTAATATTGACAACTGCAGTTTAACTATTTTGAATCAGTATCATCTCAAAGTAATCAGGCACCACTCTGTCAGATGAAGAAGAATTGGCTTGAGATTAGGACTTCATTCTCTCGGCACTAGGCTTTTGTTAGTCATCAGAAGAAACCTGTGGAGCAGGATGAGGTAAAAATTTCAGCCTGCCAAAGTAGAATGCTTTATCACAGACATCTGGCAAGAACTATACCAACTGAAAAATATGATCTTGATTACAGTAATCAACATCATGTGACAAATCACCGCAGAACTATCCCTTAACTAAGGATGGTTGAGCTTAGATTTTGCAGACCATTTTCTCTCAATTCATGCTTTAAGTTATAGTCTATTCATTATTTTTTCATTGTAACTGAATGAAATATTTGCACTGCCTAATTTATTGCTTTGTGGTTTCATCATCAATATCTCTCAGCCCCTAGTGGCACTTATCACTCGAGCATTAATGCACTCATCCAGTCGTCTACATAAAAGCATTGCACACAGCAACCAAAGGAACTTCTTCGCCTAAAGGAGAAAATACATGTGTACAATTCCACCACAGTGCAATGAAATATTTAGAACTCATACCATCAAAAAGTTTTAAAGGCACTCTTTTCCTACAGATTCATATGCTTGAACAAGTTTATAGTACCTTGTATCTGCTTGTCATAATAAAGTTTGCACATAACAAATCCATGATACTATTGTATGAACTTAGTCAGAAGTACGATCACCTTTAAAATTACCTCAGGGGATAAAAAAAAACATTTCAAAGAAATCAAAACTTGCATTTAATAGTTTCTCTTATGGTAGAGTGTGAACAGCTATGGAACGTCAGGTGGTTAATTACCTTTGCGAGGCCACCAACTTCCAAGTAGAAGCAGATAACGAACACGTTCCATGTGATCCAGAGGACCATCCAGATGGCATACTTCAGTGGAGGGGACAAAAGGAGAGAAACATTATAAAGTCACTGATTTGAAGATGCCTTACAGTGAATACAAAAGATCATGCTGCTTATAAATATAAAGATATAAATTATTATCTAAAGTACCCATTACTGAGGGTAACAAGAAAGTATGCGATCAACAATCTGATAAGTAAATGCAATTATTATTGCATGGGTCACAAATATTGCTAAATTTGTTCTGCTTTACCTTGTGTGTAATATGCTTACACAAGGAGGTAATCCAGCATGCAGCACCGAAGTTTTCCTTCACCATTTGTCCTTCTCATGATTCGTCTTCTTTAAGATCTGAACTCATCCCTTATCTCCCCTTGCCGTGACCACCTATCTGCCAACTTTACTGGAGCCCACCCTAACCACACGTATCAGCATGACTGAAAGCATTGCACCTCTATCCGACTAACAGCCCCATCAATCCTGAACAGTTCAATACGAGTTCTGTGAAGCTTGTCCCTCTATTTTGCCACCTTCTCCTTCCCAAGCTCTTTTCAAACACAGTCCCAGCTGACTCTCAAGATCCTTAATCTATCTGTTCCAATCCAGCAAAGGAAGGGTCTCATGCACTTCTCCTGTGCCAGACAATCAGCCACATACACAGTGGTGCATTGCTGCAGTTGGTCTATTGTACAACATGAGTTGGCCCTGGATCATCACTGATGCAATGTGCCTTTTACATAGTACATTAATTTTCAAACAGATGTTGGTTTCATTCTGTAAAACTGATATGAGGAATAAGACCAAAAGACCATGAGATACAGGAATAGAATTAAGTCATTATGAATTTGCTCCATAATTTCTTCATCGCTGATCCATTTTTTCTCTCAGCCTCAATCTGCTGCCTCCCCCCCCGCCATCCCTTCACACCTGGACAAATCAAGAATCTTTTAACTTCTACCTTAAACATACATAAAGACTTGGCTTCCATAGCTGCCTGTGACAACAAATTCCACAGATTTACTACTCTCTGGACTAAGAAATTCCTTCTCACACCCCTCTATTCTGAGGCTGTGTCCTCTGGTCTTAGACTCTCCCACCAAAGGAAACATCCTCTCCACATCCACTCTATCAGGGTCTTTCACCATTTGATAGATTTCAATGGGTCACCCCTCATTCTTCTGAATTCTATTGATTACAGACCCAGAGCCATCAAATGCTCTTCATATGACAAGCTGTTCAATCCTGTTGGAGATATTATAATATTTTGTAATTTTTTAAAATCATACTTTATGGATGTTATGAACAGCTTTAAAAATCTTATTGTAAAAATCTAATAAAACTAAGGATTTTATGGACATTAATAAACATTGGAATAGAACATTTTCTTCATTTTCTTAATTAACTTAATGTCAGTAAAAACATCTTTAGTTTATTGGATATAGGATTGTGATTCGTTACACTTCAGAAACAAATAGAATAAATATTATCTGAATGTAGTGAACAGCTTCTTTTCCACTGTTATCACACTCTTGAATGAACCTCTTCAATGATTCAATGGTTTAATTTAATGTCAGAGAATGCATACAATATACAAGCTGAAATTCTAACTCTTCACAGACATCCACAAAACAGAAAAAAAGCCCCAAAGAATGAACGACAGAAAACATTAGAACCACAAAGTCCTCCCTCCCACCTCCCCCCACTTGCTCCAGTAGAATCAATAAGATGGAGCCTTGGTCTCACGATCAATCTTAGTATGATCTTGCACTTCATCGTTCATCTGTACTGAACTTTTTTGATGGCTTTTACACTTCAGGCTGCATTGCTATTGTTTACCTTACTCTGGCTCAATGCATTGTGTAATTATTTGATCTGTATAAAAGTATGCATGATAAGTTTTTCACTGCATCTTAGTACATGTCAACAGGGGCGGCGCTAAGCTGGTGCTAGCTGGGGCTGTAGCCCCAGCAGAAATTGCAATAGCACCACCATAGCACCACCAAGAAATTAACTGCAGCTGCTTTGCTTTCTCTGTATAGTTTTGAATGCTTGTTTCTCCAGTTGATCTAGTGAAACAGTGCCCCCAATTACCATAGCACTCACGCAGCAATAACGTTATAAACTCTGTCAGATCCACTCTACACTTCTGCTTATTCGTTCATTGTTAATGTCTTGCCATTGCTGTCCTCAGATCAGTTAAGCTGATCTAAGATCACTTACGGTGGTGATGTCACTCACTCTCACCCACGCGAGAGATTGATCGTATACATCCAGGCGCAGATCCATGGTCTCGCGAGACTAACGGATGCCACACACACACATTGTGCTTTCACAAGCGAGCGTGGGCCTGGTACGTGCATTATTTTGGCCGGCGTGAAAAATGGATCGATTTTTAGTCAGAAAACAACTTCATCCAGAGGAATCAGTGGTGTCTCAGCCTGAGCCTGTCTTAATTGAAAGTGACATGCAGAAAGTAAGTGTGGATGAGGACAACAGCAGTTCATCGAAGGAGTGTGAGGGTGAAATAGAGGAACAAGAAATGGAGCGGGGTTCGGAAGAGAACGTGGATGAAGCTGCTCTTCGTGCGAGTGGGAATACTGTTAGCGATGTTACCCAGCAGCCTGAGGAAGGACCCCGTCAGCCAGCATTGAAAAAGTACCCTTCGCAACAGTTTGGCAATCAGCAAAAGAGTATTCGTGGCTGGTGTGACCTGTACTCCTGGCTGGAATATTCAATCACAGAAGATGCTACATTCGGCTTCGCATGCAGGCATTTCCTGTGTGGAGGACATGGGTTCCATTCTGAATCTACCTTTACTGTCACTGGCTACCGCAACTGGCGGAAAGCTACAACAGCTTTCAAAACCCACCATGTAAGTGCAGCTCATAAGTTTGTTATAGAGGCATGGGCCGAATTCAGATAGAGAAAACAAGATGGTTCAAGATTGGGAAATATGCTTGATAAAGGACATGCAAAGATTGTCCAAGAAAATGGTGAGTATATGAGAGCAGTGGTTGAGTCTCTACGCTATACCGCGTGCCAAGGCATTGCCCAGCGAGGACACCGGGAGAATGATGAATCTGGCGATAGGGGAAACTTTGTTGAGTTACTCATTGTAATCAGGAAGTTTGATAAGACTGTAGCTAAAAAAATAGAGGACAATTCTGGAAATGCAAAAAACACTCATCACGATATCCAAAATGAAATTATGGGTATTATGACAGATATGGTCAGACATCAAATAAGTTCAGAAATCAAGAAGGTTGGATATTTTGCCATCATGGTGGGTGAAAGTAAAGATTTGAGTAAAAAGGAGCAAATATCAGTGGTGGTGCGGTATTTGAATAACAAAACAGTGCTTGAAGAATTCTTGCACTTCACTCCAGCAGAAGAGTTGGACGCAGAGTCGCTTCTTAAAAGCATTGAACAGACACTCGCCCAGTGTGTTATTGATAAGAATGCGTGTATAGGTCAGTGTTATGATGGGGCAGCAGTGATGTCCAGGTGCAAATAACGGGGTACAAGAGAGGTTCAGGAAAGCGGTCCCACAGGCATTATATATACACTGCCATGATCACAGACTTAACCTTGTTTTAGTGGATGTTTTGAGCAATGTACCACAAGCGGGTGAGTTTTTTGAAACTGTGCAGCTGCTTTACAACTTATTTTCAAACTCTTTTGCCCACAATCTTTTCATGGAGAAACAGAGAGAACTGGAATCAACTGCACAGCCCGTGGAGTTGAAGAAGTTGTCAGATACACGCTGGGCATGGCAGTATACAGCTTTGTGGGCTATAAGGAAATCACTCCCTGCCATTCTAGCTACACTACAGGATATTATGGGTCAACCAAATGCACGGAAGAAAATGGAGGGTAGAGCTGCAAATGGACTGATTGGCGAGCAGTTTGCTTTACTTCTCACTCTGTTTGAGGATTTATTCCGAGTCACCAAGTTCATATCAGACCAGCTACAATCTCCCAGTTTGGAGTTTTCATCCGCTGTGGACTTGGCTCAGTCTGTTATCGATGCACTCTCAGCAAAACGGGGAGAGGAATCATGGAGTGAAATTCAGACAAGAGCTAGGGACCTGTGCGTCAAGGCCGGTATACAGAGCAGAACACATGAAAGGAGACAGGGCCAGCCACCCCGCCGCCTACATGATTTTGTTGTTGAGGCCCAAACTGAACGCACACTTGTCACATCCTCTGATGACCTTTGCAACCACTGTTTCTATCCAGTTATAGACAGACTTCTGACTGAAATGAAAAGACGATTCTCAATTAAGACTGGGGGTGTTCTGACTGGAGTCTCAGCATTGAGTCCCAAACACAAGTACTTCCTAGACAAGAATTGTCTTTAGCCAGTGGCCCAATACTATGGGGTGACTGAAGTGAACCTGACTGCAGAGCTACATCAGGTTTGGCGTCTGCTGGAAATAAAACAAAAGCAAGGACAGACAGTGAATGGCACAGTGGAATTTCTAGCTCTAATGAGACCCTACCGCGATGCATTTATAGAGTTATACAAACTAATCTGCTTATCACTGACTCTGCCTGTTACACCTGCCTCATGCGAACGAAGTTTCTCTTGCCTCAGATGCGTCAAAAACTACTTAAGGAATAGCAGCGGCGATGCTCAGAACAGCAACTTGGCTCTGTTGGCCATAAACAGCCGGAGGGCCAAAGCACTTGACATCCAGAAAATTATTCATGCTTTTGCCACCAATCACAACAGACGGGTTGTGCTTCTCTGAAAACATTAATGGTGAGTGCGGTTGATCTTTTAAAAAAATTTGGGCTGATTATTATTATTATTTTGTGGTGGATACTCCATGGTCCTTATGTTTCCTGCAAATCCTAAAACATTACATTTACTGCTACTAAGCCTACTGGTTTTGCGGTGATTCTGTTAATTTTTGTTTTAAATTCAATAGCCGAATTAATTGAGGTATTGCATGGTCAGAGTACGATTTGTCCAACTCCTGGTAAAGCCCTGCATCTGTTGTTTGCCTTATTTGACTTTAATAATGGTGTATCTTTTGGTATTGCTGTCTATGTAATGCGAATAGCAGTGGGTTTGTTTTGTGTTTTTCAGTTCAAAAGAACGCATTTGACGCTGATTGTGGGATTGGTCCGCTGTTGCTCGGATGCTCTGTTTGTCTTTTTTGTTTATGCTCCGTGTAGCACAGGTTGTCTCTGATGCTGTTGACACTGTCACAGTTCACTTCTATATTAGATCTATCAATTGCTGTCAAAAGATGAGATGGGGAAGAATTAAAAAGGACCTGAGTGCTAACTTCTTCACACAGAGGGTGGTACGCGAATGGAATAAACTGTCAAAGGATGTAGCTGAGGCAAGTACGATAATGACATTGAAAAGATATTTCGATAAGTACTGTATATGTGTATGGTTAAATTTGAACTTGAATTTAACCTCAAGTTCTGATGACAGGTTATCAATCTCAAATTTTAAATCACTTTCTGTCACCACAGGACCCATCTGGTGCTTCCTGCTTGTTTTGTTATTATTTTAGATTTTCTTCATGCACAGTGTTTTGCTTTTGACAAAAATTAAGTGATTTCTTACTGTGCCCTTTGTTTCCCTCCCTCTAGTAGCCTCATGATTAATGAAAAAAATTTATCTGAGAATTATTTTTCCAATTCATTTGAAGTGTAAGGATAAACAGAATAAATCAAATACAGTATCTAACTTTAGCAGTTTAACTGTTAAATGCCTTAAAATTGAGAAATCAGGAAATTCTTTTTGGTAAACAACAGGAATTCTGCAGATGCTGGAAATTCAAGCAACACACATCAAAGTTGCTGGTGAACGCAGCAGGCCAGGCAGCATCTCTAGGAAGAGGTACAGTCGACGTTTCAGGCCGAGACCCTTCGTCAAGACTAACTGAAGGAAGAGTGAGTAAGGGATTTGAAAGTTGGAGGGGGAGGGGGATATCCAAAATGATAGGAGAAGACAGGAGGGGGAGGGATAGAGCCGAGAGCTGGACAGGTGATAGGCAAAAGGGGATACGAGAGGATCATGGGACAGGAGGTCCGGGAAGAAAGACGGGGGGGGGGGACCCAGAGGATGGGCAAGAGGTATATTCAGAGGGACAGAGGGAGAAAAAGGAGAGTGAGAGAAAGAACGTGTGCATAAAAATAAGTAACAGATGGGTACGAGGGGGAGGTGGGGCCTTAGCGGAAGTTAGAGAAGTCGATGTTCATGCCATCAGGTTGGAGGCTACCCAGACGGAATATAAGGTGTTGTTCCTCCAACCTGAGTGTGGCTTCATCTTTACAGTAGAGGAGGCCGTGGATAGACATGTCAGAATGGGAATTCTTTTTGGTATCGGTTTAGCAGTTTTGAACTGAATAGCTTTGGCCCACTACATTAAAAAGTTTCAATATCTGAAGTCCAGTTGAAGGGTCTTGGAATGAAAAATCAAGAGATTATTCATTTCCATAGATGCTGCCTGACCTGCTGAATTCCTCCAGCATTTTGTGTGTTGCTTTGTATTTCCAGCATCTGCAGAATTTCTTGTGTTTATAAAATCATTTAAACTGCCGACTCCCTTCGAATGCAGTGAGACCCGAGCCCTCCATACCCCTACCATCTATGTACCCATCCAAACTTAAATCGAGCTTGCATGCACCACTTGTGCTGGCAGTTTATTCCACACTCTTAAGACCCTCTGAATGAAGATGTTTCCCCCTCATATTCCCCTAAATTTTTCACCTTTTACATTTAACCCGTGACCTCTGGTTGTAGTCCCACCTAACCTCAGTGGAAAAAGCCTGCTTGCATTTACCCTATCTATATCCATCATAATTTTGTATGCCTCCATCAAATCTCCTCTCAATTTTCTCTGTTCCAAGGAATAAAGTCCTGACTAGTCAATTTTTCCTTATAACTTATCTTTCCTCCAGTCCTGGCAACAGCGTTGTAAATTTTCTCTGTATTCCATCAACCTTATTTTCATCTTTCCTGTAGGTGGGTGACCAAAACTGCACATAATATTCCAAATTAGGCCTCACCAATGTCTGAAACAACTTCAACATAACATCCCATTTCCTGTACTGAATTCTTTGATTTATGAAGTGCCAAAACTTTCTTTACGACCCTATCTACCACTTTCAATGAATTATGGATCTGTATTATTATTTAAAGATTTAAACAATAATTATTTAAATTGTTTGTATAACTTATGAAACTTCCCTTGATATATTAAAGATTAACTTTAACAGTCTACTTTCAGAGAAGTGCGACAGGTAAATAAGTTTCCATTAATAATTGGCACTTTATTAGGTACCCCCTGTATCTGATAAAGTGGCCACTGAGTGTATGTTCGTGGTCTTCAAGGTTTGACTTGTACATTCAGAAATGTTCTTCTACACACACTGTGGTAATGTGTAGTTATTTGAGTTACCGTTGCCTTCCTGTCAGTGTGATTCAGCATGATTCTTCTCTGATCCACCATATTCGCGCCCACAGAACTGCCACTCATTGGATTTTTTTTTGCGCCATTCTCTGTAAACTCTAGACAATTGCGTGTGAAAATCCCAGGGGATCAATGGTGTCTAAGATACCCAAACTACTCCGTTGAGCACCAACAACATTGCACGGTCAAGGTCACTTAGATAACATTTCTTCCTCATTCTAATGTTTGGTCTGAACAACAACTTAACCCCTGAATCAATTCTTTATTTACTGAGTCACTGCCACATGATTAGCTGATATTTGTGTTAACAGGGAGTACAGATGTACCTAAAAAGGTGGGCATTGAGCATACGGTAATAATGTCATATGCCAATACTGTACAATAAATAATTTATCAAAGACTTTTATTTTCTTAACGATATCATTGATGGCATATTAACGACAAGGTGGAACAAAGGTGCTATGAACAAAATAGTGTTTCTCTCTACTGAAAAACGAGATTTATGAGTTCACTTACTCTCAGATTTCTGGGGGCGTTTATAAATAACTGGATGTTGGTTTTGACGCCTTGTTTCAAGAAAGTGTCCCTATTTATTTGCCAGGGAAGAATGTCAACTAGTGCTTATTTCATACTTGATAAAAAAATAGCATATGCCTGTGAAAATTATAAATAAGTGATTGGTCACACTGGCTAAACATTTTGACTCTGATTTCCATTCCCGTTCAAACGTGTCAATCCATGGCCTCCTCTTCTTCCAAGATAAAGCCACCCTCAGGGTGGAGGAGCAGCCATTTATATTCCGTCTGGGTACCTTCCAACCTGATGGCATGAATATCGATTTCTCCTTCTGGTCCACCCCCTTCTTCTATTCCCCACTTCGACCTTTCGCTTTTCACCTGGCTATTACCTCCACCTAGGTCCCCTCCTCCTTCCTTTTTCCCACTCTCCTCTCCTATCAGACCTTCTCCAACCCTTGACCTTTCCCACCTACCTGGCTTCACCTATCATCTTCCAGCTAACCTCTTTTCTCTCCCCCTCCCCATCATTTTATTCTGGAATCTTCCCCCTTCCTTCTCAGTCCTGAAGAAGGGTCTCGGCCTGAATTGTCGACTGTTTACTCTTTTTCATAGAAACTGCTCGACCTGCTGAGTTCTGCCAGCGTTCTGAGTGTATTGATTGGTTACATGTTTGCCACTGAACATCTCACTGTACCCGCCCTCACCGAGCTCAAATGCAAACTTAGCTCGTTAGCTGGCTCTGCTAACAGTCACTGGATTCAGTGGTGAGAAGGCCTCCTTTCTTAAACAATATACCTCTAGGGACAGTATAATTTGGGTCCAACAAAACAGGAAAGTTGGGATGTTTCGATTAAGGGAGCCTCGATTTCTGTGAATGCTATGTCAATACTGCCCGTACACAATTATCCAAAGGCAAGATATTACTGATCGTACATCACATACAATTATAAAGAAAGTGCATTTATTAATTTCTGCTTCATCAAACAGTTATTAAGAGAGAAATAAGAAAAAAATAAAAGAGCCCATTACAATTAAACCAGTCTAAACGTGCACATGTGCTGGAGCACGTATAGTCCAAAAGCTGGACAATGGTGCTGAATTCTCATCACCAATCACCAGTCAAACTTCCCATCTTGGAATCCTTCGTCTCACGAAGCACTCCTCGCAATTGCATCTTTCCATCGGATCAAATCCTATGGCCGTCTCTCCAGATCTTCTCCTTTGGTGTCAACTCCCACCAAAAAGACCATGAAATCCGCCAGTGTTCCTCACAAACCTCCACCTAGCTTTCTTTTGAACCTTCCCCCAATTCCACCATCCCGACTGGCCAACACAACATTCCTAAACTGAACATTATAGCCTCTTATCTTTAGCTAAAACCCAAATGTTTTATTAGCAGGACACACTGCTTTTGCAGAAAGCTACTAAATAAAATACCCCATTGCATTGGAGAAAAAACCTTAACCAGGGCATGACGTTTCCCTGCCACCAGAAATAGCCAAGTCCTCATGACTTCGAAGTTTATCCAACCATTATTAATAACATAGCATTCAAATGAATTTTGAGAGTTCAGGACCCCCAACCCGTTTGTAAATGGCAGTAACAAATCTCGTTATGGAGATAGATCCAATACTCATGCCTTCTGGTAACTCAGCTCCCCTTGTTACCTGACTGAGCTCAGCTTTATCTCCCAATTACATCGTAGCCCAGCTCCCCTTCACCGTCTAGCATTGCGTCTGCATGTCCACTGCTAGTTCCCGCCAACCTCTAAGTCATGGAAGATTCAGGAATCTCTTCATTAATTCCTGGGGAGTTTGTATATGGTAACTGTTACGTACCCCGTAACTGGGTTGCCAAACCAGCAGAAATGGGCCACTTAGTTGGAGTCTGGATTACTGGAACTAAGAAAGTTTTATTAAAGAAATAAGCAACACAGTACTCTAATCAAAAGGATATAAATGCAACAGTTTAGCAGTGATAAAACACACATGTACACAGAACTAGGATAATAGGATCAATCAAGCTCTATCGCAGTCTAGGGGTAAAACGATCAGTCATCAAGTGACACAGAGTTCAGTTCAATTCAGTTCGCAGTAATCGCCATCGTGCCGTTGGGGAGAGAGAGAGAGAGAGAACGAATGAACATGCAAATCAGTTTACAAACAGACCTTCGATATTCCTCGCAGTTAGCTTTCGGATGAGCCCTTTGTAATGTCTTCTGAGGTCACCGACTGTGACTCCTCCGTTCCAGATACGATTGTTCTTCTGCGGTGAACCTGGCACCCAGGCAAGGGCGGACACACACACCAGGTTCCCGCCGACCCGTACCTTTCTATCCTGTGTGTCTATGGCTGGTCCCGCCACCAGACCTCCAAAAACTTGTGGGGGCACACCGCTTTCAGGGTCTTGTTACCTCGTGGAGTCGTGTGTCTCGCCTTAACGAACCTGTCCCTTTTTATCCCCCTGCTGGGGTATCGCCTGTCCGTCAAACTTCAAACAGTTCAGGGTTCAAAGCCACTGGTCTCTGACAATACTCAGAACCTTGTCTCCTTTCGGTAATCTCTCTCGTCTCTCTCTTATTAGCACCTTGCATTGTTATTAGCACCCCCATTGTCCTTTTATTGGCATCAATCTTCTGATAACTGGTTCTTTTGTCACATAACATATACCACAGCAGCATTTCCTCATCCTCTGAGTCCATACAGCAATCAGTGGTTGGGTCCTTTTCAGGACTTTCTGCCGATTGCCTTTCTGTTCTCCTCCGTCTGCACAGAGTTCTCCCACTAGGTGTAGGGCCCATGTCCAGCTCTGCGTCATAATGTACCTGCTGCCCTAGGGGTGAAAGGTGATTCAAATGGAGAATTTTGACAGGGCCATGCCTATCTTCTCGCTTCACCCCTTATTCCCTTCAACCCCAGATTCCTTATTAAAACTCTGTCTCCTGGCATCAGTTGAGAGAACCTAACATTTTGATCATATCTCCTCTTATTTCCTTGATTTAGACCAGAAGACCATAAGACATCAGAGCAGAATTAGGCCATTCAGCCCATCGAGACTGCTCTGCCATTCCATCATGGCAGATCCCGGATCCCACTCAACCCCATACATATTGCCATATCCTTTGATGCCCTGACCGATCAGGAAACAATCAGCTTCTGCCTTAAATATACCCACGGACTTGGACTCAACCTCAGTCTGTGGCAGAGCATTCTACAGATTCACTACTCTCTGGCTAAAAAAGATTCCTCCATAACTCTGTACTAAAAGGTTGCAAGTTTGAGGCTGTGCCCTCTAGTTCTGGATTCCCCCACCACAGGAAACTTCTCTCCACATCCACCCTATCCAGTCCTTTCAAGATTCAGTAGGTCCCCACGCATTCTTCTAAATTCCAGTGAGTACAGGCCCAAAGCTGCCAAATGTACCTCATATGTTAACCCCTTCATTCCTAGAATCATCTTCGTAAACCTCCTCTGGACTCTCTCCAATGACAACATATCCTTTCTGAGATATGGGGCCCAAAACTGTTGAAATACTCCAAGTGCGGCCTGGCTAGTGTCTTATGAAGGCTCAGCATTATCTCCTTTCTTTTATATTCTATTCCCCTTGAAATAAATGACAATGTTGTTTTGACTTCTTTACCACAGACTCAACCTGTAAATTAACTTCCTGGGAATCCTGACGAGGACTCCTAAGTCCCTCTGCACCTTAGATGCTTGAAACTTCTCCGCATTTAGATAATAGTCGGCACTATTGTTCCTTTTACCACACTGTATTCCATTGGCCACTTTTTGCCCATTCTTCCAGTTTGTCTAAGTCCTGCTGCAATCGCATTGCTTCCTCAGCGCTATCTATCCCTCCAACTATCTTCGTATCATTTTCAAACTTTGCCACAAGGTCATCAATTCTATTAGCTAAATCACTGATAAACAATGTGAAAAGCAGCAGTCTCAATCCAGACTCCTGAGGAATGCCACTAGTTACCGGCAGCCAAACAGAAAAGGCTCTTTCTATTCCCACTTTGAGTTTACCTGGCACATTTTTCTTTGTAATAGCAATGGCATTCACTCCTACTCCTGCTCCCTGACAGTCATGGACCACTGGCTAGTGTCTTCCACAGTTCTTCTGCCATTTCTTTGTCCCCCATTACTACCTCAGCAGCATAATTTTCCAATGGTCCAATATCAACTCTCACTTCCCTTTTATTCTTTATATAACAAAAAAACATTTGGTATCCTGCTTTATATGATTCACTCGTCTACCCTCATATTTCATCTTTTCCCTTCTTATAGCTTTTTTAGTTGCCTTTTGTTGGATTTTAAAAGTTTCTCAATCATCCAACTTCCCGCTCACTTTTACTACCTTATATGCCCTTTTCTTGGTTTTTACGCAGTCCTTAATTTCCCTTGTTGGCCACGGTTGCCTACGCCGGCCATTTGAGAGCAACTTCTGTGGGACATACCCATCCTGTGTCTTGCGAACAATTCCCAGAAACTTCAGCCACCTTTATTCCACTGTCATCCCCGCCAGTATCCCGCTCCAATCCCACAATCAAACAACAAAAAGCAAACTATGCCAGATGGAAAAAAGTCCAGGACCAGCCTATTGGCTCAGGGTGTCTGACCCTCCACGGGACAAGCTGCAAGTTTGATGGCCACAGGCAGGAACGACCTCCCGTGACACCCAGTGTTGTATCTCGGTGGAACATGGCCGAAGTCCAACAGCAAAAAGTTCAATATCCGGTCTACAAACACGTTCCTTGATCGTAATGTGACCCAGATTGCACCATCTGTTGTTAACCAGAACAGTAAGCACCCAACTCCTCTACTCTTACCGCTCTCAGTGCACTTCCGGTCAGCCCGAACGGTCTGGAAGCCGTCCATGGAGAAGTTTTAATCAGGTATGTTCTCGTGCAGCCCCGTTCCAGTGAAACACATAACACTGCACTCCCGAAATGTTCTCTGATGCCTGGCTAGTGCCGTGAACTCGTCCATTTTATTACCCACCGAACTCCTCTTCTCCATAAGTCTCTGTTGTCTCGACCCGGTCCTCTTTCCTCGACTTTGTGATCCCCCTCTGCATCCTCTGTGTGCTTTCCTCCAGATTTCAGCAGGGGTGTCTGCCGCTGTGCTCGCTAAACCGGTCGGCATAAGCGCAATCAGCTGGTCCCTGGAATACACAATGCGACCATGCTTCTGTCCCGCTAATGAGACGTGTTGGAATGTAACTATTTCCAGCGCTAAAAACCCAAATATAACAGATAGTATGTTAAGTATCTGGTTGCTTCATTCTCTGCACAGTTGCAACAGTGGACCAAATGCCCAATATCAATCCTCCATTTATTCTTTTTGCTGATATTGAGGGTTCCAAGTATGTCTAAAAATGTCTGGTTGAACCTTTCAGACTGGGGATCACCCCGAGGATGATAAGGGCACTCTCCTTGACTTCTCGGCTCCATGCATGCTCAACAACCCATGTATGAGTCCACTCTCAAAAATCTCTTCTCTGATTACTGTGTATTCTTCTTAGGAGGCCATAATGAACAAAATACTTTTCCCATAATACTTTGGCAACTGTGGATGCTCTCTGATCCTTTGTGTGGAAGGCTTGAGCATATCTAGTGTAGTGATCCGTGATGGCCAAGACATTCACAGCATTGCTAGAATCAGGCTCTATGGAAAGGAAATTACCTCAGGTGACCTGAATCATCATGAAGTGACTTCAACACAATCTTCCGATGGTTCTCAGGCAAAATCAACTGGGAATGCCAAGGCCTGTCTGAAGGAGACGTGACCCTGTATAGAACCTGGTTCTTCAACTCCAGTTTGTTCCATTATCTCACCAGTAGGGTATGGTAAGGTGTTTCGTCTTTTCAGCATGGGCCATATCTCTTGTAACAGATGACCAAATGGTAACTATACGAGGGTCATCTGGCTGGACTGCTGCGAATTCTGCAGGACTCAAGACAAGCAACTGCTTCGTATCCATTGCGGTCAAGTTGTAATAGGCTTGTGGAATGGCACAGCCAGGAGCTCCCAAATGATCCACAGCTCTATCACGCCCTGGCCTTGCTTAGGACGAACTTGCACCTTTTCAAAAACAGCTCTGAACGCTGGGTGGATTAGACAAGGTGCTCAAAACTTTCTCTCCATTTCACTCCTTGCAGGCTCCCACAAGCTTTCTCATAATGGGAGTATTTGTTCCCACAATAATGGAAGCTTCATGTTTTTCAACTGGGTCCGGACAGACCAACACTGATGCATCAAAGACCTCAGCTACTCCAACATACGTCTCCAAAGGCTACAGTTTCAATGACAAGTAACCATCATAGGGGTGATCATCAGTACTAAGGCTCCAAATTTCTAGCGCACTGAGTGGTGTCAATGGTAAATGCGTCAAATACCAGTTGTAAAAGGATCTATAGATTAACCTGAGAACTTGTGTCAAGTATAGCTCTGGCATAAATGCCCTTAATCCGTATGGATACACCAGAGCTTGGCCCCAGTAGCCTTCAGGAATAAGGTTTTGCACTTTAGTGTTTTCCTTGATACATTGATTGCAATGTGTTTCCCCCAAGACACCAGGCCATTTCCTTACTGGGTCCCTCTGAAGTTTCCCAACTTCCTTTTCTGTTAAAATAACCATTGGGTTCCTCTCCAAAGGTTTTTCAGTCCTTCACACTCCCACTTGAAACGTCCATCCTCACCACAGTTGTAGCAGAAAATACTGGTCTATTCCTGGTTAGCAGCAGCTCTCTGCTTACGTCTTACCAGTGGGCCCAGTTTCCTATCGGACTTGTCACACTTGGTGGCAGCACTAGCTGACATCAACCAAGATACTTCTGCTTGCAGGCTTTTCACTACTTCCTGCAAAACCCCGCTTGTGTGGCATCAGGGGTCACTTCAGCAACTGAGGCTATTACTGAGGGCTTTGTCCTGCTGATGGAGGCCTCCCACTTCTCCATCATGTTTTCCTCCTCTCTTACTTCTCTGATCATCTCAACGAGGGAGCAGGACACATCTTCTGAGACATTCGAATGCTTAAAGCAATCAGGTCACGTAACTGTGTCCCCTTCACCACATGCTCCATCCTTAACTGATTTATCTCATCTAATTAAATGGCCCCTTTATAACACAAGCCATGCAGCTGCCTCCTGCGCCGGATGATGTAGGCAGAAAGTTTCTCCCCTTTCTCCTGGAATGTGTGCCTGAACCTCATCATAAGCCCTGCTGGGCTGTTCATTATGCCAAAAACGCTTTCCAAAGCTTGCATATAGCCCATGGACATAACCAATGGGTTCTCTGCCTTTAAGGCCCTCACTACCTCAGCAGCTGGACCTTTAAGACTCTCTACCAGTCACTGTCCTTTCATATAGAAACATAGAAACATAGAAAATAGGTGCAGGAGTAGGCCATTCGGCCCTTCGAGCCTGCACCGCCATTTATTATGATCATGGCTGATCATCCAACTCAGAACCCCGCCCCAGCCTTCCCTCCATACCCCCTGACCCCTGTAGCCACAAGGGCCATATCTAACTCCCTCTTAAACATAGCCAATGAACTGGCCTCAACAGTTTGCTGTGGCAGAGAATTCCACAGATTCACCACTCTCTGTGTGAAGAAGTTTTTCCTAATCTCGGTCCTAAAAGGCTTCCCCTTTATCCTCAAACTGTGACCCCTCGTTCTGGACCTCCCCAACATCGGGAACAATCTTCCTGCATCTAGCCTGTCCAATCCCTTTAGGATCTTATACGTTTCAATCAGATCCCCCCTCAATCTTCTAAATTCCAACGAGTACAAGCCCAGTTCATCCAGTCTTTCTTCATATGAAAGACCTGCCATCCCAGGAATCAATCTGGTGAACCTTCTTTGTACTCCCTCTATGGCAAAGATGTCTTTCCTCAGATTAGGGGACCAAAACTGCACACAATACTCCAGGTGTGGTCTCACCAAGGCCTTGTACAACTGCAGTAGTACCTCCCTGCTCCTGTACTCGAATCCTCTCGCTATAAATGCCAGCATACCATTCGCCTTTTTCACCGCCTGCTGTACCTGCATGCCCACTTTCAATGACTGGTGTATAATGACACCCAGGTCTCGTTGCACCTCCCCTTTTCCTAATCGGCCACCATTCAGATAATAATCTGTTTTCCTATTTTTGCCACCAAAGTGGATAACTTCACATTTATCCACATTAAATTGCATCTGCCATGAGTTTGCCCACTCACCCAACCTATCCAAGTCACCCTGCATCCTCTTAGCATCCTCCTCACTGCTAACACTGCCACCCAGCTTCGTGTCATCCGCAAACTTGGAGATGCTGCATTTAATTCCCTCATCCAAGTCATTAATATATATTGTAAACAACTGGGGTCCCAGCACTGAGCCTTGCGGTACCCCACTAGTTACCGCCTGCCATTCTGAAAAGGTCCCGTTTATTCCCACTCTTTGCTTCCTGTCTGCTAACCAATTCTCCACCCACACCAATACCTTACCCCCAATACCGTGTGCTTTAAGTTTGCACACTAATCTCCTGTGTGGGACCTTGTCAAAAGCCTTTTGAAAATCCAAATATACCACATCCACTGGTTCTCCCCTATCCACTCTACTAGTTACATCCTCAAAAAATTCTATGAGATCCGTCAGACATGATTTTCCTTTCACAAATCCATGCTGACTTTGTCTGATCATTTCACCGCTTTCCAAATGTGCTGTTATCACATCCTTGATAACTGACTCCAGCAGTTTCCCCACCACCGACGTTAGGCTAACCGGCCTATAATTCCCCGGTTTCTCTCTCCCTCCTTTTTTAAAAAGTGGGGTTACATTAGCCACCCTCCAATCCTCAGGAACTAGTCCAGAATCTAACGAGTTTTGAAAAATTATCACTAAAGCATCCACTATTTCTTGGGCTACTTCCTTAATCTGATATAATCTGAGCACTGCCTCTCATCCAGTAACCACCCAAGTCTCACATTCCTCCTCCCCATTGAGGGTGGGCTTGACACCCGAGACCATTTTCAGCCTACGATAACTTTGACTTTCCTCTGGTACACTTTGGTATTTATCTACCAGTGATATAATTGCCGAAACCAGCTCAGAAGTTTCACCACTAGCTGAAGGATTCATCAGACTTTTCATATCAGGCAATTCCTTCCCCTCACTTTGCAGAAACGGGAACAACTTGCCTTTAAGGTGTTCACCTTCAGTTACATGCCCCCCTTCTCTAAAAATATGGACTGCCCATGGCTCTGCCTCACTAGGCAGTGCAACGTCAGTCACGTCACCGCTAGTCTGGACTAACACGACATCCTTACCAGCCGATTGATCAAAACGCCGTTCAAACAGCGTAACTTTCCCCAATACTTTCACAGAATTTAACACTCTAATTACCAATTCATCAGGGCTGCGGATATCCACCCCACTCAGACCACAAACATTATTTGTGGGTAATCTCTTTGAATCACACCAAAGCTTAATCCCTGTGGCATCCATAATAAGGTACCTGAATCACTTTCCCCAACATTACCTTAAACACAGGCTTAAACACGCAAACCACTTAATCAGTTCTTAACTGCAATTACACAGCCTTCGGTGAATCACCGGATGATAGCCCTCACAAATATGCCCCCCGCCATCACCATACTCCTATACAAACTTGACTTGTTAGTCCGCTCTGCGAACAGCCACTGGACTCATTGGTGAGAAGGCCACATTTCTTAAACAATATACGTCCAGGGCTGGCATGATTTGGGTCCAACCAAACAAGAAAGTTGGGATGTTTCGATTAACGGAACCTCGATTTGAGCGATTACTGTGTAAATACTGCCTGTACACAATTATCAGTCAACAAGAAATAACAGATTGTATACTGCATTCTATTATAAAGGAAGAGTATTTACTAATTTCAGCTTTATCAGACACTTATTTGAGGAAAAAATAAGAAAAAAAGAAAAGGGCCCATTACAGATAGACCATAAAACCATAAGACATAGGAGCAGAATTAGGCCAGTCAGCCAATCGAGTCTGCTCCATCATTTCATAATGCCTGATCCTGGATCCCACTCAACCCCAAATACCTGCCTTCTCACCATATCATTTGACGCCCTGACTGATAATTTTTATAGCTGCACCATAGAAAACATTCTTCTAGGGTGCATCACAACCTGGTATGGAAGTTGTCCTGTCCAAGACCGGAAGAAGCTGCAGAAGATCGTGAACACAGCGCAGCACATCACACAAACCAATCTTCTGTCCTTGTACTCACTTTACGCCGCACGCTGTCGGAGCAGTGCTGCCAGGATAATCAAGGACACGACCTACCCAGACAATACACTTTTCGTCCCTCTTCCCTCCGGGAGAAGGCTCAGGAGCTTGAAGACTCGTACGGCCAGATTTGGGAACAGCTTCTTTCCAACTGTGACAAGACTGCTGAATGGATCCTGACCCGGATCTGGGTCGTACCCTCCAAATATCCAGACCTTCCTCTTGTTTTTTTTTGCACTACCTTACATTCACTTTTCTATTTTCTATTTATGATTTATAATTTAAATTTTTAATATTTACTATCCATTTGTAATCTAGGGAGCGCGAAGTGCAGGATCAAATATCACTGTGATGATTGTACACTCTAGTATCAATTGTTTGGCGACAATAAAGTAAAGTAAAAGTAAAAAGTAAACTTCCACCTTATATATATCTGCACAGACTTGGGCCTCATCGCAGTCTGTGGCAGAGCATTCCACAGATTTACTGCTTTCTGGCTAAAAAAAATTCCTACTTAACTCTGTCCTAAATGGTCGCTACTCAATTTTGAGGCTGTGTCCTCTAGATCTGGATACCCCCACCATAGGAAACATCCTCTCTACATAAACCCTATCCAGTCCTTTCAACATTCGGTAGGTTTCAATGAGATCCCCTCTTATATTCTTCTAAATTTCAGTGAGTACATGCCCAAAACTGCCAAATGCTCCTCATATGTTAACTCCTTCATTTATGGAATCATCCTTGTAAACCTCTTTTAGACTCTCTCCAATGACAACCCATCCCATCTGAGATATAGAGCCCAAAACTGTTGACAATACTCTAAGTGCGGCTTGACTAGTGTCTAATAAAGGCTCAGCATTAACTCTTTGCTTTTATATTCTATTCCCCTTGAAATAAATGTCAACATTGCATTTGCCTTCTTTACCACAGACTCACCCTGTAAATTAGCCCTTTGGAAGTTTTGCACGAGGACTCCTAAGTTCCTCTGCACCTCTGATGTGTGAACCTTTTTCTCATTTAGATAATAGTTTGCATACTGTTCCTTTTACCAAAATACATTATCATATATTTCCCAACACTATCTGCTAACAGTCACTGGACTGTCCCTTTGCAATCTCAACCCCACATCCTGACTACTATTTGGAAACCTATATATGATTCCCATAATGTTTTTTTTACCCTTACAATCTCTTAACACCACACACAAAGATTCCACTTTCTCTGACCTTAAGTTACCTCTTTCTAGGGATGTAATTCCATCTCTTACCCACAGAGCCACACCACCGTCTATGCCTTCCTGCCTGTCCTTTCGATACAAAGTATATCCTTTGATGTTAAGCTCCCAACTATGGCCTTCTTTCAGCCAAGACTCAGTGATGCCCACAACATCATACCAACCAATCTCTAATTGTGCCATGAATTCGTCCACCTTATTCCAAATGCTATGCACATTTAAATACAGCACCTTCAATCTAATCTAATCTAATCTAGTTTAATTCTTTGCTCCGTCTGCATTTGTACCCAGTTATTGGCTTGTTCTTCCTTACATTCATGTTACACCTATCATCTACTTGTAAACCTGCTGGTTCATCCTCAGTTCTATCATTCCGGTTCCCACCTCTTGCCGTATTAGTTAAACCAGTCTAAATGTGCACATGTGCTGGAGCTCTTATTGTCCAAAAGCTGGGTATGACCGTTACTCACAGCATTGAATTTGTCTCACGAATCACCAGTAGAGCTTCCCATCCTGGACTCCTACATCGCGCGAAGCACTCCTTGCAATCGCATCTTCCCGTCAGATTGAATCCTATGGCCGTCTCTCCCAATCTTCTCTCTGCATCTTCCGCCAAAAGGACCACAAACCCCACTAGTGTCAGTTGCAAATGTCTCTCCACCCAGCTTTCTCTAGAACCTTCTCCCAATTCCACCATCCTGATCGGCTGATATGTCATTCCTATGCTGAACATCATAGCCCTTTATCTTTAGCTAAAACCCAAATATTATAGCAGCAGGACACACTGCTTCTACAGAAAGCTACTAAATGATGTATCCTATGGCATTAGCAGTAAAAATCTTAACCAGGCCATTGCACCACCCAACGCAATGCAGAGATATGATCCTGATTATAGAATGAAGCAATGAGCTGGGTTTTCAGTCTTCAGGGACACACATATGGGAATTTTGTGCATTAACAGGAGTCCATGCACACTTTCAGCAATCTTTCATTCTTGACTTCCTGCTTGCTTCATTCCCAGAAATGAAATTTTACATTTAGTGGTGCTGAACACACATTTTTCTGTTTGTCAATGGAATGGCTGTGTTGCTGGCAAAGCCATGATTCACTACCCATCACAGACTTTCCGAGTGAAGTTGGATGTGACTTGCGTTCCTAATCCATTGCAATCTGCTTGCTCCTCCCACAGCACCAGAAGTGAAGAGTAACAGGATTTATACTCACTAATGAATGGGGAAAAATCCGAAGTGCAGTGTCTGACATAAGATAGCAAGTGCAAGTCATAGCTTGGAAATCTGGTTTCTTAGGCAAATGAATTTTGGAACCTAAACATAGCTTACAACTACACACACAAAATGCTGGAGCGACTCAGCAGGCAGGGCAGTATCTATGGAAATGAATAAACAGATGATATTTCGAGCCAAGACCCTTCATCAAGATTGAAAAGGAAAGGGGACGATGCCAGAATAAAAAGGTTTGGGAGGAGAAAGAGGATAGCTGGAAAAGTGATAGGTAGATCAAGGTGGGTGGGAAAGGTAAAGGACTGGAGAGGAAGGAATCTGATAGGAGAGGAGAGTAGACCATTAAAAAAGGGAAGAAGGAGGGGCACCAGGGGAAGGTGATAGGCCAGTGAGAAGAGGAAATGGGGAGGGGAAAAAATACCGGAAGGAGATATTGATGTTCTTGCCATTGCGACCCAGAAGTCTGATATGAATTGGAAGCTGCGGTCCGAAGAAATATCAGATGGGGTGCCAAACCGAGTGACTCAGGTTTGATGAATGCTCGAGCCATGTCCGCAGCCATTGTTGAAGCTAGAGGGACAACTTCTGGCCACCATGGTAAAGAGATGTGTGAAACCACGGGGGCGGGAGGAGTGGGTGGTGGGGACAGAACCAATGAGGTCTACACTGATGTGGCTCAGGGATCTTGAAAGGTGCAGATGGTGTCCAAATGTCATGGTTAATTTTCTCCCGCCGACACACAACACAGGCTGCTCTCCAGTCTCACACGGCTTCCCAAGGCCATGCCACACAAACCTGAAAGCAGCCAGCTTCTGAGAAGACTTCCCGCCTGGATGCGAGAGGCCATGAATGGAGTTAAAAATAGTACGCCTCCGCTTTGCAGGCACTATGGGGTGAGGGCGGCCAATTGAGACTTCACACAGGAGAGAAAATCCTGCATCCCCAATCTGGACATCAGCCAACACTTAGATAGGCATATGCGTGATAGGAAAATAGAGGGCTTTGTAGCAGGGAAGGGTTAAATTTACATTAGAGTAGGTTAAAAGGTTAGCACAACATTGTGGACCAAAGGGCCTGTGTTCTGCTGTAACGTTCTATGTTCTATGATATAGTGAGTGACCCACTACCAGTGTGGGGGGGTGGGGGAGCTAAATCCAGTGTGTATCCCAATATTCATCTCGGATGGGGAATGTTTAATTGACTTCATACTTTATACTGTTTGCTATAGTGGGGAGCCTTGGACCAAAGGGCACAGCCTCAGAATAGGGGGTAGTTCATTTAGAACAGATATGAGGAAGAATTTCTTTAGCCAGAGGGTGGTGAATTCATTGCCACAGATGGTTGTGGAGGCCAAGTCACTAGGTATATTTAAAGCAGAGGTTGACAGGTTCTTGATTAGTCAGGGCAACAATGGTTACTGGGAGAAGGCAGAAGAATGGGGTTGAGAGGGATAGTAAATCAGCCAAGATGAAATGGCGGAGCAGACTCGATGGGCTAAGTGGCCTAATTCTGCTCCTATGTCTTGTGTTGACCAGATGTTAAAACTTGCACCTTGTGATCTTTAATTTGTTACACAATTTCTTACGAGTGTATTTTTGATCTTCGGAAAGTTTTAAGGGTACTTTCTTGTACAGTATTCACTGAAAGTATAAATAATCAATTTAGCTTTATTTTATTTAAAGAAATTATTATTGAAAGGAAATACTGCAGTTGAGAAAATGCAGCTCTCCTTGAAATGACAAAATAAAATAGTTTTTCTATGACTTCCATTAACTACTTAAAATAATTCAAAGATCTTGGTACACACAGTAGTATTACACCACAACAAAAATCATGTTTAAATTGTAGATTAAGCAGAAAATCATTACAAAGCACACAAAAAGTTAACAATATGGATGGTTAAAGTAGCAGATATTAGGAGTGACCAAAATATGATTGAAAATGTACATCTTTAAAGGAAAGGAGGAAGCTGAATAATTTATGGGAGGGTGTTTAAGATTTAAGCAGTATAGGTATCAAGGGATAATCTTCTGGCAGTAGTGTTGTACCTCAACCAGGAAATAAGGTTAGGAGTTAAAAGCGAAGCAATCCAGCAAGCCAACCACTTCAGTAATCTGCTCAGATGTTAAAAACCAGAATGAAGATTTTGGAAGAAGTAGAATTTGATTTACTTTTCAATTCTACGCTTTTGTTAATTTGTTTTGAGTTTGGTTTTGTGTTTTTAGCCAGAATCATTTCTATTTGTTGATTACTTCATTGCTGCATCTGGATTCCAAATAGATCTTTACATTCAAGAAAAATCACATCCCTGTACACAGTTTTATTAATGTGTGAAATATATTTTTCAATATCTAGAAATTTAAGAGGAAGATTCAAGATTCCCTGTACACAAATGTAAAGGTGAACAAAATAATTGTTTCTCCAGACCTGATGCTGCACAAAAAAACACACAAAAGATAAAAAAACATAATAATAATAATAATACATAATAAAAAACCCAATAAACATAAATACCTAATATAGCTCATTGACAGGGGCCCTGGCAGATATATTTAAAATGTCGGTATCTTAGGGTGAGGTGCCAGAGGATTGGAGGATAGCTCATGCTGTTCTGTTATTTAAAAAAGGCTCTAAAAGTAATCCGGGAAATTATAGGCCAGTAAGTTTGACGTCGGTAAATTATTGGAAGGAGTACTGAGAGATAGGATCGACAAGTATTTGGATAGACAGGGACTTATTAGAGAGAGTCAGCATGGCTTTGTGCATGGTAGGTCATGTTTGACCAATCTGTTGGAGTTTTTTGAGAAGGTTACCAGGAAAGTGGATGAAGGGAAGGCAGTGGATGTTGTCTACATGGACTTCAGTAAGGCCTTTGACAAAGTCCCGCATGGGAGGCTAGTTAGGAAGATTCAGTCGTTAGGTATACATGGAGAGGTGGTAAATTGGATTAGACATTGGCTCAATGGAAGAAGCCAGAGAGTGGTAGTGGAGGATTGCTTCTCTGAGTGGAGGCCTGTGACTAGTGGTGTGCCACAGGGATCAGTGTTGGGTCCATTGTTATTTGTCATCTATATCAATGATCTGGATGATAATGTGGTAAATTGGATCAGTAAATTTGCTGATGATACAAAGATTGGAGGTGTAGTAGACAATGAGGAAGGTTTTAAAAGCTTGCAGAGGGATTTGGACCAGCTGGAAAAATGGGCTGAAAAATGGCAGATGGAGTTTAATACAGACAAGTGTGGGGTATTGCACTTTGGAAGGACAAGGTAAATGGTAGGGCATTGAGGAGTGCAGTAGAATAGAGGGATCTGGGAATACAGATACAAAATTCCCTAAAAGTGGTGTCACAGGTAGATAGGGTCATAAAGAGAGCTTTTGGTACATTGGCCTTTATAAATCAAAGTATTGAGTATAAGAGTTGGAATGTTGTGGTGAGGTTGTATAAGGCATTGGTGAGGCTGAATTTAGAGTATCGTGTACAGTTTTGGTCACCAAATTACAGGAAGGATATTAATAAGGTTGAAAGAGTGCAGAGAATGTTTACAAGGATTTTGCCAGGACTTGAGAAACTGAGTTACAGAGAAAGGTTGAACAGGTTAGGACTTTATTCCCTGGAGCATAGAAGAACGAGGGGAGATTTCATAGAAGTATATGAAATTATGATGGGTATAAATAGAGCAAGCAGGCTTTTTCCACTGAGGCTAGGGGAGAAAAAAAAACAGAGGACATGGGTTAAGGGTGAAGGGCAAAAGTTTAAAGGGAACATTAGGGGGGGCTTCTTCACACAGAGAATGCTGGGAGTGTGGAATGAGCTGCCAGATGAAGAGGTAAATGCGGGCTCACTTTTAACATTTAAGAAAAACTTGGACAGCTATAAGGATGGCAGGTGTATGGAGGGATCTGGTCCAGGTGCAGGTCAGTGGGACTAGGTAGAAAAATGGTTCGGCATAGCCAAGAAGGGCCAAAAAGCCTGTTTCTGTGCTGTAATGTTCAATGTTCTATGGTTCTATCAACAACATGTCCGATTGATTGGTGTCCATAAGGCGTCACTAGGGTGTACATAAGGTGCCACTAACTACCCATTATAGAGCCTTCCTGTCTGCCGCAGTGCAGTTTCCATACCAAGTAGCGATGCAGTTTTTTAGGATGCTCTCTACTGTGCATCTGTAGAATGACATAAGTATGGATGTGCAAGGTCCAGCTCTCTTCAGCCTCTTCAGCAAAGCATTACTGAGCTTTCTTGGCAGTGCAGGAGGTGTTCAGGGACCAGGAAAGAATGTGCATGACGTGTACTACCAAGAGTTTGAAATTGTTTTCAGGTTCCACTTCTATGCTGCCAATGTAAAGGGGTGGTGTGAGTGGTGCAAGTTCTCAAGAAGTCAAAAATCATTGACATTAAGGAAGAGGTTATTTGCCTGGCATCAGGCCTAAAGCTCTTCCAGCTCCTCTCTGTATGTTGGCTCCTTGTTGCTGGTGGTGAACCCCATCACTGTCATCTCATGTTTTAGCTTCAATGCAAAACAACTGTCCATTCATTATTTTGGAAGACCACATCTGTCAGTGCTTCCACAACTCAGCAGAGAAAATCAAAGGAATTACTCAAATACAAGCTTTCTCATTGGAAAAAAAAGGTCAAAAATTAATTCTGAACCATGAATCCACGAAATCACAGAATACCACAAACTCACTGGAAAAAAGCACATAATAATCAAAATCAGTAGCATGGTTTTTCACCAATTACTAGTATTTATTTCTTTCATCAGACAGTTAATCACACTGAAAAAAGGACAATTTTTGTTTGTCTCCTCCTTTTCAATTGCACACCTATTATTCCCAACCCTCACCTTGTCTGCGACTGAAAACTAATCTGTTTTCTCTTTTTCTAAGTTCGGATGAACTTCACCCTTAAGAAGGGTGAAACCACAAAAAGCATCTGGCCAAGTACTAAAAAACTGTGCTGATCAACTGGCTGGAGTGTTTACTGAGATCTCTAACCTCTTGCATCCTTGGCCCAGAATGTAAGTGCAATTATGAAGAAAGTTAGCAATGCTTCTACTTACTGAAGAGTTTGCAAAGATTCGGTATGTCATCTAAAACTTTGACAAACTTCTATAGATCTGTAGTGGAGACTGTATTGACTGGCTGCATCACAGCCTGGTATGGAAATATCAATACCCTTGAACGGAAAATCTTACAAGAAGTAGAGGATACAGCCCAATCTATCACGGTAAAGCCCTACCCCTCCATTGAGCATATCTACATGAAATGTTGTTGCAAGAAAGCAGCATCCATCATCAGGGACACCTGCCACCCAAGACATGCTCTCTTCTCACTGCTGCCATCAGGAAGAAGGTGCAGAAGCCTCAGGATTCAAACCACCAAATTCAGTTATTATCCTTCAACCATCAGGCTTTTCAACCAAAGGGAGCAACAACACTCAACTTCACTTGCCCCATCATTGAAATGTTTCCACAACCAGTGGACTCAATTTCAAGGACTCTTCATCTCATGTTCTCCATACTTATTGCTTATTTATTATTATTGTTCTTTATGTTTTTTCTCAGTTCAAGCTGGTAAAACCTGAGGTATGGGCATAGCCAAGCATGCTCATTTGTCAGTTGCTAAGAACTTTTGTACTACTCTACTGCTGTTGTGTAGTGCCTTTGGGATGACACCAGTTGTAGATCTGAACAATATGTACCTTGTTCATGTTCCAAACTCTTTCAATTTCCTCTTTTAATTCAGTATACTTGTAGTGTTTTTCACTTACTGATTTCTGTAAGTTATCGGTGTTTGGAATGGCTATATCTATTTAATAAGTTGTCCTTGCTTGTTTATCCTGTATTATTATGGATTGTCCTATCTGTAATGACTGATCAGAGATAATATAATTTGTAGAACTCTGATTCTAAATCTGGATCAGGCTTGTAGGGTGTGATTTAATTTATGAGTTTGTATTTTAAAGCAAGTTTTTGAATAATGATGTTTGCTATTTGATTGTGCCTGTGTAAGTGATCAGATTGTGTTAAACTGCTACAGGATCCTGTAATGTGTTTGATTGTTTCTGGTTTTTCTCAGCATTTTCTACATTTATCACCTTGAATTTGTTGGACTTTAATTATGTATTTTTGATTTTTTTTTGTGTTAACCACCTGGTCCTATATTGCCACAAGAAACCCTCCCGTTCCTGAGAAAAGGACTCCAACTCTGAGCCAGGCATTCAATGCTTCCTTTGTCAACATCTAGTCTGCTCCAGTCATGGGGATGTCTTCCATGGAGTGTCATGCTCTTCCATTGGATAACCCTTTCATCAATCGTGATAATGTCTTCATTTTTCTGGGTTATGGTCTCATTTAAGTTTAGTAGTGTATACTTCTTATTGGAATTGCATGTGCTTGCGTGGAGTGCTGATTCCTGTTTTCATTGATGAAAGTATATGCTTAGAAGTTTTATCTGACTGTTGCGTAGATTTTTAAAGTCTGTTATTCTTCTTCTCCCTTCTGTCCTAGGTACTGGCAATCTAAGCACATTCAAATGTACATAATGATTTATGAAATTTGTCATTTCATTTCTTATTTTTCATTTTAAATTTTCCGGATCGGTTTTGAACCAAGGTATTTTGCCAAAAGAATACATTAATATAGGTATAGTGGAAGTGTTTATTGCCTTTGTTATATTTTTACTGCTGAGCTCTGTTTGGCAGATTTTCTTAAGCCTTGAAGTAAATTCTGTCAAAAGTTTTTCCTTTATCATGCTATGATCTATTTTTTCCTTGTTGATATCGCAGATACTCGTATATTTAATATTCATCCATCATTTGTATTGTATCCTGCTGCTCTGTTATGTATTCTATTAGTTCTGTTACACCTTTCTTTATGTTTAATGTTCTGCACTTATCCAGGCCAAAGTTCATTTTTATATCTTTCGAAAATAGTTCTACTACTTGAATTAATTACTTTAGCTTAACTGATGAACGAACCTAAAAGTTTCAAATCATCCATGTATAAAATATGTGTTAAGGTATAGCTCATTTTGTTGTTTCCAATTTGATATCCAATTTTTGTCTAGTTCAGTAAATTAGAGGGTGGTTTTAATGCTAGACAGAACCACAGGGGACTATGGAGAGTTGTGTTGGAAAATGCCTGGGATTATTTTGATAAGGTGATTACAGTACGCCGATGTTTCATCAAATGTTGCAGGAATTTCACAAGTATTGGGTGTAGTTTATATATATTAAGAGCTTCTATTAAACAAGAGTGTGGGACAGAGTCATATGTCTTTTGTTAATCAATATAGTAACATGAAAGATTTCAGCTCCTCTGCCAGGCTTGATTTAGAATTACAGAATCTATTATCAGTTGTTCTTACAGTACGTCCTTTCATAGCCTTACGGCATCCTTTCTGCTCATTTGTAAGTATATTGTGGTTATGTAAGTGAATGATGATTAATTGTGAGATACATGATGTTACAATTTTATGTATAGTTTGGAAACAAGTGATAGTATGATATTTTGATGTATCTTTCGTGATTTCCCCTTTAGGTAAAAGATATTTTTTACCTTCTGTGAAAAATTCAGGCACTTTTTCAGGACTTTTAAGAAAATTGTGGATATGCATTAAAAGGTATGGATGAAGGCAAGTACAATTTTTAGTTTGATAATTTTAAATATTATTGCTTCCAGTACTTATCAGTTGGGGGTATTTTTATAACCTCTTCCAGTATATTCATTGTAACCACAGGTATTTACGTTTCTTCAATCGTGTGTTTACATTCTTTTTCAGCTAATCCAGCTTTCTTCTTGATCATGTGTCACCCTGTTTGACAAGATATTGGATCAAAGTTCATTATCTCTTGTGTTTGTTGATAATTCTGTGCTGGGGTTGGTAACATTTTGGTGTAATGACTTTAGTTTAAAATGTCCTACACAAACCTTTTTCATTGTTTCTTAACTGATAATTCTGTTTTCTTTGTCTACTGTGCTTTTGTTAGGCTGATCTTGTATGGACCTTATATTTCCTTAGTTTTTCTCTTAACTTTCTTGCTTGGGTTATCCTTTTTAGACTCTATTAGGTGGGCTATTTCAGCTCTTAAGGTTTCAATTTTGTTTTTTAATCTTTTCTGTCATTTTTGTGTTCTCATTTCATTACTCAGTTTTGGGTTTCTATTAATCAGTGTCTCGACTTCGGAGCCATTGCACTGCACTGCTGTTAATGCTGCACAGTATGTTATTGAGTGTAGTTCTTCAAATGCTTCAAGTTTTCCTAAATGTTATAGTAATATAATATTGTTAAGATTATCAACAAATCTTGCAAATTTTGATGACTTATTTTGTTTCGATATGTAGGGTCTTTTTGTTGGGTCTTGCACTTTGTTAGTGTGGTGTTATATATTATGATAACTTTGTCTGTAAACTCAGCTTCATCATCAACATTTTGTGGAGGTTTTAGAACCATTTATCGCTGTTATCATCCGAGTGTGGAGCAGTTGAAATAATTGTATGTTGATCAGTGCTTCAGTGGGTTGCAACTTCATTATTTTCTTGCGTAGTATTGTTGTGGTCTTTAAGTTGGTTTCTTTCTAGCTCTTGTGGAATTTCATATTTTATTTGGTTTAATATATCTATACGGATTAAGCTTTCTTTTTACTATCACTCTTCATTGATATGCTGTTCATTGTGCATTTACTTGCATGGAGTGAGAATATACTATAAACTGTTGATAAAATTTGTCCCTGTATCCTGTCGTATCAGTTACAAGTTCCGTTATTTGGTAGTATATATGCATTATTTTACTTCTAATTTACTAGTTTACTTTTAATGAGCATTTCTGCCTGTCTTTCTTCTCTTAGCTGCTTGAGTGGTCTCAGTTGTAAGTAGATATGTATTATTATTATTGCTACTATGTCTTTCTTTTTGTATTTGCACAATTTGTGCTTTTGGTTGAACACCCATGTTGGTATGGTCCTTCATTGTTTCTATTATAATTATTGTTCTATAATGGACTTACTGAGTGTGCCCACAAGAAAATGAATCTCAGGGTTATATATGGTGATGTATAAGTACTTTGATAATAAACTTACTTTGAACTTTGAAGAAAGATCTCAGATTTTAACCCCAGCATCTGCAGAGTATTTTGTGTCTCAGATTTAAAGCAATTTTTCTACCCAACTTGCAAAGTGTTCCCAGCACTTCTTTCATAGAACATAGAATAATATAGCACAGTACTAGCCCTTCGGCTCATGCTATTGTGCCAAACTTTTGACTACTCTAAGGTCAATCCACATAGATCTCCATTTTTCTATCATCCATGTACCTGTCTAAGAGTTTCTTAAACACCCCTATGCCTCTACCACCAACCATGGCAGGGCGTTTCATGCACCCACCACTCTGTGCAAAGAATGTACCACTGACTCCCACTCCATATACATTCCTCCAAATACTTTCTTTTTCAAATTTATGGCATTTTTGGTTTTCTTTGGTTCTGATATTGATTCTGAGGAGGACGGGTAGAATTGTTCTACCTAAAACTAACTTGTCCCAATGGGGTTAAATGGCCTATTTCAGCATATTAAGTAAGATAGTCCCCTAGTTTTGGAGTCTAAAACTAATGGTCATACACTGAACATAAAATTTGGCCTTTCTGGTCAGAAATAAGGATATTCCTTCATTCAGAAGATGCTTCATCAAAAATGCTTAGTAATCAATTGCATTTCAAAACTGAGATCAAAAGATTTTGGACATTGGAGGAACAAGGAGTAATAGAACAGAGGTAGAAAATAGAAAATAGAAAATAGAAAATTAGCTGTAGACTTATAGAATAATGAAGCTGGCTCAAGGGTCACTCCCTCACTCTCACAAACCAGCTACTGTGATAGTCTTTCAAGTAGAAAATTTTGATTTCCATATCCGTAATATTATGTCTTTCAGAAGTAATCAATTTACCAAGCACATAAGTTGGTATATAAAAATCATTGCCATTCACTCCAAAAATGTGGATAAACAGTGGCATTAATTTGTGTCATATATCATAAGAGCATTAGACCATAAGATATAGGAGCAAAATTAGGTCCTATGGCCCATCGAGTCTGCTTTGTTATATCATAGTGGCTGATCCAATTTTCCTCTGAGCTCCAGTCTCCTGCCTTCTCCCCATTTCTCTTCATACCCAGACCGATCAAGAATCAATGGACTTCTGCCTTAAATATACATAAAGACTTGACCTCCACAGCTGCCTGTGGCAATGAATTCTATAGGTTCACCACTCTCTGGCTAAAGAAATTCCTCCTCATCTCCATTCTAAAAGGACACTCCTCTGTTCTGAGGCTGTGTCCTCTAGTCTTAGACTCAGCCACCACAGGAAACATCCTCTCCACATCTACTCTATCAAGATCTTTCACCATTTGATAGGCTTCAATGATGTCACCCCTCATTCTTCTGAATTCCAGTGAATACAGGACCAGAGCCATCAAACACTCTTCATATAACAAACCATTCAATCCTAGAATTATTTTGTAAACTCCTTTGAACTCTCTCCTGTTTCAGCACATCCTTTCCAAGATGAGGGGACCAAAACTGCTCACAATACTCCAAGTGAGGCCTCACCAGTGCTTTGTAAAGTCTCAACATTACATTCTTGCTTTTATATTCCTGTCCTCTTGAAATGAATGTTAATATCATATTTTTCTTCCTTACCATAGACTTAACCTGCAAATTAATCTTTAAGGAATCCTGCACAAACTCTCTCAAGTCCTTTTGTGCCTCTGTTTGTTGTATTTTCTCTCTGTTTAGAAAACAGTCAGCCCTTTCATTTCTTCCACCAAAGTGCATGATCATACACTTCCCGATACTGTATTTCATCTGCCACATCTTTGTCCACTCTACTAATCTGTCTAAGCCCTTCTGTAGCCTCTTTACTTCCTCAAAACTACCTGCCCCTCTACCTATATTTGAATCATCTGCAAACTTTGCAACAAAGCCATAATTTCCATCACCCAAATCATTAACATATAATGTAAAAAGAAGCGGTCCCAACACAGACCCCTATGAAACACCACTACTAGTAGCTAACCAAAAAAGTCTATGCTTATTCACACTCTTTGTCTCCTGCCAATCAGATACTGCTTTATCCATGCTAGAATCTTTCCTGTAAAACCATGGGCTCATAGCTTGTTAAGCAGTCTCACATGTGGCACCTTGTCAAAGGCCTTCTGGAAAATCCAAATACACATCAACTGGTTCTCCTTCTTCTATTCTGCTTGTTATTTCTTTAAAGTATTCCAACAGATTTGTCAGACAATATTTTCCCTTGAGGAAACCATGCTGACTACAGCCTATTTTATCATGTACCTCCAAGTACCATGCAACTCCTTCCTTGACAATCGACTCCAACATCTTCCCAACCACTGAGGTCAGACTAACTGGTCTATAATTTTGTTTCTTCTGCCTTTCCTCCTTCTTGAAGAGTGGAGTGACATTTCCAATTTTCCAGTCTTTCAGAACAATTCCAGAATCTAATGATTCTTGAAAGATCATTACTAATGACTCCACAATCTCATCTGCCACCTTACTCAGAACCCTGGTGTGTGCACCATCTGCGCTCCAAAGAATAAAGACCCAACTTGTTCAACCTTTCTCTGTAACTTAGGAGATGAAACCCAGACAACATTTTAGTAAATCTTCTCTGTACTCTCTCAATTTTATTGACATCTTTCCTATAATCTGGTGACCAAAACTGTACACAATACTCCAAATTTGGCCTCACCAATGCCTTATATAATTTCAATATTACATCCCAACTCCTATACTCAATGCATTGATTACTAAAGGCCAGCATACCAAAAAAAAACTTTCTTCACCACCATATCCACATGAGATTCCACCTTCAGGGAACTATGCACTCAACTATCCTATATCCCTCTGTTCTACTGCATTCTTCAATGCCCTACCATTTACCATGTATTTCCTATTTTGATTAGTCCTACCAAAATGTAGCACCTCACATTTATCAGCATTAAACTCCATCTGCCATCTTTCAGCCCACTCTTCTAACTGGCGTAAATCTCTCTGGAAGCTTTGAAAACCTACTTCATTATCCACAACTCCACCTATCTTAGCATCATCTGCATACTTACTAATCCAATTTACCACCCCATCATCCAGCTCATTAATATATATGACAAACAACATTGGACCCAGTACAGATCCCTGAGGCACATCACTAGACACCGTCCTCCAATCTGACACACAGTTATCCACCACTACTCTCTGGCGTCTCCCATCCAGCCACTGCTGAATCCATTTTACTACTTCGATATTAATGCCTAACGACTGAACCTTCCTAACTAACCTTCGGTGTGGAATCTTGTCAAAGGCCCTACTGAAGTCCATATAGAGAACATCCACCACTTTACCCTCGTCAACTTTCCTAGTAACCTCATCAAAAAATTCAATAAGATTTGTCAAACATGAAAATCTACTGTAATACTGAAACATCTGACTTTAGCTTCTCCTTTTCAAAATTCAGAGTGAATTCAATCTATCATGAACACTTTCCCTAATGGTTCTTTTATTTTAAGGTCTCTAATCAATTCTGGTTCATTGCACAACACCCAATCCAGAATAGCTGACCCACTAGTGGGCTCAACAATGAGCTGCTTTAAAAAGCCATCACGCAGGCATTCTAGAAATTCCCCTTTTTGGAATCTAGCACCAATCTGATTTTCCCAGTTATATAGTTTTATAGACCTGAAGTAGTCACCACTATTATCCATCCCATATTTCGGATGAAAAAAGTTTGAAATAATTAATTTCAGAATTTGGGTTGGCACTGCAGCATAGCTATAACAGTGCCAGCAATCCATGTTCAATTTCCACTGCTGTCTGTAATGTGTTTATTTGTACATTTTCCCCGTGATCACATGGATTTTCTCTGGGTGATTCAGTTTCCTCCCACATTTCAACGCCTATGAGTTATTAGATTCATCAGACAATGAGTGTATTTGGATGATGGTGACATGTTGAGTTGGAAAAACCTGTTACTGTGCTGTACCTCTAAATATCTGTCTTTTGTGAAAAGATAGAGACCATGGACATGTTGCACCATTAAGGGATATGCACAGGGAGATTGCAGAGATGACCAACAGGAACAAGAAACAATCAAGGACTGGCATTATTCAAGACAAAGATGGGAACATACTCTTTGAGAATGACAAGGTGGAAAGCAGATGGATGGAATCTATTAGGGAATTGTACTACGATGCTAGAAATGATCAAGTGAGTGAGAAGAACATGGAAGGTCCGGAAATTTTGGTAGCAGAAGTAAGAGCAGCCATTGGAAAGTTTAAAAACTGGTAAAGCTTGTGGTGTAGATGGTATTACAGCCGAAATGTTGAAATGCCTTGGAGACTCAGAGGTTGAGGAGATGATGAGGCTTTGCAATACAATCTACTCAACAGGAAAGTGGCCAACAGATTTTGTGGTGTCAGAGTTTGTCATGATCCCAAAGAAAAGCAAGAGCATGAAATGCTCAGACTTTAGAACTATAAGTCATGCCTCCAAGATCTTGTTATTAATACTTCTAAGCAGAATAAAAGGGACAGTTCTTAATGAAATTAATGAGTGCCAGAGCAGGTTTATACCGGGTAAGGGTACCCATGAAGGGATTTTCAATTTGCGAATGATTGTGGAACGAGGTCTAGAAAAAAAAAGACATTTACATGTGCTTCCTGGATTATGAAAAAGCTTTTGACTGAGTCAATCATGAACAACTGGTCAATTGCCCGAACTCATTGGGGCTAGATGGGAAAGACGTTTGACTGATTGTGAGTCTCTACTGGCATCAGAAGGCAGTAATAAGAACTAGTGGTGGGAATTCACCGGAAGTTGAGATCCAAAAAGGGGTTCGCCAGGGCTGTGTTATCTCCCCTTTATTATTTTACATTTACTCAGAGGTAATCTTCAGGGTGTTGAACGATGAAGCTGATGTCCAAATTGGTGGAGTGACGGTGAACAACTTGAGATATGCAGATGATTCAGTGTTGTTAGCCGAGACTGAGGATGAGTTACTCAGAATAGTAGATAAGATAAATGCTGAAGGAGAACAATTTGGAATGAAAATAAATGCTGCAAAGACAAAGATGATGGTAGTATCTCGGAAGAAAGAAGTCCCCAAAATCAGTATCAAAATTAACGGCGTAGGCATGGAAAGTCAAGAAGTTTGTGTACTTGGGACAGATGGTCACAGAGGATGGGAAATGTGATACAGAAATTAAACGAAGAATTGAGATTGCAAGATCAACGTTCTGGAGCCTGAGTGACGTGCTGTGTGGCAAGAGGTTGGACTTTGGGCTGCGTTGTAGAATTTGGAAATGCTGCATCTGGAGCAGTCTGTTGTATGGAGTCGAATCATGGACCTTATGCAAGGAAGCGCAATGATGACTGGAGACATTTGAAATGTGGTGATTTAGCAGAATGCAGAAAATTAGATGGGTGATGAAGGTCAGTAATATGGAAGTGTTGAAGAGAGTGAGGAGAGAAAAGGAGTTGCTGAAGAATGTGCAGAAAAGGAAGCTGGAATATGCCAGGCACTTGTTAAGAGGTGGTGGACTGCAGAAATTGTTATTGGAAGGGATGATAGAAGGAAAAAGGGAAAGAGGAAAGCAGCGAACCACTTCACTTTACTTTATACTTTATTGTCACCAAACAATTCATACTAGAACATACAATCATCACAGTGATATTTGATTCTGCACAGCCTGCTCCCTGGATCACAAATATTAAATATTCAAAATAGTAAAAATTAGTAAATATTAAAAATTTAAATTATAAATCATAAATAGAAAATAGAAAAAATGGAAAGTAAGGTAGTGCAAAAAAAACCGAGAGGCAGGTCCGGATATTTGGAGGGTACGGCCCAGATCCGGGTCAGGATCCGTTCAGCAGTCTTATCACATTTGGAAAGAAGCAGTTCCCAAATCTGGCCGTACGAGTCTGCAAGCTCCTGAGCCTTCTCCTGGTACGATAATGTGAGGCAATGGACTGGGTTGAGTTATGCTGAGGCCAGAAAAAGAGTGCAAGATCGAAGAAGATGGAGGTGCATAGCCACCAACCCCGGATTCGGGACGGCACCCACTGACTGACTGACTGACTGACCTCTAAATAATTCAGTATTTTATTTTGAATTTATGGGCAGGTTTTATACAGTAATAATTTGATCAGTATTCCTAATATTACAAATACCTCATACGGTACACCATGGGACATAGATATTTTATATATAATTTCTGACAAGACTGGCATTTTGGTATGTGATTCCACTTCATTACAATTTTAGTGACATGCTGACACTAATTAAAAGATTCACACATTTTAATAACTGCAACTTCACTGCAATATTATCCATACTGTCTATCATTTGGGAGCTCATTTATATTTTCACTCATCACTTTCACCGTTCTACCTCTGTGCTTCATATCCTCCCCGAAGCAATTGCTTAAGGCATAAAATTCTCTGGGTGAACAGGTGTAGGGATTTCCTGATATACACAAGCATGACTTCCTCGTGAAGTATTTGTAACTAAATGCTTTCACGGCTATACACAGTGACATCTATCTTCATGGCCAATGTAGATAAATCCCTGCAAATCACATCTAAAACCCACGATGCTGTAAACATCTGCCATTAATTTTACACACGCAATTTGCATTATGTTACTAATCCTCCATTGACTATAATTTGCTGCAGAAATTTTTCTGCTGTTATCTTGGAGACTTTACTATAGTTTCAGTTCACATGCTCAGTTTACTGTAATTTGCAACTGATCTTTTGTAAGTAGACACTGCATGTTGCATAGTTCACTTGCCTTAATACAATAGTTATGTAGACTCTCTGATGTAACAGAGGTTGTAAAGCAAAGGTTGACAGGTTCTTGATTAGTAATGGTGTCAAATGTCACGGGGAGAAGGTTAGAATGTGGGTTTGCGAGGGATAACATGCCAGTCATGATGGAAGGACAGAGCAGACTCAATGGAGCTAAATGTCCTAATTCTACTCCTATGTCTTAAGGATTAACATAGACTTATTATAATGCATCCGTCTTGCTTTGTCCAGTCTGCAACTTATTCACTGATGTGATAGTGTAATGGACATTGAAAACATGTTCTGTAAAAGTGCTGGAACCACTCAGCAGGCCAGGCACTAACAGTGGAGATATAAACAGATAAGGGGTCACTCTTGAAACATTAGATATTTCTCTCTTCACAACCGCTGCCTTACCTACCGAGTATTTCTGCATATCTTGTTTTATTCTTGGTGTCATTAAACACCTTCGTTTAGATAGCTTATTGCAGAGCACAGCATTTATATCTTCTATCGGATCTGATTTTATAGGAAAAAGCTGACTATGTTTGGGCATATAAGCATAATTCCCATAATTATTTAATATTTATATTGAATAGTCCTTTAGAATGCAAAAAAAGAGCTTTTGCAACATCAAATCTATGTCAGCTCTCAGAACATTCCCTTAGGTCCTTTTTGTTCACTTTCTTCGTGCAATCAATTTACTCTCACATGCCAATCAACTGTCCCCTGGTTATCTTCCCAGCCACTTTCTCAGAAGGAAATTTTACTGACACCTGTTAATCTGCCAACACAGCTTTGGGACATGGGAAGAAAGCAGATGCTTGGGTGAAAACCCACGTCATTGCAAGGGAAACAATGCAAACTTCACACAGACTTCACAAGATCAGAGCTTGGATCCCTGGAGCTGAGAGCAGGCAGCATCTCCCTCTGAACCACTGTGCAACCCAAATGACAGGTACACGTATGGATGTATTCTGATACTGTACATGCAGTGACCTTCAAAAGTAGGAAATATGAGTTTTGACACTACTTCTGAGGCACCCAATGACACATAATTGGCCTGCAGACAAGTGTAGTCCACTCATACAGAACCAGAAATTCCTACCACTGTGAAATCTGCTTCAACAGCACCAAAAGGGTACTGCCCAAGCTGCCTCCAGTATGTGGAGTCCAGCACTTTGAACCAGTTGCAAGTGCGCTTTCTATTAAAAATTTACTGTGCCCTTAGAATCTCAACACTATATCCTGCAACTAGCCTCGACTGCAAAATCATGCCCACTATCAACCCGCCTCCCTCCTAATGCTCAATCATCTACCTCTTGTCCTTATCTGATCACAAAACTGTCTCCACCCTAACAGCCAAATGTGAAAGCACTGAGGTCTCAACCCATTACAAAATAAAGGTCTGTATTACAAGTAAACAAAACAGGCCATCTTCATCTGTATGCCAGTGAACAGAACTCTAAGCATGCATCAGAACACCAAAAGGCCAATAATATCGCAAGTGTATAGTGAAGCCTTCAAAGTAAATTGTAACAGGAACTAGTCTTAAGAAATCTACAATTAAGTTTCAATTATGGAATGGATAATTTATTTAACATTCTATTGTAAAGTGTGGTTTAAAACACCACTAATGATGCAGTTACATAATTAAGCATAGCGGTACAAGAACCAGCCGTAAATGTTGTATGGGGTCTATAGGGAATCAAATGCAAGACAGAGTATTCAAAAATGCTGGAGGAAAATAATATAGCAAAGGTTTGAAATGTATGACAGGTCGGGGCAGATTTCTTCAGTCCAAGTAAATGGAGTACAAAATCTACAGTTATTTTACTCTCCTTTTCCCCTGCTGTTATCATAACATAGATTCGTTGTGGAAGGTTTTAGAATGAAACATATGAAAACTGAGCTTACTTGCAGGATTTTTTTCAGGAACTTAATAAGCAGCAGCCAGGATAGTAGGATTAACTGGACTAATTTATCCCTTCTTCCTTTATTTCAAATCACAAGCATTTAATCGGATAGAATAGTACGAGGCTATGCAGTACATTTAGTCTGCTGTGGATCTGCCTGGTGATATCCTTAATTTTCCTATGAATCCTCAAAAAACTCTACTAATAAAATTGGAAAATGCTGAAGATAGTCAACATATCACCTGTTGAGAACTTTAGTGCTTTAGTGCAATCATCCAATATTACACATCAAGTTATATAAATGAGTTATATAAAGCTATATAATATTGCTGCCATTTTCCAAATGTGCTTGTGGTGTAGTGGTACAGTGGTATCCGCATCCGAACCTCAGAACAAGAGACCCCGGGTTCAAATGCAGCTGGCTCTCTGCACCCTTTCAGTCTGTGCTGGTTGAGTGTCCAGCTACCAATGCGGCTTTGTCAAATAGACAGACACTGGAGAAATGGCAAGGCTGCCATGCCATGCGCCAAACAAAGTGCAGGGGGAAGGAACTTTGCCTTTTACCATTTCCCCCCGAAAAACCATTTAAAATTAATAAATAAAGGAAAACTTGCATTGAATACCATGAATTGCTTGAGTTTCTACAACTGAACAGTGTCAGTAGTGAGATATAGACTATAGCACTGGGAAGCCTATCATTGGATTTATCATTGTATCAGATAACAAATAGCTTCTGAACCTGATTTGTGAACCATGAACACTAACGTTAGTAAAAACAGCTCAACCCAGCCTGGCACAGTCACTGGAGGCATTCACACTAGGCAGTGGATGGCACCAATCAATATATAATATTAACTTTCTGCTAGCCTTGTCTGATTGGATCATGCTGATCCTATTAATGCCTATGTTAATTGTGCATGGGAAATCTACTTCTTAGCTGCAACAAGGTATCTACAACCACCTACATCCTCCCACTGAACCCATCCTGACCACGTGTTGTTTAAAAGAACTTGAAAGGCTAAGTGGATAACTAAAGATTTCATGCTCAGCCAGAGTCATGGCACTGTATCTAGAGATGACAACTTCAACATTCTAAAGAAAAAAACAGGTCAGTCAAATAAATTGAATCTCAATCAACAGTAAACCTTCAAGATATTGAGAAAATAAGTATTCCGTTCAACTAGCATATAACATTAGAATTTACAAAAGTCATTTATAGGAGCATAACAACACATGAAAAAGAATCAGCTGGGGCTATTCGGGCTTACTGCACCATTCAATAACCATTCAATGGTTGATGTTCAGTGCCACTTTTTTGCTCTAAACCATTAATCTACAATTCCCTTAATATCTAAAAGTTGATTGATCTCTGTCTTGTATATTCTCAGCAACTTAGTCTGCTCTGCTTTCTTGGTTAGCAAACTCCATAGATGCACAATTCTCCGCATGCAGATGTTTCTTCTCAAGTCTGTACTGAGTGGCTGACCCCTGGTTCTACAGACCTCAGGCAGGAGAAACATTGAATATATCTTACTGTGCAGATTAGGGGTTCCCAACTTTTTTCATGCCATGGACCAATACTATTAAGCAAGGATTCCATGGCCAGGTGTAGTGGGCAGTGAAGAAGGCTATCATGGCTTGTAGTGGGATCTGCATCAGCTGGAAAAACGGGCTGAAAAATGGCAGATGACATTTAATGCAGATAGGTGTGAGAAGTTTTCCACTTAGGTAAGTCCAACCCTGGTAGGTCTTACACAGCGAATGGTTGGGCACTGATGACTGTGAGCCTTAGGGACCCCAGCTCTGGATTTCTTCCTCAGGGTTTACACCCAAAGCCTTTCCCATGGGTGGGTATGGCCGCAAGGCAATGGAGGTTTAAAATCAGAGTTTTCCTTCTTCTAGGCAGGCTGCCTTCCAAGGCTGATGAGCCCCACCTGCCGAAGCAACTGGTTTTGAGGCACCAATGGTCCACCCTTGACTCTTCTCTTGTCAGTAGAAACAGTTCCGCCGGGCCTAATAGCTAAGCCACATGTGAAGACCAAGAATTGGACTTGGTTGTCAGAGGCTGTTCGTGACACATGCCATTTGGAGCATTTTATAGGTAGTGGGTACTTATTCCCACCACAACCCTCGGCTATGACAACCTTTGGATTTGAGAATACAGGTCCATAATTCATTGAAAGTGGTGTCATGGGTAGATAGGGTCATAAAGAAAGATTTTGGCACATTGGCCTTCATAAATCAATGTATTGAGTACAGAAGATGGTATGTTATGTTGAAGTTCCATGGGATATTGGTGAGGTCTGTTTTGGAGTATTGTGTACGGTTTTGGTCATGTACCTACAGGAAAGATGTAAACAAGGTTGAAAGAGTGCAGAGAAAATTTACAATGATGTTGCTGGGTCTGGGGGACCTGAGTTATAAAGAAAGGTTGAATAGATTAGGACTGTATTCCTTACAACGTAGAAGCTTGAGAGGAGATTTGATAGAGGTATACAAAGTTATGAGGGAAAATGCAAGCAGGCTTTTTCTACTGAGGTTGGGTGGAACTACAACCAGAGGTCACAGGTTAAGGTTGAAGGGTGAGAAGTTTAAAGGGAACATGAGAGGAAACTCTTCAGTCAGAGGGTTTGTGAGAGTGTAGAATGAGCTGCCAGCACAAGTGGCGCATGCGACCAAGTTTTCAACATTATGGGAAGTTTGGATAGGTATATGGATAGCAGGGATATGGTTTTGGTGCAGGTCGATGGGAGTAGGCAGTTTGAAAATCTTGGCACAGACTAGATGGGTTGAATGGCCTGTTTCTGTGCTGTACCTCTCTATGATTCTCTGATTTTATTGAGGTATAGACCGCTAAACTCTCCTCACACCACCTTTGGAGAAAAATAGTAAATTCTATGTTGCACTCTCTCTTTCACAAGTACATCCTTACTTAGATAGGGTGAAAGATCTGGACAATAATCCTCGTGTGGTATGTCTAAGGCTTTAAATAATTGGAGCAAGAGGGAAATATTGCAATAAAGGGCAATATACTGTCAGTATTCCTAGCTGTCTGGTATCGTGCATATTAAACTCTCTGTGATTTGTCGACAAGGACATTGATGTCACCCCAGAAAGGCAGCACTTTTCTAGCTCTCATCAGTTATGAAAGTACTGTGTGTTTTTATTTTCACCAAGATGAACAACTTCCTAATTTTCATCATTATAGTCTTTTTGAAATATCCTTGGTACTTAGCCTATTTCAATCACCTAGAAACGTTTTTACCTCCTCCCCATGAGCACTTATTTTGTACCATTAGCAAATTTAGATATATTGCTTGATTACATTTTCCCAGTGAAATAAGCTGTGAACAGATGGAGATCCAGCACTGATCTAATGGTACTCCGCTGGTCACATCCTCTCAATTTGAAAATGACTCAATCTGAGTTTTCTGCCGATTCGTTTTCTGCCAATTGGTTGCTACAAGATGTCACAGGTTTAAGGTGCTGGGGAGTAGGTACAGAAGAGATGTCAGGGGTAAATTTTTTACTCAGAGAGTGGTGAGTGTGTGGAATGGGCTGCCAGCAATGGTGGTGGAGGCGATAGGGTCTTTTAAGAGACTTTTGGATAGGTACATGGAGCTTAGAAAAATAGAGGGTTATAGGTAAATCTAGTTATTTCTAAGGTAGAGACATGTTTGGCACAACTTTGTGGGCTGAAGGGCCTGTATTGGGCTGTAGGTTTTCTATGTTTCTATGATTAACCAATCCTACATTGGTATCAATACCTTGCTCCAACACTGTACAAGATGTTTCTTTTTAAATGATCTCCCGCACGGCACTTTATCAATGGCTTCTGAAGGTCAAAATTAACCAATTAACCAAGTCATCCATTCTATTCTGTGAGTTACAACCTCAAATAGTCCTAAACAATTTGTCAAACTCTCTTTCCCTTTTATCAAAGAAAACTCTTCCCAATTCTTTTAGAGTTTCTTCAGCAATAGGTTATAATATATTCATACACCTCCCTTATTGCTGCGGTAAAGCTAACTGAATTAGTTGCATGTTTTCTCTCACCCTGTTTCCAGAAATGTTAGGCCTATTGTTTTTTCTTGTTACATGCCCACAGTTTGATCACAGGACAGTGGGATGATGTGATGTCACGTGATGGCATGGTATCAAAGAAAAAGCCGCCATGGTGACGCAGTTCTCATTTTTATTTTCAGTGTAACGTTGTGCTGGCAGTTTTGAAAACCGCTGCCAGTTTTTGTTTGTTGCATTTTTGTTTTCCTTTACAGTCCAGTGTCAGAGAGTGAAGACGTTACCAGAGTTATCCGAGCAAAGGATTGGGTTACGTTAATGTCGTTCAGCTTCTTGGGAATGATGGACTTTTTTAATCTTCATTCCGGAATTGTGGCATGCACGTTGGAGTAAAACTCCTGCCAAGGCGGGAAGGCTTGTGCAGCGACTACCCTCCAGTCAAAAGGCCAGTTCCTTTATTTCCTCGTGATTCCTTAGGACAAGACATCTCTCGGCTGAGATCAACAGATTTGTCATTGCTTCGAAGAAATCTTTGTTTCGGGAAAGTCTCTCCTTAATGACTGTATAAATCACATGGATTTTTGAATTTAGCACTTTAAGTATGTGCTTGGATGAGAACTCTTTAAGAACAGTTTATAAGTTTGACTGTTCGTTCAATATAGTCGCCTGTTAACTTCCGGTTAAGTTAGTTGTTCATTTACTTTTTGATATTTTGAGTAGAGGTTAATAAATATCGTTGTTTGTTTATAAAACCTGACTCAATTTAATATCCATTGTTGCTGGACACGTAACACCTCCATTCTGTGAGAAATGCTTTAGAATCTATGCACAGTCAAAGTCAAAGTACACTTATTATTAAAGTACGTATACTGTATATAACCTTGAGATTCTTCTTCTTTCAGGCAGCTACAAACCCGTGAAACATTGTAGAATCTACATAAAACACCACACTATAAAGAACATCGAGCATCAAATGTGTGAAAAAGAACAAATTCTGCAAAGAATAAAAATGTAAAGCAATAATACATGAAACACAGATGCAAGCGAGTCCAGAGCCACAGATTCAGTTCAGCGCTGACGCCAGTAAAGCCTCACAGAGCAGTGAGTTGAACACTGGTTCACCCTTCGCCCTCGGCCTCAATGCCTTAATGTTTTAAATCTGGATCAGCGTGTAAATCGGCTAAACGTCAGTTCAATGCCAATTCAATCCGACCCGAAGTTTCAATCTGGCCCGAAGTCCACTTCAGCAATGGCCGCTCTGGCCGTACCTGCATTCTCGAGAGTCCAGTTCACCAAATCCTTCAGGATACCAAAAAATGCCAGGCTGTACAGATAGTTCAAAAGCACAACTCCCAAAGGGACATTGCAGTTTATGGATTGCAGTGATTATAGTTCAGAAAAATTATATTTAGTGGAATAATTAGTTTTGTTAACTGCCTGCAAAAAGTCGTTGTGCCTCGCTAGCACCATCTTGGGCCTTTAGACTCAACGGTCTGTGCCTCCATTATGTCCATGTTTACCTCCTTCAAAATCCCAGGAAGCAGATCACCTTTGAGGTGACTGATTGGCTTTCAGTCCAATTTATTTCTCCAAGACTTTTTTTTTCATAACGCTAATTTCTTTGAGCTCCTCATTTATTCTTGGCTCATGAGCACAGCTCCAAGAATAATGGACAGCATCCAAAACAAAGCAACACTCACAACACGCTGGAGGAACTCAGCAGGTCGGGCAGCATCCGTGGAAACGATCAGTCAACGTTTCGGGCCGGAACCCTTCGTCAGGACTGAAGGGGGAAGGGGCAGAGGCCCTATATAGAAGGTGGGGGGAGGGTGGGAAGGAGAAGGCTGGTAGGTTCCAGGTGAAAAACCAGTAAGAGGAAAGATAAAGGGGTGGGGGAGGGGAAGCAGGGAGGTGATAGGCAGGAAAGGTGAAGAAGGAATGGGGGAAAACACAATGGGTAGTAGGAGGAGGTAGAACCATGAGGGAGGTGGTAGGCTGCTGGGGGAGGGGGCAGAGTGAAATAGGGATAGGGGGGAAGGGAGGAGGAGGGAATTACCGGAAGGTGAAGAAATCTATGTTCATACCAAGGGGCTGGAGACAAAACAAAGCAGTCCGTTTGACTGAAACCCATTTACTCCCACGATCATTGATGCATTATAGCTGTAATGTATATCATCTGCAAAATGCGGCAACCAGCCTTTTTTACAGGCTTCACTAACAGTGTTCCCAAAAGTACAACAGCAGCAGACATATGGGAACAGCTGTGAGTTCTGATCCAAACTGTACACCGTTTAGATTTGGACATGTGTTACTGATCCTTTTTCATCAGTGGGTCTAAATATTTCCGATTCAGCTGCATCTTCATCACACAAGCCATTGCAAATCAAAGTGACAGCTCATCAGCACATTTTCTCTGGTTATTAGAAATGGGCAGTAAATGCTGGCCGTGTCAGCAATGCACACAAGTTCATAGGTGATCATGAAAATCCTTGCTTCTTTTTAATCATTGCTGCGCATTACCCCAAAAGAGCAAAAATATAAAAAAGATGGGAGCGCAAGAGAAAAATAAAAAGTTTGAAAACAGAAAGTCATGACCCAAAATCTCTTTGATGTTGTTTAGGAGATAAAATTATGAAATCCAGTGGGAATCTGTCGAGTTTAATTTTGAAGTTGGAACAAAATTAAAACCCGATCCAAACCTGATCTGAGCACTGTCAACCAAAGTCCAGTCTGGGCCTGAGAACAACTTTTTCTATAGGGTCTTATCTTGAACCCAATATACAATTTTCCCTTTTACCTTTTCCCTTCTACCATCTAGAGTCCGAAACTGTCCTTCCTTATGAAGTAGTAATTCATTTGCCTCTCGTTCAAATCTTTGGACTGCATACAGTATTCATAAATGTAGTCTCCTCTGCAGTGGAGACAACAAATTCAGAGTGGGTTATAGGGATGGATGATGGGAATGGAGCGTATATATCACCATACTAGATATACCTAGGCATGATGAAAATGGAAGAGTTTGTAATGAAGCCCAAGAAGAGTTTATGTGGAGATTCACGAGCATTAATGAAGTTTTAGTTAGCAATACAGTGTCGGGTAGACCCTTGAAGCCATGCCATCCCAGCAACTCTCGACAAACCCAATTAACCCTAACCTAATCACGGGACAATTTACAATCACCAGTTAACCTACCTGGTATGTCTTTGGACTGTGGGAGGAAACAGAGGATTTGGAGAAAGCCCTGCATTCCACGGGGAGGAAGTACAGAGATTCCTTACAGAATGACGCTGGAATTGAACTTTGACCTCTGAGTTGTACTGGTGTCACTCTAACCTCTATGCTACTGTGGTGCCCTGCTTAGTTATTATTTCTAAATGCTGGACTTCTTTACACCTCCTTTCCCTAACACCTCAACTTTTAATTGAACCAAGGTATGGTTCTTTCAGAATTTGCCAAAGAGCCAGGTACACTTTGTACCTGGGACCTCAGCTTCATGCCAGCCATACCTGATGCATTAACAAAGCTCCATTCAGTTGAAATGGTAATTCACAGGTAAATTTATGTGTTTTTATTTCAATGTTAATTTTTATTCTAAATTAATAATAACCTAGTCTTTAAGTAAAAGCATTTTTTATAATTTTGTATTTAAATTATATCTTTGGTCATCGCAGACAGTTTAAACAATGAAAAGACTTCTGATTACATAAGTTGTCAGTTGAACATCAGAGTCACACATAGGCTGTGCCTTAACTACCATCGTCAGTGACCTTTTCAATGCTTGCTGACCAACGTGTTGCACAAAAGTGCCTTTCACTGACCCTGAATCTGCATTACAAACCACACAGCTGCTAAGGGTTCAATGTCTGCTGGGCTAGCACATGTAGAAACAGTCAGGCATGGGTGGGGGTCAGTTCAATTTAGTCCAATGACTGTTTCTCTCATCTCCAACGTCACCAAATCAATATTTCAAGTATTTCTACATCTCCAATGTCACCAAATCAATATTCCAAGTATTTCTATAAAATTTGAATTTTATTCCAAATTTCTCCTTATATTTCAGTCTTCTGGCACTGATATCCACAAAAGAAATGAATTTAACTATCGCTGTTAGAAAATAACATTAGAAAGTAAATGAAAATATTTCTACAACACAAGAATTGTTAAAATTAAGCTGAGTCTTCCAGTATTGTAAAACATTTGCCATCAACCCAACCAGTATTAGAATTCTATAATTTTACTGCTCTGAACAGAAAAGCCAAGTATGTACCATATTATTTTAGGTCATTATGGTGATCATTAAGATTCTCCCCATTCCTGCAAGCGTTTCCTCTAGGTACTCCAGTTTCCTCCCAAAGTCCAAAGTCAAACCAGCTGGTAGGTTAGTTGGTCATTGTAAACTGTCCCGAGACTGGGCCAGGGTTAAATCAGGGTTTGCTGGGCATTGCGGCTCAAAGGGTCGGAGGGGTCTATTCTGCGTTGAATCTCAATAACTAAATAAATATCATGAGTGGGATGTTGAGCAATGTGACATTGCAGAGTTTTTTCAGTGCATTTTGAGCATTTACAGTAGCATCTACTTTGGTTTCTGCAGCAAAATATACTCTTGTTTATTAATACTGAATGCAGTGATACTGCATGCAATTCAGTGTTGTGAATAACTTAAATCTTACAAATACTCAGATTTGACATATATAGATATGTATTTTAAATCATACCTTGAAATCTCAATAATTTTTGTTATCTACTTATAAACTCATGGAAACCAGTTTAAATAATAATTCACAACGATACATAACTATAATCAATCTTTGAAGGCATCTTATTGCTTAACTATATTTGAAACTTAATTAATGGAAAATTAAAACGTGATTCAAGAGACTAACTCAAAGACCAAGCAAACAGACATGTGATGTGTTCTGCTTAATTTTCTAATCCAGTTACCACTCAACATAATAGTCTTTTTTGAACTATTTCCCTCCATATCTCTTGATACAGTTGATAGACTTTAGAATTTTAAATGTTCTACTCACCCTGATAACATATTGCTGTCTGAACTGGATAGTCCCAAATAGGCCAAAAATGATAGTGATAATGTGCAAAAAGTTTGCCAGGATAGGTGCCCATTGATAGCCCAGGAAATCAAAGATCTGTCTCTCCAACACAAACACCTGTTCAAAAAATATAGTAAAGAAACATTAGCATTGAATTGTAGAGTTGTATTGCAGAGGATCACCCTCTTTGTCCCAGCATGTGGTGCTAATCTTCTTGACCATTCACATTAATTCTGTCTGTTCACATTTGGCTTTTTTCCTTCTATGACTTCCCTAATTTTAGTGTCTGTCTAAATGTCACTTAACTGGAGTGATGGTATACAACTGCACCACTTCCTTTGGCAGCAAATTCCAGATATTAATCACTTGTTGTGCTAAAGAAAACTATGTCCTCAAATCTCCTTTAAAATTTCTTATTCTAACCATAAAATTTTGTCTTCTTTTTTGATATTCTAGTCATGGGAAATAATTCTGACTTCTTCTGCCTCTATCAGATGAACTGTCAGCCCCCTTCATCCTAGTAGATGCAAATCCCACTCCACAACTGAATTTCTCCAACTCCCAGGTAACATCCTGTTAAATCTCTCATGCAGTCTCGCTATTGCAAACACATTCTTCCTTTAGTCTCGTGACCAGAACTGCACTCTAAATACGGTCTAAAGAGTATTTTGTAAAGGAGCAACTTGACATTACAACTCTTATATGCACTATCCAGATCCATGAAGGTAAGCATCCATGAAGGTAAGCATCCTATCTCCTTGTGTTGCCACTTTCAGGGAACTATGCGCTTGAACACCAAGCTCCCTCTGTTCATCAAAATTCTTTAACAACTTACTATTTACTTTATATGTCCTACCCTTATTTGACTTCCTAAAAGCATCACCTCATACTTGTCGATATTAAATGTCAAGGTACTGACCAGCTTAACATCTGATTTATATTCTGCTGTAGCCTTAACGAACCATCTTCGCTATTCACCATACAACTAACTTCCATGTTATCTGAAAACTTACTAATCATATTTTTTACATTCAAGACATTAAAATATGCCACAAACAATAAAGGTCCCAAGGTCAATTCCTGGGTGCACCACGAATGACAGACATCCCAAACCACACAACATCACAGCATGATCATTTCTATCTTGCTCAGAAGTTACACCACTTTTGTTTCTTCTTTAAGACTAGTTTTCAAAGAATATCTCAAGTTTAAAATGTATTACTCATAAAGAATTTTTCAAATAGGAATATGAATAACATTAACATTTTGAATTATAAGTGAAACGCTTTCATCTTATTAAAAGTTAACAAATGTGATATATAATTAAAGTTGTGTTATAGACATCTCTTAGTCTCGTGAGACCATGGATTTGCGCCTTGGAAGGTTTCCAGGGCGCAGGCCTGGGCAAGGTTGTATGGAAGACCGGCAGTTGCCCATGCTGCAAGTCTCCCCTCTCCACGCCACCGATGTTGTCCAAAGGAAGGGCACTAGGGCCGATACAGCTTGGCACCGGTGTCGTCGCAGAGGCTAAGTGCCTTGCTCAAAGACACAACACGCTGCCTCAGCTGAGGCTTGAAGTAGCGACCTTCAGATCACTAGAACTCGACACCTTAAACACTTGGCCACGCGCCAACACTTGGTGTTACACTTCAAACATATCAGTTTTATTTCTGCTTTATTTGTCTATCATGAAAATTCAATGATATTAACGTAAATAAAACATGACTTTTCATTTGATATTTAGAATGACAATATTGGATAGCTCTTGCGAATGGGCACAAGGATGTATTAACAAGTGCTCATTTTTCTTATTAAGATAGAATGCCTAATATATGTGGCACTCATCGAAAGAGTTTCAATATTCAACCAGACACAACCATGCTGTCAAATGGGGGTAAGTGACCCATTTGTTTGTGGTTTCAGCATTACTTAATATTGAACTGTGAAGTACAAATCTATTCTGTTCCACTTAAAAGCGAAGTGCCTTGGATCACAGAAACTAGTGTGCACTTTATTGGGGCTTGTCAGGGACTATTGGTTTAACAGAAGAGAGCACAGTGCTGTGACTTTCCAAAGATATATTAAAGAGATGAATAGAGCAGAGATGTCTCATTTCATAGTGTAACCAGGGGAGCCTCCACAACTCAGAAACACGAGGGAGGAGATCATTGTAGTATTCACTTAACAAGTGACAAACCACTAGAATTGTGATGTGCAATTACAAGAAGCCTCAAAAACAATATCAGAAATTTCTTTCAATCTGGAAAATGTTTCTTCAGATATGGAAACTGCCACTGCAATTTCACTTAAAAGCAATGGGAGTTGGAAACTAGAGAATTGGACCAATTAACCCAGCATCTGCTGCTGGGATCTTACAAGAATCTATAATTAAGGACAGAAAGACTGAACATCTTGAGATGTTTCAGTGGATAAGAGAAAGCCAAGAATGTTTTAGAAATTGCAAAACATTCCCTTTGCAGAGTTCATTTTTGTTATATAAGTGATGACTAAAGTATTGAGTAAGGAGCATCAGTAGGTGTTGTTTATATAGATTTCCAGGAAGCATTGATGATGTCAGATATAACAGTTGAAACTTGACAATAACTTCACTAAGTAAATTAAAAATAGATTTAAAATATCTGAAGATGCTTCATAGGCATGTCATCAACCACATAAAATTGACAACAAAGCACATAATATCAGAATCAACACATACAAAATGCTGGAGGAAACTCAGCCAGTCAGATAGCACCAATGGAGGAAAACAAACGATCACTGTTTCATCAGGACTTGACGCAACCCAAAACGTCAGCTGTTCATTTTCCACCATACACACTGTTGAGCTCCTTCAGCATTTTGCGAACGTTGATCGAGATCTCCAACATCTACAGGAATTTTGTGGGCCTGTAATGAAATAATAGAGTAGAGTACCAAAATTTTGGACAAGGTAAGTCAAGCCCAGATTTAATGAAGGCACATCTGAAGATTTCGGTGCACTAAGGCATGGACTGATTTAGGAAATACTACCACCATGGGTATAGGCAAACATGACAAGAACACTAACATGTTGTTAACTCTTTGTCAAACATAATATCAGGGTTATGAATAGTTCCATTCCATTTCATACAAGGTAAGAGGAATGGAGTCTTCTAGAAATGAAACCAAATAATTTATCAAAGAACACAAGATGATAAGGAACAGAAGATGGCTACTGGTCATTCAATGAACAGACAAACAATTTTTGTAGGTTTTGAAGATTAGGAATAGCACAGACTAAAAACTGGAGTTAGGTCTTTCAGGACTGATGCTAAAAAAGAAATACTACATGAATGGGAAGATGTATAATTAGCTTTGTCTTCTGATAACAGCTTTGTTAATTTTAAATTTATGATAGATAATTTTTGTTTCATAAATTGTGGTAAGAATAGAGGGTATTGGCAGGAATATGGAGTGTGATGCTTATCAGTCTTGACTTTGTTAAATGACATAAGCTGAAATCAAACCCAGCCTGTTTAGCCTCTCTGATAGAATACTGCTCTCATCCAGGAGTTAGCTTATTATGTACATATAATCGATTTAGGTAACGGGACCAAAATTGCATGCAGAACTCCAAGACTGTCTTTAGCAACACCGTGTACAATTGTATTACTGTCCATACTTCTAAGCATCAATGTGCGCACCCTGTCAGATATCCGATCATAAAAGACAGATCACTGAGAACTGAAACTAAGGCAATCACTGACACATTCTCACTCTTTTTCACATGGCGGAACAAAGCCCCCTTCTCCTCCCCTCCCAAGCACAAGCAACAGCAAAGCATGAACCCCCCCCTCCTCACTTGTTCCAGCAGGAAGCATCAGCACCCACCACCCACCAAGCAAGCAGTAGCAAAGCCCCCAAGAGAGGCCATGATCTGCAGTACAGATCACCCACCAGACAATTTGACATCCCACAAGCTCTCTCTCTCTCCCTAATAAAGGGACATATTGGTGCCACACAGTGAGTGGGAGACCTCCAAAAACAAAACAACTCGCTGGTGTTAAAGTTTGCCACATTGCTTCTCTCCGAGTTCTCCGACCTGAGAATCGGCAACAAACTCTAATAGAGCAATGCAAGGTTAAAACAGGCCCGTCAGCCCTTCCAGTCCATGCTGACCACAGCATTTCCCTTCTAGTTCCAGTTTCTCCCCGTTCAGCCCATAAGCCCTCCCCTCCATGTACTTCCTTAAGTGCTTCTGAAATGTTGCAATTGTACCTGCTGCAACCACATCCTCATTCTAGTTACACACTACCTTCTGTGTGAAGAAGTTACTTCTCAGATCTTTTAGATCTCTCTCTTCTTGTCTTGTATCCACATCCATATGAGGTCATCTCTCATTCTCCTGTGCTCCAAGAATGAAGTTTAAGCGTGACAAGCCTCTCCCTATAATGCAAACCCTCTAGACCAGGTAACATCCTTGTAAATTTCTGCTTGACAATACCTTTCCTAATACAGGGTGACAAAAACTTCATACAATAGTCCAGGTGGAGCCTCACCAACATCTTGTACAACTGCAATATCATGGCGCATAACTTGATGATCTTCTATTTGTGATAAAATAAACAGGGCAACCAGCAACTTGCAAACCATCCATTCTCAGTGCTGCTTGTTAACATATAAACACCACAGGCCATTGAGTTTTGACTCTTTAATGATTCAGAGATTTGGTGATATTCATAACTTGTACCTTTTGTCAAACAACCTTCTAAAATGAGCAGCAAGAGACGGAAAGAAATAGATGTTATTTTCTCTTAAGCAGATCTGTTTATCTCTTTCTATCCTCAATCTCTATTGATCTCAGTCTATTTTGCATGCTTCCCAGAAGGGGATGAAAGCAATCGGCAAATGCCTTATCAGAGCCATTTCAAAAAGGAGGTGATTATTAGATCCCCAAACCATTTGTTCTTATTGGAACAGAGGCCATTACCCAGAGCTGCAGATAGACAGCTAGCTGTTGGAAAATTGATGAAAGTTAGGGGTGGAGAAATTAAAATAGACAATCTATTCCCTTTATTATATTCACAAATGTGGTGAATTCCATTGGGTCCTTCACGACCCCTGTTTCCATCCAGGGGGTCAGTGTGGACATGGTGGAGGATTACAGATACATGGGGATACGAATTGACAGTAAACTGGACTGGTCAAAGAACACTGAGGCTGTCTACAAGAAGGGTCAGAGCTGTCTCTATTTCCTGAGGAGACTGAGGTCCTTTAACATCTGCCGGATGATGCTGAGGATGTTCTACGAGTCTGTGGTGGCCAGTGCTATCATGTTTGCTGTTGTGTGCTGGGGCAGCAGGCTGAGGGTAGCAGACACCAACAGAATCAACAAACTCATCCGTAAGGCCAGTGATGTTGTGGGGATGGAACTGGACTCTCTCACGGTGGTGTCTGAAAAGAGAATGCTGTCTAAGTTGCATTCCATCTTGGTCAATGTTTCCCATCCACTACATAATGCACTGGGTGGGGATAGGAGTACATTCAGCCAGAGACTCATTCCACTGAGATGCAGCAGAGAGCGTCATAGGAAGTCATACCTGCCTGTGGCCATCAAACTTTACAGCTCCTCCCTTGGAGGGTCAGACACCCTGAGCCGATAGGTTGGTCCTGGACTTATTTCGTAATTTACTGGCATAATTTACGTACTACTATTTAACTATTTATGGTTCTATTACTATTTATTATTTATGGTGCAACTGTAACGAAAACTAATTTTCCCTGGGATCAATAAAGTATGACTATGACTATGACTACGACTTGCTTGAGAGACCCCATCTGTGGTGCTATTCTGGAATATGGGTTCTGGAATTTCCACAATATAGGGAAAAGAAAGGTTCTCCCTTTCACTCACAGCAGTTTCTACAGAAGCAGTCCAATCAGGAAGGGGAGATTTCTAATCTATTTCTTTGCAACAGAATTCAATTAATTTCAGAAGTAAGTGACCTGATCTGCCTTCTGAACTGCAATTACAGTTCATCTTCTGGGTTAAGATATTGAATTAGTTAAACCAAATAAACTAGCTGGTTATACTGCAACTCAAGACTGCATCCAATGTTTTAGACAGGATATGAAAATGTACTGGATGTAGAACTGATTTAGCAGAATAATTGTTATGTTGAAGGACAGGGTGCTTTTGCTGGAGAAGGCAAGCTTGTCCTTGGAGTAAAGAAGGTTCCAAGGAGATTTGATAGAAGGCTATAAGATCATGATTGGTTTAGTTAGGGTAATTAGACAGAAACTGTCCCAATTAGTAGATTGCTAAGAAACAGCAAGCATTGACTTATAGTTTTGGGCAAATGATACAGAGGGGAAAAGGAATGCTGTTGGCAATGGGTCTGTGAGAAAAAAATCCTTTTAAAATCATGCTGAGAATAGTTATGATCTGGAATTTACTGCCTATGATTCTGGTTGAATCAGAACCAATCAAGACTTTTAAACAGGAACTGTATAGGCATGAGGGAAATGCTTTGGGATTATGACTGATGAAACATTGCTAGTAATTTATTTGACAGGAACATGCATACTTAACTTTGTATCTTCATGTTTTGGATGCTGCATTTACATCGCTGTTAAATTTTAAACACAGATCAACTTTGTCTTTTGCCTGCTTAAGTCAACAAAGCAACATTATCAGTTCTGTCAATTTATGGTCACATGTAATATATATAGTGTCAAAGGTTAACTGTGACTTGTGAAATAAGTAGTTTCTGACACTAGTGCTATTTCTCCAAATGAGCAGAAGACTGTCCAACTATACCATTTCTCTAACTAGCAGATATAACACATTTCATGATTTTCATATATATTGTTTATGCATGTGCATTGGTATAATGAACAAAGTTAGGTCCATAAAAGAATAATTTACAAATATTATATATTAGCTTTCTGCCATTTTCCCAGACTGCTCAGGAGGAAGCTAATTGCAAGAGACCAGCTGCTTTGTCTCTTCATCCATTCATTAGCTAAGCAAGAATTGCCATAATTTGAGGAAATAGATTGTAACACACAGTATGACTTTGTATCTAAAATGAATAACACCATAAAATCTCCATAGAATTGTATTACAAAACAAAGCAAAATATAGCTAATTTCCAAAAAATTATAAAGTAAATCTGTCACTCTCTGCATACCCGTCTAATATTACACCTTCTATAATTAATAGTCGAGGTCCCATGTCTTATTTGCTTATAAAAAAACAGAAGGCAAATGAATAACGAATGTTTCTCCATCTGTTTCCCAAGTAAATGCAGGCAACTAAAGATATCTGGTTCAAGACACTCAGCTGGGATCCACTTATCAAATGCATACTCACTCACATGTACTGAACCCATATGTGTTCTCGTAAGGACTTAACAAGTAACATGGAAGAATCTTCAATATTTCATGATCTGTGTTGGTTGCCTGGATATAACAACTACAGAGAAGATTGATGGTGTAAACTTTGGCTGACATTTCTGTAGATTTTTAAATGCAACAAATATATTGGGATGAATACAATAGCAGCAAAGTTTTAGCAGGACATAAATTCCAAGGATTTATAACAGCACTGTGGTCACAGCTGGTTTCACTGGAACATGTAATTTATCATCTGTGCAGACACTGGGATATTACATACTGTCATACAATCCCCACTTCAAGTCATAACTGAGGGTAAAAGCTGAAGAATCATATTATTTGTTGTATCTTGAATATGAATGTTTATCAACTAAAAAAAAACTTTTAAAATTTTTACCCATTATTGCTTATCAGCAGGCTGAATTCTAGAAACATACTGGAACTTCTTGAGCCTTGTTTTTATAAGATACAAATGAAAAGTAAAATACCAGTGACATCTCATGCCATCATGGACAATTAAATCAATGAAAGGTAAAGTTTTCATTGATTCTATTGTATTTCTTTGTTCTGCTGTGAATGCCTGCAAGAAAATGAATCTCAGAGGATATGGTGACATATACATACTTTGAGAATAAAGTCAAACTTTCACGTTGGAAGTTCAAACTACATTTACTATCAAAGTATGCAACCTTGAGATTTGTTTCCTTACAGGCAGCCACAAAACAAGGAAACCCAACAGAACCCATTAAAACAACAGTAGACTGCCCAGCAACCCATGTGCAGAGAGAAAAAAACAGATTGCACAAACAATAAAAGTAAGCAAATAGCATTCAGAGCTGAGATTCACCAAAGTGAGTCCACAGAAGCCCGTTAGTTGCAGGCCACAACCTCAGTTCAGTGCACGGTTTACTCATCTGAACTGAAATTCAGTGCACAGGTGACTAAACCTCGCAGAGCAGTAAGCTGAACCAGCCTGTCCATTGCCTCTGGCACCAACAACCTGACCATTGCAATCTGGCCCAGCGCTTAAATTATCCACTCTCTGTTCATTCCTCAGTATTGGACCTGGGCTTCAATATGTTGGTGGGCCTGATCCCCACTAGCTCAATTTGGCCTGTACTTGACCTTTCCAATTCGGCTTAGAGCTTAAATAGATTAAATCTCGTGTCTTCCCTTGCCCTTGGGCCGAGGCTCCGCTGTGACTCTGTCTCACCTCTCCTTGGTTGCGCCCCATCAAATTGCCTCCAAGTTCACTTCAGCAACGGCCAAACATTGGCTCATGCCCCGTTGTCAGGCCTGGACCCCACCACCTCGATTCGCCTATACACACTTTGCCACAACTCCTGCACCTTTGAGACTGCAGTTCACACTGCAAGAAAATACAGGTCATACAGGCTGTTCAAAAGCTCAACTCTATCAGAGAAGTAACAGGGTTGTTTGCAGTGATCATTTCCCAGAAAACGAATGATTAATAAAGTATTTAGCTGTTTTCTTTGTTTTTAATTGCCACCAACAAACAGTTGATAAGCTTCACCAGCACCATTTTGTATGTTTGGTATGTTGCAGGATTATTTGCCCTCAAAACCCTTGTGAATTATATGATTACAGACATCCCACCCTGCAAAAACTGATTTCAGGGAGGTAGCAGCATCAATTTGCGGGAGACTTCCGGGAGAGGTGGGATGTCTGCAATAGAGTAGCTCCTCAGCAGCTAGCCAGCTAGTTTAAATAATGTTAGCTATGCTAATGAACAAATGACACCTGTTAAACTCACCTCAACATGTCTTTTACAGTCTTAACCCACCATGGGCAATAGAAAAGTCACTGTTGCAAACAGTGCAGCCAGCAACACTGTCATTATTTTTGACCCCTATTAGGCAGGGGTACACTTTAGTGTAGTCTGGGGTGACATATGTTTTATATTTTCTTTTTTTTTGGAACACTCTGCCATGGTGCGCTCTCGCTCTCTCTTTTACTCATGCTCTCTTTCTCTTGTGGTCGCTCGCGCGCTATCTCGCGCTCTCGCTTGCTTTCGCTCTCGCTTGCTTGCTCTCGCGCTCTCGCTTGCTTTCTCTCGCTCGCTCGCTCTCAAAAAAATTAATTTCCGTAATATCGTATATAATTTGCGGGCATCAAGGAGCCACAATTCATATGCGGGAGACTCCCGGAACTTCCCGGAGAGGTGGGATGTCTGTGATTATTCTCCAGATAAAAGATACTGTTTCAACAATAGAAGACTATGGTAGTTGATTATCAACAGAACATCTTCTTTTCTCACTTAATTTTAAGTAACTCACAATGCCTTTAAATATGCCGATGACTGCTCCGGTCACAGGTTCACCATTACAAGATTCAGTCTTGTTCAGGTTGGTTTTGTCCGTCTTTGTTTATGTATAGTTTTTCATAAAATTCTATTGTATTCCTTTTTTCCTGTAAGTGCCTCCATATAATGAATCTCAACATAGTATATGGCAATATTTTATAATAAATTTATATTGAGATTTGAACTTTCGTGTATGAGAGGGGTGTCCGGAGATCAGGGATATCATTAGAATGTAATGCTGGCATGATGGAAGAGTAGTACAAGGTCAGCAAGGTTGTGGACATAATTTGGGGGCTCAGTGAGAAAAGCTACATTTAAAAATGTCAAAGGGGGCTTGGTGAGTGTGGTTCCCATTGGCTGAGATTTACTCTATTAGGATCCCTTTATAAATATTGAAGGCATTGCTTTATAAACATGGCTACTCTGTGACTGTTGAGGGAGAGTGGAGAGTGGCACATTTTGTCGCTCCATTCTCCAAAGGAAATTGCACCCTCAAAGTTATCCGTGCAACAATTAGCTTCTAGTTAAATTCCAGTAAAATGTTTTGTGACCTGAAATGCTCACAATTTCATTTCACACTGAAAATAAGCAAATTTTATTTGCATGTTGCTGAAAAATTAATTACAGTGGTTCCCAAAGTTAATGCCATCTTATTGTACCAACGTGGATCAGAACACGTAAGAACTTGGGATGTTAGCTGAATGATATAAAGCAATAGGTGTATTTTTAGATCTGATTTGATGCAAGTGACACATTTCACTGTTCGTATCTTTTGATGTACATATTGCAAGTAGAACTAATTTTTGGTGGTTGAATGTGATACTGGGGTAAAACATAAGCCACAATATTACTGACTGCTAGATCAAGTATGGGGTCTGAAAAGTCTACTCCAGTTTCTATTTCCTACTTATAATTATTTCAGGAATTTTTAGAGTTCTCTAGGACAACAGTTCAAATTGATAGACACCATCAAAGTGGAAGTATACAAATATACAAATGATAAATGTCATTTTAAGATGGTCACTAACGAAGGAATATTTGCAACAAAATTATCATTAGATTGACTGACTTGACATAATAAATTTTTGGAGTAATGAAATATATGAGATACCTTCCTTTACACACAATTCAATGGAAGGAAAACAAAAAAGACAGGAAAAGAGCACACATACTAAAAAAACAAAAAGGAAAGTCAATTAAAAATTCTAGGAGCTCAGAGATTATTAAGGTGACCATTATCAAAGTCAGGCAGATAATGATGTATCAGCAAGAATTAATTTCCTGAAAGCAGGGACAGGGACAAGTGCTGAATTGGGAAAATAGATATAGAAAGATAAATTATATCAGTGTCCCAGAATCAAATCCTAGGATTTCACGAGGAGCTTGGAAAATTACAACCACAGCTCAAAGAGTCATAAGGATCATAGTTGTCAACAAACTGGAACCTCATCTACTGCTGCTCTTGGAAAGAGTTAACCAATTGACTCTATTCCTCTGCCCTTTCCCTATTTCATAAGAATCTTTCAATTGTAAGATTCAGAGGGAGGACTGTGTGAGTCTACATATTGTTGCAAGCATTTCTTGTCCCACAAAACTGATCATATTTTACACTTTATTTCCTCTTCTTGTTTAGCTTTATCCCATGTTGATGTGTAACACCACTGGTGTTCTTTAGACTTCTCACAGGTTCCAATTTCTTGGTCACAGTGGCTCATTTTCACTTAGGATGTCAAAACCCCTCACACCTTCATCCAGTACCAGGATGGCCTGGTGTCTGCTTGTTGCTTCAATGGAGGGCCAACCAGTCCCCCAATAACAATGCCTTTCTTTGGTTGACTGAACACTCTTTTCTTTTAATTCCTCTCTTCTTCCACATCAAAGTAGTAGCCATGGGATCTCACCGTGTCTAATATGCCTGTTTTGATGCATTATGTAAATAGTTCTTGTTTGCATTCTAATCAGTGATCAGTACAGTTTAGCCACTGTCAACATAGACAGGGCTTCTTCAGGCCTTGCAACACAATGCCAACATACTCGATGACCAGAATTCTGATCCAGCTTCAGATATGGCATTGCTGCTTGCAGTTCTAAATAAAGTAGGGTGCCACGGAAGCAGAGCGGTTAGCACAACATAATTACGACTCGGGGCATTGGAGTTCAGAGTTCATTTCTGGTGTTCTCTGTAAGGAGTTCATACTTTCTTCCTTGTGAGAGCATCTGTTTCCTCAGGTTGCTCTGGTTTCCTCCCACAGTCCCAAGGCGTATCGGTTAGTAGGTTAATTACTCATTGTAAATAGTCCTGTGACTAGGTTGTGGTTAAACACAAAATGCAGGAGGAACTCAGCGGGTCAGGCAACATTTATGGAAATGAACAGATGCCAATGTTTTGGGCCGAGACCCTTCTTTTTGACTGTGTCTGTCCGACTATCTATTCATTTCCATCTATGCTGCCTGACAGTGCTGCGTTCCTCTAGCATGTTGTGTCTGTTGCTTTGGATTTCCAACATCTACAGGTTTTTCCATATTTGGGATTAAATAGGAGGGTTGCTGGGCAGTGCAGCTTGTTGGGCAGGAACGGCCCATTCTGGTGATCCGTTCTCCAACTCCACAGGAAGGGCCCGTTCCATTCTGTATCTCCACAGGAAGGGCCCGTTCCATTCTGTATCTCCACAGGAAGGGCCCGTTCCATTCTGTATCTCCTCAGGAAGGGCCCGTTCCATTCTGTATCTCCACAGGAAGGGCCCGTTCCGTTCTCCGTCTCCACATGAAGGGCCCGTTCCATTCTGTATCTCCACAGGAAGGGCCCGTTCCATTATGTATCTCCTCAGGAAGGGCCCGTTCCATTCTGTATCTCCACAGGAAGGGCCCGTTCCGTTCTCCAACTCCACAGGAAGGGCCCGTTCCATTCTGTATCTCCTCAGGAAGGGCCCGTTCCGTTCTCCGTCTCCACATGAAGGGCCCGTTCCATTCTGTATCTCCACAGGAAGGGCCCGTTCCATTCTGTATCTCCTCAGGAAGGGCCCGTTCCATTCTGTATCTCCACAGGAAGGGCCCGTTCCATTCTGTATCTCCTCAGGAAGAGCCCGTTCCGTTCTCCGTCTCCACATGAAGGGCCAGTTCCATTCTGTATCTCCACAGGAAGAGCCCGTTCCATTCTGTATCTCCACATGAAGGGCCCGTTCCATTCCCCGTCTCTACAGGAAGAGCCCGTTCCATTCTCCGTCTCCACAGGAAGAGCCCTTTCCTTTCTCCGTCTCCACAGGAAGGGCCCGTTCCATTCTGTGTCTCCACAGGAAGGGCCCGTTCCATTCTCCATCTCCACAGGAAGGGCCCGTTCCATTCTGTGTCTCCACAGGAAGAGCCCGTTCCATTCCCCGTCTCTACAGGAAGAGCCCGTTCCATTCTCCGTCTCCACAGGAAGAGCCCGTTCCTTTCTCCATCTCCACAGGAAGGGCCCATTCCATTCTGTGTCTCCACAGGAAGGGACCGTTCCATTCTCCATCTCCACAGGAAGGGCCCGTTCCATTCTGTGTCTCCACAGGAAGAGCCCGTTCCATTCTCCGTCTCTACAGGAAGAGCTCGTTCCATTCCCCGTCTCTACAGGAAGAGCCCGTTCCATTCTCCGTCTCCACAGGAAGAGCCCGTTCCTTTCTCCGTCTCCACAGGAAGGGCCCGTTCCATTCTGTGTCTCCACAGGAAGGGCCCGTTCCATTCTCCATCTCCACAGGAAGGGCCCGTTCCATTCTGTGTCTCCACAGGAAGAGCCTGTTCCATTCCCCGTCTCTACAGGAAGAGCCCGTTCCATTCTCCGTCTCCACAGGAAGAGCCCGTTCCTTTCTCCATCTCCACAGGAAGGGCCCGTTCCATTCTGTGTCTCCACAGGAAGGGACCGTTCCATTCTCCATCTCCACAGGAAGGGCCCGTTCCCTTCTGTGTCTCCACAGGAAGAGCCCGTTCCATTCTCCGTCTCTACAGGAAGAGCTCGTTCCATTCTCCGTCTCTACAGGAAGAGCCCATTCCATTCTCCATCTCTACAGGAAGGGCCCATTCCATTCTCCGTCTCCACAATAAGGGCCCGTTCCATTCTGTATCTCCACATGAAGGGCCCATTCCATTCTCCATCTCCACATGAAGGGCCCGTTCCATTCTGTATCTCCACAGGACGGGCCCGTTCCGTTCTGTGTCTCCACAGGAAGGGCCCGTTCCATTCTCCATCTCCACAGGAAGAGCCCGTTCCATTCTGTGTCTCCACAGGAAGGGCGCGTTCCATTCTCCATCTCCACAGGAAGAGCCCGTTCCATTCTGTGTCTCCACAGGAAGGGCCCGTTCCATTCTGTATCTCCTCAGGAAGAGCCCATTCCATTCTCCGTCTCTACAGGAAGAGCCCGTTCCATTCTCTGTCTCCTCAGGAAGGGCCCGTTCCATTCTGTGTCTCCACGGGAAGGGCCCGTTCCATTCTGTATCACAGGAAGAGCCCGTTCCATTCTGTATCTCCACATGAAGGGCCCGTTCCATTCTCCGTCTCCACATGAAGGGCCCGTTCCATTCTCCATCTCCACAGGAAGGGCCCGTTTCATTCTCCATCTCCACAAGAAGGGCCCGTTCCATTCTCCGTCTCCTCAGGAACAGCCCGTTCCATTCTCCGTCTCCACATGAAGGGCCCGTTCCATTCTGTATCTCCACAGGACGGGCCCGTTCTGTTCTGTGTCTCCACAGGAAGGGCTCATTCCATTCTGTATCTCCACAGGAGGGGCCCGTTCCGTTCTGTGTCTCCACAGGAAGGGCCCGTTCCATTCTCCGTCTCCACAGGAAGAGCCCGTTCCATTCTCCGTCTCCACAGGAAGGGCCCGTTCCATTCTGTGTCTCCACAGGAAGAGCCCGTTCCATTCTCCGTCTCTACAGGAAGAGCTCGTTCCATTCTCCGTCTCTACAGGAAGAGCCCGTTCCATTCTCCATCTCTACAGGAAGGGCCCGTTCCATTCTCCATCTCCACAGGAAGAGCCCGTTCCATTCTGTGTCTCCACAGGAAGGGCGCGTTCCATTCTCCATCTCCACAGGAAGAGCCCGTTCCATTCTGTGTCTCCACAGGAAGGGCCCGTTCCATTCTGTATCTCCTCAGGAAGAGCCCATTCCATTCTCCGTCTCTACAGGAAGAGCCCGTTCCATTCTCTGTCTCCTCAGGAAGGGCCCGTTCCATTCTGTGTCTCCACGGGAAGGGCCCGTTCCATTCTGTATCACAGGAAGAGCCCGTTCCATTCTGTATCTCCACATGAAGGGCCCGTTCCATTCTCCGTCTCCACATGAAGGGCCCGTTCCATTCTCCATCTCCACAGGAAGGGCCCGTTTCATTCTCCATCTCCACAAGAAGGGCCCGTTCCATTCTCCGTCTCCTCAGGAACAGCCCGTTCCATTCTCCGTCTCCACATGAAGGGCCCGTTCCATTCTGTATCTCCACAGGACGGGCCCGTTCTGTTCTGTGTCTCCACAGGAAGGGCTCATTCCATTCTGTATCTCCACAGGAGGGGCCCGTTCCGTTCTGTGTCTCCACAGGAAGGGCCCGTTCCATTCTCCGTCTCCACAGGAAGAGCCCGTTCCTTTCTCCGTCTCCACAGGAAGGGCCCGTTCCATTCTGTGTCTCCACAGGAAGAGCCCGTTCCATTCTCCGTCTCTACAGGAAGAGCTCGTTCCATTCTCCGTCTCTACAGGAAGAGCCCGTTCCATTCTCCATCTCTACAGGAAGGGCCCGTTCCATTCTGTATCTCCTCAGGAAGAGCCCATTCCATTCTCCGTCTCTACAGGAAGGGCCCATTCCATTCTCCGTCTCCACAATAAGGGCCCGTTCCATTCTGTATCTCCTCAGGAAGAGCCCGTTCCATTCTCCGTCTCTACAGGAAGAGCCCGTTCCATTCTCCGTCTCCTCAGGAAGGGCCCGTTCCATTCTGTATCTCCTCAGGAAGAGCCCGTTCCATTCTCCGTCTCTACAGGAAGGGCCCATTCCATTCTCCGTCTCCACAAGAAGGGCCCGTTCCATTCTGTATCTCCTCAGGAAGAGCCCGTTCCATTCTCCATCTCTACAGGAAGAGCCCGTTCCATTCTCCGTCTCCAGAGGAAGAGCCCGTTCCTTTCTCTGTCTCCACAAGAAAGTAAAAAGTAAAATAAATGGAGAATGAACATAGGTGGCAAAATGCCTCCAGAAATTTATCAGCCATCTAGATTTGTTGATATATTCATTAGATTAATTGTTCAAGGCAGTTTGGAACTAGATTCAGTGCAGGATACTGATTACTCTCATTGATTAGATTGATAGAGATAACTTTAGAAGACATTGGAGGCCACGTTTGATAAAAATTGCCTCTGAGATAATAAGAATGTTCTTGCAGATATACTACAAATGTGGGACAAATCATTGAATAATGGGCGTGCATATAGTACTCTTCAAAGGTCTTAAGCATATATATATATATATAGAGAGAGTTCGGGTGCCTAAGACTTTTGTCCATTACTGTATATTGATTAAAATAGGAAGGTTGTGGGAAACAGAAGAACAGAAGCAAATATACTTCTATAAATAGATAGATATATATGCATGCATATATGCCTAAGACTTTTGGATAGTACTGTAGACTTATTAGAAATGGTTGAGAATTGAGATAGAAAAACAGCCAGATGAAAATAAAGCTTGTCAACTGGAAAAAATAAATGTGGAAGTTAAATCTGAGAATAGAGTGAGACAAAGAATTATGATGGTCAATGAAGAAGTACTAAGCGCAGAGTCATTACAAGTGAGAACTTATCGTGCTTGGTTAGAAATGTGAAAAGAGCATGCAAGAAATAACCGTAACAATCAGTGTCTGCAAGGAAAAGTGACTGAAGGTTTTGTACAGCCAGGAGCTTGCAGTACAAAAAAAGGTGATGGCAAGGGTAATCATCAGTAAGATAATAGATCAAGCATGAAAACAAGTGGAGGTGCTCATTGATATGATGAAAGAAGGCAATGTGAACAATATAGAGCCCCAGGGATTCACTGAGTTAGTGGGAAAGGAGTCAGAGGATAAGCTTTCAAATGCAGCAGAGAAAGAGTGATTTCTCATCCCCATGTAAAGAGAAAGTGTATATTCGACCATTGACAAAAAAAAAATTAACAATGCCTGATGCTGAAGATAATTTATCAGTAATCCTGGACTTCAATCACTTGGTTATTTATTTATTTGTTGAGATACCATGCAGAATAGACCCTTTGAGCCACGCTGCACAGCAATCCCCCGATTTCAACACAGCTTAGTCATGGGACAATTTGCAACGTCCAGTTAACCTACCAACCGGTATGTCTTTGGACTGTGGAAAGAACCTGGAGCACCTGGAAGAAACTCATGTAGTTATGGGGTGAATGTACAAACTCCTTACAGGCAGCGGTCCATCAAGTTCATTATAATATTGGATAACAAGGCAAGTGTAGGAACTGACCTTCAAAATAAAAGAAGGCATCAGTCCCTGCTGGAGATTTCCCCTCACTTGTTTGCAGAGTTTATCCACAATGATTACAGTAATTTACTTTGACTAGCTGTCTCAGTAGAAATTATTGAATATCTCATTTGTGCCTGTTAACCAATTACTCTACTATTCTGTCGAATCTCTGTCATTAACAATTAATTTTCTATGTTTTAGATAAGTCACTTGGATTCTTACAGATGACAAGCTACAAAGAAACTTAAAATCTTAACTTCAACTAAATCATATACACATGCATTTCTTATTGATAACAATGAATAGTTACAATCTGACCTTATCTAGCTGCTAGATATAGGTATCTGATTGGCTGTCAAGAAGAATTATATGCTTCACTCCTGAGGCTGATTGAAATTGCACATTTTTAAAATCAAGCTGTTGCTTAATGCAGTGTAACAAGAAGCAAAGCACCAACATCTACAAATTCTTTGTGTTTTTGTTGTTACGAGAATACACATAAAATTAAGATGTTTGCTGGCCTGGGCTAGCATCAGTGGCATCAGCAGTTGGTCTGCCACCTGCCCTCAGGGGAAGGAGAGATAAGGAACAATGGAGCAGCGTCTGGAGATGTGTAATGAAGGGATGTGGGAGGAAGAGCTGTCTGGAGCGGCTCCCCCCTTTGAACCCTGAACTGTTTGAAGTGATGGACAGGCGATACCCCAGCAGGGGGATAAAAAGGGACAGGTTCGCTAAGACAGACACACACGCCACCCGAGGTAACGAGACCCTGGAAGCGGTGCGCTTCTCACGAGTGGGTGAGAAGTACCAGACAACGACAAGGGTGGAAAGGTACGATCAGCGGGAACCCGGTGTGTGTCCGCCCTTGCCTGGGTGCCGGGTTCACTGCAGAGGATCGACCGCATCTGGAGGAGGGGTCACAGTCGGTGACCTCAGGTGACATCACCAAGGACCCGCCCAAAAGCTGTTTGTGAGCAATCTCGCTGGTCTGTGAGTGAAGCTGTGCTGAATGATGAGTTGTTCCTATTCTATGTCTCTCTTCCCCCACCTTGTCCATCGCCATGGCAACGATTACTGCGAACTGAACTACAAACTGGACTGAACTTTGAGTCATTTTGAAATTGGTCATTTACCCCTAGACAACGATAGAGCTTGATTGATGCTGTTATCTTAATTCTGTGCACATGTGTGGTTATCATTGTTGAATTGTTGCATTTATTATCCTTTCGATTACTGTGTTGCTTGTTTCTTTAATAAAACTTTCTTAGTTCTAGTACTCCAGACTCCAACTGAGTGATCCATTTCTGCTGGTTTGGCAACCCAGTTACGGGGTACGTAACATTGTAAACAGATGTCAGTTCAAAGATTTCAGTTTGTGAAACTGCAAATTTTGAAGGATGATAGCTGCTTACAAATTATTGATTAATGAACTTAGAGACTAGTCAGAAAATGAACCAAGTTCATAAGAACAATATTTTAAAAGATGAGGTGGCTTATCAATGTTATATTTTGGAATTTTATGCATTGAACCCATAGTACATTCTGAAAAGGCAACATGTTTCTGAAATCAAATGTGAAAAGTGTGATGTTAATTTGTACCAGAATATATAGCACTTAAGTTGGAACCTATATCATACTTTGTTAAGAATTCCTTTCTCTTCCACCAGACCAAATTTCAGTAAAGGTGGAGGTAATCTCTTTCAGAAGGAAGACAAGGAAAAATACTGGAACCCTATTCATTGTAGTATTCAAACTGATAAAAATCTGAATTAAATGGTATTTAAAATGAACGGTTGATCCATCAGCTTACGTCAAAGGTTAAAAAAACTTCTAAATTGTAAGAAGACTGTATATCAAGCTATTGCATAAACACAAGAAAGTCTGCAGGAACTAGAAATCCAAAGCAGCATACACACACAAAATGCTGGAGGAACTCAGCAGGTGTGACGGCATCTACGGACATGAATAGACAGTCAACGTTTCGGGCTGAAACCTTTCTTCAGGACTGAGAAGGGAGGGGGAGAATGCCAGAATAAAAACTTGGGGGGGAGGGGAGGGGGAAGAGGCTAGCGGGAAGGTGAGACGTGAAGCCAGGTGGGTGGTAAAGGACAAGGAATTGGAATTAAAATGATTAGCCCTCAGACAATTCTGATTTTGGCTGAAGGGATGACGGAGTTCAACAAAGCGATCCCCCAATTTATGATGGTTTTCACTAATGTAGTGGAGCACAGCATACAATACGCAACTCCAACGGATTCACGGGTGAATTGGTGCCGCACCTGCTAGTCCTCCCGACATTTATCCCTGTGAGCAGTAGGTAAGACCTGTTGTAGGTTGAGGGACCACTTCATCCAGCAGCTCTGCACCATCTGCCACAAGCACGACTTGCCAGTGGGCAAACATCTTATGTTTGACTCCCATTCCCATTCCAATGGGTCGATCAACGGCCTCCTCTTGTGCCAGGATGGGGCCACCCTCAGTGTGAAGGAGCAACACCTTATATTTCATCTTGGTAGCCTTCTCTGATACCATGAATATCAATTTTTCCTTCTGATAAAAAACATTTCCAACCTGCCCCCACCCCCCCTTTCCCCTATTCCCCACTCTGACCTTTTACTTCTTCTCACCTGCCTATACTTGCCCCTGAATCCCCTTCTCTTTCCCTTCCTCCTATGATCCACTCTCCTCTCCTATCAGATTCCTTCTTCTCTAAACCTTGACCTTTCCTATCCACCTGGCTTAATTTATCATCTTCCAGCTTACTTTGTTCCCCTCCCCTGACAATCTTTATTCTGGTATCTTTCCCCTTCCTTCTCAGGTCTGAAGAAAGGTTTCAGCCTGAGACGTCGACTGCATATTCATGTCCTTATTCATGACCTGCTGCGTTCCTCTAGCATTTTGTGTGTATTGTTTTGGTAATCAAACTACTGCTGAAGTTCTACATAAGATGTATTTAAGACATTTGAGGTAACTGTCTGCTCACCCACTGCTGTTTCCAAAAATAATACTGCACAGGTAGAACACCTAGCCAAATATGGGGATGCATTTTAATTCATATGTTAGGGTATTATGCTGATTGATATTATACTGATCTTTGGGGTCTCACTCCAAACTGATGAAATTTTTGCAGCATGGTCACTTTTACTAGTGATCTCAGCACTGTGGTACAGGGTACAGTTCAAATTAGTACAGCATATACAAAGGAATATGGTGATAAGAAAATGCATTATAGTTAGATGGGGAGATGCTATTCTCTGCAACCACATGTCTTATCCATGAAGGCCATGTCATCAACATTGATCAGACGTAAGGGCATCTACTTGGGCTTGGACAAGAACTTTGAGTGAGGGGGAGTGATCCAGCTGTTATGATCTGTATGGGACCCAATGACATAGATAAGATAAAGGGAGATGTTCTACTGAAGTGAAAACAGCAGTTATTGCCCAAACCATAAAACACGGCCACATACATGATAATCTTTGGTTTACCAAATCAAGAAGCTATAACTAAGTCCATCAAATCAGATCCATCATGGCTCAACACATGGCTCAAATAAAACATTGGAAATGGGTTTCAACCTGTGAGGCACTAATACCAGTACTGTGGAAAGAGGGAGTTCTTCCTTTGAATTGGGCTGCAACCTGTTGTCCAAATAAATCAAATGACTGGTATTTTAAGCTTCTGGTGAGAGGAAATGTAGAAAGGCAAAGGAAGGATGAAACAAGAGGGTGGTGCGGTGGGGGGGTAAAGTGGCGAACGAGTACCAGATTCTTTCAGCAAGGGACAGTATATGTCAAGATAGCAGTAAACTGACAATTAGAGTCAGAGCAAGGAATAGTGGTGCAATGACAAAACTGAAGACTGTTTACATGAACATTAATACTATCTAACAAGGGAGGCAATTAAAAAGAATTAATTAATCACTCAAAAAGAAGCAGTACAATATAAAAGCAATATATAGAGAGATGGGGTTGCAAGGTGTCCATGGATAGTAATTAAATATTCCACTAAGTAAAAAAAGTTCAACTAGATGAGATTGGCAAAACAGAAAGAGAAGAGTGATAGCTTAATATTAAAGGAAGCATTAATGCAATAGATTGGAAGGATCTTAAATCAGTAAATCCTGGTGGAATCATATTGGGTGGAATTATGAAAAAGCAAGGTACAGAAAATATCAGTGAAATTTGTGCATTGGCCCTCAAACAATAACAGCTTTGTAAAACAGTATACATCAAGAAATTAGAATCACATGCAACATGGATAATTAAATAATCACGGGGGACTTTAGTTTAATTGTAGACTTTCAAAATATATGGTCAGATAATTATTGTGTTTGATTAAATATTCATTGGCTGTAACAAAGCTGAAACTTGAATATATTAGGCATAGCAAATTGGCAATGATTGCAGGAAGGATAAATTTGTAGAGTGTATTAAATGCTTTTCCAATCTCCCACTAAGTGGTATATATTGAGAACCAACAAAGAAACAAGCTATTTTAGATCTACAATTATGGAATAAAGAAGTTTTATCAATAATCTGTCAGTTAGGAGGTCTTTAGAGTACAATCATAATAATAGAATTTTGTAATTATTTTTACAGATCATTAGTTGAATCTGGAACAACTATCTTAATTCAGAATAAGGTAAACAACAAAAGCATGTGACAGTGGATTTTGAAACTACATGCAATATTGTAAATCACTAACAACCAATATTTAAATAATTAATACCAGTAACATAATGTACATTTTCTAAAGGCAAAGAAACTCAGCAGGAAAATTATTTTCGTTAAGGCTAAAGGTAACGATAGTATTAAGTCAAAGGGAAAAATATATTGTGATTTCAAAAAAAGAGGTTGGGGAAAAAATCAAAATTCAGTGACTGAAGACCAGGACACAATTAAGGAAAGAAAGCAGAATATGAGAGTAGTCACTTGCTAGCATAAACACACACTATCAGAATTTCATAGAGACATAAGAAGAAAATAAAAAGAAAATGTTAGTGTGCATCCCAAGAGACAGATGAACTTGTATCAGGGAATAAGGACAAAGAAACTTCACATGGAAAATGTCCTTGGAGTGGCGGACAGCTACAGATCTAGAGAAAAAGAGAAGCTTGAAGAATTCAGCATGAGAAATGAATGCGACTGAAGACTTTTAAATCCCCAAGACGTAATGATGTGCATCATGCAGTACTGTTATAGAGGCAGCTGTGAAGATAATGGACATATTGGTTGCCATCTTCCAAAAATTCATAAATTCTAGGCACACCAAATTGACAATGATTGCATGAAAGATGTGTTCACAGGGTATATCAGATGGAATTTCCCCAGAAAGTATGCTGAAAACCAATGAGGGAGCAAGCTATTTTAGATCTATAATCTTAATCAGGGGACCCTCACCTGGGGTCCACAGATATCTTGCTTAATGATATTGGTCCATGGCATTAAAAATGTTGGGAACCTCTGATCTAAGTAAATGAATTTACAGTAGATTGTAGATGAGAAAGGAATGTAGATGAGCAAATGTAGGTTTGGAATGAGAAAGGTTAATTGATCATCTGCTCGTTAGGGGGCCTTTAGAGTATAGTCATAATGATGGAATTTTGTATATTGTTTGAAAGTTCTTTAGTTCAATTTTGAACTACGTATTAATTCAGAATAACGTAAGTTGCAAATGATTTCCAAAATTGGAATGATAGCAAATAAAATTACAATAGTTAACAAAGGAAGGAGAGAAACAAAAACTAGTTAGCCTGACATCAGTCAGGGAAAATGCTGGGAACTATTAAGGAAATAGTAATAGGGAACTACCAAAATAATATTAGGACTGGTAAAAGATAACATGGATTAACGAACGTGAAATAATGGTTGACTAATGGGCTGGAATTTTCTTCAGGTTGAACCTAACAGAATAGATAAGGATGACTAATTAATGTGGTGCATTTGAACTTTCAGATAGCCTTTGATCAGGTGTCAAACAAAAGATTATTAAACAAAATGAGCATGAATGATACTTGGGCTAATGTAGTGGTGTGGATTGAGGACGGGTTAATGGACAGAACAGAAATTAATGATTCATTTTCAGGCTGGGTGGACTGTGACCACTGGAATCCCAGTGGGCACTCTGCAGTAAGATGAAGGAGAATTAGTGATTTCCTTGTTGTAATAGCCATCAAATGGCTGAATATATTATAACAAAATGGCCAAGCATGGTATGGGTATGAATGCTGACCTAACCAGCTGTCGGGGGTACGCACTCATTCCTGTACACTCTACAGGGAAGAGGGCATTCAGCTGCACCCTGTCACTCTCAATTGAGATGAAATGTCGTCTTGTTTAGTCTTTGATAGTAGTTGCCACTCATCAATGCCAATAAACCTGTTCTCCCATAATAATAAGGTACTTTGAGGGATAGTATGACCCTCAGAGTGACACCTGCCATACTCCACCACCCCTACTCCTGACCAATGGCTTGGGGATCAACCAAACAACAGGGTCCTTTGTTTTCAGAACTTCAACAATTCTTGACTTCAGTTTGGGAACAACCTTGTAATGCTGGTATCCTTACTGATCACAACTATTATTTTATATAACCTGCTCTGAATGGTGTTAATTCTATCTCTGGACATCAAACCTACCCCTAGTTTCTACAAGGGTGTACAACCTCTTGTTATGTAGGTTTTGTAGTACTTAATAAATTGATCACTGGGGATATTTCTGTATGATTGTGGTCTTCTGCTGCTGTAGTCCATCCACTTGGAGGTTCAACGTGTTTGTGCATTTAGAGACGCTATTCTGCACACTAGTGTTATAAAGCATGGCTATTTGAGTGACTGTTGCTCTCCTGTCAGCTTATATCATTTTGGCCATTCTCCTCTGACCTCTCTCATTTACAAGGCTTTATTGAAACATAGAAACGTAGAAAACCTACAGCACAATACAGGCCCTTCGGCCCACAAAGTTGTGCCGAACATGTCCCTACCTTAGAAATTACTAGGCTTACCTATAGCCCTCTATTTTTCTAAGCTCCATGTACCTATCCAAAAGTCTCTTAAAAGACCCTATCGTATCCGCCTCCACCACAATTGCCGGCAGCTCATTCCACACACTCACCACTCTCTGAGTAAAAAACTTACCCCTGACATCTCCTCTGTACCTACTCCCCAGCACCTTAAACCTGTGTCCTCTTATGGCAACCATTTCAGCCCTGGGAAAAAGCCTTTGACTATCCACATGATCAATGCCTCTCAACATCTTATACACCTCTGTCAGGTCACCTCTCATCCTCCGTCGCTCCAAGGAGAAAAGGCCGAGTTCACTGAACCTATTCTCATAAGGCATGCTCCCCAATCCACCCAACATCCTTGTAAATCTCCTCTGCACCCTTTCTATGGTTTCCACATCCTTCCTGTAGTGAGGCGACCAGAACTAAGCACAGTACTCCAAGTGTGGTCTGACCATGGTTCTATATAGCTACAGAACTGCTGCTCACTGTTTTTTGTTGTGTTTTTTTTTCGCACCATTCTCTGCAAGCATGTTGTGAGTGAAAATCCCAGGAGATCAGCAGTTTCTGAGATACTAAAACTACCCTGTCTAGCACTAACAATCATTCCATAATCAGTCACTTAAATCACATGTCTTTCCCATTTTGATATTTAGTCTGAATAACAACAGAACCTCTTAATCAGGTCTGCATGCTTATATGCATTGAGTTGCTGCCACATGATTGGCTGATTAGATACTATATTAACAAGCAGGTGTACAGGTATACCTGATAAAGTAGCCACTGAGTATACACCATACTGAGTATATACCATACCTATACAGTCCTACATGTTCTAAAGCATAATAAGAGAGAAATCAGTCAAACGGACATGTTCTTTGCAATTGCAATTCCTGCAGGTATGTCTGGCACAGGGAGTGTGATAATGGAATTGTGCAGTTCAGCCAGATTGCTAGAAGGGTTAGCAAATGCTTCTATGAAAGTAATGCTGAAGTTGTAGCTTTGAGGACTGTACCACTACAGAACAATATGACTTTAGATTTTTCTGGTGGAGAATGTGTACTTGTGGGAACTGACTGTTGTACCTATATTCTTGAAGTGCTGGGGCTTCCCAGTGGCTAAAAGCTGTGTGGTTAAGTATACGCAAGCAGAGCTGCCTATTGTTGATTGCTGATAAATATTACTATGAATCGAATGAAATATATTAATTTATTAGTGGAGAAACAAATAGAGAAGTCAGATTTCATTCTTTTAGTTGTTAAATTTGTTATTGTAGCTAAGAGCAAAATAAAATTATTTAATTAAAGAATTTATATAGTTGTGTTTTTCATTGTCAACTGTGTTGGCGCGTGGCCAAGTGGTTAAGGTGCTCATCTAGTGATCTGAAGGTCACTAGTTCGAGCCTTGGCTGAGGCAGCGTGTTGTGTCCTTGAGCAAGGCACTTAACCACACATTGCTCTGCGACCACACCGGTGCCAAGCTGTATGGGTCCTAATGCCCTTCCCTTGGTCAACATTGGTGGCTTGGAGAGAGGAGACTTGCAGCATGGGCAACTGCCAGTCTTCCATACAACCTTAAGAGTCACAGAGAATTTAAAGTATGCTTCTCTAATCACTGGAGAAGCACCACCAATGCGGTCTCTGCAAAATTAGCACAGATGAACCAGTATTAGGATACATATCGAGGTATTAACCATAATCAACAATCTCCAGTGGGTGGGCCACGTTATCTGCATGTCCAACACCAGAGTCCTGAAACAAGCCTTTGACCCCGAGCTCCAATATAGTTAAAGATATCCTGGTGGACAATATAAATATTTAAAATGTGCATTGAAGGTCTCCTTGTAATGTGCAGAATTCACACTGACTCTTAGGAATACCATGATCTTGCAGCAGGAAAAGAGCAGTGAGAACATTAAGTATGTCACACAGGGGCACTTGAAGGTCATGGTCATGGGCAAAAGAATAGAAAGACTGTACAATACTCCAAAGAAGATCCACCCAGTAAACACCACCAACAGCAGTTGTGGCAAAATCTGTGAAACTTCCAGAACTAACAAGGAAAGCAAGTCATCTGTGCTCTGCTAATAATTATAAGACATTCATAGAACATAGAAGAGTACAGCACACAAACAGGCCATTCAGCCAACAATGTTGTGCTGATCCAGCTAAAAAGCAAATCAAAAACACCCAAACACTAATCCCTCCTACCTACATGATATCCCTCCATTTTCCTTACATTCATGTGCCTATCCAAACATCTTTTAAAAGCCTCTAATGCATTTGTCTCTACCACCATACCAGGCATTGCATTCCAGTCATCCATGACTCTCTGAGTAAAAACATTACAGCTCACCTCCTGCTGAACCTACCCCCTCTCACCTTCAATGCATGCCCTCTGGTATTAGGTGTTTCAACCTAAGTTCATCCAATATTTACCAGCGTAATGCCCTAGTTCATATTTTTACTGTTATGCTGTATGTATTACATTTTGGCGGCTCTGTCAGAGCAGACTGTTTTATTTCAATGCATGTTTGGGTTACTGTTGAAGATAAGAGAGAGGAGAAATGTGTGCCATCCAATCAGAATGGTCCAATTAAGGGGAGGTTTCTCTGGTGAGGGACTAGCACAAGAGGTCATAATTTTAAGGTGCTTGGAAGTAAGTACAGAGTAGATGCCAGGGGTAAGTTTTTTATGCAGAGTGGTGAGTGTGTGGAATGGGCTGCCGGCGACGGTGGTGGAGATGGATACGATGGGGTCTTTTAGAGACTCCTGGATAGGTACATGGAGCTTAGAAAAATAGAGGGCTATGGGTAACCCTAGGTAATTTCTAAGGCAAGGACATGTTCAGCACAGCTTTGTGGGCCCAAGGGCCTGTTTTTTTCTGTTTCTAATCACAGATTCCAATTATGTGAGTGAAATGAGTTTATTTCAAAGTCAAAGTTATTGAAAATGGGGTATGGTGTAAAATGAGGTTCCTATATCAAACATTATAGATATAAGTCATTTCTACCCACACCCTTCCCTATTCAACCCTATCTCTCTGATTCTCTCAGTACTGACTAGGTCAACAATGCCTGCTAGTCATAATATGTGCCATTTAATGTAGTGCACAACATTCTTTCTGTTTCATTTCTATGTGGAATCTATCGATGTCTACTTCTGTTACATACCATTTTTTAATATTAAATGTGCTAATGTTAAACTTCACCTCTAAAGTATGGAGGCTACTGGTGAGCTTAACGAGAAAAGAATATTTGATGTTCTGTACAAGTATCATTTAAATTTATTTAGACAGCAACTATTTATTTTGACCTAATTGGCTGATCTACAAATCCAATTGAGCCATTCTTTTGCTTGAACTTTTAGTCTTATTTAAACATGTAAAAGTTTAATTTGTATTGTTAACAATTAGTAAAATGTAGAGGGAGTTCTCACTACAAAACCTTGTGCCCTTCTATCTGTGTTGCAAAAGACCCAAGGTTTAAAATCCTCACACTTAGACTGAACAATTAGTGGCCAAGTTGTCTTCAACTATTATTATGTTCTATTATGTCCTGGTGATTTACAATGCATCAAATTATCAATGTAAGTAAAAAGTCTGAATGACAGTTACCATCATTTTATAGACAAGCCTTCAAGAGTTCAAACCAAGATTATATATTGTGTAGTTGCTGGTATAAGACTTAAATATTATTACTATGGCAACTGAAAGAAATAATAAGTGCAGTCATTTTTATGATGATCTTTATAATCTATAGTTTTTTTCTTCAATATGAATGTATTGTTATGATCTATAAAAATGCTCTTAACTCAAGGAGAAAATGCACATAAATATGTGTAATTTTGAGTGCAATTTCTTTTTTCAAGTTCTGTTAGCTATACTAATGTTTTTTTATCTTTAAACATTTAACTTTGAGAAGGATGAAAATAGCCAACATAAATAGATTCTAGAAATTAGTTGTGCAATGCGATCCGTTTTCAAAACTAGTTAATTACTGAACAGGAGGTCTGAAAGAAATTAAGAGATTTGGTCTTTTTTCTGACTATCTATTCGTTCCTTCTCAGTACATTTTGCTACTTATTGATCTGTTCACATTTGGTTAATTAGATTTTTAAAACATTAAAAATGTGATTATTTCATTCCCATTTTTGCTGCACAGATGTGTCATAAACTGAGGTGTGACATTCTGAATATAACATCTTGAGGTGTGACAGCCCTGAAGCTGAAACCACTTAACAGTGACATGATTGTAAGGATTGTGTGTGAATGCTTTTTTTGCCCCATTAGTCATGGCTTGGTTTAAATTCAACTTCCATTAGCTAGGCCAAGTAATTTATCATTGCTTCATTTCTCTGAAAATGTATATATTTTTTCTCGCCCAAGCATTCTCATCCAAAGTTATTACATTAATGGCTATTAGCAATAGAAGTGGCTTGTATAAAACAAAAGGATGAGGATCTGGGAATACAAGTCCAAATTTCTTCGGAAGTTGTGTCACAGGTAGATCGGGTTGTAAAGAAATCTGTTGGCAGATTGGCCTTCAGAGATCAGAGCACTAAGTACAGGAGTTGGGATGTTATGTTGAAGTTGTATACGATGTTGGTGAGCCGATATTTGGAGTATTGTATGCAGTTTTCGTCACCTACCTACAGGAAAGATGTAAGATTGTAAGAGTACAGAGAAAATTTACAAGAATGGGAGGACCTGCATTATAAGGAAAGACTGAATAGGTTAGAACTTTATTCCTTACAATGTAGAAGACTGAGGGTCGATTTGATAGAGGTATACAAAATTATGAGAGGTATAGTCCATGCTGAAACCATTTCAACCGCCTATTCCCATCGATGTGCACCGGGACCATTGCCCTCCATGTACCATCCATGTACCTTCCATGTACCTTTCCAAACTTCTCTTAAATGTTGAAATCAAGTTTGCAATCACCACTTATACTGACAGCTCTTTCTACACTCTCACGACCCTCCGAGTGAAGAAGTTTCCCCTCATGTTCCGCTTAAGTTTCTCACCTTTCACCTTTAACCCATGACCTCTGGTCCTAGTCCCACCCAACCTCAGTGGAAAAAGCCTGCTTGCATTTATCCTATCTATACCCCTCATAATTTTGTACACTTCTATCAAATCTCCTCTTAATCTTCTATGTTCTAAAGAATACAGTTCTAACCTATTCTATCTTTCCTTACAACTGAGGTCCCCCAGACCCGGCAACATAATTGTGAATTTTCTCCAAATTCTTTCAACCTTGTTTATATCTCTCCTGAAGGTAGGTGATCAAAACTGCACATAGGACAGAAATGAGGCCCTCATTTCAGTAGTAACTCTGAGAGAGTGCTGTACCTGATTGATGAGGCCTAAACCCAGCAAGCCTCTCAAGTTGAAGTCAAAGTAAATTTATTATCAAAGTACATATTAGATTATGAAGACACGTAGTCCTCTTTTATTGTCATTTAGTAATGCATGCATTAAGAAATGATACATTATTTCCTCTGGTATAATAGATAGGGTAAATGCAAGCAGGCCTTTTCCACTGAGGTTGGGTGAGACTACAAATAACAGTCATGGGTTAAGGGTGAAAGTGAAATGTTTAAGGGAAATGAGGGGAAACTTCTTACTCAGAGGGAAATGAGACTGTGAAGAGAGTTGGGATATGTACATGGATGGGAGGGGAATGGAGGGCTACAGTCTGGGTGGAGGTGAATGGGACAAGGTGGTTAAATGATTTGACATGGTCTAGATGGGCCACAGGGACTGTTTATGTGCAGTAATTTTCTATGACCATAACTCTATGACATCAAATGTTAACTTTGTTCCTTTTCCCACCTCTGGTATTAGATCGGTTGAGTATTTCATGCACTTGCTATTTTCCTCACTGGTTAACTTCTTTGTAAGTTATCCTACCCTACTATTTTAACCCAAAAGGATATGTGTATCTTCCCTGTTAGATTTCTATCACAACTGTGCTCTTGTTCCGCTCTTTCCCTTCACCTGTTTATATCAGGAATCTCATCTATTCTTTCCAGTCCAGATGGAGGGTTTCAACCCAAAACTTCGACAGTCTATTTCCCTCCCAGATATTTCCCAGATGTTTTCTGCCCTGCTGAGTTCCTTCAGTGTTTTGCATTTTGCTTTTGATCTCCTTGCTAATTCAGTAGTAGATCACAATTTTTTGTCAATGTACACTGAAGACTTGAATCTATTTCAGTATTGTAGGTGGTATCACTTGCCTTCCAATCCAGATGAATCCACTCTAGGTTTTCTCGGTCTGTCCTTAAGCACTCACTTACCTTCCTCTCCAGGTAACTCCACTCCAGGAGTTCCAGAACCAACCAGTTGTAGCCACTTACCTCAGAAGCATGGTAGGAGGGCTGGGGTGCAGGTCAGACTGAAGCAACATGGCATCAAGTCCCCACCTGCCAACATACCTAATGCCCAGGCTATTGGGAACAAGGCTAAAAACTAAAACTGTGACTGAACTATCAAAGTGAACTAAGAGGAGTCTGCTCTAACTTTTGTCTCACTGTAACATGGCTTACAGCTACTTCATCTGAATGCATCATGCAACCTGAGGTGGTTTCAATTCACCATATTGACTGTATCATGTCCTAGGTGTCTGCTTCCTTATCAGCTAACGCCTTGTGGTGCTCAGATGTGATAGTGCTAATGAATTCCTGCTCAGATGACTTGGAAAATCCAGCAGTTATGTGTCGTCCATACTATCTGCCATGTGAATTCACTTCAGCTCCCTTGATGGCAATCTACGTTCCACCCATGCAGATGTGAAATGTGCACTCAATGAACTAAACTCCATGATCAACAGTCTTGAAATGCAATACCCTGAGATCTTCTTCATCATAGCTGGTGACTTCAAACAGGCCAAATTCAAGAGTACATTACAAAAATATGATCAGCACACTTCCTGTTCATGAAAACACCCTTGAAAATTGATGCCTATTGAGCTAATCTCCCACGCACCTTTGGATAAATCTGACCTCCAGGTTTTGTTACTTCTCCCTGCATATAAACAGAAGCTGAAAAATGAGGATCTGGTACAGAAAGCGTTGAATCAGTAGACTGGTCCAGATTCAGAGGCTCAACATCCAAGATAATCATGGATTTAATCAGAAAGCATGTCGAGGATTGTATAACAAAGGTTATTCTGGGTTTTGCTAAACCAGAAACCATGGATGAACTGGGAGATCTACTCACTACTGAAGTCCAGGTCTGCGTTGTTCAAATCAGGTCGCCCTGACCTATAAAAGTGATCGAGATATGATCCTCAAAGTGCTACCAGGGACGCTAATAGGTAATACCAACCCAAAATCAAGTCTCAGATCGGCCACCAGCTGTTCCAGACTTGCATTCTACAATGGCTACAAAACTGTGTCAGGCGGCATTGCTGACAAGAGTACAAATCCTCCTTCCTGTGCATACTTTGAACAGAAAAGAATTGGAATGTCACCATACATCCCAACAGCCTTCAAAACATCTGAAACTACAGCCAGTTTGGCAGACAAAAAAACCCGTCTCATGGAGATGAACCTGGAGAAAACATCTGATTTATGAAGACCACTATTATACTTGTACCTAAGTGAAACAAGGTAATGGGCCTTGATGACTATGGCCTGGTGGCTCTGACATCCATCATCATGATGTGCTTTAAGAACTCCAGCCTCCCAGGCAACCTCAACCCAATGCAATTTGCTTAATGGCGAAACAGGTCCAAAGCGGATTATAATTTCCCTGGTCCTACACACGTGAAGAATTTAATAAAATTAAATGAAACCATTTCCATTAGCAAAGGCATTAGTATCAAAGGACACAGTTTTCAAATGAGTGGCTAAAGAATCAATACCTATTGACATAGGTAAAAACTCCTATGTGGTACTAATTGGGAATTAGAATGGGAGAGAAAATTACTAGCAATTTCAAAATAGAAATGGATAAATGATCAAAGATTCTAAAATGCAGGGATATGGCAAAAGAGTGAGAAAGTGGAACAAATTAAATGTTATAGAGTTGTACAGTATAGAATCGGACTTTTTGGGCCATCATGTCTACATCTTGTTTATCTATACTGATCCCACAATGAGAACTATCCTTTAATCTCCTTTAAACAACACCTCTCTCATCTTAAACTTATGCCTTCTAGCTTTAGTCACTCCACCATGGGTAACAGATTCTGGCTATCAATCCTATCTATGTCTCTCATAATGATATACCATGACATTTCTCGGCCCCTTTCACTCCAGAGAAATCAGACAGAACCTACTTAATCGCTCCCAAGTACTCAAGCCCTCTAGTCACGGCAACATCCTTGTGATTTTTTTTCTGCACCCTCTTTAGCTAATTACATCTTGCCTACAGGGTGACAACCAGAACTGCACCCAGTACACCATGTGTGGCCTAACCAATGTTATTCCCAACTTTCATACTGAATGTCTCAGCCAATAAATGAAAGCATTACCAATATACAGCGGTGCTAGAACGTTTGCGAATCCTGCAGAATTTTCTCTATTTCTGCATAAATAATGAGATCAGATCTCCATGTAAATTCTAAAACTAGATAAAGAGAACCCAATTAAATAAATAACACAAAAAAATGATACTTGTTCATTTATTTATTGAGAAAAATGATCCAATATTACATGCAAACAACAGGAATTCTGCAGATGCTGGAAATTCAAGCAACACACATCAAAGTTGCTGGTGAACGCAGCAGGCCAGGCAGCATCTCTAGGAAGAGGGGTGCAGTCGACGTTTCAGGCTGAGACCCTTCGTCAGGACTAACAGAAGGAAGAGTGAGTAAGGGATTTGAAAGTTGGAGGGGGAGGGGGAGATCCAAAATGATAGGAGAAGACAGGAGGGGGAGGGATGGAGCCAAGAGCTGGACAGGTGATAGGCAAAAGGGGATACGAGAAGATCATGGGACAGGAGGTCCGGGAAGAAAGACGGGGGCGGAGGGGGGGGTCCCAGAGGATGGGCAAGAGGTATATTCAGAGAGACAGAGGGAGAAAAAAGAGAGTGAGAGAAAGAATGTGTGCATAAAAATAAGTAACAGATGGGGTACGAGGGGGAGGTGGGGCCTTAGCGGAAGTTAGAGAAGTCGATGTTCATGCCATCAGGTTGGAGGCCACCCAGACGGAATATAAGGTGTTGTTCCTCCAACCTGAGTGTGGCTTCATCTTTACAGTAGAGGAGGCCGTGGACAGACATGTCAGAATGGGAATGGGATGTGGAATTAAAATGTGTGGCCACTGGGAGATCCTGTTTTCTCTGGCGGACAGAGCGTAGATGTTCAGCAAAGCGGTCTCCCAGTCTGCGTCGGGTCTCGCCAATATATAGAAGGCCACACCAGACGCAGTATATCACCCCAGCCGACTCACAGGTGAAGTGTTGCCTCACCTGGAAGGACTGTTTGGGGCCCTGAATGGTGGTAAGAGAGGAAGTGTAAGGGCATGTGTAGCACTTGTTCCGCTTACACGGATAAGTGCCAGGATGGAGATCAGTGGGGAGGGATGGGGGGGACGAATGGACAAGCGAGTTGTGTAGGGAGCGATCCCTGCGGAATGCAGAGGGGGGGGAGGGAAAGATGTGCTTAGTGGTGGGATCCCGTTGGAGGTGGCGGAAGTTACGGAGAATAATATGTTGGACCCGGAGGCTGGTGGGGTGGTATGTGAGGACCAGGGGAACCCTATTCCTAGTGGGGTGGCGGGAGGACGGAGTGAGAGCAGATGTACGTGAAATGGGGGAGATGCGTTTAAGAGCAGAGTTGATAGTGGAGGAAGGGAAGCCCCTTTCTTTAAAAAAGGAAGACATCTCCCTCGTCCTAGAATGAAAAGCCTCATCCTGAGAGCAGATGCGGCGGAGACGGAGGAATTGCGAGAAGGGGATGGCGTTTTTGCAAGAGACAGGGTGAGAAGAGGAATAGTCCAGATAGCTGTGAGAGTCAGTAGGCTTATAGTAGACATCAGTGGATAAGCTGTCTCCAGAGACAGAGACAGAAAGATCTAGAAAGGGGAGGGAGGTGTCAGAAATGGACCAGGTAAACTTGAGGGCAGGGTGAAAGTTGGAGGCAAAGTTAATAAAGTCAACGAGTTCTGCATGCGTGCAGGAAGCAGCGCCAATGCAGTCGTCGATGTAGCGAAGGAAAAGTGGGGGACAGATACCAGAATAGGCACGGAACATAGATTGTTCCACAAACCCAACAAAAAGGCAGGCATAGCTAGGACCCATATGGGTGCCCATAGCTACACCTTTAGTTTGGAGGAAGTGGGAGGAGCCAATATTACATGCATTTGTTGGAAAAAGAATGTGAACCTCTGGGGTAATGCCTTCTACAAAAGCTATTTGGAGTCAGTTCCAATCAATGAGTCGAGATTGAAGTTGTGGGTTGTAGAGGAGCTCTTCCCTATATAAAAAACACATAAAGTCTCAAGAAAGATCTGTTTTCAAGAAAGAGACGCAAGGCTGTAATTTCTGCCAAAGGTGCATCTACTAAATACTGACTTCAAGTGGGTGAATACGTATGCAATCAAGTATTCAAGGAGAACACAGCTACAGCTGTGAAGATCCCTGCTGCACCTGATGACCCTGTGTTCTCTGTCTCAGAGGCTGATGTTAAGCTGTCTTTAAAGAGATTGAACCCTTGCAAGGCGGAGGTCCTGGTGGACTACCTGGTAAGGCTCTGAAAACCTGTGCCAACCAACTAGCGGGAGTATTCAAGGACATTTTCAATCTCTCATTGCTATGGGCGGAAGTTCCCACTTGCTTCAAAGAGGTAACAATTATACCAGTGCCTAAGAAGACTAATGTGAGCTGCCTTAACGACTATTGCCCGGTAGCACTCACATCAACAGTGATGAAATGCTTTGAGGCATTGGTCATGACTAAACTGAACTCCTGCCTCAGCAAGGACCTGGTCCCATTGCAATTTGCCTATCGCCACAATAGATCATCGACAGACACAATCTCACTAGCTCTTCACACGGCTTTAGATCAGCTGGACAACACAAACACCTATGTAAGGATGCTGTTCATCGACCAGAGCTCAGCATTTAATACCATCATTCCCACAATCCTAATTGAGAAGTTGCAGAACCTGGGCCTCTGTACCTCCCTCTGCAATTGGATCCTTGATTTCCTAACCGGAACACCACAGTCTGTGCAGATTGGAGATAACATATCCTCGTTGCTGAGATCAACACTGGCGTACCACAGGTGTGTGTGCTTAGCCCACTGCTCTACTCCCTCTATGCCCATGACTGTGTGGCTAGGCATAGCTCAAATACCATCAATAAATTTGCTGGCAATACAACCATTATTGGTAATTTTAGGTGGTGATGAGAGGGCGTACAGGAGTGAGATATGCCAACTAGTGGAATGGTGCCGCAGCAACAACCTGGCACTCAACGTCAGTAAGATGAAAGAGCTGATTGTGGACTTCAGGAAGGGTAAAATGAAGGAACACATACCAATACTCATAGAGGGATCAGAAGTGGAGTGAGCGAGCAGCTTCAAGACTGTGGGTGTAAAGATCTCTGAGGATCTAACTTGGTCCCAACATATCGAAGCAGTTATAAAGAAAGCAAGACAGTGGCTATACCTTATTAGGAGTTTGAAGAGATTTGGCATGTCAACAAATACACTCCAAAACTTCTATAGTTGTACTGTGGAGAGCATTCTGACAGGCTGCATCACTCTCTGATATGGAGGGGCTACTGCACAGGACCGAAAGAAGCTGCAGAAGGTTGTAAATCTAGTCAGCTCCATGTTGGGCACTAGCCTACAAAGTACACAGGCCATCTTTAGGGAGCAATGTCTCAGGAGGGCAGCGTCCATTATTAAGGACCTCTAACACCCAGGACATGCCCTTTTCTCACTGTTACCATCAGTTAAGAGGTACAGAAGCCTGAAGGCACACAGTCAATGATTCATGAACAGCTTCTTCCCCTTTGCCATCCAATTCCTAAATGGACATTGAAGCTTTGGTCACTACCTCACTTTTTTTTTAAAATACAGTATTTCTGTTTTTGCAATTTTTAAAATCTATTCGATATACGTAAGCCATTGACTTGTTTATTTATTATTATTTTTATTTTATTTATTATTATTATTAATGTTTTTCTCTGCTAAATTATGTATTGCATTGAATTGCTGCTGGTAAGTTAACAAATTTCACGTCACATGCCGGTGATAATAAACCTGATTCTGATTCAATTATTTTGTGTCTTATATTTGTAATTAATTTAGATCACTTTGTAGAGATCTGTTTTCACTTTGATATGAAAGAGTCTTTTTTTTTGTTTATCAGTGTCAAAAAAACCAAATTAAATCCACTGTGATGTAATGTAAAACAATAAAACATGGAAACTTCTGGGGTGGGGATGGGAGGTGTTGAATACTTTTTATAGGCACTGTACATACATACATAGTATGCTATATAATACAACCACTATATAGACATCTAGAGCATAGCAAATTTTAAATTGTCCCAATCAGGCTTAAGGATTTAATCACTAGATGATTTCCTACTCTCTTTGGCAGGTGAAATTCCTGGCTGTGAAACTATCTCAGGTTCCGGGACCTCCTCCGTGGTGGTTGTAGCAGTTGACTCAGGGACTGCAGAAAGCGTTTCTGATGGCTTTGGATACCATTCTTCTCCAGCAATTGACTCAGCTCTCCTCAGCTAATTGATGTGTCATCTCCAGATGACATCAGACGCAATCTCCACTGTGTAGGAGAGTGGTCTATTTCTGTCCTTAATCTTACCAAGTATCTACTTTTGATCACCTTTGTAGTCCCTTACCAGGACTGCTTCTCTAGCAGTGAAACATCGAACCTTGTTTGAAGAGCCCTCAATCTACCTCAGCTGTGTGTCCTGCATACTCCTTCTGAGGTTGGTTTGAATCAAACCAGAGTGCAAGAGATGACCCAGGCACAGCAAAGCTGCTGAGTTGTTGGTTGTGGACTGTGCTGCCTTGCGATATGCAAGGAGGAAATTGATGAGCTTCTGACCAATGTGGTGTGTTCTGCTGACACTGCTTGCAGGTACATTCCTTAGATTCTGGACAAAACTAGCCATTTGTAGCTGGGTATTATGGTGCAGATGTAATATGTCATATTCCATTCACTTTCAGGAATACCTGGAACTGTTCCACAACAAGCTGTGGTCTATTGTCTCTGACTAAGTATTCTGGAACACCACTTCATGAGCAGACGATTCGCAAAACGTCTACAGTACATGAGGCTGTTATAGATGTCATTGATACCACTTCTGGCCATTTTGTAGTAGCATCCACTGCTACCAAGAAATTTGTGCGCAGGAGTGGTCCAGCAAAATTCACATGAATCCTTTGCCAGTGCAATGTGGTGAAGAACTGTTCTTGGCATCTTCTGCATGTGTTGGCTTCTTGAAAGCCCATGGGGCATGACAAGCTGCTCGATCTGCTGATTGGTCCCAGGCCACCAGACAAAGCATTGAGCCAATGCTTTCATTTTGACCATGCCTTGATAACCGGCAAGTGGCTCCTTCAAACTCTTTAGCTCTCAGCTTGAAGGGTACAACACCTTTCAATCCCCACATAAGGCAACCCCCATCAAGGGAAATTCATCCCTGCACTTGTGAAGATGAGGGAAATGATTTTTCTGCTACATGTTCCAATGATTTTGGGTTGCATGTAGACCTGAGACAGTGTAGGATCTTTTCCGGCTTTCCTTTGGGTCGTCTCTGCTGTCATAGGGAGCCTTCCTATGTGCAATAGGGAGAATATGTCAAGAAGAGTGTCCCTTTTGTAAATTTTTCAAGTATTTCCCTTTCAAAGGGTAAATGGGACAATCCATCAGCATTTTCATGATTAGTTGTCTTCTTGAAGTTAATCTTATAATTCTCTCCACCAAAAAACAGCCCATCACTGTAAAATGGACACTAGTGGCTGATGATCAGTAACAAGGGTAAACTCTCTCCCATAGAAGTAGTGGTTGAAATATTTTATATCCCAAATCTGACTTGAAACGTCTCTGTCAATTGGTGTGTAATTTTTTTTCTGCAGTAGTAAGGGAACAGGATGTGAGAGCTATGGGGCTTTCACTTTGATCATTCATAACATATGACATGAATGTACCTATATCATAAGGTGAGGCATCACAGGCAAGTTTCACTGGACAACATGGATCATAATGTGTAAGTACAGTGTCTGATGGTATCATTACCTTTACCTTTTCGAAAGCCACTTCACATTGATTTGTCCAATGCCACTTCTTCCCAATCTGTAGTAATAAGTTCAAGGGGTGGAGCACAGTAGACAGATTTGGCATGAACTTATAACCATATAACCATATAACAATTACAGCAAGGAAACAGGCCATCTCGGCCCTTCTAGTCCGTGCCGAATGCTTACTCTTACCTAGTCCCATCTACCTGCACTCAGCCCATAACCCTCCATTCCTTTCCTGTCCATATACCTATCCAATTTTTTTTTTAAATGACAAAATCGAACCCGCCTCTACCACTTCTACTGGAAGCTCGTTCCACACAGCCACCACTCTCTGAGTAAAGAAGTCCCCCCTTGTGTTACCCCTAAACTTTTGCCCCTTAACTCTCAACTCATGTCCTCTTGTTTGAATCTCCCCTACTCTCAATGGAAAAAGCCTATCCATGTCAACTCTATCTATCCCCTTCATAATTTTAAATACCTCTATCAAGTCCCCCCTCAACCTTCTATGCTCCAAAGAATAAAGACCTAACTTATTCAACCTTTCTCTGTAACTTAGGTGCTGAAACCCAGGTAACATTCTAGTAAATCTTCTCTGTAGTCTCCATAGTTTGTTGACATCTTTCCTATAATTTGGTGACCAGAACTGTACACAATACTCCAAATTTGGCCTCACCAATGCCTTGTACAATTTTAACATTACATTCCAACTCGTTATAGAAATTGAAAAATCCTAAAAAAGGACTGCAACTGTGATATATCCTTTGGCCTTAGGGCATCCACCACTACTTAAATTTGTTCAGCATACTGGTGTAATTCTTGTGTGTCAATGGTGTGACCACAGTAAGTGATGCTTGGTTTAAAGAATTCACACTCATTGCATCAAGCTCTAAGCCCATAATCTTCTAATCTTCTTTACAACTGTCTTGAGATTTTGGACATGTTCCTTGTCATCCTTACATGATGTCATCCAGGTAACACTGACTACCTCAGCAGTTTTATAGCAACAGGTCCATAGCCTTCTGCCAAAATCCAGGTCCAGATACTACACCAAAAATAAGTCTATTATAGCGAAAAAGCCCTTTCTGAATGCTTAAGGTGAGAAATACTTTGGACTTTTCTCCCATCTCCTTCTGTAGATCAGCCTCAGCTAACTCCACTTTGCTGTATTATCTTTCTGAAGAAAGGTTTGCAAAGATATCATCTATCCTGGGCAGAGGGTATTGATTAATGTTCAGTACTGGGTGAATGGCAACCTTAAAATCACTATAGATCCAGACAGGCCCATCCTTCTTGGCTACTGGGACTACTGGTGTTGCTCATGAACTCCACTCAACCTTGGAAAGAATTACTTCAGCCTCTATGTGATCTACCTCACTGACTACTTTATTACGAGTGGTATAAAGAACTGGACAGGCTTCCTTTGTGTCTTTCCTCCTTCCTTTTCTCCCATATTCTACTCTTCTCTCCTACCAGATTCCTTCTTCAGCCCTCTAACTTTCCCATCCACCTGGCTTATTACCTTCCAGCTATCTTCTTCCCCGCCCCCCACCTTTTTATTCTTCCCCCTTCCTTCCCAGTCCTGAAGAAGGGTCTCAGCCTGAAATGTTGCCTGCTGATTTATTTCCATAGATGCTGCCTGGCCTGCTGTGTTGCTCTACCATTTTGTGTGTGTTACTAATCATACCTTCTGCATTCATGTTGGATTGAATTGAATTGAATTGACTTTATTTCTTACATCTTTCATATACATGAGGAGTAAAAATCTTTACATTGCGTCTCCGTCTAAATGTGCAATGTGCAATTTATAATAGATAGTATGCACAGCAGGACAGTCAACATAACATAGTGTAATGCACTGTAAGGTTTCACTGCCAGTATAATGGCCACTCTGTAATGTTTCACTGCTAATGTAATGGTTTCTCTGTAGCAGCAATGTTTGGGTTATGACTTGAGATAACAGGGGCTTTGGAATGTGCGCCATCCAATGAGAAGCCTGTTGTTTCTTTCCATCTGAGCGAAGGGTTTTGCAGTCATTTTGTCGGTGAGAGATGAAGAGAGAAGACATGAGTGGAGAGAGTTGGTAGACGGAGTGGACTTGGAGCGGGGATCCGAGGGTCAGTGACACCTGGAAGAGGTCGACGGGGAATGAATGGACGGAACCGTGAGCTCCAACGTTGTGCATTAGACTGTTCCATGAGAATGGGCCCTTTTCCATTTTTGTTTCTTTACTAACATATAGTCAAATTTAGAATTATAAAGCTCAATTGTTTAATTGCATATTGTGTACTGTTCGTTATTTCGTGGTACTGATTTGTAACAGGGGAACACATCACGCAGCATCCACACAAACAAGATTTCTTAAGTTTGGCCGGGCCGGTGGCTGTCTTCCCCTGGATAAAGCCGCTAGCTGAACCTAGGGTTACAATAGAAATACAATTGTATCAGCATGAATTAGTCAGTCTGATGGCCTGGTTGAAGAAGTTGTCCCAGAGCCTGTTGGTCCTGGCTTTTATGCTGCAGTACCATTTCCTGGATGGTGGCAGCTGGAACAGTTTGTGGCTGGGGTGACCCGGGTCCCCAATGATCCTTTGGGCCCTTTTTACACAGCTGTCTTTGTAAATGTCCTGAATAGTGGGAAGTTCACATCTACAGATGCACTGGGCTGTCTGCACCACTCTCTGCAGAGTCCAGCGATTGAGGGAAGTACAGTTCCCATACCAGGTAGTGATGCAGCCAGTCAGGATGCTCTCAATTGTGTGCCTGTAAACATTTCTTTGAATTTAGGGAACCATACCAAACTTCTTCAATTGTCTGAGGTGAAAGAGGCGCTGTTGTGCTTTTTTCACCACACAGCCAGTACGTATAGACGTGAGATCCTCGGTGATGTGTATGCCGAGGAACTTAAAGCTGTTCACCCTCTCAACCCCAGATCCATTGATGTTAATAGGAGTTAGCCTGTCTCCATTCCTCCTGTAGTCCACAACCAGCTCCTATGTTTTTATGACATTTAGGGAGAGGTTGTTTTCTTGACACCACTGTGTCAGGGTGATGACTTCTTCTCTGTAGGCTGCCTCATTATTATTTGAGATTAGGCCAATCAATGTAGTGTCATCAGCAAATTTAATTAGCAGCTTGGGAGTTGTGGTTGGCGACACAGTCATGGGTATACAGAGAGTAAGGAGGGGGCTTAGTACATCTCCCTGAGGGGCACCTGTGTTGGGTGGGTCAGAATGTATTATAGTAAACACCAAGAATGCCTGCACTGAACCCTGTGCTACATTAGAGATTGCAAGCTTATAGACACAAATACTTCTATCACCTTCTGCCTCCTATAGCAAGCCTGTGTTGGATCCAATTTGCCATGGACTGTAACCTTTAGGACCAGTTTCTCATGTGAGACATTGACAAAGGTCATAATGAAGTCCATGTTGATCATCACACTGCTCTGATTTTTTTGCTCACGTTTTTGATATACCTTTGAAAACTTCAATCAAGTTGGTCAGATGGGACCTCCCCCCAACAAAAGTATGCTGTCTATCTTGGATTTATCCATCCATTTGCAAGTGTAGATGAATTACTTGTCTGTCACTGACATTAGACACACTGGCATGTAGTTTGTTGACTTATCCCTGCTGCCACTCTTGAATAAACGTTGTAGTCCTCCAGTCATCTTGCATAGCATTACATCTGTGGCCAGAGATTAAAAAATCTGTCTGGGGTCCCAACAATCTGCTTCCTTACCTCTCAAAGCAGCCTGGATCAGAGCTAGAGATTTACTCACCTTTAAGCCCACTAAGGCATTTAATACCTCTTCCTTTTTAATGATAAAAAGTCCTTGAATTTCATCATAAACTACAATGTCCTTTCTCCATAGTGAGTACAGATAAAAAGTGTTCATTTAAGATTGCTTCTTTGTCCTCGCTCTATTCATTTTGATCCCTAATGGGCCACACTCTCTGGTTATCCTCTTGTCCTTAACGTACTTATAAAATGCTTTGGGATTTCATTTAATCTTGCCTGCCAGTGATATTTTGTGTCCCCTCTTTGCCCTGTTAATTTCTTTTTTTTATGCCTTCCATACATTTTCTATACTCCGGAAGGGCTTCTTCTGTTTTCCGCTCCTCCAGTCAGAACTTTTTTATGTACTGTAACGAAATATATTACAACAGAGCTATTAACATTGAATCACAATGTGTGACAGATTTGGCTTGTGCTATGGTTCTGATTTTATCTTAAAATTTTTTTAACTTAGATTTTTTTAAGTCTAGCATTCATAAAGTGATGTCAATATTAATCTGGCTCCGTTATCCCAGTACATTTGGCCTTCTGGAATGCAATGTTAATCCTCTGCTAGGATAAAGAAAAGCAATTAGCAGTATACAATATAGTTTATGGACACCAGCCTCCTGGAAACTGAATTAAAGTAGTACAATTGTGCTGTTTAAATAGACATACAGCAGACAGCATTGATTAACCTTTTCAGAAATGTAATTAGAAAAATGATTAGTTAAATATGCCATTAGGAACTGTCCTTTTACCTCTGGGACAGTAGTTTGAATACAACACAGACAGATGGGATGAAAGTCATAAGTGAAATCAGTGTGATGGACTCCATTCAGTTCCCAGTGGACGTTCGTCTGCAGAAGAGAGACTGCCCCAGATTCAGCACTAATTGGCTCAGTAAAATATTCTGGACAGTAAGCAAAAACCATCATGTACTCCAAGTTTAACAGAGTCCTTTAAGTCCAATGGAGTTTTAATAATAATGAATCTGTTCCTTAGCAGGCTATGAATAGCAAATTAAGCTGAAATTAATATTGCCTCACTGTTTTGACTGCATACTAGACATCCTTCATACTTAAAACCATCATGCCCTTTAACCACTCCATTAATTGATATTTTAACTCCACTCTTCATGGTTTCGGGGTGAATGTTGGCCTCAGAGTTCCACTTCATCAGCCTATTCAGACCATTAAAGGGGTACTCACCTTAAATCATATCAAGAGTTTCAAAGTTTCTTTACTGAGGCAGAACTAGCTTCAATTTCACAACCTAAATGTAAGTGCCACTTTATTTGCATAGAGACCATGGACAAAATTACTTGGCTGAACATTCCTTATGCAGAGTTTGTTTGAAAATATCAACCCTGCCAACTTCACTTGTTTCATCCCCTGAGGAAATATTCAGATGCCTAATCCCTAATACAGTAACTCATTAATTAAAATTACTCTCAAAATCCACAATTGGAATCACTGTGCTCCCCAGAGAAAGACAGAAAATAGTTCTTCAGTATTTAACCTTCTAAGCAAAGACAGCTCTCAAGGAAGCAAGAACTGTGCTTTCCCATTCCATCAAGAAGGCAAAATGGGAGCATTTTCAGAAAATTTACAGCCTCTTCTGCGATACCAGAGACATGAGGTGCATGTGGCAGGGAACTCTGAGGATTACAGACTACAAGACTACTCTGTGCATCAGTGACCAGAATGCTTCACTCACTGAGAGGCTGAATGTCTTCAACACTTGATTTCAAGTGCAGAACAAAGTGCTGGTGAGGAAGGCACCCCCACTCCACCTGGCTGAAGCTGGGGTGAGGAAGACCCTGGCCAGAGTTAACCCACGCAAAGCTGTGGGGCCCGATAATATACCAGTTTGAGTTCTGAAAGACTGTGCAGCCCAGCTGACGGAGGTGCTGAAAGATATATTCAACATCTCTCTGGAACAATCCATTGCCCCCTTGGTTTTCAACATTATTCTAGTGCCAAAGGCGGCAAAGGTAACCTGCCTAAATGACTATTATCCGGGGGCATTAACATCAATCATTAAGAAATGCTTTGAGCACATAGTCATGGAGAACATTAATGCCTTTCTCACGGCTATATCGGACTCTTTCCAGTTCCCTTATCGCTCAAATCGATCCACTGATGATGCATTTCCTCTGCCCTTCACTCTGTCCTGTCCCACCTGGAAAATGTGGTCTCATATGTCAGACTGCTGTTTATAGACTTCAGTTCGGCATTCAACATACCCTATCCCAGAAACTGCAGGGGAAACTGTCCTCGCTGGGTCTCATCATCTCCCTCTGCAACTGGATACTGGACTTCTTAACAGCAAGGCCACAGTCAGTCCGTGTGGGCAGCAACATCTCTCGTCACATTACCAGACATCCCACCTCTCCCGGAAGTTCTGGGAGTCTCCCGCATATTGATAGCGGCTCCCTGACGCCTGGAAGTCGATGAGGGAGAGGGAGAGGGAAAGGGAGCATCCTGATTAGTCTCTCTTCGTGCTGAGTAGACCTATCAGTTTCTCTGTGGGCGGGCTTTACAGTCGACGTCAAAAATAATGACAGTGTCGCTCGCTGCACTGTTTGCAACAGTGACTTTTCTATTGCCAGTGGTGGGTTAAAATATAAAAGACATGTTGAGGTGAGTTTAACAGGTGTCATTTGTTCATTGGCATAGCTAACGTTATTTAAACTAGCTGGCTAGCTGCTAAGGATCTACTCTATTGACGTCCTACGTGAGGAAGCCAAACTCCCTGCAGACTTGCTTAAAGTTGTAATAGAATAAACATGATAATATAATATAAGTACATATTTTAATGTCACATTTTCTGCATATACCCAACTTGGTTTACAGATTAGACAAAATCACTAAACAAAGTATTCCATACACTCTTGGAGGTTGACCGGGGGGGGGGGTGGAATATGGGGTTGCGGGGGGGGGGTGCTACTTCCCTGAAATGAGTTTTTGCAGGGTGGGATGTCTGCATTACACTGAGCACTGGCACCTCCCAAGGCTGTATGCTCAGCCCACTGCTGTTCACACTGCTGACGCATGACTGTGTCACAGGACCCAGCTCAAACCATGTCGTCAAGTTTGCCGATGACACAACAGTGGTTGGCCTCATCAAGAATCATGAAGAGACAGAATATAGAGAAGAAGCGGAGCAACTGGTGGATTGGTGTGAGAGAACAACCTAAGCCTTTATAAGGAGAAAACAAAATAAATCATTGTGGACTTCAGGAAGGTGCAGACAAACCACCTTCTTCTGCGAATACATGGCTCCCCTACAGAGATAGTTAAGTGCACCAAGTTCCTGGGAGTTCACGTCACAGGTGACCTCTCCTGGTCCTTTAATATCACCTCCCTGAATAAAAAGGCACAGCAGCACCTCTACTTCCTAAGGAGATTTACTCAAGCAAGATTCCCCCCACCGCCATCTTAACTGTGTTTTACAGAAGCACCACTGAAAGCATCCTGACAAGTTGCATCTGCATCTGGTATGGGAGCAGCCAGAAGCCCCTACAAAGGACTGTGCGAACAGCTGAGAGGATCATTGTGGTCTCCCTACCACTCATCAGGGACATTTAGTACTAAGGATCAAACCCATCCATCCAGCAGCCTCTTTGACTTTCTACCATCAGGCAGGAAACTACAAATGCATCCTAAAAACAAGAACTGTTAATACGGGAAACAGCTCCTTCCCTCAGGCCATTAACCTTCTGAACTGTCAGCCGCATCATATTCGAACTGTCACTGGTTAATCTGTTCTGCACCTTACAATATTTAATATTAATGCACCTTAGTTATTTATGTGTGATTTTACTGTAGATTTTATCCTTACCTTCAAAAGTTATTGTCTGCTATGTGTGTTATGTGTACTGCTGTGCTTTACACCCTGGTTCGAAGAAACATCTCGTTTCTATATACATTATGTGGTTATATACGTTATATGCATGTATATAGTTACATGACAATAAACTTGACTTACTTGACTTTAACCATGCATGTTTCCAGTTATTCATTTTCACCTTGCACACATTTACCTGATTTTTTTCGTGTCAGATCTCTCCATGACATTAGTCTCCCTTAGCTGTGTGGCAGCATTTCATTCCCTGAGAAAATTTGTCATGTCTTGTCTATCATTCCGTCCTATTGATGACTGCTAATTTTGTAATTAAGTTTGTATTACATTATTACATGAAAAATTCATTAGTTTTCACTGGTTACTTTTTATTTATTGACATACAGTGCAGAATTGCCCCTTTTGGCCCTTCGAGCCACACCACCCAGTAACCCCAATTTAACCCTAGCCTGACACTAGGACAATTTACAATGACCAATTAACCTACCAACTGCTATGTCTTTGGACTGTGAGAGGAAACCGGAGGACTTGGAGGAAACTCACATGGTCATGTGGAGAACGTACAAATTCCTTACAGGCAGCGGCGGGAATTGAACCCAAGTCACTGGAACTATAATCTGTAATCCTGTGCTAACCACTACACTACCGTGCCTTGTGCATGGTTTTATTGTGAATGTTTTATTTTGAAAAAAGATTGACAATAATATTAGCTTGCAATATGCCACTTTATGGCTTTTAATGAATTCCACTGCTTATTTACAAAAGATTCCCCTTGTTCATACTTACATGAATATTCATAGAACAGTACAGCACAGTTACAGGCCCTCTGACCTGTAGTACCTTTGTCAACCATGATGCCAAAATAAACTAATTCCATCTGCCTACACGAGATCTGTATTGCCCATTCACTGCATGTTCATAGGTCTCTGAATGCCTTCAATTTTCAGAAATAGAATTAGAATCAGGTTTATTATCACCAGGTTTATTGTGTTGGGCACGTGGCCAAGTGGTTAAGGCGTTCGTCTAGTTATCTCAAGGTCGCTAGTTCGAGCCTCAGCTGTGGCGGTGTGTTTGTGCCCTTGAGCGAGGCACTTAACCACACATTGCTCTAGTCTGTGCAAGGAGTGGCGCCCCACACAGACTTCCAATCTGCGCCTTGTAAGGCATGAAAATGCCCGACGCAGGCCTCTCATGGTCTGAGTCGACGTTCCCTCCCCCCTCCCTTATTATGGCCGGCGTGTGACATGAAATTTGAAATTTCAGACATTGAAATTTCTAGCAGAGAAAAAATACTACTAATAATAAATTAAATAATAATAATATTAATAATAACAAATAAACAAGTTAATCAATTCACTATTATGTCACCATCACTGCTCAAGCATCTATCATTTTGAGCAAAAAATCTGCCTGTCACAACTTCTGTTAACTTTCCCCCTTTCAACTTAATACTATTCCATCTCATGCGGTATTTGATATTTCTTCCCTGGGGGAAAAAGACTATATTTACCTCACATAATTTTATAAAGTTATATCAGGATTATCAATGATTTTAAAAAAAAGTTAAGCCAGCATTTAATGGTATCCTTCAAAATATCTGACCAGATTTCCTATCTTCCTTAATGTGCAGGGATTAAAATAGCAAAAAAAGAAAACTAAAAACCATCAGATGGGGAGGGCAAATTGGGCTTCATTGCTCCATTATTTAAGGCATAATTGGTCTTTTTTCTTGTGAAAACTGTATCCAAGATGTGCAGGTGCATTTTGGTGGGAAGTGATAAAGGAATTTGCACTCATGCATTTAATGATTGCTTGCAGTCTCCAGAACAGGAAGAAAATGCTGTCAGTATGCAAAGTCAATTTGAGACAACATCGACTCATTTCAAATGGTATATTCTGGCCTACCTAGTCTTAACCTTTGATAGCTGAGCATGCTCTGAAGGTCACATTGTCCACATCAAAATCTTCGAAAGCATGTTTGATTAAGAGCTTGTTTATTTCTTCAGGCTGTATGCAATGGTGTATGTATCTGGAGGTCACCTGTGCTTCACTAAAGTTGCAGACGACTTACTGGATGTAGACTTGACTTAATTGTTTAAAAATATGCAGTGAAATAGGCTGCTGTTTCAATTGAGATGATCTGATGTAAAAAAAAAATGAGCATGACTGAGACAGCAGAGCAAGCCAAATTCAACAGATTCCAAGGAGATGGAGGAGGAAGAGTGAAAGAAGCACACTCAACTCAAAGTCATATCCACAAATGGGCAACAGGTAAATGAACAAATCTCTTGTTCTACCTCAAAGAAGACCAACATCTGAAATGCCTTCACCAATAAAGGCCATGAAATCTCCCAGCTGCTCCTGTCATAACTTTAATCTAAAAAGTTAGAGGGGAGGAGAAGATGGCGGCGCGACGCAGTGCGCGCGGCTGCTCCTAATTGATATCATATGCCGTGCACAATCCTGATTTGATGGAGACAGCTGTGAGAAGCACAGAGGAACATCTGGAGAAACTTCTGAAATGCCTGCTTTGCTGCCGCCGCTAGTGTGCGATCGAGAATCTCCGGTGGGGAAGGCCCCAAATCCTCGGCTTTACCTATTGCCTGTTGCCGCGGCCAGGGTCGAAGCGCTCGGCAAAGATGGTGCTCGGTGCCTGGTGTCGGAGAGCTGGTCAGAGGCTCGAAGTTTTCGGATGGACTTGGAGTCGGACTGTGGTCGGGTGCTTCCAGGATGCTGCATCGGCAAGTTTGCGGCGCTGGAAGCTTATGGCAGGAAGAGTTTTCTTCCTTCAACCATCTGCGTGAGATGATGGGACTTTCGAGAGTCTTTGAGACTTTTTTTTTACTGTGCCCATGGTCTGTTCTTCTATCAAATTATGGTATTGCTCGCACTGTTGTAACTATATGTTATATTTCTGTGATATCATTCTGGAGGAACAAATTGTATCATTTCGTAATGCATGCATTACTAAATGACAATAAAACAGGACGGCGTGTCCTCATAATCTAAAAAATATAACTTACTGGTGGGATCCCAGTGGAGATGGTGGAACGGGGTCCTACCACCAAGCACATCTTTCCCTCCCCGCAATTTTCCACTTTCCATAGGGATTGCTTCCAAAGTGACTCCCTTGTCCACTCATCCCTCCCCGCTGATCTTCCTCCTGTTACTTATCCTTGCAAGAGGAACAAGTGCTACACTTGTCCCTACACCTCCTTCCTCACTACCATTCAGGGCTGCAAATAGATCTTCCAGGTGAGGCGACACTTCACCTGTAAGTCTATTGTGATCATCTACTGTATCTGGTGCTCCCAGTGTGACCCAGCATAGACTGGTAGGACCAATGACTTATATCGGTGAGACCCGACGTAGATTGGTAGCCTACTTTGCTGAGCACCTATGTTCTGTCTGCAAGAAAATGCGGGATCTCCCTGTGGCCGCTCATTTCAATTCCACTTCCCATTTCCATTCCAGCATGTCAGTCCATGACCCCCTCTACAGCAGCAATGAAGCCACACTCAAGTTGGAGGAGCAACACTTTATATTCTGCCTAGATAGCCTGCAACCTGATGGCATGAACATCGATTTATCAAACTTCCGGAATTGCTCCTGCCTCCTCTCCTTCACTATTTCCCATTCCTGTTTCCCTCTCTCACCTTATCTCCTTACTTACCCATCGCCTCTTCCCCCTTCCCTTTCTTCCATGGTTTTCTATCCTCTCTTATCAGATGCCCCCTCCTCCAGCCCTTTATCTCTTTCACCAACTTCCCAGATCTTTACTTCACCCCTTCCCCTCTCCTGATTTCACCTATTGCCTGCCACCTTGTACTTCTTCCTCTCCTCCCCCAACTTTCTTACTCTAACTTCTCCTCTTCCTTTCCAGTCCTGAAGAAGGTTCTCGGACTGAAACATCGACTGTTTACTCCTTTCCATAGATGCTGCCTAGCTTGCAGAGTTCCTCCAGCATTTTGTGTGTGTTGCTTTGGATTTCCAGCATCTTCAGATTTTCTCACGTTTCAGTTTAAATTCAATCCCAGTTTCCAGAGATAAATTGACATATGACCTTCATTGCACTGAAAGTTGCAGGGTGAATTTACCTACAGCTACATTAATTTGGGTGCATCTGATTTGAATGCTGTCATTTTTATGGAACAATAAATTCTACTCCCTTGATGCACCGTTGGTGTGTGATCATAGGTAACATATCATAAAGACCCTGGGAACATACTCACAGGTAATCCGAGTTCAGGAGCGAGAGAAGAGGTGATTCATACAGGTCAGTGAGGGTGCATCAAAAAGCAGCAGCTCGTGCGAGTTTCGGTGTTTGAGCAGTGGCGAATCCAAGATCAGGAGTGAGAGAAGAGGTGACTCACACATCAGCAAGAGTGCATTAAAAAGCAGCAATTCTCAGGAGTTTCAACATTTCAATAGCAGTCAGAGATTGGGAAAAAGAGAAGAGGTTTCACATCGGTCGGTGAGTGTTTACTATAAAGCAGCGCTTTGCATGAGGTTTGGGTTTGAACAGCGGCCAATCAGAGATCAGGATTCATTACCAAGGTCAAATAAAAATAAGGCAGGGGCAAGCAGAGCAGCCTTTGTTAGAGTGGACCGTGTTAGATTGGGGATTTCAGGCTTTACGCTCTTCAAGGCTTCAACGAGGTGCGGCTTGAGTGAGACAAGGTGAAAAGCTGAAGGTAGATTTATTTTCAGTTTGTTCATTGTTTCCTTCTTTAGAATTACACAGTTAGAGCAGTAGATATGAGTAGAGACACCAAACAGGATAACTGACTGCTTCTCTTGCAGGATGTAGGAAGGCAGGGAGACCTCCAATATCCCTGATGACTTCACTTGGAATAAGTGCATCCAGCTGCAGCTTCTAACACTCCATATTAAGGAATTAGCGCTGGAACTGGAAGAGGTTCAGGGGGTGATTGAATGTTGGCATTCATTTCTAGTGTATAGAATATAAAAGCAGGGATGTGATGTTGAGGCTCTATAAAGCACTCGTGAGACCACATGTGGAGTATTGTGTACAGTTTTGGGTTCCTTATTTTAGAAAGAATATACTGACATTGGACAGGGTTCAGAAAAGATTCACAAGGATGATTCCAGAAATGAAAGAGTTACCCTATAGGAACGTCTGGCAGCTCTTGGGCTGTATTCTTTGGAGTTCAGGAGAATGAGAGGAGAATCTCGTAGAAACATTCAGAATGTTAAAAGGCCTGAACAGATTAGGTATGGCAAAGTTATTTCCCATTGTAGGGGATTCTAGGACAAGAGGGCACGACTTCAGGATTGAAGGGCACCCATTTATAACAGAGATGTGCAGAAATTACTTTAGTCAGAGGGTGGTAAATCTGTGGAATTTGTTGCCATAAGCGGCTATGGAGGCCAAGTCACTGGGTGTATTTCAGGCAGAGATAGATAGGTTCTTGATTAGCCAGGTATCAAAGGGTATGGAGTGAAGGCAGGGGAATGGGAATGACTGGAAGAATTGGATTACCCATGATTGAATGGTGGAGCAGATTTGACGGGCTGAATGGCCTACTTCTGCTGCTCTGTCTTATGGTCTTATGGACATGTGGAGAAGTTGCTACACCCAAGCTGCAGGACACAGGGAACTAGATGACAGTCAGGAAGGTGAAAGGAGCTAAACAGCCATTGCAGAAAACCCCTGTGGCCATCCCCCTCAAAACCTTGGATGCTGGAAGAGACGTCCTAGCAGAGGAAAGCCACAGCGGTCGGGTCTCTGGCTCTGTAGCTCTGAAGGGAAGGCCGGGAAAAGGTGAGCAGTGGCGATAGGGAATTGATTAATTAGGGGTACTGAAAGGAGGTTCTGTGCTGAGAATGAGATTCCTGGATGGTATTCTGCCTCCCAGGCACCAGGTCCTGGACATCTCGGGTCGAGTCCTCAGATTCTTAAATGGGAGGGTGAACAGCCAGAGGTCATAGTCCACGTAGGTACTAATGACATAGATGAGAAGAGAACTCAGGTTTAGAAACATAGAAACATAGAAAATAGGTGCAGGAGTAGGCCATTAGGCCCTTCGAGCTTGCACCGCCATTTATTATGATCATGGCTGATCATCCAACTCAGAACCCCGCCCCAGCCTTCCCTCCATACCCCTTGACCCCCGTAGCCACAAGGGCCATATCTAACTCCCTCTTAAACATAGCCAATGAACTGGCCTCAACAGTTTCCTGTGGCAGAGACTTCCACAGATTCACCACTCTCTGTGTGAAGAAGTTTTTCCTAATCTCCGTCCTAAAAGGCTTCCCCTCTATCCTCAAACTGTGACCCCTCGTTCTGGACTTCCCCAACATCGGGAACAAACTTCCTGCATCTAGCCTGTCCAATCCCTTTAGGATCTTATACGTTTCAATCAGATCCCCCCTCAATCTTCTAAATTCCAATGAGTACAAGCCCAGTTCATCCAGTCCTTCTTCATATGAAAGTCCTGCCATCCCAGGAATCAATCTGGTGAACCTTCTTTGTACTCCCTCTACGGCAAAGATGTCTTTCCTCAGATTAGGGGACCAAAACTGCACACAATACTCCAGGTGTGGTCTCACCAAGGCCTTGTACAACTGCAGTAGTACCTCCCTGCTCCTGTACTCGAATTCTCTCGCTATAAATGCCAGCATACCATTCGCCTTTTTCACCGCCTGCTGTACCTGCATGCCCACTTTCAATGACTGGTGTATAATGACACCCAGGTCTCGTTGCACCTCCCCTTTTCCTAATCGGCCACCATTCAGATAATAATCTGTTTTCCTATTTTTGCCACCAAAGTGGATAACTTCACATTTATCCACATTAAATTGCATCTGCCATGAGTTTGCCCACTCACCCAACCTATCCAAGTCACCCTGCATCCTCTTAGCATCCTCCTCACAGCTAACACTGCCACCCAGCTTCGTGTCATCCGCAAACTTGGAGATGCTGCATTTAATTCCCTCATCCAAGTCATTAATATATATTGTAAACAACTGGGGTCCCAGCACTGAGCCTTGCGGTACCCCACTAGTCACCGCCTGCCATTCTGAAAAGGTCCCGTTTATTCCCACTCTTTGCTTCCTGTCTGCTAACCAATTCTCCACCCACACCAATACCTTACCCCCAATACCGTGTGCTTTAAATTTGCACACTAATCTCCTGTGTGGGACCTTGTCAAAAGCCTTTTGAAAATCCAAATATACCACATCCACTGGTTCTCCCCTATCCACTCTACTAGTTACATCCTCAAAAAATTCTATGAGATTCGTCAGACATGATTTTCCTTTCACAAATCCATGCTGACTTTGTCCGATAATTTCACCGCTTTCCAAATGTGCTGTTATCACATCCTTGATAACTGACTCCAACAGTTTCCCCACCACCGACGTTAGGCTAACCAGTCTATAATTCCCCGGTTTCTCTCTCCCTCCTTTTTTAAAAAGTGGAGTTACATTAGCCACCCTCCAATCCTCAGGAACTAGTCCAGAATCTAACGTTTGCAGGGTGAGCTCAGGGGGTTAAGGCCGCCAGGATTGTGATACCATGATTGCTACCCGTGCCACGGGCTAGTGAGACCAGAACTTGGAAGATCATACAGTTCAACATGTGGCTAAGTAGTTGGTGTAGAATTTTGGATCATCGGGCTCCCTTCCAGGGAAAGTGGAAGCTGTACAGAAGAGACAGGTTGCACCTGAAATGAAGGGGGACTAATATTCTCTTGGGAAGGTTTGCTAGAAATGTACAGGAGGGGAGGGGGTTAGAAGGGTTTAAGCCAGAGTTCCAGGTGGATGGGGAACAGAGTGGCAGAACAGATTGTGGGCTGGTTGTGGATATGGATGTGGTTAAGACCTCAGAGAACATCAGGAATCAGAATGTTGAGCATGGTGGGAATTGTGTTCTGAGTTGCATATATTTCAAAGCAAGAAGTACTGCAGGAAAGGCAAATGAATTCAGGGCATGGACTAACACAAGGAATTATGATATTGTAGCTATTAGGGAGACATGGTTGCAGGAGAGGCAGGACGGGCAGCTCTGTATTCTGGGGTTCTGTTGTTTTAGACATGATACAACAGGAGTGATTAAAAGGGGGAAAGCTGGCATTACCGGTCAGGGAAAATGTCATGGCAGAGCTCAGTCAGAACAGAGAACTTGTCTAGTGAGGTTTTATGCTTGGAAATGAGGAATAAGAAAGTTATAACCATGGAAAAGGGGCCATATTATAGTCCATCCACCAGTATTAGAGGACAGCTAATGTTGTTCCGCTGATTAAGAAAAGTTCTAAGAATAAACCCAGGATATTATAGGCCAGTGAGCCTTACATTAGTAGTGGGAAAGCTTGCAGTGGGATCTGAACCAGCTGGAAAAAGAGGCAAAAAAAGACAGATGGAATTTAATGCAGCCAAGTGTGAAGTGTTGCAAGGTAGGAGGACCAACTAGGGTAGGTATCACACAGTGAGCGGTAGGTCACTGAGGAGTGCGGTCGAAGAAAGGGGTCTGGGAATACAGGACCATAATTCATTGAAAGTGGCGTGACGGGTAGATAGTCAGAATGAAAGCTTTTGACACAATGGCATTCGGAGATCAATGTATTGAGTACAGAAGCTGGGATGATATGTTGAAGTTGCATAAAACATTGGTGAGGCCTAATCTGGAGTATCGTGTGCAGTTTTCGTCACATACCTACAGGAGAGATGTAAATGAGATTTAAAGAGTACAGAGGAAATTTAGAAGGATATTGCCAGGACTTGAGGACCAGAGTTAGCAGGAAAGATTGATTAGGTTAGAAATTTATTCCCTAAAACGTAGAAGACTAAGGGGAGATTTGATAGAGGTAAACAAAGTTACGAGGGTATAGATTGGGTAAATACGAACAGGCTTTTTCCACTGCGGTTGAGTGAGGATAGAACGAGAGGTCATAGCTTAAGTGTGAAAGGTGAAGTATTTGAGGGGAACTTGAGAGGAAACATCTTCACTCAGAGGGTGGTGAGAGTGTGGAGCTGCCAGTGCAAGTAATGGATGCAATTTCAATTTCAATATTTAAGAGAAGTTTGGATTGGTTAATGGGGGACTGGTACAGAGAGCTATAGTCCCGGTGCAGGCCAACGGGTATAGGCAGTTTAAATGGTTCGGCATGGACTTAATGGGCTGAAATACCTGTTTCAATATTGTAGTTTTCAATGACTCTTTGACTCTTAAGTTTTTTTCAGATTGTCCTTTACATTATTAGCATGTGACCTACCAAGTTAAACATGAGGTGCAGACAAAACAGTCATGTGACTTTAGTGTAGAACTGTTGCTCATGTTTGTATCACTTCTAACAGCAACATTATGGAGCACTCCACTGGTGTTGACAAGAAACATTCTTCTGCTTTACTGAAATGAAAATAAATGCAATGCAAAACCCTCTGCTCAGCTATGCCCTTTGATATTGACCACCAGCTTTTCTGAAACTTGGTTTCAAGGACTCTCAGCATAGGCCCAGTTATGCTGAACTAGACATTGCCTGGAGATGACAAGCAGAGAAATATGCTTGCTCATGTATTTCTCATGCCAAAGTTATATATGAGTTATGATTAGAAACTAACTTTACAACATTGCTTCTCAGTTATTTTCAAGAAGTTTCTTTCCATAATCCACAGACAAATTTACAATCGTATATCTGTAAAATAACTCCTAGTTAATTGATGAGTTTCAGTTCAATAGTATCATACAATGGTGGAACATGGAACAGTCCCTTCAGCCAAAACATCCATGCCACCCTTTGTACCTATCGATACTAATCCCATTTCTTCTCACCAAGTCAGTGGCCTAGTGAATCAAGTATTTATCTAGAATGACTCTTATGACTGTCTCACCCTACATAAATGTTTATATCAATGCTACAAAGGTGTTATAATTGGGTACATTTTTGATGTTCCTTCTAAAAAGCATATTAATCTGAAATTGATATTATAATTACTGTTTCAATGAAAGTTCATGAAAAATATATTTTAACCAGTTTTTGAACAATGAAAAGCCTAACTGTTCATACTTAACTGAATGCTACCTAATGGTATTTTTTAAAATTAATTGTCAATTCTCATGATAGTATAACAAATGAATTTTAACAAGATAGATTTAGTGCTTAAAGAAGTAAAATCATAATAAACTAGTTTAATTTTTAATTACAGTATTGCAAGTTAACAAGTTCATTTGAAAATCATTGGCTATGAGATGTTCAATTAATCTGTCACTTCTGATCTTTGTGCGTGCTAATGAAGAGTGATTCACTTGGTTTCTTTGCAATATGATTCTTATGTGAACAAAGTAAGCACTTAGAAGTAGAAACAGCCATCGAGCTTTAGCAAAATCATTTGAAATCTTAAAAGTAATTTGATTTTCATGGGAACTCATTTAATAAAGGAACAGAAGCATATGCCTAAGTCGATTGGATCTTCGACTTTCTGACCAGAAGACTACAATTTGTGTGGATTGGTAATAATATCTCCTCCTTGTTGATGATTAACCCTGGCGCACCTCAGGGATGTGTGCTTAACCCATTACTCTACCCACTCTGTACCCATGATTGTGTGGCTAGGCATATCTCAAATGCCATCTATAAATTTGCTGATAATACAATCATTGTTGGTAGAATCTCAGATGGTGACGACAAGGCATACATGAATGAGATAATGAAGCTATCAAGAAAGCAAGACAGCAGCTATATTTCATTAGGAGTTTGAGGAGATTTGGTTTGTCAACTAAAATATTCAGAAACCTCTACGGATGTACCGTGGAGAGCATTCTGACAGGCTCCATCACTGTCTGGTATGAGCTGGGGTGCAGAGGGGTACTACTGCACAGGATTAAAATAATCTACACAAAGTTGTAAAATTAGTCAGCTCCATTTTGGGTACTAGCCTCTGTAAAATCTAAGACGTCTTCAAGAACCAGTGCCTCAGAATGGTAGTGTCCATTATTGAGGACTCCCACCACCCAAGATATGCCTTCTTCTCATTGTTACCATCAGGAAGGTGGTATAGAATCCTGAAGGCACACACTCAGCGATTTAGGAACAACTTCTTCCACTCTGCCATCTGAATTCTAAATGGAAATTGAACCCATGAACACTACTTCATTTTTTTAAATATAATTTCTGTTAAGACCATAAGATATAGGAACAGAAGTAGGCCATTCGGACTATCGAGTCTGCTCCGCCATTCAATCATGGGCTGATCCAATTTTTCCAGTCATCCCCACTCCCCTGCCTCCTCCCCATACCCTTTGATGCCCTGGCTAATCAAGAACCTATCTATCTCTGCCTTAAATGCACCAAATGACTTGCCCTCCACAGCCACTCATAGCATCAAATTCCATAGATTTACCACCCTCTGACTAAAGTAGTTTCTTCGCACCTCTGTTCTAAATGGACGTCCTTCAATCCTGAAGTCGTGCCCGCTTGTTCTGGACTCCCCTACCATAGGAAATAACTTTAACATATCTGATCTGTTCAGGCCTTTTAACATTCAAAATGTTTCTATGAGATTCTCCTTCATCCTCCTGATCTCCAGGGAATACAGCCCAAGAGCTGCCAGATGTTCCTCATACAGTAACCCTTTCATTCCTGGAATCATTCTCATGAATCTTCTCTGAACCCCCTCCAACGTCAGTAAATCCTTTTGAAAATAAGGAGCCCAAAATTGCACACAATACTCCAAGTGTGGTCTCACGAGTGCCTTTTAGAGCCTCATAGAGCCTCAATATCACATCCCTGCTCTTATATTCTATACCTCTAGAAATGAATGCCAACATTACATTCGACTTCTTCACCACCAACTCAACTTGGAGATTAACCTTTAGGGTATAGAAACATAGAAAATAGGTGCAGCAGTAGGCCATTCGGCCCTTCAAGCCTGCACCGCCATTCAGTATGATCATGGCTGATCATCCAACTCAGAACCCTATACCAGTCTTCCCTCCATACCCCCTGATCCCCGTAGCCACAAGGGCCATATCTAACTCCCTCTTAAATATAGCCAATGAACTGGCCTCAACTGTTTCCTGTGGCAGAGAATTCCACAGATTCACCACTCTCTGTGTGAAGAAGTTTTTCCTCATCTCGGTCCTAAAAGGCTTCCCCTTTATCCTCAAACTGTGACCCCTCGTTCTGGACTTCCCCAACATCGGGAACAATCTTCCTGCATCTAGTCTGTCCAATCCCTTTAGGATTTTATACGTTTCAATAAGATCCCCCCTCAATCTTCTAAATTCCAACGAATATAAGCCTAGTCGATCCAGTCTTACGTCATATGAAAGTCCTGCCATCCCAGGAATCAATCTGGTGAACCATCTTTGTACTCCCTCTATGGCAAGGATGTCTTTCCTCAGATTAGGGGACCAAAACTGCACACAATACTCCAGGTGTGGTCTCACCAAGGCCTTGTACAACTGCAGTAGCACCTCCCTGCTCCTGTACTCGAATCCTCTTGCTATGAATGCCAGCATACCGTTCGCCTTTTTCACCGCCTGCTGTACCTGCATGCCCACTTTCAATGACTGGTGTATAATGACACCCAGGTCTCGTTGCACCTCCCCTTTTCCTAATCGGCCACCATTCAAATAATAACCTGTTTTCCTGTTTTTGCCACCAAAGTGGATAACCTCACATTTATCCACATTAAATTGCATCTGCCATGAATTTGCCAACTCACCTAACCTATCCAAGTCACCCTGCATCCTCCCAGCATCCTCCTCACAGCTGACACTGCCGCCCAGCTTCATGTCATCCGCAAACTTGGAGATGCTGCATTTAATTCCCTCATCCAAGTCATTAATATATATTGTAAACAACTGGGGTCCCAGTACTGAGCCTTGCTGTACCCCACTAGTCACTGCCTCCCATTCTGAAAAGGTCCTGTTTATTCCCACTCTTTGCTTCCTGTCTGCCAACCAATTCTCTATCCACATCAATACCTTACCCCCAATACCGTGTGCTTTAAGTTTGCACACTAAAGCCTTTTGAAAATCCAAATATACCACATCCACTGGTTCTCCCCTACCCACTCTACTAGTTACATCCTCAAAAAATTCTATGAGATTCGTCAGACATGATTTTCCTTTTATAAATCCATGCTGACTTTGTCCGATGATTTCACCGCTTTCCAAATGTGCTGTTATCACATCTTTGATAACTGACTCTAGCATTTTCCCCACCACCGATGTTAGGCTAACCGGTCTATAATTCCTCGGTTTCTCTCTCCCTCCTTTTTTAAAAAGTGGGGCTACATTAGCCACCCTCCAATCCTCAGGAACTAGTCCAGAATCTAAAGAGTTTTCAAAAATTATCACTAATGCATCCACTATTTCTTGGGCTATTTCCTTAAGCACTCTGGGATGCAGACTATCTGGCCCTGGGGATTTATCTGCCTTTAATCCCTTCAATTTACCTGACACTTCCCTACTAACATGTATTTCCCTCAGTTCCTCCATCTCACTGGACCCTCTGTCCCCTACTATTTCCGGAAGATTATTTATGTCCTCCTTAGTAAAGACAGAACCAAAGTAGTTATTCAATTGGTCTGCCATGTCCTTGCTCCCCATAATCAATTCACCTGTTTCTGTCTATAGGGGACCTACATTTGTCTGAATCCTGCACAAGGACTACCAAGTCCCTTTGCATCTCTGCATTTTGAATTTCTCCCCATCTAAATAATAGTGTGCCTCTCTTATTCCTTCCACCAAAGTGCATGACCACACAATTTCCAAAATTGTATTTCATTTGCCACTTCTTTGCCCATTCCCCTAAACTATCTAAGTCTCTCTGCAGGCTCTCTGTTTTCTCAACACTACCCGCTCCTTCACCTATCTTTGTATCGTTGGCAAATTTAGCCACAAATCCATTAATACTCTAGTCCAAATCATTGACATGCATCATTAAAAAGCAGCAGTTCCAACACTCGACACCTGTGGAACTCCCTTGTTAACCAGCAGACAGTCAGAATAGAATCCTTTATTCCCACTCTGTTTTATGCCAATGCTCCACCCATGTTAGTAACTCCCCTGTAATTCCATGGGCTCTTATCTTGCAAAGCACCTTGTCAAAGTCCTTCTAAAAATCCAAGTACACCACATCTACTATATCTCCTTTGTCTACCCTGCTTGTAATTTCATCAAAAAATTGCAGCAGGTTAGTCAGGCAGGACTTTCCTTTCAGGAAACCATGCTGGCTTTGGCCTGTCTTGTCATATGCCTCCAGATATTCCATAATCTCATCCTTACTGGTTCTATCACATCTGAAATCCTGTCTGCCCTCTACCCTGGACCCTCATCAATTTGCCTATCGCACCAACAGGTCAAGAGAGGATGCCATCTCCATGGCACTTCACTGTGCCCTGACCCACCTAGACAGCCCCAACTCTTATGTCAGAATGCAGTTCATTGACAGTCGTTTGGCATTCAATACTGTGATCCCCTCCAAGCTGATCACCAAACTTCACCAGCTTGGTATCAGCGTATCACTCTGCAATTGGACCTTGGACTTTCTGACTAACAGACCCCAATCAGTTAAGTTAGACAACCTCTCCTCCTCCACTCTCACCCTGAACACCGGCATGCCTCAAGGCTGTGTGCTGACCCCTCTTCTGTACTCCCTTTTCACCTATGAATGCGTTCTTGTACATGGTTCTAATTCCATAATCAAGTTTGCAGACGACACCACGGTGGTTGGCCTGATCAGAGGGGATGACGAGATGGCCTACAGGGATGAGGTTCAGCACCTGGCTGCGTGGCGTGCCAACAACAATCTGGCCCTGAACACCCAGAAGACCAAGGAGATCATTGTGGACTTCAGGCATGCCAGGAGTCACACTCACGTCCCCATCTACATCAGTGGAACTGTAGTGGAGCGTGTTATCAAGCTTCAAATTCCTTGGTGTCCACATTTCTGAGGATCTCACCTGGTCCCTGAACTCCTCCATCCTGATCAAAAAGGCAAAACAGTGCCTTTATTTCCTGTGGAGCATGAAGAAAGCTCGCCTCTGTCCCAGGATACTGACGGAATTTTACCGCTGTACCATTGAGAGCATACTCACCAACTGCATCTCAGTGTGGTATGGCAATTGTTCTGTATCGGACCTCAAAGCACTCCAGCGTGTGGTCAAAACTGCCCAGCGGATTATCGGCACCCAATTGCCCACCATTGAGAACATCTACCATAAACACTGCCTGGGCAGGGCAAAAAGCATTATCAGGGATACATCTCACCCTAACCATGGACTTTTTACTCTCCTCCCATCCGGTAGGCGCTACTGGAGCCTCCGCTCCCGCACCAGCAGGCACAGGAAGAGCTTCTTCCCTGAGGCTGTGACACTGCCGAACCTCACATCACAGCGTTAAGCAGTATCACATCTGTATTGTACTGTCTCAGTACTTTTATATTTGTGTGCTGTAGCACTTTTTTAATTCACAGATATTTTGTAAATAACACTATTCTTTGCATTTCTGGTCAGATGCTAAATGCATTTCATTGGCTTTGTATCTGTACTCAGCACAATGACAATAAAGTTGAATCTAATCTAACAATCGATCCCAACAACTTTCCAACCACTGACGTCAGGCTAACAGGTCTATAGTTTCCTTTCTGCTGCCTCCCACCTTTCTTAAATAGCAGAGTAACATTTGCAATTAGCCAAGTTTCAGAGACGGCCACAATGTCATACTTGCCAATCTGTAGCTGAATTTCATGATCATCCATTTCTGCGTGCATTCAAATATAACACTTTCAGTCCAGTTTTCATTGCTTTCTGTTTTAACTGCACCACGCCTCTATTGCCCTGCAAATTATCCCACCGGCTATGATTATGCGTCATGCCTGTCCTTTCTATCATCTCTGTTACATGCTATCTTTGATTTATTTCTGTTTTCCCCTTCCTCAGCCCTATCACTCCGGTTCCCATCACCCTGCCAAATTAGTTTAAATCCTCCCTAACAGCTCTATTAAATCTGCCTGCTAGGATACTGGACCCCTTTGGGTTCAGGTATAACTCGTCCTTTTTGTACAGGTCCTATCTCCCCCAGTAGAAGCCCCAGTGATCTAAGAACCTGAAGCCCTGCCCCCTACACCAGTCTCTCAGCCATGCATTAATATGCCTGATCATGCTATTTTTGCACTCATTAGCATGTGGTACAGGCAGCAATCCTGAGATTACTACCCTGGAGGTCCTGCTTTTCAGCTTCCTACCTAACTCCCTGAATTCTCTCTTCAGGACCTCCTCCCTTTTTCTACCTATGTCATTGGTACCAATGTGTACCAAGAATTCTGGCTGTTCACCCTCTCCCTTCAGAATACTCTGCACCCGATCTGAGACATCCCGTACCCTGGCACCTGGGAGGTAACACATCATGTGGGCATCTCTATCAGGCTGACAGAACCTCCTGTGTGTTCCCCTCCCTATGGAATCCCCTATGACTACCACATTCCTCATCTTCTTTTTTCCCTTCTGCACCACGGAACCAGGCTCGGTGCCAGAGACCCGATCACTGTGGTTGTCCTCTGTCAGATCACACCCCTCAACAGCATCCAAAACGAGATGATGATTGCAGAGTGGGATGGCCACAAGGATACTCTCTACTATCTGAGCTCTTCCCTTCCCTGACAGTCATCCGCTTATCTAACTCCTGTAGCCTCAGGGTGACTAACTCCCTGTAGCTCCTATTTATCTCCTGCTCACTTTCCCTAATAAGCTGTAGCTGTTATTGCACTATTTTTAATTTAACTATTTAATATACATATATACTTACTGTAATTGGTTTACTTATTCATTTTCTATATTATCTTGCACTGCATTGTACTGCTGCCAATAAGTTAACAAATTTCATGACATATACAGTGATACTAAACCTGAATCTGATTCTGATTCTGAATGGAATTTAAAGTTGCTTGCTTTCACACACCTTTTACTTCTCTTGTCCTTTTTGCTGAAAGAGTGCAAGTAACAGTTTCAACGTAAACTTGCTAAGTTTCTACATTGCATTCTGAAGATAGCAAACTGTGCAAACCTTGTTTGTTAGTAGTGGAAGAGTTGGACATAGAATCTAGAGGCAAGGCTACTGAATATGCAAACTATTCGACCCTGAATGGTGTTGAAGTTCTCCAATTAATGTTGCAGTAACATACACTGGACTAAATTGTGAGTATTCCATTTTGCTTCTGATATCAATCGTGTGAGGAGAATATTGTAACTCATGGTTCACCTTACTAATCCAAGTATCTAGCCTCTGCCTTTTACCTCCAGCTATAGTTTTAACGCAGCTGATCCAACCAAGGTTTTATTTATTTTTAGTTAGAGAAACAGTACGGAATAGGTCCTTTCTATTCTTGGTTAATAGTGATTTCAGGATATTAACTGTGAGGAATGGTACCACTGAAAATGATGAGAAATTTTGAAATGATCATGACTAAGCTTTGAGAGCACCATGTTACCTACTAAGTGCCAACCCAACCTGGATAGTTCCAAAATCAGCATGGGCTGATATATGGGTTGTTTCACCTCATTTTAACATTGAAATTGTTCATAAACTGCTTCACTCTTGATACTACAGCTGAGAGAACTTGCTAAAGCAGAGAAAGATGATTAGCCCGCAAACATTTCTCTGTGCGGTTCCCTAAGTAATATCTTAGAGCAATATAAATTGACATCCGGTTAGCACAACAAACTTTCATTTTTAGAATATACTTCGTGCTACATTGGATGAAATAATGCTCTGATTTTGAGGGGCAGATGTCCCTTCCTGTGACTAGTTTTTTCAACTTTGCCAACAACTGAGTCTTCATATTTAGAAAAAAAATGTTAGAATTTGTTTCATTGCCCTTTTGTAAGGAATTTTCATAGAATTTCAAAGTGTTGATCATTAGACTTCCGAGCTGTTGTCCTAAGTTGGGTGAAATCATATTTAAATTTGCAAGGTGGTATTCATTGTTGTGCATTCTAGATGCAATACCATTATTACCCCAGATTTTGTAAAATAATCTGACAATAAATTTAGTTGGATGAAATAAGGATTTATGGAGGGTTAAGGCAAGCAATTTTTATAATCAACTGGGCAAAGATACAATACGTGACAAATATTAACTCATTTGTGCGCTGTTTGGACAGCAGGCACCACTGTTCTTTCAAACCCAAATTGTTGATCTGTTAGTTGTCTTGCAGGCTTTTGCTGTCAACTTTCCGAGAGGAAAGAGCCTGCACAAATCCATTCTCAGGAACTACCACCTATGCTGACTTGCCATGCCTGAAGAAATTATTTCCTTTTAACTAACTTATACCAGTTCTTTATAAGACAGAAACTATCTGTCAGGTGTTCCCACACGTTTGACCACTGTATCTACTACATGCCAATGCAGCTGATCCTTATTGTGGACGTCATCAAAATGGCTAGTTGGTCTCTTCACATTTCCATTGGTTCTTGCTAAACAGGTAAATAAAGATCTTTTTTTTGTTGCCATTTGCGCAATATGTTGCGCATTTAGTGTTTGATGTTTTCTTTGAACAGGTTCCATGGTGTTTCTCGTTTCACGTCTGTACGTGGAAAGATGAATCTCAGGGCTATATACTGCATATATACGTTGATAATAAATGTACTTTGAATCTATACTTTACTTTCTTCTTTGCTTGTGGCAAAGATGCAATCAAAGTTTACTAGCTTCTTTTATATTCCATGCATACAATTTAGTTAACCTATGACATACCCTCATTAAACAGAATATAAAATACTGAAATAAAGCATCTTAAAATGCACTGCACACATTCAACACAACATTAATTGCAAGTACAACTGAATTTTGATATGTTGTAATTAAATAACACAGCACTGATTTAATTTAATTCTAAATCTGCTGGAGGAATTTATTTCTTGACAAGTGAGCAGGAGTGCTTGAACACTGCTACTGCATTTGATTGCGTCTCAATTGCCCCTTTCCCTGAATCTGGAACTGTCTAACTCCCAAGTTAAGACTGTGTATTACTAATCAGCTGCTCCACGTACTAAATTTTCTCCCATGCACGAATAAATGAAACACAGGCAATAAACAGGAGAGATGGAAACTTTGGAGAGAATCTTAGTAAACAGCATTGTGGATGCTCATTCACTACCTTCTCAATGGTGATTAGTGATGGTCAATAAATCCTGAATTTGATAATAATGCCCAGAGTTACTGAATAAAAGTGATTGTTTGCCTTACCCGTAACACAGCTCTCCTGTCAGACTCAGATTTCCAGAAGACATCAACCCAGTATACATATGTCCAACACACACTCAGTAGCCACTTCATTGTTCAAGAGTGGACCTGGTGTGGTATTCTGCTGCCGTAGCCTGCCCACTTCAAGGTTCAATGTGTTGTGTGTTTAGTGATGCTCTCCTACACTCCACGAGTTTATTTAAGTTATTGTTGCCTTCCTGTTCAGCTTGAACCAGTCTGGCTATTCTCCTCTGACCTCTCTGATTAACAAGACATTTTCACCCACAGCACTGCCATGCACTGGATGACATGTTTTTCGCAGCATGTTCTGTAAACTCTAGAGACTGTTGTGCATGAAAATCTCTGGAGATCAGCGGTTTCTGAGACACTCAAACTATCCCGCCTGGCATCAACAACCCTTCTCCAGTCAAAGTCACTTAGATCATATTTCTTCTTCCCAATTTTGATGTTTGGTCTGAACAACAACTAATCCTCTTGATCATGTCTGAATGCTTTTGTGTATTGAGTTACTATCACATGATTGAGTACTTGGCTATTAAAATTAGAGAGCATATGTACCAATGTACCTGATAAAGTGGCCACTGAGCATATTTTAACTCACATTCACTCATTACTGCTGTACTGGCTGACTGATTTTGGCAACTGTTCAGTTTTAATTTCTTCAACCTCCATGTGTTCACTTCACCTGTCTCTGTAATCTCTGCCATCCAGTGCCAACACAAGATTTCTCCAATTCCAGTGCCTTGTCCACTTCCTACTCCGTTTGTTGCAACATTGTGACCATGGTTTCAGTCACCTTGGCCCTAAGTTCTCAATACCTAATTTATTATTTTTACATGTTATTAAATGTGTTCCTTAAAATCTGGCTCTGTAACTAAGCATTTGATTAGCTGGTCTAATCTTCTAAGAGTCATAGAGGAATACTATGTCAACGCTGACTATTGTGCCCACCCAGCTAATGTCAATTTCCTGCATTCAGCCCATATTCTCTAACCCCTGCCCCTCTACAAATCTAGCCAAGAGCTTTTTAAATGATACAGTTGTATCTCTCTCAGCTAGCAATACACTATATATACTCTCCACCCTCTGAATGAAAAAGTTGCCCCTGAGATCCCATTTAAATTCTTCCCCTCTCACCCGAACCTATACTCCTTCGTTTTGGCCTCCCCTACCGTGACTGCTATCATCCACCTTATCTACTCTCATAATCTATAAGGTCACCACTCACTCTCCTGCAATACCAGGAATAAAGACCTGTGCCTATAACTAAGGGCCTGTAGTCTTGGAAATATCATCGTAAGTATTTACCACAGTCTTTCCGGTTTAACAGGATGTCCAAAACTGTACACTGCACCCTAGGTGCGGCCTCACCAATGACTAGCACAACTACAACATAACGTCCCAAAATCTATACTCAATCCTCTCTCTGATGAAGGCCAATGTACTAAATGCCTTTTTCATTACACTATCTATTTGTGACACCACTTTCAATGAACTATACACCTTGTACTCCAAGGTCCCTTTGTTCCATTACACTCCCTAGTGCCCTACCATTCGTAGTAGAAGTCCTACGTTGCTTTGCCTTTCCTATTTGGGCTACTGCCTCAACACCGCACTGAAATGGCTCAGGCATTTTTTTTTGTTAAAAGTGTGCTATAAATGGAAATTGTTGTTAAGCACATTCAAAGAGCTACCATTGCTTTGCATTTTTGCACCTGTTAATTAGATGCTAATTTTCCTTGAAGAATAAGAAACAAAATAAAAATAGTAATAAAAGCAGTAGCGATTTGTCTATGAAAGAAGCCCGCATGTCTCAAATTTAAAACAGTGGTTGCTCTCCTGTGTTCTCTAAATCGCTGTGATGACATTATGTGTGGAGTCACAATGAAGCCTTCCAGCCATATCATAAAGTGAAAGGTAGTTTTCATATCTCTACCTTATTATGAGAGTCAGTGATTCAGAGATAGCTGAATCATCCCTTGGACCAGATGGGTCACATGCTGTCAGTTTTCAGGCATCATTAGGATTGATTTTGAAAAGTGAAATGTTCTGATGAAATAAATGACTATTTCAATATGAAGGATCCTTCTAAATCTGGAGGTTATTCTGCCTGTCAGCAGAGGACTGATATGATATATTACACAAAATGATTTAGAGTAAAATTCATTAAGTGCTTAATTTCAGAGACTGGTCATTTAATATTAGACAGATAATTTGAAAGTTAAATTTGATATTTCCTTACAGCTACATTTTAAGAAAACCTCAGAAGTACAGACTGTCCCTGGATAAAAAACAGATTTCAATTTTACAAACATCTATAAGTTGATTTTACCTGTACATCAGAAAATATATGAAAATCACTCAATATGGTAACCATACCTCCAAAGTGTTTTTATGAATCAAGGGCACATAAGACTGATAACAAATACAAAGGTAGAGACAGAGGAAACTAATTCTGCCTTTCATAAGGATGAGTATACGTATATACACAGCAGAAGGTTAAAAACGTACACTCAGTGGCCACTTTATTAGGTACAGGAGGTAGCTAATAAAGTGGCCACTGAGGGTAGAGAGAGTGAAGTTATTGATGAATTTAAGGTTTGCGATGGTTGGATATGAGAAATTTATACAGACAATCATTCAAGCCCATTGTATCCACTCTATTTTTCCACAAGAACAACTTTCTCATTCCACCTCTCCACCCACCCAAAACTCCTTCTTTCAATATTTCTCTTAACCACATATTTATCCAATTCATTTGTGATGGTCACAATGGAACACTTACCCCAATCATATCTCTGGGTAGTAGATTTGAGATTCCAACAGTATTATATTGAATATCCCGTATTTTATACCCGTGACTTCTAATCCTCAACAGGGTCACCAGCAGGAACAGCCCCTCACTATCCAAGCACCTCATCCTTTCTTATATACTTTGATCAATCACACTCCAGAATGCCTCATCAGTGCCATCTGAGATTCTGTCAACAACATTGTCGAATTTATAGGTGTTTGAGCCACAGAGTCATGAGTGTAGAGCAGGGTCTAAGCATGTATCCTTGAGGTGTGCCTGTGCTGATTATCAATGAGGAGATGTTATTACTGATCTTCATTACCTGTGGCCTCCCAACATCATGAATCTAGTTGCAGAGGTAGTTATGAAGGCCAAAGATTGAAGCATATTGATTAGTACAAAACACTATTTACCAACGCTATTTAGTGTCTTTTTTTTGTAAAGAGTGGCACTCGTAAAGTACATTACTGAGTCTCTATCTGTTGCTACTGTGGATCTAATGAGAATACTCTTTCTGGCACAGAACAGAATACTAATTCCAACTAAATGTGATTTGCTGTCTTACTGCATTATGAGTCTCATTTTTGATCTTTGCAGAGTTTTCAATTAGGTGGAAATTGTATAAGTATATGAAAATTTACATCAAAATTTCAAATAAAAATGTTCACTTCTAAAGATATTGTGAAGTGGCACAAATAGTTTTGTTTGTTGACAGTGGTTTGGATTTCTTCTAGTTTTTTTCTCCTTTTGTTTGTTGATATCTGTTAAGCAGGAGATATTAGGTCAAATGGAATGGACAGGAGGAGATTGCCAAGAATTTGGGCCACATTTTGCACCAATTTGTGGTGGTGCTAAATAATTGGTGAAGGCAGCCAGAGGTATGTATTTTAAAGTGGCAATTACATAGAGCTGATTTTTCCAAAGCTGTAAAATAGCTGATAGGAAGGATCTGACCTGGATGCAGCATCCTGTGACAAATGAGATAACACTAGTGAGTTTTATCAGATATTTGTTAATGTAACTTAAATTTCATCCTGCCATCTGAAATGTTACCTTATCACCAACATTTTCCTCCTATCATCTTCTGCATCTTCCTCTGGTTCTTATTTATCTAGTTTCTATCATTATATAGCAGCATTTTTTCCAATTTTCACCCACCATTATCCTTATCCTCACCATCCACTTTCAGCTTTATCTCCTTGCTAAATACATTATCTTGCTCCAATTCATCACATATATTCTGCTCATCCCACACAGTCACTTCTGCCTTGTTTATTAATGCCTCCATATGATTTCCCTCTTCCTATGACTTCTGTTATGCTTCTTTCATCCACATTTCATCAAAACTATTCAGGGGGCTTTACTTATTTTAGTCTGCTGGATTTTATTTAGTCTGACTGGGTGATTTTTCTGTCAGTGTCTTTATGAGTTAACACAGTCCAGATGTAGAAAGAATATCTCCTTTTGGTGATGACTCCAAAATCATGAGTCACTGTCTCAGAACAAGGATATCTGGGACTGACATACGGTGGATCCTTAACATTCCTTATCCTAAAGGGCGGTGGAGGCTTAGCCATTTAAATTCATTAAAAATACATTCAGTGGTCACTATGGGGTTCAGAAGGTAATAAAGTGGCCACAGCATGTATTTCATGGTATTCTGCTGCTGTAGCCCAACCACTCAAGATTTGACGAGTTGTGTGTTAAGAGATGCTCTTCTGCACACCACTGTTGCAACACATGGTTGTTTGAGTTTCTGTCTCCTTCCTGTCAGCTTAAGCCTGTCTGACCACCATCCTTCCATTAACAAAGCATTTTCTCCCACTGAATGTCTTCTCCAGTTCATTATTGACGGCCACAATGACACCTACCCCTACCATATCTTTGAGGAGTAGATTCAAGTTTCCAGCAGTGTTATGTTGCTTCTCTTTTGTTTTATCCCTGTGACCTCTAGTCCTCAACCCCATCACCAGCAGGAAGAGACCCCACTATCCATTATGTCCAAACACCTCATCCTTTTGATATGTTTGCTGGATGTTTTTTTGTTTATCGCAACAATCTCTATGAACTCTAAAAATTGCTATGTGTGAAAATTTGAGATAATCCAGCTACCCCATCTGGCACCACCAACAATCATTCTACAGTGAAGGTCACTGAGAGCACATTTTTTTCCTCATTCTGAGGTTTGGTCTGAACAACAACTGAACCTCTTGACCTTGTCTGCATGTTTTTATGCCTTGAGTTGCTGCCACATGATTGGCTGATTAGATATTTGCATGCAGGGCATTTGATGGCTCTAGGCCTGTATTCACTGGAATTTAGAAGAATGAGGGGTGACCTGATGATCTGGCAGATAAATATATGGCTGAGAAGCTAGTGTAGAGGGCAGGGCTTCAGGTTCTTGGGTCATTGGGATCTTTGCTGGGGGAGGTATGACCTGTTCAAAAGTGATGGGTTGCATCTGAACCTGAGGGGGACCAATAGTCTCACAGGCAGGTTTGTTAGAGCTGTTGGGGAGGGTTTAAACTAATTTGGCAGGGGGGTGGGAACCGGAGTGAAGGGACTCAGGATAGGATGGATGGTAAAAAAGTAAAGAAGTATGCTGTCAGACTGTCAGGAAGGACAGGCAGGTAATGGGACTTAGTTGCAGCCAACAGGCTGAGTGTCAAAACATTAGGGATGCACAATCAGAAACAATCGCAAATATGGTACTCAAGATGTTGTATCTAAATGCGTGTAGTATAAACGTTTGTACAAGAAATAAGGTGGATGATCTTGTTGCAATATTACAGATTGCCAGGTATAATGTTGTACCCATCAATAAATCGTGGCTGAAGGATGGTTGTAGTTGAGAGCTGAATGTCCAAGGTTACATGTTAGATTGGAGGGATAGGAAGGTAAACAGAGGGGGTGGTGTGGCTCCATTGGTAAAGAATGGCATCAAATCAGTAGAAAGATGTGGCACAGGATCAGAAGATGTTGAATCTTTGTGGGTTGAGTTAAGAAACTGCAAGGGTAAAAGGACATTGATGGCAGTTATGTACAGGCCTCCCAACAATGGCTGGGAGGTGGACCACAGGTTATAACAGGAAATAGAAAAGGTGAGTCAAAAGGGCGATGTTATGGTAGTCATGGGAGATTTTAACATGTAGGTCGATTGGGAAAATCAGGTTGGTAAGTAATGGATCTCAAGAGAGGGAGTGGGTTGATTGCCTGAGAGATGGCTTTTTAAAGCAGTTTGTCATTGAGCCTACTAGGGGATCAGCTATACTGGTTTGGGTGTTGTGTAATGAACCAGAGGCAATTAGGGAGCTTAAGGTAAAAGAACCCTTAGGAACCAGTGATCACAATATGGTTGAGTTTAATTTGAAATTTGATAGGGAGAAAGTAAAGTCTGATGTAGCAATATTTCAGTGGAGTAAGGGAATTATAGTGGTATGAGAGAGGAGTTGGCCAAAGTAAATTGGAAGGAGCTGCTGGCAGGGATGTCAGCAGAGCAGCAATGGCATGCGTTTCCGGGGAAAATGAGGAAGGTGCAGGACATGTGTATTCCAAAAATGATGAAATACTCAAATGGTAAAATAGTACAACCATGGCTGACAAGGGAAGTCAAAGTTACTGTAAAAGCAAAAGAAAGCAAAAATTAGTGAGAAGATAGAGGATTGGGAATTTTTAAAAAACTTACAGAGAGCAGTTTAAAAAGTAATTAGAAGGGAAAAGATGAAATATGAAAGCAAGCTAGCAAATAATATCAAAGTGGATAGTAAAAGTTTTCCAAATATGTTTAAAATAAAAAAGAAATGAGAGTAGATATAGGACCACTAGAAAAAGAGGCAGGAGAAATAATAATGAGGGACAAGGAGATGGATGATGAACTAAATGAGTATTTTGCATCATCCTTCACTGTGGAAGGCACTAGCAGTATGCCTGATGTTGTAGTGTAAGAAGGAATAGAAGTGGGTGAAGTTACTATTACAAGAGAGAAGGTGCTCAAAAAGCTGAAAGACCTAAAGGTACATAAGTCACCCAGACCAGATGAACTGCACCCTAGGGTTCTGAAAGAGGTAGCATTAGAGATTGTGGTGGCATTAGAAATGATCTTTCAAAAATCATTGAAATCTGGCATGGTGCCAGAGGAATGGAAAATTGCAAATGTCACTCCATTCTTTAAGAAAGCAGGAAGGCAGCAAAAAGGAAATTATAGACCAGTTAGCCTGTCCAAAGTAGTTGGGAAGCTGTTAGAGTCAATTGTTAAGGATGAGGTGATGGAGTACTTGGTGAAATAGGACAAGATAGGACAAAGTCAGCATGGTTTCCTTAAGGGGAAATCCTGACTGAGGAACCTGTTGGAATTCTTTGAGGAGATTACAAGTAGGATAGATAAAGGGGATGCAGTGGATGTTGTATATTTGGACTTTCAGAAGGTCTTTGAGAAGGTGCCATACATGAGACTGCTTACCAAGTTAAGAGCCCATGGTATTACAGAAAAGTTACTAACATGGTTAGAGCATTGGCTGATCGGTAGGAGGTGGAAAGTGGGAATGAAAGGATCCTTTTCTGGTTGGCTGCCAGTGACCAGTGGTATTCCGCTGGGGTCGGTGTTGGGACCACTTCTTTTTATGCTGTATATAAATGAATTAGATAATGGAATAGATGGCTTTGTTGCCAAGTTTGCAGATGTTACAAACATTGGTGGAGGGGCAGGTAGTGTTGAGGGAACAGGTAGGATGCAGAAGGACTTAGACAGATTAGGAGACTGGGCAAGAAAGTGGCAAATGAAATACGACATTGGAAAATGCATGGTCATGCACATTGGTAGCAGAAATAAATGTGTGGACTATTTTCTAAATGGGGAGAAAATCAGGAATCTGAGATGCAGAGGGACTTGGAAGTTCTTGTGCTGAACACACTAAAGTTTAATGCAGGTCGAGTTGGTGGTGAGGAAGGCAAATGCCATGTTAGTATTTATTTCAAGAGATCTAGAATACAAGAGCAGGGATGTGATGCTGAGGCTTTATAAGGCACTGGTGAGGCTTCACCTTGAGTATTGTGAACAATTTTGGGCCCCTCATCTTAGATAAGATGTGCTGGTATTGGAGAGAGTCCAGAGGAAGTTCATAAGGATGATTCCAGGAATGAAAGGGTTATCATTCGAGGAATATTTGATGGCTCTGAGTCTGTACTTTCTGGAATTCAGAAGGATGCGAGCAGATCTCACTGAAACCTTTCAAATGTTGAAAGGCCTAGGCAGAGTTGATGTGGAAAGGATAGAAGGGCACCCTTTCAAAACAGAGATGTGAAAAATTGCTTTAGCCAAAGGTGGTGAATTTATGGAATTTGTTGCCACATACAGCTGTAGAGGCCAGATCATTGGGAGTATTTAAGGCAGAGACTGATAGGTCCTTGATTGAACATGGCATCAAAGGTTACAGGGAGAAGGCTGGGAACTGGGGTTGAGCAGGAGAAAAAAAAAGGATTAGCCATGATTGAATTGTGGAGCAGACTCAATGGACCAAATGGCCTAATTCTGCTCCTGTATTATGGTCTTATGGACCAAATGAAAATTTATCAAATGATGAAAGGCCTTGATAGATTGGATATAGGGAGGATAGTTCCAGTGGGAGAGTCTAAGATCAGAGGGCACAGCGTCAGCAGAGAGGGGCATCCCTTTAGAACGCTGATGAGAAGGAAGCAGGTTGACTCTGTGTTTAAGAAGGCAAACAGTGCATTGGGCTTCATCAATCATGGGAATGAGTTTAAGAGCCAAGAGGTATTGTTGCATCTCTACAGGACCCTGGTCAGACCCCACTTGGAGTACTGTGCTCAGTTCTGGTTGCCTCACTACAGGAAAGATGTGGAAACCACAGAAAGGGTGCAGAGGAGATTTATAAGGATGTTGCCTGGAATGGGAGCATGCCTTATGAGAATTGGTTGAGTGAACTTTGCCTTTTCTTCTTGGAGCGACATAGGATGAGAGGTGACCTGATAGAGGTGTACAAGATGATGAGAGGCATTGATCATGTGGATAGTCAGCGGTATTTTTCCCAGGGTTGAAATGGCAAGCACGAGAGGTCATAGTTTTAAGGTGCTTGGAAGTAGGTACAGAGGAGATATCAGGGGTAAGTATTTTACACAGAGAGTGATGAGTGCGTGGATTGGCTGCCGATGGCAGTGGTGGAGGTGGAAGCGAGTGGGTCCTTTAAGAGACTTTTGGATAGGTACACGGAGCTTAGAAAAATAGAGGGCTATGGGTAACCCTAGGTAATTTCTAAGGTAAGAACATATTCAGCGCAGCTTTGTGAGCTGAAGGGCCTGTATTGTGCTGTAGGTTTTCTATGTTTCTATGTTCTAAGAATTTCCTTAGCTAGGGTATGGAGAATCTGTGGAATTCTTTGCCAAAGGCAGCTGTAGAGACCAAGTCTTTATGTATATTTAAGCAGATATTAATAGATTCTTGATTGGTCAGGACTTGAAGGGATACGGGGAGAAGGCAGGAGATTGGGGCTGAGAGGAAAAAAATAGATCAGCCATGATGAAATGGTGGTGCAGACTCAACCTGCAATGGCCTATGGCCTAATCCTGCTCCTATATCTTATGGTCTTAATGAGCATGTAAACTGGTGTACCAGATAATGTGGCCACTGAGTGTAGATTTCCATAGGTTTCTACACACTTAAGGGAATGAAGAGATATATAGAGATTGTATAGGAAACTGTAGCTAAAGTAGAACATCAGTGTTCTTGATGAAGCTATTTATGGGCCAGGTGACCCACTCTCTTACAATTCTTTTGTTCTTAGTTTTTACTTTGCCAATTGTATTATTTGAAAATAATGTTGACTGGGTCACTGTAAGGGCTGGATCAGTGTAAGGATGGGGTCAGTGTAAGGTCTGGGTCAGTGTAAAGACCTGGGCAGTGAAAGGGCTGCGTCAGTATAAGGGATGCAACTGTGTAAGGGTTGGGACTGTGTAAGGGATGGGTCAGTATAAGGAATGGGACTGTGTAAGGGCTGGGTCAGTATAAGGAATGGGACTGTGTAAGGGATGGGACTGTGTAAGGGGTGGGTCAGTATAAGGAATGGGACTGTGTAAGGGATGGGTCAGTGTAAGTGCTGGGAAGTGTCAGGGCTCGATCAGTGAATTGACCAACTGTAGAATTCATCAGCCTTGTAAATTTTAAATGCCATGGGTTTTTCTAAGGTTTCTAAGATTATTATGAAATCTTATTTCTAAGTTTTCTAAATAACCTTATTTCATTAAGTTTACTTTAAGCAGAACGAGCTTCTTATATATCAGATTTTAATTATGTTTATAGCTACAATTCTTTCAGCCCAATGAGCCTGTGCTGCCCAAATGTACTCATGTGGTCAATAAACCCACTAACTCATGCATTCTTTGAAATGCGGGAGGAAAGCCACGAGGTCATGGGGAGAACATACAAACTCCTTAGACATATTGGAGGAACTCAGCAGGTCAGCCAGCGTCCATGGAAATTTACAAACAGTTGAGCAGAGACCCTTCTTCAGGACCGGAAAGGGCGGAAACGGCAGAATAAAAGATGTGGGGTAGGGGGAAGGAGAATATCTTGAAGGAGATAGGTGAAGCCAGGTGGATGGGAAAGGTAAAGGGCTGGAGAGGAAGGAATCTAATAGAAGAGCAGAGTGGGCCATAGGGGGAAGGAAAAGAGGAGCGGCACCAGTGGGAAGTGATAGACCTGAGAAGAGGTAAGAGGCCAGTGTGTTGAATAAAAGAAGAGGGAAATAGTCATAGTCATACTTTATTAATCCCGGGGAAAATTGGTTTTCGTTACAGTTGCTCCATAAATAATAAATAGTAATAGAACCATAAATAGTTAAATAGTAATATGTAAATTATGCCAGTAAATTATGAAACAAGTCCAGCCTATTGGCTCAGGGTGTCTGACCCTCCAAGGGAGGAGTTGTAAAGTTTGATGGCCGCAGGCAGGAATGACTTCCTTTGTCGCTCAAAGAGGAGCAGAACTGAACCCGGATTGCTGACACTGTGATAGCATGACTATGCTACTGTGCCACACCAAGTTAATCCTGTACTTGCAGTGTTAACAAGAATAAAAAGTTCTGTTCAACACAGTTGTTCAGGATAGATTCAAAGTAATTCGTATCCACTATAAGTTACTAGATGCAGAGACAGAGGGCAATCACAACTGGGACTGACATTTGACGAGTTTGTATCATTCTGTACTAACTTCCAACAGTCAAGTTTCATGATAGCATGGTTCCACACTGAATTTATACTGTCAGACAATTTCTTGTTATTTCTGATTGCATTGCAAGATTTTATTATGGACTTTTTGGTAGAGCTTTAAACATCTGCCAGCATTTTCTTTTCTGTGGAATAAAGTGCCTTTGAAGAATCAGTTCTGCAAAATTCAATTTTCAGTGCATTACAGTTAATTGGGCCATCGGTTAATCAGTGGAGCCAGTTATTTTGGGTCCACTCTTAAAGAAAAAAAACTAATCAAGAAAATAACCAGGATTCCTTTCATTTATTTGGGACAATTAAGGCAGGAGACTGCTGCTAAACAGTTTCTAACTGACATCAGTCTCAAGCATTGTGTGCATTAAACACTACACTGTGCTAGGGCAAATGGTTTTTAAATAGATTTAGAATTACAATTAGAATTTATTTTATTTCCTACATCCACCTCACAACACGAGGGAGTAAAACTCGTAATGATGTATCTCTGTCGCAATGTACTAACATTAAGGAAGGGAAATGTGGGAGGATATGTATTGTGTATTGATAAATCTGATGGCCTGGTGAAAGAAGCTGTCCCGGAGCCTGTTGGTCCTGGCTTTAATGCTGCGGTACCGTTTGCCAGATGGAAGCAGCTGAAACAGTTTGTGGCTGGGGTATCTGGAGTTCCTGAGGATCCTCTGGGACCTTTTTACACACCTGCTGCTGTAAATCTCCTGAATAGAGGAAAATTCACATCCACAGGGCTGTCTTCACCACTCTCTGCAGTGCTCTGCGATGGAGGGTCGTACAGTTCCTGTACCAGGTGATGACACAGCCAGTCAGGATGCTCTCAGTGGTGCCCCTGTAGAAAGTCCTGAGGACTTGGGAACTCAAAGCAAACTTTCTCAAAGCAAACTTCTTCAGCTGAAAGAGGCACTGTTGTGCTTTTCTCACCACACTGTCGGCATGTACAATTCAGGTGAGCTCCTCCGTGATGTGTATACCGAGGAACTTGAAACTACTCACCTTTTCAAATACAATCCCATTGATGTCAATAGGGGCTAGCCTGTCTCCATTCCCCCCTTAATCCATGATCAACTCCTTTGTTTATTCGACATTAAGGGACAGCTTGTTTTCTTGCCACCATTGTGTCAGGGTGCTGACTTCTCCTCTGTAGGCTGTCTCATCATTGTTGGAAATAAGGCCTAGCAATGTTGTGTCATCTGTAAATTTGATCAGGAGATTGGCCCTGTGCATGGCAACACAGTCGTGGGTGTATAGAGAGTAGAGGAGAGGGTCACGACACAGGCCTAGGGGGTCTCCTGTTTTGAGGGTCAGAAGGGCAGAGGGGGCAGAGGTGAGGGTGCCCATCCTTACCACCTACCAGTGATCTGACAGGAAGTCCAGGATCCAGGTGCACATGGCGGGGCGCAGGCCGAGGTCTCTGAGCTTCTTGTCGAGCCTGGGGGTGGGGGCAATAATGGTGTTGAATGCTAAACTGCTGTCCAAGAACAGCATTCCTACATAATAGCATCAGTTGTGTGTGTTTGTGTTCAAAAAGCAGTGATTTTTGTCACTGATATTTGGTCAGAAATAAGCAGTAAGTAACTTCAGAATTGTTTTACTCATTATGGTTTCAAGCATTTGGGCTCGGAGATGTCAGAATTGGCCAGGAGTAAAAATGAAATGATTTCACTACTTCAACAAGTGAGGAACTACAAAGAATTTGAAGGTATCAACAATCATCTTGAATGTTACAATAAAAATGAAGATTTGGAGGATGCAATTGTTGAAAGCATTGTATGAAGGCTGTCCATTTTTACACTAAGAGTCTGTACTGATTTTGTTCATTTACAGAACACGGCAGCGTACTCTGGACAAATACATCCATTGATAGCTAATAGAAAGCTTTATAGTACTGTAGTAGCATGGGCAGTGTTATAGTTTGTTCTGTATTTCATTTAAGTACATAATTTGCCGCGCAGCTAAACAGTAGTTTGTCTTTTTTTTACAATACCTTTTTAACTATTTCCATGAAATTTTGGCTAATTGGGACAGGACAGTTAATTGGGCCAAAATGTACTGGTCTCGATGTGTTCCAATTATGTATTTGAGTAGTACTGATTAAAGACCTACAGCATGACTAGTGGGGTTTAGTATTAGACAATAGGCATTTGGGCAACGCGGTAGTATAGATAAAAATAAATTACCTAAGTCACAGAATCAAAATTTTCTAAGTCACACAAGACAATATTTTGTCAAATGTTTACTGCCATGACCATTTTCAGTTCAATTACACATCAAGAATAGACAGACTTTCAATGAAAAGTTACTGAAGGTGGGGGTAGTGTTGTCGTAGTCAGGTAAATGGAACAACAAATCAAATCTATACAAGTATCTCAGAGCAAGATCAAAGAACGTATTTAAAAATATATACCTGAATCTTACCTATTCCAGTAAAATACACTCCAATAAAAGAAACTGAAAATGTGAGTCGATAAGATGCTCAAATCCTTTGTAATAGGTAGTTAACAAAAAGTTTTGAAAAGAAAGCAAATGTAACATAGCTCAATCACTCTTCTGCTTTTGTGGACGTCTGCAAAGAACAAGAATTTCAGGTTGTATATTGTATATATTCTCTGATATTAAATGGAACTATTGAACTATTGAATATGAGCACTGACAGAACAGTCACTGCCAAAATACAAAAGTATTTTCACTCATTCCCAGTGACTTTTCAAGATCATTGTCACCAATCATTAAGACACTAATTTCTCAGTTCCTAACAGTCAATGAAGACTGCTTAAGGAGATAACCTATTTTCAGAGGGTCTTTTCTATGCAATTATGTCTATTACAATGAATGATTTTCTACTTTCACATTTAATTTATTACTCTTTGTTAAAATGTCAAGTTTCTAAAAAGTCTGAGTACATGTTACAACAATCTGAAGAATATATAGTATAGATGTACAAAATTTTACATTATAGGAATCTTCCAAAATACAGTGTGCATCTTTTTCTAACTCCAGAACTAAAAACTAACGTGACGTGTATTTTGTCACCCTGATAAATACTTCTAATATTCCAGAGTCGTAGTGGCATGATTCAAGTGGACAATATCACATTGAACTGTATTACAAGAAACCATCTGTCTTACCTGTATGAAACCACTCTTTTAACAATGAAACTCAGCATTTAAAACAAACCAAAACTGCTCAGAGACTAAGCACGGGGGTGGGGGGGGGGTGTTTCTGACACGGACATGTTCCAAGAATAACAAAGAAAGTACGTTTCTTCCTTTATTAAGATACCAGCAAAAACAAATAATCTTGTCATGATAAAAAAAAATGAATGAAACTAAAACTAGTGATGTAATGAAAGATGTAGTCTAAGCATACTCAAATGTGCTTGAGCTTTCACGATTTTAGCGTATTTAAAAGATTAGTGATCAGTAAAAAATATCATTTCCCCCGACCTACACTCTGAACCAACCAAACTAAAACTGACTAAGGACAGAGTATGAATGCGTAACCATATTCTTCACTTCTACCACGTCTCAGCCCAGGTGACAACTTATCCATAATAAACGCTCAACAACACAAATACAGACAGGAAATAGATCCATGGCTACTACACCTTCCAGTGGGAGACTGGTATGTTATTCTGCAGCTGTAATGTTCTCCTCTGCCCTACATGTGCCAATCCCTTAAGAAATTTACCAAACTTAGAGATCCCCTTAACTAGTGCTTCTTAAATGTAAAAGTCAGAAAAACCCTTTGGTTCACTTGGGTGATTTTACAACAATAGAGTACCTTGCCCACTAAAAGACCACATTCAGTAGATAAAATGGAATTAGATTTATGATGTGGATTTTCAATGAATAATATATTTTTTGAAGAATATCCAAAAATATCTTTCTTGGTTAAGTACATAACTAAAATTTAAACAAAGAAAATAGCAACTTTCACATGATCTGTTAGGACAGGAACATTTCAAAAGCAAGGCAAGCTTCCACTGGTTCACATCTACCAATAAGTATCATTTCTGCAGCAGCACTCAAAAGAGGCGTCATGATTTTACACGAGTAAAATTTAATCTATCAGCAAGGTATACATGGCACTTTGGAGAGCCCTGTGACATGCAGTTTTGCGTAAGCCGTCTTCTTTTTTAATTCTGCCTTGTATTTGACGAAGACTTGCTTTCACTCTGGTTTTGTAGGTTCTGAGATAGCAAATGAGACTAATGTAGGAACCAGAGTCTCTTCCACTAATGGAGCAGTTGATATCCAATTCGGCATGTGATAGGATGAGTAGGGATGGTGGCTTCTTTCAGCAGGACTGTTGAGTCCAACTGACTTATAGCTTGATGTTCTCAGAACAATCCTCCTTCCCCAGTTTGAATTTCATGGGTTAGAATTTTCCAGGAATCAGGGAGAATGTTGCAATTCTGCAAGGAAGCTTTCAACACATCCTGGAATCTTTTTCTCTGTACTTCTTGTGATATCTTCCCATGAGGCAGTTTGGGCATATGTTTTGAAAATCTGGCAATAGGCATATAAACAATGTGGCCTTGTTAATGTATTTGCCAGAGTATAGCTAGTGCTTCAATACTGGAATGTTGGCCTGAGATAGGACGCCGGTGTTGATTTGTTTCTCCTTTCTTCTGGTGAAAGTGGATGATTTTTGCTGAGACAGCACCAATGGTAATTTATCTGGTGCCATCTGAATCTCACAAGCAAATAGAAAATGATATGATCATAACTGCCTGACAGACTGGGTTCTGTACCGGATCTGATGCCTTGACCTTTGATTAACCTTTCCCTCAATCACCAAAATGTGCTGGTGCACTGAACCTAGTGGCGAATGGAAGATGTGAAAATCAAAAAGACAAAAACACACATAATTGCACAGAAAAAATGGAGAAAATGACTATAAAGGTGAGGTTGTTGCCTGCAACACCAATCACTTCATTCTTATAAATGTTAGCGAATGAAAGCAGATTTCTTGGATAAATGAATGATACTGGGATACCACTCTTATCTGAAGTAATGTACAGAGAGGTAAGTGTGTTGGATATTCCTATATTATATTCATAGTCATAGTCATAGTCATACTTTATTGATCCCGGGGGAAATTGGTTTTCATTACAGTTGCACCATAAATAATAAATAGTAATAAAACCATAAATAGTTAAATAGTAATATGTAAATTATGCCAGTAAATTATGAAATAAGTCCAGGACCAGTCTATTGACTCAGGGTGTCTGACCCTCCAAGGGAGGAGTTGTAAAGTTTGATAGCCACAGGCAGGAATGACTTCCTAAGACGCTCTGTGCTGCATCTCGGTGGAATGAGTCTCTGGCTGAATGTACTCCTGTGCCCACCCAGTACATTATGTAGTGGATGGGAGACATTGACCAAGATGGCATGCAACTTGGACAGCACCCTCTTTTCAGACACCACCGTCAGAGAGTCCAGTTCCATCCCCACAACATCACTGGCCTTACGAATGAGTTTGTTGATTCTGTTGGTGTCTGCTACCCTCAGCCTGCTGCCCCAACACACAACAGCAAACATGATAGCACTGGCCACCACAGACTCGTAGAACATCCTCAGCATCGTCTGGCAGATGTTAAAGGACCTCAGTCTTCTCAGGAAATAGAGACGGCTCTGACCCTTCTTGTAGACCCTTTTTGTTGAAAGGTCATCAGTCATTCTTCTTGATTCTGACTCGGGCTCTTCCTCCAACTATTTATATTATCAAAATTTGAAAATAAATAATACTGTAATACCAAAACTCAAACATCAAAATTCAAGGCACATGATTTGAGAGCCTCCCCAACCCTGAGTCCTGGAGGCTATTGAACTTTTCTAGTAAAGTATCAATGTAACTTTTTCAGGATGGAGAGAGGCCACAAAGGGCTGTGGACTCAGTCAGCTCCATCACAGGCACTGGCTTCTCCACCATCGTGGGCATCTTCCTAAGGTAGCACCTCAAGAAGGCAGCATCCAACACTAAGAACCCACAGTACCCAGGACATACCATCAGGGAGAAGGTGAAATTGCCTGAAGACCTACACTCAATATTTTAGGAATAGCTGGTTTCTCTCTGAACTGTCTGTGAACACAACCTCATTATACCTCTTTTGCCCTATCTATCTATCTATGTGAACCTTATAGTAATCTTATGTATTGTACTAAAGTGCTGCCACAAAACAACAAATTTCATAACATATGTTAGTATTAATAAACTTCATTCTGCTGCTGACATTACTCAGACCTGGTATGTACACATAAATAGATATTTCTCCACACTTTTCATCATTGCTGCAGAAGGTGCAAGGAGATTTAGGGTTTTTGTTGTTACTTACAGCGATAGCATCAGGGGTTGGCTGTGACTCAGCAAGATGCTTTTGTCTTCGAGTTGGAAAGTTGTGGGTTCTTATCCCATTCTATAAACTTGAATGCAAAGATCTAGGTTGACAGGCAGATGCTACACAATCTGTGCTGCCATTTATTAAATGACATGTTGATAGAACCTGCCTGTTTTTTTTAGGCTAATTCAAAAAAAAAATCTGATGCTCACTAAACCTAATCCCAAATCACAGCCCTAACCTTTCCAACCCCCTTTGACACCACCATCTCTAGACCAACCCTCTAACAATCTCTAGCCTTGCCCTTGCAGTCACTTTCCCCTTTTCATTACTGACCAATCACTACATTGATCACCACACTCCCCCATCTTCATCGGGCTGAATCTTGCAAACAAATTCCAGCAGTCATGACTGCTAGCTACCTTCCAACACGCACCAATAACTCAGTTTTATTCCAGAATTGCCTGATTAATCCTCCCTCTCTCTGCTACTTTCCATAAGACCATATGATATAGAAGCAGAATTAGGCCATTTCTCCAGATTCCTTCATGCCCTGACTAATCAAGAATCTATCAAACTCTGCCTTAAATATACCCAAAGGACTTGGTGTCCACAGCCAAGTTTTGGGTATATTTTATCCATTTCCCATCCAACCTCCACCTTATAGAGCTTCCCTGCTACTGCCCAATTGCCTACAGCCCTTAACTAGTCCCAAAACCAAGACTTACCTGACTTTGGCGTTAGTGCGTATGTCAAAGACAAAGTTCATAAGGTCTACAAGCCCAAGACTGTGGTGCAACGTGCAATGTATACTATAGTACAGTGTAACAGTTGTCATATATACGGTAAACATTATGCAGACCGACTCATTTCAGTAGGGTAGTTATAACAACCTAAAACAACATAGTAACCAGAAGTTCTATTTGCACATAAAATTTAAGAAATTCTATGCAATTTCCTTTTTAAGCACTTATTTGCATAACCAGTTACGAATGCTTGCAGGAATCTGTTTGTCAATGCAGGTGACTTGTCCCTTCATGACTTTAATTTTAGGAACTAGATATTCTCCAAAAATAGTTCTGTAAATCGGAGTGTAATTAAATTGAGGTCATTGTGGCATGTCCATTCCATGTAACCAGTCTATTTCAATAATTGCAATCCCTCAGCACCAACTTGACTGACAAACTATTATAACATGGGGCTACAATCCATGTTGCTGTCTATGTTTTAAGCAAGCCTGCACAGCTCAAAGTTAGCCTGCGTCTCTGAAGAATAGGTGCATTGAAACTTTAGATCAGAGGGCTAAAAAAGAGGATCTTCATAGCAGTCATAGAGTCCACTCTCAAGTACGGATACGAGACATGGACACTCACCAAGACTATGCGAAAGTCTCTAGATGGTTGCTTTTCACGAATGCTCATGACGTGAGTTGGCAACAGCACATGACGAACGTTGAGCTTTCTGACGACCTACCGATGCTCACCACTAAAATCGAGGCGAGAAGACTGCAACTAGCAGGGCACTGTCTATGTCACCCCAAGCTACCTGCCAACCTAGTCATCATATGGGAGCCCAAGAATGAGAGGATGAACCCTGAGCGCCCTCCCAAGACTATGGTCAACACGCTCCTAGAAGACAGTGGCGCGGCTAATGTAGATGAACAGAACACACTGATGAGGGAGAGGGAGAAGTGGAGAGTCCGTCATCGTGCCCCCTCGGCCTGAGTCGACGTAGTAGTAGTAGTAGTAGTAGTTTTAGTTTTAGTAGAAACTTTAGAAGGTGACCACAGACCATAAAGGTAGTGAATCCGACCTGTGCAGCATGAAACAAGGAAGTTCAATGCATATGTGCATTTCATGGTGGAAAGAGGTGGAAGATATGAGAGGTATCGAATCTCAAATTGGAGGTCTTCCAGGCTCATGGTAATCCCTAAGGCTATAAGATTTAGGAATAGAATTAAGCCAATTGATTCATTAAGTCTGTTCTGTCACTCAACCTTGCCTGATTTTTTTTCAACTACGTTCTCCAATCTTCTCACAGTAGTCCTTTATTCCTTTACCTATCAATTTTGTGAATAGACAATGAAGCAAATAACTATAGTTATTATTCCTAGAAAGTCATGTCCTAAGAATTTGGATGCTGCCAAAACTTAACTTCACGTGAGTTCCCAAGCAACGTGCAATGCATCTTCAAATGCATTTACCCACTAACTAAGTACTATCATCTCATGTTGTTGAATTCACCCACCCCATCACTTTAAAACAAATTCTCTATTTGCATGTTCCACCACAACATCACACACAGACCTCTTCTGCAAGCCTCACATCAATATCTCATTTTCTGAACACAGTGTCATATATATACAACCATGAAGGTCACAGACTTTCAGCTCTGCAGCTCTGAAGATGGATATAGCTTTTGATTTTGGTAGTCATTTTTTTAATATCATGTGGTGTGACTCAATGTGGCTCAAGATGATAGGACTCTTGCAAAGTAGCCAAGATGCCTTATCTACTCAGCATGTTTGGCTGAAGATGATTGTGAATGATTTTGTCTGTCTTCAACACACACAAATTGGGCCCTTCTAATGTTTAAGATGGAGAAGTTACTTCAAGCTTCCCCCTTAGCATTAATATTCATGATAGGATGTGGCAGGATAGATTTGATCTGATCTATTAGTTGTGAGATCACTTGTTACATTAATTGCATGCTTATTTTGTTGATTAGCATGGACTTTGAATTTTGTTGCTGCTTTGGCAAGTTGTCTCCACATTTTTATGTATCCATGTTGATGCTCCCAGAATGCTATTCTGCATTCCTCAGTAGCCCAGGATGGTTCCTTAGTAATGGCAGACTGAGGGATATGCTGAGCCATGAGATCACCAGAATACAATTATACTGCTCCTGACAGGTCTTCAGGAAATCCCGGCTGTGAGTTGTCAGATGTGTTATAAATCTATCATATTTTGTACACATAACTTGTAGGGTGTTCCTTGGAGAAAATGGGACATCTACTTATGGATGAGGAATGGTGTACACTCCTACCAGTGAGACTCCTATCACTCCTCCCAATGTGCCACCTAACCAAGGACTGTGTGGTGGACTCAACTTCCTGAAATGTTATCTGTGGCAAAGTGATAAAGACAAGGTCACAAAGGTTAAACCCTCTTATAGTTCTGGCAATTGGTTCATTTTGATTCACTTGTGATTAGAATATTTATGCAAATACTGAAGTATACCTGTAGAAAGGGTCTTGACCCAGAACACGTGGCCAAGTGGTTAAGGCGTTCGTCTAGTGATCTGAAAGTCGCTAGTTCGAGCCTCAGCTGTGGCAGCGTGTTTGTGTCCTTGAGCAAGGCACTTAGCCACACATTGCTCTATTGTCTGTGCGAGGAGTGGCGCCCCACACAGACTTCCAATCTGCACCTCGTAAGGCATGAAAATGCCCAACACAGGCCTCTTTTGGTCTGAGTCTATGTTCCCTCCCCACCCCACCATTTCCATGGATGCTGCTGAGTTCCTCCAGTATTCATTGTGTGTGTTGCTTTGGATTTCCAGCATCCGCAGAATTTCTTCATAATACTACCTAGTGTGGCAACTTATAAAATACAGCATATTTGCATGCAGTCTGAATTGCTTTTCATATTCACATCCAGACTCCACAACGAAGGATGTTGTTACTAGCTACAGCAACTTCTCTCAATGTTTTTCCAACTGACTGATGTTGCATCATTTTTATGAACAGTCAGAATCAATAATTAAATCGGCATTACTTGCAGAGAGTACCACTGTATAAGAGAGCATCTTGGGAAAATTTATGCATGCACTCTGCAATTTTCTTTCCATTAATTTTAATTGAGAGAAAATCATAAGGTTTGCACCCTTGAATTAGTAAAATTTGCTATCTGAATATGCTACTACTGCTGGGAGCACCATATCTGAAAATACTCCCCTGATGTTTAATCTTTGTTTGAAATTTGTTGATCGCTATTTTTCCACTGCATTATTTATAACTTGCTAATGAAATGCTTGATTCAGACATTTATTAAATGAGTGATTTTGTAAAAATCTGATTTCATGGGCAGAAGCAAAAAGTGCACGGTGAGATCTGCATACTTAAAGTAATAATTATTTCAGTCTTACCTGAATTTTGAAAAACCGTTTACAAAGACTAAAAATTCATTAAGTGTGAAAGGGCTTAACAATAATGAGAAAATCTAATTTACCTGAGGCACACATAATTTCAAGCATACATTGTAATCTTATAAAAGTAGTCAGATAAGAATTCTCAGCTCTTTCTTAATTAGATGCACTCTTCCTAATCTCAACACAGAGTGAAATAAATTACTCTATACAGCAGGTCTGAGTTTAGATCTGTCATCTAAAATTTGGAACTATAGTTAGAAATTACTTGATGTACGCAAAAATTCAATATTGCAGAACATACATGATATTACATAGCAGCACTGGGGTGGCATGGTAGCATAACCATTAGTGTAACACTATTACAGCGTCTGTGACCCAGCTTCAATTTCCACTGCTGTCTGCGAGGAGTTTGTATGTTCTCTCCATGGCCACATGGGCTTCCTCCGGGTGCTTTGGTTTCCTCCCACATTCCAAGGATGTATGGAACAGCAGGTTAATTGGTCACATGGGTATAAATAGGTGGCACAAGAAGGACCTGGTACTGAGCTCTAAAAAACACTAAGATAACTGATTCATGGGAGAAACTGCTCCATGTGTTTTTGTAAGATTGCTTAAGTGTGGAAAATCTTTCTGTCATTAAGGGAAAAGCTACAGAAAGGAAAATAAAATTGTTTTAATTAATAAAGTACCTTTGTTCTTAGATTGAATTAAAGTCACATTTAGAGTCAAAGTTGAGTTTACCGTCATATAGGTAAGGACATGTATGCAGAGGTACAGTGAATAACTTAACTATATCACAGTCATACAAGATGAGCTGACTGACAGGAGGCAAAAAGTGGGAATAAAGGGAACCTTTTCTGGTTATCTGCCGGTGACCAGTGGCATTCTGCAGGGGTCAGTGTTGGGACTACTTATTGTCACGTTATATAACAATGATTTGGGTGATGGGTAAGTGATAGATTTGTGGCCAGTTTTGCAGATTATACAAAGATAGGTGGAAGAACAGGTCGTGTTCAGGAAGGACAAAGTCTGCAGAAAGAATTAGACAGATTAGGCGAATGGGCAAAGAAGTGGCAGATGGAATATGGTGTAGGGAAGTGTATGGTCATGCACTTTGGTAGAAGGAATAAAGGCAAACTATTTTATAAATGGGGAGAAAATTCAAACATCAGAGGTGCAAAGGGACTGGGGACTCCTTGTGCAGGATTCACTAAAGGTTAACTTGCACAGTGAGTCAGTGGTAACGAAGGCAAATGCAATTTTAGCATTCATTTTGATAGGTTTAGATTGAGAAACAAAGGATGTAATACCGAGGCTTTATAAGTCATTGGCCAAACTGTACTTGGAGCATTGTGAGCAGTTTTGGGGCCCTTAAATAAAGAAGGATGTATTGGCATTAGAGAGAGTCCAGAGGAGTTTCACAAGAATGATTTTGAGAATGAAATAGTTAATTTATGAGGAGCTGTGATTGCTCTAAGCCTGTACTCATTGGGGTTTAGAAGAATGAATGGAGATCTCATTGAAACCTATCAAATATTGAAAGGCCTGGATAAAGTGGACATGGAGAGAACGTTTCCAATAAAAGGGGCTTCCAAGATCACAGGGCACAAACTTGGAATAGAAAGATATCCATTTAGAATGTGGGTGAGGAATAATTTCTTTAGCCAGATGATGGTGAGTCTGTAGGATTAATTGCAGTAGATACTGTAGCTGTGAAGGCCAAGTCATTTGGGTATATTTAAAGCAGGGGTTGATAAATTCTTCATTAGCAAGGGTATCAAAGGTTACAGGGAGAAAGCAGGAGAATGGGGTTTGGAGGAATAATAAATCAGCCCTAATGGAGGGGTAATAAATGGCAGAACAGACTCCGTGGGACAAATGGCCTAATTCTGTTCCCATGTGTTATGGCATTAAGCATCATATAAGCAGGAGTCACAAGTGAAACATAAATTATACACATTATTTGCCAAGAAAGAACACAATTAGAACAAAATGAAACAAAGTCCACTACAAATTTCAATCTATTGTTCAGCATCTTAACGGAGAGGATTCTTGATTAAAAGTGTGCATTAAATGCATTAATACCGAAAACAAATATTTGTATAAGAAAATATTCATTTTAAATATTAATGAAGCATCATTAAATTAGACCGTACCTGGATAGATTCATATTTATTAATGCTTGGAATATGTATTAGGTTAAATTACTTTATTTCAAAATAAAATCCTAGGAACAGTCTGTATTTCATAATATAAACCTTGGGCCAGTCAACAACTAAAATGAAATCTTTATGTACAGGCTAGTAAATTATGAAATTCTCAGAGGACTTGTAGTCCAAAACTAGTTCAATCTCTCACTAATCTCTTGAAGCTATTCCACTCCAGTTACAGTTCTGGCACCTACTCAACAGTGAAAAATTGCCAAAGTACATCATTTAAAAAAAGGGCAAAACAAATCCAATTTGTATTACCATCCAATCATTGGTTGGGCAACATCCCAGGCTAAGTATTCAGAGAGTGTGCACACCAGCTCACTGACATCTTCACGGACATCTTTTAACACTTCACACATCCAGGCTGCAGTCCTCAGATGCTTCAAATCAGCCACCATCGTCTCTGTACCAAGGAATTCTACACTTACAGAACTAAACGACTACCATCCGGTGGCACCAATAATCATGAAATGTTTTGAACGACTGAGTGGCACAGATCAAAAACTCTATTCTAGCCACACTGTACACTCACCAGTATGTCTCTCTACAGGACCTCTCTATGACAGCTGTCATAGCATCTGTCATGCACCTGGTCCTGACACAGATAGAAAACAAGGACACATGTTAGAAGCAACACACATAAAAGTTGCTGGTGAACGCAGCAGGCCAGGCAGCATCTCTAGGAAGAGGTACAGTCGACGTTTCAGGCCGAGACCCTTCGTCAGGACTAACTGAAGGAAGAGTTAGTAAGAGATTTGAAAGTGGGAGGGGGAGGGGGAGATCCAAAATGATAGAAGACAGGAGGGGGAGGGATGGAGCCAAGAGCTGGACAGTCGATTGGCACATCCTCCTTGACACATGTTAGAACGTTATTTCTGGATTTTGGTTCAGCACTCAACACCATTGTCAAACGGACCTTGTGAACAAACTCCTATTCTTCAGTCTAAATACACCACTCTGCAAATAGGGGTTGGACTTCCTAACCAACAGGCCTCAGATAGACAGGATTCTCCTCCCTCTCTATCACCCTCAACACAGGTGCCCCCTCCCACCCCGCCAGGGCTGTCAGCTAGGCTCATTGCTGTACAACTCTACTCACACATGACTGCATGGCCAGACACCCAAGTAACCACATTGTTAAGTTCACCAATACCACAACAGTGGAAGGGTCTGCCACCAACAATGATGAAACAGCTTACAGAGAGGAGATGGAAGAGCTCAAGGCTGGCATCAGGCAAATAACCTCTTCCTTAATGTCAACAAGACAAATGAGATGGTTATCGATTTCAGGGGAACTTACATCACTCGCACCCCTCTTTATATTGGCAGCACAGCAGCGGAAATTGCGAGCAGTTTCAAACTCCTGGGAGTGTGCATCTCACGCAGCCTCTCATGGTCAGAGAACACAAAATCAAAAAAGTTCACCAATGCCTCTACCTTTTGAGGAGGCTGGACTGTGCACATCCATACTCACCTCCTTCTATGGATACGCAGTAGAGATCATCCTAACATGCTGCATTACCGCATGATATGGAAACTGCGCTCACCATGTAGCCAAAACTGCCCAATGCATCACCCGCACCAGCCTACCCATCTTCAAGGACGTATATACAGAGAGGGGCTGAAAGAAGGCCAGTAACATCATGAAGGATGCCGCCAACCTGCTTATGGACTGTTTCTCTCACTCCTATCAGGAAGGAGGCTACAAAGCATCCGCAGCAGGACCACCAAATTCAAAGTCAGTTACTTTCCCCAAGCAGTAAGGCTGATCAACACCTCCACCCCTCAACCACCACTACTTCACTTTATGGACATGTAATCAGTGTATACAAGTTACCTTTTATACTTATATTTACAGGTTTCCCCCGCCATCCGAAGGTAGAGCGTTCCTATGAAACGGTTCGTAAGCCGAAATGTCGTAAGCAAAGAAGCAATTACCATTTATTTATATGGGAAAATTTTGTGAGTGTTCACAGACCCAAAAACAACCTACCAAATCATGCCAAATAATACATAAAACCTAAAATAACAGTAACATATAGTAAAAGCAGGAATAATATGATAAATACACAGCCTATATAAATTAGAAATACTTTTCCACAATCATTACTGCACTGTTCGCTGAAGCGAAAATCTCACGCTAGCGCTCTCGGCAGAAAATCTCACGCAAGCGCTGTTGGCAAAAACACGGTGCAAGTACTCTCCAGTAACCTTTAAGCTATGAAGCTGCCAAATCATACCAAATAACACGTAAAAATACACAGCCTATATAAAGTAGAAATAATGTATGTACAGTGTAGTATCACTTAATGGAATTGGAAAGACAGCGCAGAGCACGCTGATGACAGTGCGTTAGACTGAGTCATCGCAGGTTGGGGTGGGGCAGTGGCCCCCACCCTCCAGGCCGCTGACCAATACATTGCCGCGAAGCACACAGGGGTCCAGTGGTAGCCGGGAGGCACACAGCACCTCTTTAAGAAAAAAGCCAAAATAAATATGCTAATTAATTAGGTGCTGCCCAACACGTAATTGTCGGCCCAGATCAGTGCCGATTGCTGATTGCATCGCCTCTGATCTGGGCCGACATTTACATGTGGGGCAGCACCTAATTAATTAGCATGTTTATTTTGGCTTTTTTCTTAAAGATGTGCTGTGTGCTTCCCTGCTACCGCTGCATTCTCCACAAGTCAGTACCTGTCCGTGGCCCGGGGGTTGGGGCGGTGGGACACTGGGGTGTCATCTCGTCGTCTGTTTCCATTAGAGCAGGCGGCTCATCTTCTCCTATGACTGCCCATCTCGATGTCGAAGGTCGAGGTTCGTCGTCTGCTGTGGCTGATGTGGAAGGCTTGCTTGACTGCTGAGCCTCGCGCATTTTTCTATCATAAAGTTCTTTGTAAAGACTCAAACCACCTTGCAAATATCCCCTAAACCTATGTACCCTTTCAAAATTAAAGTCATACTTTATCATTGCAGCGAAAATCTCACGCAGTTGCTTCACGTTCATTTTGCTACAGCATTCGGTTTCGATTGTTATCCCTTCTTCTTCCAATTGCATCGGCTCTTCATCTATCAGTTCTTGGTCATGGGATGCCAAAACCTCTTCAACGTCATCTTCGTCAAATTCCACAAGCCAAACTCACGTTGTCCTTACTTCGTTCACCACGTCAAAATGCTTAATTATGTCTAGTTTTATTCTAAGTGTAACACCCTTACGAGCTCTTTCAGGCTTTTCCAATACCTCAGAACTCATCTTGCAAACGGCTGCTCACAGGCACGTGTTTAAGCAATACCGTTCCGAATCCGGGGGAAAGCGGCTGCTCAGGGTGTGCCTGCCTTTTATCGCGCGTTGATTTTTTCGCGTGATTTTTTTCGTAACAGTGAAAACACCTTCTGTTAGCGAAAACAGGGTACTAACGTAGGTCTTTCATAACAGTGAGGTTTCGTAAAGCGAACGTTCGAAAAGCGGGGGACACCTGTATTGTGTTTTTTTTATTCTTGTGTTCTTTACCTTATTGTGTTTTTTTGTCTTCCTTTGGATCTGGATTAACAAATATTTCATTCTCCTTTACACTTGTGTACTGAAAATGACATAAATCAATCTTGAATCTCATTGATAATGTAATGAATACTATCCATTTAACACCATCATTCCCACAATCCTGATTGATAAATTACAGAACCTGGGCCTGTGTACCTTCCTCTGCAATTGGATCCTCGACTTCCTAACAAGAAGACCACAATCTGTGCAGATTGGTGATAATATCTCCTCCTCACAGACAATCAATACTGGTGCACCTCAAGGGTGTGTACTTAGCCCACTACTCCACTCTCTCTATACAGTGGCATGCAAAAGTTTGGGCACCCCTGGTCAAAATTTCTGATACTGTGAATAGTTAAGCAAGTAAAAGATGACCTGATTTCCAAAAGGCACAAAGTTGAAGATGACACTTTTCTTTAATATTTTAAGCAAGATTATTTTTTTATTTCCATCTTTTACAGTTTCAAAATAACAAAAAAGGAAAAAGGCCCGAAGCAAAGGTTTGGGCACCCTGCATGGTCAGTACCTTGTAACACCCCCTTTGGCATGTATCACAGTTTGTAAATGCTTTCTGTAGCCAGCTAGGAGTCTTTCAATTCCTATTTGGGGGATTTTCGCCCATTCTTCCTTGCAAAAGGCTTCTAGTTCTGTGAGATTCTTGGGCCGGCTTGCTTACACTGCTCTTTTGAGATCTATCCACAGATTTTCGATGATGTTTAGGTTGAGGAACTGTGAGGGCCATGGCAAAACGTTCAGCTTGCACCTCTTAAGGTAGTCCATTGTGGATTTTGAGGGGTGCTTAGGATCGCTATCCTGTTGGAGAAGCCATCCCGTTTTCATCTTCAGCTTTTTCACAGATGGTGTGATGTTTGCTTCCAGAATTTGCTGGTATTTGATTGAATTCATTCTTTCCTCTACCAGTGAAATATTCCCCGTGCCACTGGCTGTAACACAAGCCCAAAGCATGATCAATCCACCCCTGTGCTTAACAGTTGGAGAGGTGTTCTTTTCATGAAATTCTGCACCCTTTTTTCTCCAAACATGCCTTTGCTCATTGCGGCCAAAAAGTTTTGTTTTAACTTCATCAGTCCACAGGACTTGTTTCCAAAATGCATTAGGCTTGTTTACATGTTCCTTTGCAAACTTCTGATGCTGAAATTTGTGGTGAGGATGCAGGAAAGGTTTTCTTCTAATGACTCTTCCATGAAGGTCATACTTGTGCAGGTGTCGCTGCACAGTAGAACAGTGCACCACCACTTCAGAGTCTGCTAAATCTTCCCGAAGGGCTTTTGCAGTCAAATGGGGGTTTTGATTTGCCTTTCTAGCAATCCTACGAGTAGTTCTCTTGGAAAGTTCTCTTGGTCTTCTAAACTCAACATGACCTCCACCGGTCCTGTTAACTGCCATTTCTTAATTACATTACGAACTGAGGAAACGGCTACCTGACAACGCTTTGCTATCTTAGCCTTCTCCTGCTTTGTGGGCATCATTTATTTTAATTTTCAGAGTGCTAGGTAGCTGTTTAGAGGAGCCCATGGCTGCTGATTGTTGGGACAAGGTTCGAGGAGTCAGGGTATTTATAAAGCTTTGAAATTTGTATCACCTGGCCTTTCCTAATGATGACTGTGAACAAGTCATAGCCCTAACAAGCTAATTAAGGTCTGAGACCTTGGTAAAAGTTATCTGAGAGCTCAAATCTCTTGGGGTGCCTAAACTTTTGCATGGTGCTCCTTGTCTTTTTTTCACTCTAAAATTGTACAAAACAAAAATAATACACTAATCTTGCTTATAGTGTTGAAAAGAATGTTTCATCTTTAACTTTATGACTTTTGGAGATCAGTTCATCTTCTACTCACTCAACTATTCACAGTAACAGAAATTTTGACCAGAAGTGCCCAAACTTTTGCATGCCATTGTACACATGACTATGTGACTAAGCATAGCTCAAATACCATCTATAAATTTGCTGATGATACAACCATAATTGGTAGAATCTCAGATGGTGACGAGAGGGCATACAGGAGTGAGATATGCCAACTAGTGGAACGGTGCTAAGAAGGCATACATGAACTAGTGGAGTGGTATTGCAGCAAAAACCTTGCATTCAATGTCAGTAAGATGAAAGAGCTGATTGTGGACTTCAGAAAAGGTTAGACAAGGGAACACATACCAATCCTCATAGCGGCATATCTTGATAGCAGTGATAGGATTGGGCCGAGCCAGCATGGATTTACCAAGGGCAAATCATGCTTGACTAATCTATTGGAGTTTTTCAAGGATGTAACCAGGAAGATAGACGCGGGAGATCCAGTGGATGTGGTGTACTTTGACTTTCAGAAGGCATTTGATAAGGTACCCCATAGGAGATTGGTGGGTAAAATCAGAGCTCATGGCATTGGGGGGAGGATATTGACATGGATAGAAAACAAGTTGGCAGATAGAAAGCAAAGGGTAGCAGTGAATGGGTGTTTCTCAGAATGGCAGATGGTGACTAGTGGGGTGCCACAGGGCTCAGTATTGGGGCTACAGCTGTTTACGATTTACGTCAATGATTTAGAGGAAGGCATTGTGAATAACATCAGCAAGTTTGCTGATGATACTAAGCTGGGTGGCAGTGTGACATGTGATGAGGATGTTAGGAGAATTCAAGGTGACTTGGATAGGCTGGGTGAGTGGGCAGAAACTTGGCAGATGGCGTTTAATGTGAATAAGTGTGAGGTTATTCACTTTGGGAGCAAGAACAGGAAGGCAGATTATTATCTGAACGGTGTGGAGTTAGGTAAGGGAGAAATACGAAGAGATCTTGGAGTACTTGTTCATCAGTCTCTGAAGGTGAATGAGCAAGTGCAGCAGGCAGTGAAGAAGGCTAATGGAATGTTGGCCTTTATTACAAAGGGAATTGAGTACAAGAGCAAGGAAATCCTTTTGCATTTACACAGGGCCCTGGTGAGACCACACCTGGAGTATTGTGTGCAGTTTTGGTCTCCAGGGTTAAGGAAGGACATCCTGGCTGTGGAGGAGGTGCAGCGTAGGTTCACTAGGTTAATTCCTGGGATGTCCAGACTGTTTTACACAGAGAGGTTAGAGAGACTGGGCTTGTACACGCTGGAATTAAGGAGATTGAGGGGGGATCTGATTGAGACATATAAGATTATTAAGGGATTGGACAAGATAGAGGCAGGAAATATGTTCCAGATGCTGGGAGAGTCCAGTACCAGAGGGCATGGTTTAAGAATAAGGGGTAGGTCATTTAGGACAGAGTTGAGGAGGAACTTCTTCTCCCAGAGAGTTGTGGAGGTGTGGAACGCGCTGCCTCAGGAGACAGTGGAGGCCAATTCTCTGGATGCTTTCAAGAAGGAGCTAGATAGGTATCTTATGGATAGGGGAATCAAGGGTTATGGGGACAAGGCAGGAACCGGGTATTGATAGTAGATGATCAGCCATGATCTCAGAATGGCGGTGCAGGCTCGAAGGGCCGAACCTGGTCCCAACATATCGATGAAGCTATAAAGGAGGCAAGGCAGTGACTATACTTCATTTGGAGTTTGAAGAGATTTGGTATCTCAATAAAAGCACTCAAAAACTTCTATAGATGTACTGTAGAAAGCATTATGACAAGCTGCAGCACTGTCTGGTATGGGGGTGGATACTGCACAGGACCGAAAGAAGTTGCAAAGGGTTGCAAATTGGTCCATCTTGAGTACTAGCCTACAAAGTACACAGGACATCATTAGAAAGGTGTTTCAGAAAGGCAGCGTCCATTATTAAGGATACCCAGCACCCAGGGCATGACCTTTTCTCACTGTTACCATCAGGTAGGAGGTACAGAAGTCTGAAGGCACATACTCAGTGATTCAGGAACAGCTTCTTCCCATCTGCCACCAGATTCCTAAATGGACATTGAACCCTTGAACGGTACCTCTCTTTTTTAACATATTATTTCTGTTTTTGCACAATTTTTTAATCTATTCAAAATACATATACTGTAATTTATTTATTTATTTATCTTCTTCTATATTATTTATTGCATTGAACTGCTGCTACTAAGTCAACAAATTTCACGACATATGCCGGTGATAATAAACCTGATTCTGATTCTGATTCTGAAGACCCTTCCAATCCAATGAACTGCTTATTGATACACAGGTCTGCTTCAATGGCAGCATTCGTACAGGCTTCATCACAATCTTTCAGACATGAACCAAACAGCTGAATTCCAGATGTGATAAAAAACATAAATGCCCCTAATATCATGGTAGCATTTCACTGAATGTAGCATCCAGGTGCCCTGGTTAAACTGAAGTCAATGGACATTAATGAGAAAGACACTCCAATATTTGGAGTTATCCACTGTATTAAGGAAGAGGGGAGTCAATTATTTTAGTATTAGGTTAGATTATGAGGACACTCAGTCCTCGTTTATTGTCATTTAGAAGTGAATGCATTAAAAAATGATATAATATACCTCCAGTATGATATCACAGAAACACAAGATCTGTATCTGGTCAACATTGGAAATATTCCTAATTCAAACGATCTCCAGCTGCTTCATCAATGGTCTTCCATCTATGCAGTAAAACTTGACTCAATTAGCATGAGTTTGCAAATGTCAAGTGAAAATTTATGCACCAAAAGGCCAGACTGCAATTGCCTTCTATAAGGCTGAGCCTGACCACCTCCCCTTGATGATCACCATCAATGTTAGTGACATTAGTGTCTAGAACTTAACTGAATGAGCCACATGAATATTGTGGCAATAGGAGCACGTCAAAGGCTATATATCAAGTAGTAAATGATTTCTCCCCAACATCTTCACCGTTATTTACAATACAAAATAATCTTCGCTTGTTTGAATTAGTACAGCCCTAGCAATATTTAAGAAACTTGACACCATCCAGCATAATGTCACCCTTTTGACCAATATCCCATTTTCCTCCCTAAACATTAATTCTCTCCACACCAGTCTCAAAGTGTACTTTTTACAAAATGCACTGAAGTTATCACCTGAGACCCATGATCTGTACCACCAAGGGGAACAAGACCAGATCCCTTCCAGGTAGCTCACCTCCCTAATCTGGGTGTACATCACTCCTCCTTTACTATTGACCAAAACGATAGAAGTCTCTCTCCAACAGCATTATACGACCACATTCACCAGAAGGACTGCAGAATTTTGAGAGCAGTGTGTCACTATAATTTTTGTTATGGGCAACTGGCTCAATAAATGCAGGCCTTACCAATAATGCTCACAGTAAGACAAATGAATAAATTAAAGAAGGTGGTAGCCAAAGCAGTCAGTGATTTTAGACCTGTACAGGAGCATGGAATAAATAGGTAGTTGAATGATAGAGGTATTTTACAGGTATAAGAACAGTGTATGCACATCTTTGTGGTTGTTATAGTCATGGGAGGTAGTGGTGATGAACTCCCAGTATTAATTGTTTCCAATGGCCTGCGACTGAAATAGCATCTGACAACCAATCCAACCCCTTCATATATGGCTTAGTACTAAGCCCAGTGGAACCGCTTCTACTGACAGGGGAAGGGGCAAAGGCGGGTTACTGGCAGCTTAAAACCAGTTGCTTCGGGCAGATGGAGCTAGTCAGCCGTGGTTGGCAACTCATCTGGAAGGAAAACTCTGATCTCAAACCCAGACTGTACCCACTCACGGGGAAGGCATCAGGAGTAAACCCTGAGGAGAAATCTGGAGCTGGAGTCCCTAAGGCAGTCTTACATTGAGTTCAGCACTGACCAGCAATTCTTGTGATGCTGCTGGTGCCGAACTGTATCAGTTTCTGCCGATTCGTCAGCTGTGTGGAGAGGGGGAGCCTGCTGCATGAGCAATAGCTTGCTCTCCATATCATGCCGCCCTTACTTGTATACTGGCTTGCAAATCACGTAGACAGTTGACATGCAACGTTCATGGTTGACCCCGGCTAACGGAGAGCCTGAGAGATACATGCAATTAGGGTTACTATTTATAGAGTTGATTTCAAAAGAAAGTTACTCTCCTTTTAAACAACAGCAGGTTGCTCTGTTATCTTTTTTTTTAATTTGGAGAAACAGCATGGTATCAGAACCTTTCCAGTCCAATGAGCCCACACCAGCTAATTAGACTCATGTGACTAATTAACCTACTAACCTGTATACTTCACCTGTTTTTGGTTCCTAAGTGATTTTGTATGTCAATATCTTTAATACATGATTTTGCTGGGTGGAGTGGAACACGTGCAAGAAGTGGTTGCTTGGTCACACTAACTACTGGCTGTTGACTATGATTACAATGTAGTTCGATGGGTATAAACCTAAGTGAATCGTGTATTGATATGGACATCCCTGGCATCCACTGCAAGCAGGCAACACTGCATTCTCACATCACTATTGTTCTCTTTGAAATTGCTTGCAGCTAATTTAAGCTCTGTGCCCTGTTCCTCCTGCGGACCTGAACCTTGCTGTTCTATGTCTCAGCACATAGCGCACCACGGTTTTCTGGAAAGCCCAGCTGGTGCAAGGTGAACACACTGAATTTAACAGTTTATGTTATCAGTCATTGCTTGTGGGGGAGAAACAGGAATATAGCTGCCTGTAGCCACCAGTGAGCATATAGCCAATTGAACATTCTTCTATAAGAGCAGATGTGTCGATCCAGTTCAGGAAACAGTAGAAGTACACTAATGCTTTTCCTAATTAAAATGATGTTTTGCATACCAATACATTTATATATCTAATGCATTATCTAAATAGAAAGCAGTAAATGGTATGAAATTAGTTTAATGACATTATGGTTGTCTTCTTACATGTTAATTATTGAGATCAATTAGATCTTGAGCTAGCTAAGTAACTAACTAATGAAATTTGTCAGTGAAGTTTCCCCCACACAATTAAAGCATCTTCATCCTAACACAGTCATACAACCAAACCCAATTAAATTTAAGGCAGCTTTTCTTCTTCAAAAATCTCCTTCCTAAGCCCACCCTCCGCCACCCCCAGTTTAAATTCCATGCGGAATATTTTGGAGGCTCAAGAACCAAGAACCTGTATTACGGGGATCAGGGGGTATGGAGGGAAGGCTGGGGCGGGGTTCTGAGTTGGATGATCAGCCATGATCATAATAAATGGCAGTGCAGACTCGAAGGGCCGAATGGCCTACTCCTGCACCTATTTTCTATGTTTCTATGTTTCTATAAGTTACAAACAACATATCTAGCGTTATAGTGGCACAAAGACAAACCTGGAAATGGTGAAAAACTATAAAAGATAAGTTTTATGATTGTATAGTGAACCCTGACCATTTCAAACTTTAGTCACAACCAGCACAAGGTAACAGGGCTGGGTGAGGGTTGAGTAAGGGAAGGTGAAAGGGAAAAATATTGCAGTTAGAGCACAGCTGGGGCATCGTGAGATGGGGAGGCAGAGATATTGAAGGCTTGGAAAGGGTTAAGACATCATAAGCCTGAACAAGAGTCTGTAGTATGATGAGGGGAGGTGGCTTGGCTAACTGAATGCCACTTTGTGTGTTTGGTGGAACAAGGTGGAGATTGCTGTGAATAGCAAGTAACAATATGAGGTACGTGGAGAAGATCAAATTAGGACCTCACCAATTGAGGGTAAACTGAGGTTTGTAATTTGGGGAGAAAGGTTGATGCTAATGCGGATTGGGAAGGAGAGGAGAAGATATCAATAGCACCCTAAAACCAAAAAAAAAAATCGTCCCTCTTAGTGAGTTTGCAGTCAGGGGCAATATACTGAAAACATTCTGGGATGACTTTAGCACCTTGGAGCAACATAATCTAATTTTTACGTGTACACAGGAAGCGAATTAATCTGACAAATATCAGACACTGAAATCACATCAGGAATGCACAGTTCAAGATGGAAGCATCCAGTTGACCATCCAGACTGGATCAGAAAAAATTAACTTTAATTATCTCACACTGAAGTAAATGGTGCTACATGATCAAATTTACAGAAACATACAAAACATACAGCACAATACAGGCCCTTCAGCCCACAAAGTTGTGCCGAACATGTCCCTATCTTAGAAATTACTAGGATTACCCATGGCCCTCTATTTTTCTGAGCTCCATGTACCTATCCAAAAGTCACTTAAAAGACCCTATCATATTTGCCTCCACCACCATTGCCAGCAGCCCATTCCACCCACTCACCACTCTGTGTAAAAAAAACCTACACCTGACATCTCCTCTGTACCTGCTCCCAAGCACCTTAAACCTGTGTCCTCTTGTGGCAGCCATTTCAGCCCTGGGAAAAAGCCTCTGACTATCCACACGATCAATGCCTCTCATCATCTTGTACACCTCTATCAGGTCACCTCTCATCCGCCGTTTCTTCAAGGAGAAAAGGCCGAGTTCACTCAACCTTTTTTCATAAGGCATGCTCCCCAATCTAGGCGACATCCTTGTAAATCCCCTCTGCACCCTTTCTATGGTTTCCACATCCTTCCTGTAGTGAGGCGAACAGAGCTGAGCACAGTACTCCATGTGGGGTCTGACCAGGGTCCTATATAGCTGCAACATTACCTCTCAGCTCTTAAACTCAATTCCACGATTGATGAAGGCCAATACACCATATGGTTCCAAGGTCAAGCTGAGGAATGGTAGTGAGGACAAGCTCCCACTACCTAAAAGTGCTCCTCACGGCATGCACCTCAAATAGCCTCTGACAACCAAGTCCAACTCCTGGCCTTCTCGTGTGGCTTAGCCTCTAAGCCCGGCAGAACTGTTTCTACTGACAGGAGAAGGGGCGAAGACGGGTCCTGGTGCCTTAAAACCAGTGCTTTGGGTAGATGGAGCTCATCAGCCTGGGAAGGCAGTCCATCTAAGAGAGGGAAAACTCTGATTTCAAACCTCCGCTGCCTTGCGGCCACACCCACTCATGGGAAAGGCTTTGGGAGTAAACCCTGAGGACAAATCCGGAGCTGGAGTCCCTAAGGCAATCCGACATTGCCTTCAACCTCGTTCTGGCAACTCCTGCGACGACACTAGTGCCAAGCTGTATCGGTCCTTGCCCTTCCCTTGGACAACATTGGCGGCATGGGGAGTGGAGACTTGCTGCATGGGCAACTGCTGGTCTTCCATACCACCTTGCCCAGGCCTGCGCCCTGGAGAATCCAGACGCAGATCCATCGTCTTGCGAGACTAACGGATGCCACCTACTACACCATATGGCTTCTTAACCACAGAGTCAACATGCGCAGCTGCTTTGAGCATCCTATGGACTCGGACCCCAAGATCCCTCTGATCCTCCACACTGCCAAGAGTCTTACCATTAATACTATATTCTGCTGTCATATTTGACCTACCAAAGTGAGCCACTTCACACTTTTCTGGGTTGAACTCCATCTGCCACTTCTCAGCCCAGTTTTGCATCCTATTGATGTCCCACTGCAACGTCTGACAGTCCTCCACACTATCCACAACACCTCCAACCTTTGTGTCATCAGCAAACTTATACTAACCCATCCCTCCTCCACTTCCTCATCCAGGTCATTTATAAAAATCACCAAGAGTAAGGGTTCCAGAACAGATCCCTGAGGCACACCACTGGTTACCGGCCTCCGTGCAGAACATGACCCGTCTACAGCCACTCTTTGCCTTCTGTGGGCAAGCCAGTTCTAGATCCACAAAGCAATGTCCCCTTGGATCCCATGCCTCCTTACTTTCTCAATAAGCCTTGCATGGGGTACCATATCAAATGCCTTGCTGAAATCCATATACACTACATCTACCGCTCTTCCTTCATCAATGTGTTTAGATCAAAAAATTCAATCAGGCTCGTAAGGCATGACCTACCCTTAACAAAGCCATGCTGACTATTCCTAATCATATTATACCTCTCCAAACGTTTCACTTGGTGTTCCATACTGGGACAAAATAATGAATCTACATTCAGTGGTTGATTTATAGCTGTTTCATATAAATACTGGTGTTAGAAATGAGTATGTAAATTTTACTCACGACAACTTTTGTTGATATTTGGCTGGAATTTTAACTTAGAGAATGGTTTGATTTACAATGAAATTTTTTCACCTGATCTTGTATTCATTGGTGACACACCTTTATGCTATTGGTGGTGTGGAAAATTACCCAGTTCCCAGCATACTTTCTAAATCCAAATTATCATCCATCTTTTGAAATTGGAAGCCAGAGGACATGTGGAACACAGAGTGCCATAATGGTGTCCATTTTGAATGTTTACCATATTTTATAAGCTTCTGTGACCAAATGGAGCTTAAGGGGTTCAATCAACACACACTTCCTGCATTCAGAATTGCTAGAGAACTCTTGTGACATAGTGATCCGCTTGTCTCCAAGCAGGAGTGGAATCTGAAGACTAAGCCATTGTTTTTTCCATTACTGGGAAGAAAAATTTCCTAAACTTTTTCTCATACTATGGACCAATGCCATTAAGCAACGGGTCTGTGGACCCCAGGTTTGGAACCCCTACAGGGAAAGATTAGAAGTAACCCTTGAAGCGCTCATCAAAAATCTAAATATGCAGTCACATTAATCTATTTCAAAACCTGCCTCGTTTCCCAATGCCCGATTTCTGGAGCCAATTGAAGGTAAATATGAGCTAAACTTAAACTAAATTAACAGGTCTCTTACACCAAGCTTCTGACATAACAGAAAGACTCTAAATATCTACTTTGTGCTGTTTAGCATACATGCAAAGGGTTTGTCAAGGATTTAGGTCTCTAACTTTGTAAAACTTGTTTTCCTATAGGTCAACAGGAGAGTGTTGTGATCAGCACTCTCTTCTACTTTTAGACAGATTTTGAACATACATTGTTTTGCTGGAAACTCTACCAGTTTCACGTGCTGTCAATGCTTTCCTTTAGTATTTCTACTTGTAGTAGGCATTTTGGTAGTATCAAGTAATTTCCCAACATGGGAATTTCTTATTTGTTCATTTATGAATGTACTGCATCCTTCAGAGAAGAAGAATGAGTTTATGATGACCTCACAGGCATTTTTCAGGACTTGTGACATTTGTTTATTGACCCCTGTATATTTATCCAGATACATCAGGTTTGATCTGCCTTCAATACTTCCATTTCACAAAACAGGTTGCCATATTACTCCTTTACCTTCAGCACGATGGTCTGCAGACAGCAACCGCGACACAAATAGTTCCTGCTGTAGGAGTGAATAATAATATATCATGTAGCTTTCATATCATTAAATACTTTCAAGCTATATTCAAAAAATAACATCACAGAGTTTGCCATGCACAGCATCATCAAAGAAGTGACACTCTTTGTAAGAGTGAACATCTAGATTACTTTTCTTGTGGAAAGGTAGCATTATCTTAATAGTTTTCACAAGATGATAGGGTACAGACTACCAGCTGTTGCAAACAGCACATATCAAACCTGTGCAGTTAATTAATTGACCCATACTGCCTAATTAAAAATAAGTCATTGTGCAGTTGCAATTATTTAGGTAACATTCAAAGTTTAGAATATAAAGAGCAATCAAACAACAGAGATAGCACACAGTAGGGTTGTGGGATATCTCTAAATGATCACAGATATTGTTTGCCTTTTAGCAGTTGCCCTTACTCAAGGCTGAAATAGGATCTTGGACAAGAAGCATTCATATATAATTGAATGCTTCTGGTCTAACGGCCAACAGCTGGAGTACTGCATTCCCTTGGTCATTGCCTTTTGCAGTTGGCCAGGAGAGGAGATACCGAAGGGGGTGTGGGGGAGAACAGAGGCCTCTGTGGGCATGCTGGAATCCGTACTGCATTCGGGACTGGCCCCTCCCATTGGTGCTGTCATCCAGTGTTCACTCAGTGGAAGACAAGCTGGATAAGAAAAACATCCCATGCACCATGCTGCCTGGCCTGCTGCGTTCACCAGCAACTTTGATGCCTACTTTTTGTGACTGTATGTTTTTTCTGCTATTGTAACTATATGTGGTGTGTACTCTGTCCTGTTGGTATTGTGTTTTGCACATTGGTCCCAGAGAAACACTGTTTGTTTGGCCGTATTCAAGATTAAACTTGAACTTAAAATCAGAAATCAGGTATGGTTTTATTGAAACTGAGCTTCCAATGGTGTAATATCAGCAATCAGTCCTCCACCTCTACAGAGGCAAAGAAAGCTTTATGATTTCATAGGAGGTTGACCTTCAATTTGAATTGTTCTGAAATGCTCCCAATTTGCTGCATGTTTCCATTTTCTCTTTCATTTAGATTTCTAGCATTTGGAACATACCGCTTTTGGATCTACATGCTGCCTGTGATCTCATCTTACTGATTCCAACATATTCTGTTAACGCCTCTGTAATTAATGCTTCCTCTTTCTGATAAGTTATGCAAATTTTCTTTAGTTAGCATGAGATAATCCAGTCATAGTTGCTATATGTATAGCCATTTCAGTATAATACCCCCCCTAAAAACTTATAAGCATCACTCTCCTTGATGCTGACGGAAGATGTTTTCGAAGTTCTGAGCTTTATGTGATTATTAGAGTGGACTGTAGTTTATATTGGTCTCCTTCAGATTTCTGTGTTTTCTTTCTAGTTGCCGATTGGCGGGATGGGGGTTTGATGTCCTTGTGGGTGATAAGCAAGGGAGGGGTTGGAGATTTGGGGTCTGATGTTCTTGTCGGTGTTTTTCTATGTGGGAGATCTGTTAGTTTTTTGTGTGCAAGAGAAGTGGTTGGGGTTCTGATGTTATTGTTGCTGTTTTCTCTTCCTTGCGGGTGAAATGCTAGTATTTTGTGACGAAGGGGTTTGGGGGGGCTTGGGGTTTAATGTTCTAGCTGCCATTTTCTGGGTGGGCGATCTATTAATTTTTGAGCAAAAATGGGGTTGGGATTTGTGAGTTTTCATTTCTTTTTCATGTATCTAGAGAAGACGAATCTCAGAGTTGTATTCTGTATACATACTTTGATAATAAAATCAACCTTTGATATTTACATCACCAGGTCTAATACGATTAAAATGCAAGATAAAGAGATTCTGGGAGGAGGAAAGAGGGGAGAAGAAAGGGAGTAAGGGATGGATAGGGGACCAGCACTAGGAAGAAGAATCGGCAAAAGAAGACGTATTAGTGAGTAATTGATCAATTTTATGCTCACATCAAAGAACCTCAATAACTTGTATATATGTCAGACATCTAGGTCAACCCTATTATTGATCCATTATTGATCAAAATGATTGGGAAGTAAAACATCACCACCTGGTTGTTATAGATGATCAAAATCAATCAATAGTGGCTAACAACTCCCATTGTGTGCTACAAATCCAGTGAACAGTAAAAAAACATTTCAGAGACAGATTAACTGGAAAGAAAATTCACTTTAATGCTAATGGCCTGTAATGTCATATTGCCCAGGGTTAAATGGGAAAATCTTACTGCTCTGTAATAGTTCACTGGAGTTGTGATAGACATTTCAATATTAAATGTGTATACATTTTGAATGGGTGAGGAAGCACTTTAAGTCAAAATTCACTGCAGACAGACCTGGGATATTTTACTTCCATTGATTTAATTGTTCTAGCCAGAAATGGAAACTGTTTACTCTCCGACAGCTAGAACATTTCCATTTAAGACAGGATTCTCTTAAATTTTGTGTGCTTATAAGATCTATTCTTTCAAAGAGTATTGACTTAAATTGAATCTAAGGGATCGCTAATGTCCACTCTTCTGTTCGGAGTGATGATCCAACTCCTGAGCCAAGTTTAGTTCGGGCTGTGGTCTCTTGGCATTAATGCAAAGCTGGAAATAATGCAAGATACTACCTCTCCAAACAATTCTGAACCTGCACCAGCATCAATTAAAGAAACTTAAATGCATTGTTGAGTCTGATGTGTTGATTTTAACATTTATAGAACATGAGGACAAGATTTTATAGGTAGTAGGGAATATCTCTGCAAAAAGTAAATTCAATAACGGTCTCCAAAGGATTCAAACCACCCACCCTTGACTGTAATCACAGACTGATCAACATTCTGGGGACATGATTGACTCAGAAAACCAACTGTTTCAGCCAAGCAAATAGTGTCTTTAAGAACTTCTATAGGAATCGGTACAGTCGACGTTTCGGGCCGAGACCCTTCATCAGGACTAACTAACTAGTTAGTCCTGACGAAGGGTCTCGGCCCCGAAACATCGACTGTACCTCTTCCTATAGATGCCGCCTGGCCTGCTGCATTCACCAGCATCTTTTAAGTGTGTTGCTTGAAATTTCAGCATCTGCAGATTTCCTCATGTTAGTGTCTTTAACAGCTGGTAAAAGAATAGATATTCTGTGGTGAATGCCTCCTTTCCTGATATTCCAAAGCCTTTCCATTATATACAAGGTACAAATTAGGAGGGTGATGGAATAATTCTCCACTTGATCAAATTGAGTGTCAAGCCAACAATATCCAAAATGTTTCACACCATCTAGGTCAAAGCAACCTATTGCTTCCTCGGGCAGAAAACTGCACTGATTCATTGCTCTCTAGGAAAAGCCTCATCTCCATGCTGAATCTGTTCCCCTAACTCTTGAGGCTATGTCCCCTAAGTCTACCCTCACTTACCTGTGGAAACAATTTTCCTACCTCTACCTTATCTATTCCTTTCATAATTTATACAAGATTCTCCCTCAAAATTTTGAATTCCAGTAAATATAGTTCCAGGTGACTCAATCTTTCCTCATAGCTAACCCGTCATCTCTGGAATCAATTTCCTGAGCCTACACCACAACATCTCCAAAGCCAGTGTAATTTTCCTCAAGTAAGGAGACTAAAACTGCACATTGTTGTGGCCTCAGCAATACCATGCAGAGTTGCAGCAAAGCCTCCCTCCTTTTAAATTCAATACCTTTAACAATGAAGGCCAACGTGCTATTTGATAAACTGTTGCATCTGAAAACCAATCTTTTCTGATTCATACACAAACATTCCCAAGACCCTTACATAAGAACATGCTGCATCATTTGAATAATGACCTAATATTTTAGTTTTCCTTCCTAAGTGGATGACCTAGCATTACCAATGTTGAACTCCATCTGCCAGATCCTTGCCCACTTGATTAGTCTCTGCAGACTCTCCGCATCCGCTACAAAATTTGCTTTTCCGCTCAACTTAGTGCCATCAGCAAACTTAGATAAGCTACACTCTGTGTCCTCTTCCAGATTGTTAATGTACTGTATATCATGAACAGTTGCAGGTGCAGCACCAAATCCTGTGGCACTCCACTCATCACTGACTGCCAACCATAGAAACACTCATTTATCCCAACTCTTTTCCTTCTACTGATTAACCAATCCGCTATCCTAGATAATATATTACCCCAAACTCACTGCGTCCTTATCTTCTGGGTAAGTCTTTCATGTGGCACCTTGTTGAATGCCTTCTGGAAATCCAAGTATACAACATCCGACTGTTCCTCTCTATCCACTCTGCTTATTATACCATCAATGAGCACCAGTACATTTGTCAAAAAGGACACCCCATTCCTGAATTCTTGCTGTGTCTGCCTGAGTGTATCAACACTATTCAGATGTTTCACTATTTCTTCCTTAATGATAGCTTCAAGCATTTTGCCAACTGTAGATGTTAAGCTAATTGGCCTATAGTTAACTACCTTTTGCCTACATTCTTTTTTTTAAACAATGATGTCTTCCAATCCACTGGGACCTGCCCATAGTCCAGAGAATTTTAGTAAATTAACACAAATGCATCTACCATAACTTCTGCCATTTCCTTCAATACCCTGGAATGCATTCCATCAGGACCAGGGAACACATCTACTATTAGACACACAAGTTTTCTCATCACTACTTCTTTATTGACAGGATTGTATCAAGGTCAACACCTTTCATGGCATCAATAGCATCTCTCTTTGGCATGTTATACATTTCCTCCATCCTGAAGACCCACTCCTTAGTGTGCATGCAGCCTGGTACAGCCATTCCGATCTATTCTTACTTTCTTCTTCTTACTTTTTAATTGATGTTATTTTTTTGTATTTTTTTCTCACGGTCACACATTGAAGCTGCACCCTCTCTAACATGCTGGTAGAGAGAGTTTTATTTGGGTTTTCTTTAGCGCTGGAAATGGTTACATCTCGACACGCGGGACAGAAGCAAGGTCGCACTGTGTATTTCACAGACCAGCAAAGACCAGCCGGCTTAGCGAACAGAGCGGTGGACACCCCTGCTGAAATCTGGAGGAAAACACACAGAGGGGGATCACAAAACCGAGGAAAGAGGACCGGGTCGAGACTACAGAGACTTTTGGAGAAGAGGAGTTCGGTGGGTAATACCGTTCCGACTGACCGGAAGTGCATTGAGAGCGGTAAGTGTAAAGAGTTCGGTGCTTACTGTTCTGGCTAACAACGGATGGTGCAATCCGGGGTATATTACGATCGAGGAACGTGTTTGCAGACTGGATATTGAACTTTTTATTGTTGGACTTCGGCCACATTCAACTGTGATACAACACTTGGCGGCACGGGAGGTCGTTCCTGCCTGTGGCTATTGAACGTGCAGCTCCTCCCATGTAGGGTCAGACACCCTGAGCCAATAGACTGGTCCTGGACTTATTTTCCATCTGGCATAGTTTGCATTTTGGTGTTTGATTGTTGGGGTTTTTTGTATTGCTATATTTACGCTCTATTCTTGGTTGGTGTGGCTGTAATGAAACCAAATTTCCCTCAGGATTAATAAAGTATATCTATCTATCTATCTAAAATAGTTGTTATAGGCCTTGACCATTCAACATTACTCAATATTCATTCTCATCTCATAGGTCTTATGGGTCTCAAGTCACGTACAGAATTTACACAAGATCCTTATAGAAGTTTTATTTAAAGGACCTTTGTTGTTCTACCAAAAAGCTGAGGCTGTAAATTTCTATTATAATGAGGACCAGAGGAACAATCACAGGCAAAAGCCTTTTCTCTACAGGTTCCCAATGCTGCAAAGCTTCAGAGGGACAAGTTAGACTATGGATTGCATGTTTGGGTATGGCACAGGTGAAGGCAATGGAGCAGGGTCAGGGTTTTGCCAGCTTGGGGCAAATCTGCATTCACAGATTGATATCCCAAGTGACAGCCCTATACTGTATATGAACATCCAGAGAAATCTGAAAAAAATTCTGGAACTGCCATTACTGATGCACAGAGTACACCGATACCTTTATTGCTCAGTTCTCATAAAATTTCAAAGCATATTGCATAAATTACTGGACTACATGACAGAAATTCTATGTCAGGGTTAGAAATTAATAATTGACATGTTTAAAAGTAATTATATAATGTTATTCAATTTAAAACATCTGTAAAAAGAGGCAATTATTTTAATTGTAAATAATATGAACAGCCAAAATAGTAAATGCATATTTTTATATCAATTCACTTTACAAGTTATAATTTATAAAGTCAATCAATTTTGCCATGAACATGTCCCAATTGTATTTCCCTTGACATCCTTCTGATTAACCATTACTTTGATGGAAAATCTGACTGGTTTCGAGTGGAATATAGCAACATTGCTTTTCTCTGCTGTTTCTGTACTCTATACACCAAAGTTACTGCGGACACGAGAAAGAATTCCTATGGAAATTCAACCGCTGTCATCTATAAATGTAACATTAATGTTACCACTCCATTATTTGTAACCACTTTAGCTAATTGTGAATCAAGATGCTAATCACAATACTGAAAAAGTCAATTCCTTTAAGTTTATTGTTTGCAAATACACAATGGGCTTATTCTAATCATTTTGAAATGTTCATGATGTATGTCACTGTCACAGAAATTACCTCAATTCATGTCTTTTTGCCTTTGTTTTGTCTTTGTTCTCTCCTCAAAAAAAAACAAAATGAGTGCCAAGCAATTTTCCCTTCATCGCCCCTTCAGCTATTCTTAATAACTCTGAGAGATTCATTTTACGCTTTATATGTCTTTTGTGGCCTTCTACATGTCAGCAACTAAGACTGTTGATATGCTTGTTGTGACTACTAGTCAACATCAGATTACTCAAGAGGAGTTGATCCATGTAAGTCCCAGTTTTGATCATTATAAATTCTGAAAGTCTGTTCTTAAGCAGAGTGGATGCTACAGCAAAATTATTTTTCAGCAGATTTTTGTTCCATTTGGAACAATGTCCTTTCATCTCTCAGATGGCAACATGATCCTATATTAAATGGATGTGAATTTTCTGAGTGCTATTTTATTGCCAGTTGTCAAATTATTTAGCTTTACAGGAAAATCACCATGATGACTGAAGCAATATTGTACTAATATGTTAGAAAACATTGTCAAACATTGTCAAACACTGACTTAACAATTGATACAGAAAAAAGCCCTTTATTCATAACTCATCTGTGGGGTTAACGAGTGACTGGAGCAAGCAGTGAGTCCACAGATACAAATAACAAGTAATGTTGTTAGTTTTGGCGATGATGATACCTAAACCATTGGTGTAATCTTTTTAAAGCAGGAGATGAAACACAAGTAATGCAAAACACCATTATTTTAGCACCGACAGAATGACATGGCCTGAGTATGCACTCAATCATCTCAAAAGGAGATCTGACCAACATGAACCACAGTTCCTTATTGGAATCATCTGGTTTATTGTCAGAATCCCAGTGGCAAGCTGTGCTGAGTGCGGGGAGGAGTGGTGCGCAGGAGTTATTGAAGGGAGATGCAAGCGTAGAATCTGATCATTTAAAGGTGGGAGTCACCTCTGAAAGAATAGATTGGTTCCCATCACCCAAACTAAATTTTGACAAGCTTAAGTTGCTTTAGAGGTTGTGACCTCGGTTTTGTAAGTGAATTAAAAAAAAGTAGAAGAGAGGTCTTGCTAGCAATGAGTTGTGTGTTACTAATTGAAAGATGTGGTATGTTATGACAATGTAAATTAACTAAATTTGGCTGGAATTCAAGTAGCTAACCAGATTATCTAGAGTATTTCCTCTCACAAGCCTTACTCTCTTGCATTCACAAGACTTTCCTACCCACTACATTTCTCCAAGTACACTGCTTGGTCTACTGAATTTATTTCCAGACTCAAAGCGAGTTCCATATTTTTAATTAATAATATTACTCCCCTCCATTTGTGCTTTTCTCTGCTCGAACGAGCAGAGATGAAGAAACTTTCACAGCCCCAACCTAACATTTTCTTTCTGAGGAAATTAATGAACAGTCAATATGGCAGGTCGAGACCCCTAAAGAAGAGTCTCAGCCTGAAATGTTGACTGTTTACTCTCTCCCATAAATGTTGCCTGACCTTCTGAGATCCTCCAGCATTTTGTTCTGGACTTCCAGCATCTGCAAAATCGCTTGTGTTTAATATTTTCTTTCTTCCTGCATCACAAGATCACAAGACAAAGGAGCAGAAGTAGGCCATTCGGCCCATCGAGTCTGCTCCGCCACTCCACCATGAGCTAAACTATTCTCCCATCTAGTTCCAATTTTCGGCTTTTTCCCCATATCTCTTCATACCTTGACTAATTAGATACCTATCAATCTCCTCCTTAAACACTCTCAATGATCGGGCCTCTACAGCCGTATGTGGAAACAATCCCATAAATCCACGACAGTCTGGGTAAAAAAATTCTCCTCATCTCCGTTTTAAATGGGTACCCTCTAATTCTAAGACTGCGGCCTTTTGTCCTGGACTCATCCATCAAGGGAAACAGCCTTTCCACATATACTCTGTCCAACCCTTTCAACATTTGAAATGTTTCTGTGAGATCCACTCTCATTCTTTTATACTCCAATGAGTACAGTCCAAGAGCCGACAAACGCTCCTCGTATGCATTCCAGGAACCATCCTGGTAGCAGACACCAACAGAATCAACAAACTCATTCGTAAGGCCAGTGATGTTGTGGCGATGGAACTGGACTCTCTCACAGTGGTGTCTGAAAAGAGGATGCTGTCTAAGTTGCATGCCATCTTGGTCAATGTCTCCCATCCACTACATAATGTACTGGGTGGGCACAGGAGTACATTCAGCCAGAGACTCATTCCACCGAGATGCAGCACAGAGCGTCATAGGAAGTCATTCCTGCCTGTGGCCATCAAACTTTACAACTCCTCCCTTGGAGGGTCAGACCCTGAGCCAATAGGCTGGTCCTGGACTTATTTCATAATTTACTGGCATAATTTACATATTACTATTTAACTATTTATGGTTCTATTACTATTTATTATTTATGGTGCAACTATAACGGAAACCAATTTCCCCCTGGGATCAGTAAAGTATGACTATGACTATGACTATGTAAATCTTCTCTGAACTCTCTCCAACATCAGTACATCCCTTCTAAGATAGGGGGCCCAAAATTGCACACAGTATTCCAAATCAGGTCTCACTAGTGCCCTATAGAGCCTCATCAACACCTCCTTACTCTTATACACCATTCCTCTTGAAATGAATGCCAACATACCATTTGCTTTCCTTACTGCTGATTCCAACCTGGTGGTTAACCTTTAGGGTATCCTGCACAAGAACCCCCCAAGTCCCTTTGCACTTCCGATTTTTGAATTTTCTCCCCATCTAAATAATAATATGCCCGATTATTTCTTCCTCCAAAATGTACAACCGTACATTTCTCAACATTGTATCTCATCTGCCATTACTTTGCCCACTCTTCTAAATTGACCAAGTCTCTCTGCAACCTTTCCGTTTCTTCAACACTTCCTGCTCCTCCACCTATCTTGGTGCCATCCACAAACTTAGTCACAAAACCATTTAATCCATAATCTAAATCATCGATATACATTGTAAAAAGAAGCGGCCCCAACACTGACCCCTGCGGAACACTGCTAGTAACCGGCAACCAATCAGAATAGGATCCCTTTATTCCCACCCTTTGCTTTTTGCCTATCAGCCAATGCTCCACCCATTCCAATAGCTTTCCTGTAGTTCCATGGGCTCTCATCTTATTAAGCAGCTTCTTATGCGGCACCTTATCAAAGGCTTTTTGGAAATCCAAATACACAACATCCACACCTCTCCCTTGTCAATCTTATTTGAGATTAACTCAAAAAATTCCAATAGGTTGGAGAGGCAGGAGCTTCCCTTCATGAAACCATGCAGGCTTGGGCCTATCTTGTCATGCACCTTGAGGTAGTTCATAACCTCGTCCTTGAAGATTGACTCCAATAACTTTCTAACTACCAATGTCAAACTACAAGTGCACACTCCTTTATCCGAAATTCTGAAATCCAAAAAGCTCTGAAAACGAAAGTTTTTTTTGCCAACAGCTGATATCACTCAAGTGTGACGTGGCAGCACTTGCAGAGGCCGCCAGACGTCAGATGTGGCTCAGCACTCGTATTGGTTACACATGCATTTGCTGTTCGCTGATATTTTGTGTTCACTGTTGACTTTGTGTTTAATTTCACTGTGAAAATGTCAAAAAGAGCTGCAGATACCCTTATGGGTAACAATGAGAAAAAGAGAAGGAAGCATCTATCATTATCAATAACGCAAAAAGTGGAGTTATTGCAGAAGCTTGATCGTGGTGTGTCTGTGCGGTGTCTTACTGAAGAAAATAGTGTCGGAACTACCACTGTATATGATTTAAATAAACAGAAAGACAAGTTACTGAAGTTTTATAGTGACAGTGACAGTGACGTTCTGCATTTATTCCATGTGTTTGATTCGGTTCGTTTGAAGCTGTATATTTTTATGTTTTATTGAATATTTTTGTGGAAATAAATGTTTTTCTTGTCATTATTCCCTAAACAATACAGTATAAAAAACTATTTACATCACATTTACATTGTATTAAGTATTATAAGTAATCTAGAGATGATTTAAAGTATACAGGAGGATGTGCGTAGGTTTGGTGTGCCGCCGGGTCCTAAAGTCCACTGCACTGATCCAGGTTAAATAAGGGACTTGAGCATACGTGTTTTTTGGTATCGTGAGTGGGGGAGGGTGGTCTTAAATCCGAAAAATTCTGAATTCCGAAATGCAATGGGCCCCAAGGATTTCGGATAAGGGATTGTGGACCTGTAATAGGTCTGTAATTTTCTTTTTACTGCTTCCCTCCTTTCTTAAACAACGGAACTGCATTTGCAACCTTCCAGTCCTCCAGAACCATGCCAGAGTCTATTGATTCCTGGAAGATCATTTCCAATGCCTCCACAGTCTCCAAAGCCACCTCCTTCAGAACCCATGGGTGCACCTCATCCGGTCCAGGAGATTTATCTATTCTTAGTCCATTGAGCTTCCCAAGCACTTTCTCTCTAGTAATCTTGACTGCATCTAATTCTATTCCCTGAGACCTCTGGCTATCAGGTATGTTACTAGTGTCTTCCACTGTGAAGACTGATGCAAAATACTCATTTAGTTCCTCTGTCATCTCTTTGTTACCCATTATAATTTCTACAGCAGCATTTTCAATCTCTCCTATATCTACCCGTGTCACTCTTTTACTCTTCATATATTTAAAAAAAATCTTAGTATCCTTTTTTATGTTAATTGCCAACTTCCTTTCATAATTCATCTTTTCTTTCCTAACGACTTTCTTAGTTTCTTTCTGTAAGTTTTTAAAAGTCATCCAGTCCTCAGTTTTCCCACTAATTTTTGCTTCCTTGTACACCATTTCTTTTGCTTTTATTTTTGCCTTAACCTCTCTTGTTAGCCACATTTGTGCCATTTTTCCATTCATGATTTTCTTTTTTCTTGGAATATATTTTTCCTGCACTTTCCTTATTTCTTGTAGGAATTTCATCCAATTCTGCTCTACTGTCCCTCCATCTAGCTTACTTTTCCAATCGACTTGGGCCAGTTCCTCTCTCATACCACTGTAATTTCCCCTGTTCCACTGAAATATCGATACACCTGATACCAGCTTCTCCTTTTCAAATTTGAAACTGAACTCAATCATATTATGATCACTACTTCCAAGGGGTTCCATTACCTCTAGCTCCAAAATCACCTCAGGTTCACTACACAGCACCCAATCCAAAACAGTCGATCCCCTGGTGTGCTTATGGACAAGCTGCATAGGCATTCTACAAACTCCCTCTCCTGAGATCCAGTACCTTCCTGACTTTCCCAATCCACTTTCATATTAAAATCCCCCATAATTATCTTGACATTTTCCTTCCGACACGTTTTTTCTATTTCCAGCTGTAACTTGTAGTCCACATCCCAGCTGCTGTTTGGAGGCCTGTACTGCTATTAGTGTGTTTTTACCCTTGCCATTTCTTAACTCGACCCATAAGGATTATACCTCTTCTGATCCTATGCCCCTTCTTTCTAGTGATTTGATATCGTTGCTTACCATCAGGGCCACGCCACCCCCTTTACCTACCTTCCTATCTTTCCTATACACTGTGTATCCTTGGACATTTAGCTCCCAATCACATCCATTATTTAGCCATGACTTGGTGATGGCCACAATGTCATATCTTTTAACCTGTAGCTGTACAACAAGGTCATCCACTTTATTTCTAATGCTGCGTGCATTTAAGTACAGTACATTTAGATCAGTATCTGTTACTGATTTTGCTATATTTCTATCGCACAGCAAATTATCCTGTCTATTCACCTGCCTGCCCTCCTTGCCATCTTTGCTGCACAGTATCTTTGATTTATTTCTGTTTTCCTCTTCCTCGACCCTAACACCCTGGTTTCCTTCCCCTTGCCAACTTAGTTTAAACCCTCCCTAACAGCTATATTAAACAATCCCGCGAGGATGTTAGTACCCTTTGAGTTCAGGTGTAACCCACTGTTTTTGTATAAGTTATACCTCTCCCAAAATAGATCCCAATGATTGAAGAATTTGAAGCCCTGCCCCCTGCACCAGTTACTTAGCCACACATTCATCTGCTTAATTCTGCTATTCTTACCATCATTAGCACGTGGCTCAGGCAGTAATCCTGAGATTATTACTCTGGAGACCCGGCTTTTCAATTTTCTTCCTAGCTCCCAGTAATCTTCCTTCAGGACCTCCTCTCTTTTTCTATCTATGTCATTGGTACCAACATGTACCAAGACTTCTGGCTGCTCGCCTCTCTCCTCAGAATACTCTGGACGCGATCTGAGACATCCTGTACCCCTGGCACCAGAGAGACAACACACCATCCGGGTATCCTTGTCCGGCTCGCAGAATCTCTTGTCGGTTCCCCTCACTATGGAATCCCCTATAGCTACTGCATGTTTGCAAGAAATCTATCTACACATCCAAAAGAAGCAGTTACAAAAAGGTGAGCCAACGTCCTTCATATCAAGCTGCGAGAGATTCTGGTCATGATGTGGTCAGGCACAAAAAAATACGTGTACAGTAAGCCTAGAATACTGTATAAACATTGTACAGAGCTTGGCCATCTTACCCACGTTTCCTTTACTCACCAAAGTACAGCACAACCAAATGAAGCTACTTTGAACCGCCATTCTGCAGTTCCTACATACTTTTTGCTAATTACTGCTAAATTTCCCCATTTGTGTAAAAGTATTTAAGGAAGGGAAGCAGTCTATTACAACATTGCTGTATGTTTAGATCTATGAGCACTGCAGAAGACCCATACTGAGGGAAGATGGTGACCAGCTTCAATGTAAATGCTCACAACTCTTACCGCTAATGTTATACATACTCATTTTTTCCAAAAACATTAACATGTGACCCTTGAAGTAAACATGCAGCTAAAACCTAATGATAATGTTGGAGCTATACAGGACTCTGGTCAGACCCCACTTGGAGTACTGTGCTCAATTCTGGTCGCCTCACTACAGGAAGGATGTGGAAACCATAGAAAGGGTGCAGAGGAGATTTACGACGATATTGCCTGGATTGGAGAGCATGCCTTATGAGAATAGGCTGAGTGAACTCGGCCTTTTCTCCTTGGAGTGACAGAGGATGTGAGGTGACCTGATAGAGATGTAAAAGATGATGAGAGGCATTGATCGTGTGGATAGTCAGAGGCTCTTTCCCAGGGCTGAAATGGCTAGCACGAGAGGGCACAGTTTTAAGGTGCTTTGAAGTAGGTACTGAGGAGATGTCAGCGGTAAGTTTTTTTATGCAGAGAGTGCTGAGTGCATGGAATGGACTGCCGGTGACGGTGGTGGAGGCGGATACGATAGGGTCTTTTAAGAGACTCCTGGATAGGTACATGAAGCTTAGGAAAATAGAGGGATATTGGTAACCCTAGGTAATTTCTCAGGTAAGAACATGTTCGGCACAGCTTTGTGGGCTGAAGGGCCTGCATTGTGCTGCAGGCTTTCTTTGTTTCTAATCAGGCTGGTATACTTCCTTAGCATCCTCGTCAGGACCTTTACATTTTACCAAAATTAGATTGACCAGTACTGAATGCAAAACAGGGCTCCATAAAAGATCAGCATAAGTTCCTATACTTTCAACAAAGTCCATGATCCTAAATTGAGCAAAACAATATGGAATTAAAATCAAACCGGTAAGTTTGGCAAATGCAGCTTGTGAACACATGCATGTTCACAGACAGTCGAAAATCATTAAATGTGGATTGACCCGAGTGCAATATATCCCTTTAAATATCTTTAATGTGCCAGATTATTAATTGCCTGTGCCAGGAATATTGGATGGAAAAAGTTCAATTTAAAAAGGTATTACGAACACACTACAGAGTCATATTTTAATATATTAACAAGCCTTCTGCTATTACCGGTGTCCTCCAAGTATATACAAGCTTTGCTGAATCAATATGGCTAGCATCACATTTCTCTGAAAATCTGATGTGGGAAATAATGAAGTGAATCCTGACCTTCAATACCTACTTTTCAGCCAAAATACATGTTGAATTAGTTGCTTTGTAAATGTTATGGAGAAGGTTAGAGTGCTATTTAGAAAGAAAAAAATAGGCTTAAAAAAGTTGTGAACAGTTTTCCCTTTATCCGGCACCCAATGAGCAAACAAAAATCTACTTCTGAGTGACTTTAGTGCAGAAATATGAGAAATTCACCAGAAAAGGATACACTGTATGAAGCAGTCCAAAATCTTAGCAGGAAAGTAGGGACTACTACTACTACTACATCGACTCAGGCCTAGGGGGCCGGCGTCGGGCACGATGACGGACTCTCCACTTCTCCCTCATCAGTGTGTTCAGTCCATTTACATTAGCCACACCGCTGTCTTCTAGGAGCGTGTTGACCATAGTCTTGGGAGGGCACCCAAGGTTCATCCTCTCGTTCTTGGGCTCCCATATGATGACTAGGTTGGCAGGTAGCTCGGGGTGGCGTAGACAGTGCCCCACTGGTTGCAGTCTTCTCGCCTTGATTTTAGTGGTGAGCATTGGTAGACGTTCGTCATGTGCTGTTGCCAACTCACATCAAGAGCCATCCGGAGCATTCGTGTATAGCAACCACCTAGAGACTTTCGCATCGTCTTGGTGAGTGTCCACGTCTCGCATCCGTACGTGAGAATGGACTCTATGACTGCTATGAAAATCCTCTTTTTAAGCCCTCTGGTCAGGTTCGACTTCCAGATTTCTTTCATGTCATTCATAGTCCTCCACGCCAGTGCCTTCCGTATCTTTATGTCCTTCTCTGAACTCATCATTCTTGACCCGAGGTACTTTAAGTAGGGAGATATTACTTTTTTTTAAAAAAACAGAAATTTGAGAAGTTCATGAGTTGGCGTGAGTGTGGGTGAAGTCACAAAGAGTATCTACAAGCAAGGCAAATGTCAATTTCATCACTGAGAGAAAAATGTACATTTCTGTGCAAAAACACACATAGCTGGGGTGTCTAAGACTTTTGCACAGCACTGTATTAATTTTACATATTGCTTCGTACTGCTGCCTCAAATTTCATGATATGTGAGTGATGATAAACCAGATTCTGATATAGGTCTCTGTTGTGGACTGATAGTGGGAAGGGGGCAGGAAGAGGGGAATCATGATAGGGAAAAGGGGAGGGGTAACCAAGCCCCAGAGAAACATTCTGTAATGATCAGTAAACCAATTACTTGGAATCAAATTACCTTGCCTGGTGTCTCAAGGCTGGGTGTGTCTGCACCCGTACCTCTCCACTTCCCCATTACCCCTTCCCTGGCACCCATGCCACACCACTCCTGCAGTGCTCCACACTCACCATTCCCAATATTTTTTGCTCCCACCAGATTTACAAATTCGCTCTGCACTTCACATTGTCAAACACTGTACTCTGAAAAACCCTAGTTCTGTGTATGTGTCTCATACAGTACTGTATGGGAGATAAACATGCAGCCAATCGTTCTGTGTATGTGTCTCATACAGTACTGTATGGGAGATAAACATGCAGCCAACCGTATTCAGAGGCATATGTCAGTAGATTGTGGTCTTCTGGTTAGGAAGTCGAAGATCCAATTGCAGACAGAGGTACAAAGGCCCAGGTTCTGTAACTTCTCAATCAGGATTGAGGGAATGATGGTGTTAAATGCGGAGCTACAGTTGCGAACAGCATCCTGACATCAGCTTAACTCTGTTAAGTTCCATCTGTCATTCCTTTCCCAGTTAATTTAGATTGTGTAACCTGTGATGACCCTCTTCACTGTCCACCATACAATTGATCTTGGTACTAATCATGCCACCCACGGTCCCATCCAAATTACTTAAATGACAAGCAACAAGGGATCAGCACTGATCCCTGTAACACACCTGTGGTCACTGACTTTATCAAGACACATGTGGATGTGTACCTACCTTCAAGAACATACTGAGCCTTCCCAAACCAGATGCCATAGATGAACCAGGAGATTCACAGCCTGCTGAGGACTAGATCTGTGGTTCTCAAGACTGGCAGTCCAGAACCCAAAAAGAAGTTCAGGTATGACCGATGGATGGGCATTATGAGAGCAAAAAGGCAATTCAGTGTGAAATTAGAGACAAAATCAGATGCACGATAGCTGTGGCAGGGTTTACATGTCATTGCTCCCTATAAGGCCAAACTTTACAGCATAGATGGCACTGATGCTTCACTTCCAGATGAGCTCAGTGCCTTTTAAGCACACTATGAAAAGGAGAATAACACTATGCCTGTGCGAATCCCCACAGCATCTAGTGATCTGTGATCTCCGCCTCAGAGGATGATGTCAGAATATCCTTCAAGAGGTCAGGCCTCAATTGTGAGTCTAGTAGTGTACTGAATATAAGTGCCAACTCAAGGAAGTCTTCAACTTCTCACTACTTCAGTCTGATGTTCTCACTTGCTTCATAATTCATATTGGTGCCCGAGAGTAGAGTGAGCTGCCTCAATGACTATCAACCAGGAAAACACATGTTTACCACGATGAAGTACTTCGAGGGGTGTGTTATGGTTAGAATTAGCTCCTGCTGAGCAAGGACCTGGATCTGCTGCAATTTGCCTACTGACACAAAAGCTGTAGAGCGGACCGCATTCTCACTGACTCTCCACTTGGTTTTGAAGCACCTAAATAACAACAAAACATTCGTCAAACAGCTGTTTATCGATTATAGCTTGGTATTCAACACCATCATCCCCTCAACTACCTGCTCGCTGTACCTTCAGTGTGACCTCGTCACTAACGCTCATATCTATGATCCTCATAGAGGGAGTCCAACTACAGCTCCAGTCACTTGATGTGGTCAGCTAGGAGCTGCAGCTGGACATTTCCCACAAGAATCATCACCGATGACCCTGATCACCCACATCCACTAGATAGAACATAAAGCTGCCCTGACTGCCATCTCCAAACAAACAAGATGAGGCTTTCAATGGTAATATAACTTGTACAATAGTAGTTGGGCCTAAAACCTTGCAATAATGGTTCAATTCAAGTTTAATTGTCATTCAACCATGCATGAATACCCATGAATACAGCTAAATGAGACAGTGTTACTCTGGGGCCAAGGTGCAAGACACAATACCAACACGCAAACACAATACAAAGCACACATAGCACATACAAGCTAGCAAGCACATATAAAATATCAGTAAAGTACAGCAATGCAAAAAAAGTTAGAAAAAAACGAAGTTGGAGGCACAAGAGTGTTGTGTATGGAGGCTTTGAACAATGCTAGACTTGGCAGATGTTTTAAGGAGTTGCTGGTCTTCGATTATGAAAAATCATTATGGAACTGAAGAAAATGTATAAACAGGTGCATGAGAGAAGTCGTAATTCATTGCAAGTGCTACACCTGCCCATTACTGCAAGTGGCCAAAGTTCTACAACTGACAATTCACCATCACCCTCACTACCATTCAGGCCCTCGAACAATACTTCCAGGTGACAGAACACTTCATCTGTGAATCTACTGGGTTTGTCTATTTTGTCTGCTGCTCCTGATGTGACTTTCGCTACACTCGTGAGACCTGTCATTCTCCTTCCCACCCCCCACCTTTGTATTCTGGTATCTTCCCCCTTCCTTTCCAGTCCTGAAGAAGGGTTTTGGCCCAAAGTGTCGACTGTTTATTCATTCTCATAAATGCTGTCTGAGTTCTTCCAGCATTTTGCGTGTGTTACTAAGCAAATAATAAGTACAGGGATGGAAAGTTTTTTCCTGTTTGGGTTAAAGCAGAAATACTGAAGAGGCATCAAGTAGAGCCTAAAAGACAAAGTGAACTGATTTTGAGGTGTTAAACTATTGTGTAGTTTCAAACCGGCCCCCTTCTGTGAATTCTGCCTGTCAAGTGAAATGCCTTGGGAAATACTTCTGTAATGTCTCATATTGTAAGAACCATTGTTGTCCTTAATTCCATACATAATACCTAGTTGTGGTAAATTATGATGCAAAAATGCATTTGTAATTTACTTTCCGAAGCTCTGATTAATTTGTTTCCGAAATATTATACAGGAAACTCAATAAATTTAATTCAAAAGAGCAGTGCACTGCAGAACGCTGCTTGTTTTCTCCCATGACAGATTTCACTTCTAAAATGCTTTCATAAGATGTCAGTGGCCTGAAGTGTGAAAATTAAATCTAGTGCTTCCCTTCAGTTTGGGAATACTGGCAAGTATAGTCAGCACTTATGATTCCACATACAACCTGGATGAACAGAAAGTAAATAAAGCATTCAACCAAAAAATTAACACATGACCAACATTAATTCCATTCCTTGGCATTTTCGTTAAAATATGACAAGATTGCTAGATCTTTTTTCTGTCATCCAATGAAACACTGCATAAACATTTTGTCTAGCTCTCAAAGCAAGGTGGAGCAGAGGTTGTTTTAAAAGACTGCTCTGATGTTTAATGGGCCAATTTGTTGAGAACTGATGAAGAACAAAAATATCAATTTTGGATGATAGTTGTCATTAAAAAGAAATTTCATTTTATTCTATTCGCATTTTGTGCAAATGCAGCAGGTGATTTTAAGCACAAGATTCCACAATTACACAAAATATTAAGAAAAAAAAGTACATGGTAATGTATGCCATTGGCTTGAATAGAGGATTGCCTAACAAGCAGAAAGCTGTAAACTGCAATCAGAGAATCATTTTCAGATTGGATACCACAGTGAACACTGCTGGGATCGCAGCTGTTTCCAATACATCATATTGACTTGGAGAAAAGAAATGGATTCACATTAGCCAAATTTCCAGATGACACAAGAGTGGACGGGAAGGCATGTTGCATGGAGAATACCGGCAGTTTACAGAGAGATAGTGAAAGGTTAAATGAGTGAACAAAACTTGGCAAGTGCAGTAGAACTTGACAAAATGTGCCATTCATTTTGGAAAGAAGAACAAACATGCAGGAAATTATTACAGGCAGGAAAACTGGAGCGAGTTGCAGCACAAAAGCACTCAGATTAAATGACTATGCCAAGTTGTGGCAAATGGATTCTAAAACAGGCAACACACATCAAAGCTGCTGGTAAACGCAGCAGGCCAGGCAGCATCTCTTAGGAAGAGGTACAGTCGACGTTTCAAGCTGAGACCCTTCGTCAGGACTAACTGAAGGAAGAGTGAGTAAGAGATTTGAAAGTTGGAGGGGGAGGGGGAGATCCAAAATGATAGGAGAAGACAGGAGGGGGAGGGATGGAGCCAAGAGCTGGACAGGTGATTGGCAAAAGGGATATGAGAGGATCATGGGACAGGAGGCCCAGGGAGAAGGAAAAGGGGGAGGGGGGAACCCCAGAGGATGGGCAAGGGGTATAGTCAGAGGGACAGAGGGAGAAAAAGGAGAGTAAGAGAAAGAATGTGTGTATAAAAATAAATCACGGATGGGCTACGAGGGGGAGGTGGTGCATTAGCGGAAGTTAGAGAAGTCGATGTTCATGCCATCAGGTTGGAGGCTACCCAGACGGAATATAAGGTGTTGTTCCTCCAACCTGAGTGTGGCTTCATCTTGACAGTAGAGGAGGCCATGGATAGACATGTCAGAATGAGAATGGGATGTGGAATTAAAATGTGTGGCCACTGGGAGATCCTGCTTTCTCTGGGGGACAACAGGTAAATGTGAAGGCATGAGAATTGGTGTCTGTGGGGCCCAAACCCCAGTAAGTTAATGTCTGTAGACTTGCTTCCCAGTGGATTCAGTGTGGCACTGTACTCCAGTTAAAGTCACTGTCTGTGAGTCCCATACCCCAGTGACAGTCAATACATCTGAAACCTTCAACCCAGGGAGAGTCAGGGAATAGTATACCCGAGTCTGTGTGGGTGTGTGGTGAACAAGAATGCAAGTATGTGAACAACAGTAAGGCAGTTTTTTGACGTGAATGTATTGGGATTTGGTGTAAAGTCGTGAAAATACAAGTGTCGTTCAAATCTATGAAAAAGAGAGGCTCTAAAATAGGGTAAATCTGATTTCCTTTATAATGCAGGTATTAACCTGCTGTGGAGGTAGCTCCCCACATCAAAACTTTACTGTTTGTGCTGTTTTTGTTATCGCATTGGTCAGCATACCAACTTCCTGAAGTTCTTAAAAATGCAGCTGTTGATGAATAGAAACTCACACGAGGCTAGACCCTGCTCAAGGACTGAGGAAGGCCATCAACACACTGTTAAAATCCTAATCTCTCAGATGGATGAATCTTCAGTGTTATATCTTCATAAAACAACTTAGTTAACCAGGACAACCAAAACATTGCCACATGCTGCATTTTCTGGTATTTGGAGGTAGCAAATTTCGGTATTCCTTGAATGTTGCTGCTTAAAGCAGGAATGTATGCCAGTGAGCATCTGGAAAGATGCCTACTGTTGTCCATATTTATTGGTAAGAAACGTACTGTAATTATTTTGGACCACCAGCTAATTGAGGTACATCAAACTTTCATTGACAGCTATGTCAGGAAACATTTTGTGTTGTATTTCTACTGACAAGGAAATCCACTATGCTGAAATAGTACAATAGTTGTCTTCCTAGAATATATAAACACAGAAATCCAGTTTCAGAAAACATAAAAGCAAAATGTTTTGATTTTTTCCCTAAAAATATTGGTTCTCCCTGACAATTTGCAGACATTTACAGTATCTAGAAATCTAGTTCACCCAGTAGAATGTTGCACATTTTCAGAGACAAAGACGTGATGCTCAGACCATCACGCGAAAGCACAGAGGAACATCTGGAAAAACTTCTGAAACGCTCGTTCGCTGCTGTTGTTACTGCACGGTTGAGAATCTTTTGGAGGGTAGGCCTCAAAATTCCCGGCTTTGCCTGCTGTTGGCGACCGAGATGGAGGTCGAATCGTTCGGATAGAGATGGTGCTCAGTACTCGGTGTCGGAGAGCTGATCAGAGCTCGAAGTTTTCGGATGACTCAGAGTCGGACCGTGATCAGGTATGGCAGGGTTGTTTTCCTTCCTTCTCCCATCTGCGTGAGATGTGGGGCACTTGAGAGACTTTGAACTTTTACTGTGCTCATGGACTTCTTCATCAAGTTATGGTATTGTTGCACTGTTGTAACTATATGTTATAATTATGTGGTTTTGTTAGTTTTGAACAGTCTTGGTCTGTCCTGTGTTTTGTGATATCACACCAGAGGAAATATTGTATCATTTCTTAATGCATGCATTACTAAATGACAGTAAAAGAGGACTGCGTGTCTTCATAATCTAATTTCTGTTGCTTTACTGAGAAGATTGTACAAAGGCTCAGGGTCTTATGGTCAGGGTGAAAGAAAGCACAGGATCTCAGCTTTTGAGAAGGATAAGGGTAGAAAGGAACTGAAGGATTGGTGTCATGTCTTGGAGGTTGGGGGGTGGGTGGCGGGGGGAGAAAGTAGATTGATGTAGTGATGGTGGAACTTGGATCTCAAAATTCTACTCTACATACCAAGCAGACCTCCCAGTCTGGCACTGAACTGAGAGGAGCATGTTTTCCATGAACAATAACAGCCACACACAGATCAAAATGTTCAAGCGCCCTTATGTTCTCTGTCATGTAATTCCAACGTCTTAGTTTATTTTTGTGTTAATCTCAATGCACTACTTAATTTTCCTGGACAGCTCTAATTAGTATCAGTTTGGTGTTATATTTTCCTTTAAGAATCTGCCATAAAACTAATTGGTTTCCATTCCAAATATTTAAATTTGGATTGGGTAGTGTGTGGTTTGAAAATAATCCATTATCCTGTTTTGGAATGGAAAATGTGTGAAGAACAATGTTATTTATTTATTTATTCACAGGATATAGATGACACTGGACAAGGTCAGTTCTACTGTTCAAACCAAACAACCCTCTCAAACAGAGTGATTTTTTTTGGTAACTTCAGATGTCAGCAAGGAGTCAGCCATATTGACAGTCTGGGGTCACATATAGCTAGACTGGGTAAGGATGGTAAATTTACTTCCCTGAAGTAGAACATCAGAGAACTAGATTGTTTTTTATGATAATCCAATAGTTTTAAAATCACCACAAACTATGAAGGTATAGGGAAGAATTAAATGTAGTTGATGTATTATTCTTCGAAGCACAAAAGCCCAACAGGGAGCATGGTCTGTCTGGCTGAATAGGAGTAATTAAAACTAGTTTAAAATTAAAACAAGAGGCTTATAAATTTGCCAGAAGTACCAAGAGACTCAAATATTGAGAAAAAGACTAACAAGGGCAAATATTAGTTTCTCACAGATAGAGAAGGGAGAATTCATTATGGGGAATAAGGAAATGGCAGAGAAATTCAACAAATGTAGTGGATTCTGGTTAATCGGGCTACTGGTTAATCAGGGCAGCGTTTATTTCTTAAAGAGCTATAATAAATTGAGTACTGAACCTGGATTCCCTTTGTTTATTTGGGACACAATGCTGCTTCATTAGGACAGGAGACTATTGCCAAACAGTTTCTAACTAGAGTCAGTCACACACGCTGTTAGACAGTATATCATGCTCAGAGCAATCAGCTTTGAAAAACCAGCAGTTGCATGTGTTTGTATCCATAAAGCAGTGATTTTTGTCAGTGATAGTTGGTGAGAAATAAGCAGTAAGACAATTCTGAACTGTTTTGCTCATCGCGGTGTTAAACATTCAGGCTTTGAGACGTCAGAAAAGGCTAGGAGTGAAAATAAATCCATTCCACTACTTCAACAAGTGAGGAATTGTGAAGGAATCGACAATTATGTTGAATGTTAAAATGAAAATGAAGACTTTGAGGATGCAGTCATCCTCATTGTATGAAGACAGTCCATTACTTGAACTAGATGTCTGCACTGATTTTATTCATTTACAATTTGCATTTTATTCATTTATCTAGGAGTTCAACGCAGATAAGTGTGAGGTGGTTCATTTTGGTAGGTCAAATATGATGGCAGAATATAGCATTAATGGTAAGACTCTTGGCAGTGTGGAGGATCAGAGGGATCTTGGGGTCCAAGTCCATAGGACATCAAAACTGCTACACAGGTTGACTCTGTGGTTAAGAAGGCGTATGGTGCATTGGCCTTCATCAACCGTGTTTAAGTTTAAGAGCTGAGAGGTAATGTTGCAACTATATAGGACCCTGGTCAGACCCCACTTGGAGTACTGTGCTCAATTCTGGTCACCCCTCTACGGGAAGGATGTGGAAACTACAGAAAGGGTGCAGAGGAGATCTACAAGGATGTTGCCTGATTTGGGGAGTCTGCCTTATGAGAGTAGATTGAGTGAACTTGGCCTTTTCTCCTTGGAGTGATGGAGGATGAAAGGTGACCTAATAGAGGTGTACAAGATAATGAGAGGCATTGATCATGTGGATAGTCAGAGGCCTCTCCCCAGGGCTTAAATGGCTAGCACAAGAGGGCATATTTTTTAAGGTGCTTGGAAGTAGGTACAGAGGAGATGTCAGGGTTAGGTTTTTTTTACGCAGAGAGTGGTGAGTGCATGAAATGGGCTGCCGGCGGCGGGGGTGGAGGTGGAAAAGATAGGGTCTTTTATGAGACTCCTGGACAGGTACATGCAGCTTAGAAAAATAGAGGGCTATGGGTAAAGCCTAAGTAGTTCTAAGGTAGGGACATGTTCGGCACAGCTTTGTGGGCTGAAGGGCCTGTATTGTACTGTAGGTTTTTCTATGTTTTCTATGTTTCTTTTCTAAAATGAGTGGCCACTGGGAGATTCTGCTTCAGCTGGCGGATAGAATGTAGGTCCCCAGCGAAATGGTCTCCCAATATACGCTGGGTCTCACTGATATACAGGAGGCTACACTAGGAGCACCGGACTCAGTACTTGACCCCCAACAGACTCACAGGTGAAATGTCACCTCTCCTGGAAGGACTCCGTAGCTCAAAAGTTAGAGCGCTGGTCTTACAAACCACAAGTCGTGAGTCTGACTGGAGCTTCAACGTTTAACACCTTCCTCCCCTTTCTCGATCTCACTCCCTCTATCTCTGGAGACAGCTTAGCTTATCTACTGATGTCTATTATAAACACACAGACTCTTACAGCTACCTGGACTATACATCTTCCCACCCTGTTACTTGTAAAAACGCCATTCCCTTCTCTCAATACCTCCATCTCCACCGCATCTGCTCTCAGGATGAGGCTTTTCATTCTAGAATGAAGGAGATGTCCTCCTTTTCAAAGAAAGGGGTTTCCCCTCTCCACCATCAATGCTGACCTCAACTGCATCTCTTCCATTTCATGCATGTCTGCTCTTACCCCATCCTCCCGCCCAGCTACCAGGGATAGGGTCCTCTTGTCCTCACCTACCACCCCACCAGCCTCAGCATCCAGCACATAATTCTCCCAAACTTCTGCCATCTCCAACGGGATCCCGCCACAAAGCACATCTTTCCCCCCACCCCCAATTTCTGCTTTTTGCAGGGGTTGCTCCATATGCGATTCCCTTGCCCATTCATTCTTCCCCACTGATCTCCCTCCTGGCACATATCCTTGCAAGCCGAACAAGTGCTACTCCACTTTTCAAGAAAGGAGGACAGCAGGAGAAAGGAAATTAGAGGCCAGTTAGCCTGACCTCAGTGGTTGGGAAGATGTTGGAGTCGATTGTTAAGTATAAGCTCTCAGGGTACTTGGAGGCACATGATGAAATAGGCCATAGTCAGCATGGTTTCCTAGAGGATAAGTTTTGCCTGACAAATTTGTTGGAATCCTTGGAGGAAAAAACAAGCAAAGGAGAATTGGTGGTGGTTGTGTACTTGGATTTTCAGAAGGCCTTTGACAAGGTGCCACACATAAGGCTGCTTAACAAGGTAGGAGCCCATGGTGATACAGTAAAGATACTAGCTTGGATAAAAGATTGGCTGATTGGCAGGAGGCAAAGAGTGGAAATAAAGGGGACTTTTTCTGCTTGGTTGCTGGTGAAAATAATTTGGATGATGGAATTGATAGATTTGTGGCCGATATAAAGATAAATAGAGGAGCAGGTAGCGTTGATGAAGCAGGAAGGCTGCAGAAGGACTTAGTCTGATTTAGAGAATGGGCAAAGAAGTGACAGATGGAATACAGTGTCGGGAAATGTATGGTCATGCACTTTGGTAGAAGGAAAAAAAGTGTAGATTATTTTCAAAACAGGCAGAAAATTCTTGAATCTGAGGTGCAAAGGGACTTGAGAGTCCTTGTGCGGGATTCCCTCAAGGTTAACTTGCAGGTTGAGTGAGTGATGAGTAAGGCAAATTCAAGGTTAGCTTTCATTAGAGGACTAGAATATAAAAATAAAGACGTAATGTTGAAGCTTTATAAGGCATTCATGAGGCCTCACTTGGAGTACTGTGAACAGTTGTAAGCCCCTTATCTAAGAAAGGATGTGCTGATATTGGAGAGTGTTAAGAGGAGGTTCACAAGATTGAAAGGGTTATCTCATAAGGAGTGTTTGATGGCTCTGGCTCTACGTTTGATATTCACTGGAATTTAGAAGTATGGAGGAGGACCTCAATAAAGCCTATGAAATGTTGAAAGGCCTAGATAGAGTGGATGTGGAAAGACTGTTTGCTCTGGTGGGGGAGTCTAGGACCACTGGGCATGGCCTCAAAATAGAGGGACATCCATTTAGAATGGAGATGAGGATGAATTTATTTTGCCAGAGGGTGGTGAATCTCTGGAATTCTTTGCCACAGGTAGCTACAGAGGCCAGATCATTGGATGTATTTCAGGCAGAGGTTGATAGGTTCCTGATTAGTCAGGAAATGGAAGGTTAGAGGGAGAAGGCAGGAGAATGGAGTTGAGAGGGGCAATAGATCAGCTATGATGAAGTTGCTGACAGACCCATTGGGCTGAATGGCCTAACTCTGCTACTATCACTGATGGACTTATGGTCTAATAGTTAAAAAGTACAAAAAAGACAAACTACTGTTTAACTGAGTAATAATTTATATATTTAAATGAACTATAGAACAAATTACAGCTGTTGGTAGTGTTCTATTTCATTTAAATATATGAATTGTTACTCAGTTAAGCATTTTATAGTATTGTAGAAGTATTGGTAGTGTTCTACAGTACTATAAAAGTGTGTATTAGTTCCTGATAGTTATCTACAGCGCAATTCATCTTTCGTGTTCTGTTGATTGACTGTAAAAATATAGAAACATAATTTCTGGTGCCAGAGGACTGGAAAATTGCAAATGTCACTCCATTCTTTTAGAAAGGAGGAAGGCAGCAGAAAGGAATTTGTAGACCAGTTAGCCTGACCTCAGTGGTTGGGAGGATTTTGAAGTCAATTGTTAAGGATGAGGTTATGGAGTATTTGGTGATACAGGAGAAGATAGTACAAAGTCAGCATGGTTTCCTTAAGGGAAAATCTTGCCTGACAAACCTGTTGGAATTCTTTGAGGAAATTATACATAGGATAGATAAAGGGGATGCAGTGGATGTTGCATATTTGGACTTTCAGAAGGCCTTCAACAAAGTGCCACACATGAGGCTGCTTACCAAGTTAGCTATGGCATTATAGGAAAATTACTAGCATGGTTAGACCATTGGCTGATTGGTCGGAGGCAGTGAGTGGGAATAAAAGGACCCTTTTTGGTTGGCTGCCAGTGACTAATGGTGTTCCGCAGGGGTCGATGTTGGGACCGCTTTTTTTAATGCTGTATACAAATGATTTAGATGATTGAATAGATGGTTTTGTTGCCAAGCTTACAGATGAAACGAAGATTGGTGGAGGGGCAGGTAGTGTTGAGGAAACAGGTAGGCTGCAGAAAGACTTAGATTGATTAGGAGAATGGGCAAGAGAGTGGCAAAAAAATGCATAGTCATATGCTTTGCTAGTAGAAATAAATGTGCAGACTATTGTCTGAAAGGGGAGAAAATCCAAAACTCTGAGGTGCAAAGGGACTTGGGAGTCCTTGTGCAGAACACCCTGAAGGTGATAAGGAAGGCAAATGCAATATTAGCATTTATTTCAAGAGGTCTAGAAAACAAGAGCACAGATGTGATGCTGAGGCTTTAAGAGGCACTGGTGAGATCTCACCTTGAATATTGCGAACAGTTTTGGGCCCCTCATCTAAGAAAAGATGTGCTGGTGTTGGAGAGGGTCCAGAGGAGGTTCACAAGGATGGTTCCAGGAACGAAAGAGTTATCACACAAGAAAACGCTTGATAGCTCTATGTCTGTACTCGCTGGGCTTTAGAAAGATGAGGGGTGATCTTATTGAAACCATTTGAATGTTGCAATGCCTGGAACAGAGTAGATGTGAAAAGAATGTTTTCCACAGTGGGGAGTCTAAGACAAGAGGGCACAGCCTCATGATGGAGGGGCGTCCATTTAAAACAGAGATGTGGAGAAATTTCTTTAGCCAGAGAGTGGTGAATTTGTTGGATTTATTACCACAGGCAGCTGTGGAGGACAGGTCATTGGGTGTATTTACGGCAGAGCTTGACTGGTTCTTGATTGGACACAAAATCAAAGGTTATGGGGAGTGGGGCTGATGAGGGGAAAAAAGGACCAGCCATGATTGAATGGCAGAGCAGACTCGATGGGCCAAATGGCCTGATTTTTGCTTCTATGTCTTATGGTTTATGCTAATTTGTAGCCCACATCCTGGCTAGTGTACATGACTGCCATGAGGATGTTTTTACCTTTGCAGTTTCTTAACTATAACTGGCTAGTAGGTTCATGGCATCAGCACTGGACTTCAAGACAAATGGTTGCAAGTTTGAATCTGGCTGCATCTTTGCACACATTCCACCTGTGCTGGTTTGAGCACCAAGCTACAACTCAGCCTTGTATAAAAACAGGCAAATACTAAAGGAATGGCGAAGTTGCCACCCAATGCGCCACAAGGTGTGGAAAGGAACAACAAATTTCTTAACTGTACCACAAGGATTCGACATCTTCCAATCCTATGTCACCTCTTTCTAAGGATTTAATTTCAATTTTTACCAACAGAGCTTTCCCACCTCCTCTGCCTACCTGCCTGTCCTTTCAATGCAATGTGCATCCTTGCATGTTAAGCACCCAACCATGATTTTCTTTCAGTCACAACTCATTGATACCCACAACATCATACCTACGAATCTCTAAATATGCTACAAGGTCATCTACCTTATTCTGTATACTGTGTGCAATCAAATATAACACCTTCAGTCCTGTATTCATCACCCTTTTTGATTTTGCCCCCATGTTACACTACAACTCATCCCACTGACTTCAATTTTGCACTTTATTCTGCTGTCCTTCCTGACAGCCTCAATGCCCACTGCATCAACTTGTGCACGAATTGGCCCATCCTCAGCCCTATCACTCTGCTTCTCATACCCGTGCCAAATTAGTTTACGCCCTCCCAAACAGCACCAGCAAATCTGCCCGCAAGGATATTGGTCCCTCTCGGGTTCAGGTGTAACCCTTCCCATGTTTACAGCTCATACCTTCCCCAGAAGCGATCCCTATGAGCCAGAAGCCTGAAATCCTGCCCCTCGCACCTGTTCCTCAGCCACACATTCATCTGCCAGATCATCCTATTCTTACCCTCACTGGTGTGTGCTACAGGCAGCAATGCAGAGATTGTTACTGTGGATGTCCTGCTTTTCAGCTTTCTACCTGTTTCTATTTCCACGACACTTCGGCTAATTAGAGCAGCCGCGTAATTGGGCAAAATGCGCTGGTCCTGATGTGTCCCAATTCACCGGAATCTACTGTAACAGAACACACAAAAGTACTGCCACTAATATTAAGGAACCCAGGATCGTGTGAGAAAATGGAACTGAGAGACTTCATTAGTTTAAAAAAAAAGAGAAGTTACTGAGACTGAAAGCTGATAAGTCCCAAGGACCTGATAAGCAACATTTCCAGAGCTACAAAAGGGTTATTGGATGTTTGGTTACCATCTTTTTGAAATTCTTTGTATTCTGGGATAGATACAAAGCCAGGACAAAGCCAGGCTAACTATCCCTAATTGGCTTCCATAATACAGGTAGAAATTGTCACTGAGAAACCTCTCTAATATCTTTCCCACCACTGATCGTAAACCCACTAGCCTGTAGTTTCCTGGCTTATTCTTAGAGCCCATCTTAAATAAAGGCATAACATTTGCCAACCTCCATTCTTCTGGTATCTCTTATCTCTAACCAATTTATCTCTTTTCTCTATAAAAGTCTTTACCATGGTCTGGCAGTTATGAGACCTTGTGTATATTAAGGCTGGATAGCTTGACACACAGTCTACTTTATCATGGTCCCTGCACCTATCGTCTACCTGAACCGCACTTTTTCTGCAATTACCTCAAAGTACTTCTGCTTTGAGTTGATCGGTATGGATAGCTTGCAAAACTGAGGTTTTCACTGCATCTTGATACATGTGATAATAATAAACCAACACCAATTTCTCTCCCTTGCTTCACACAGTATCCTAGGCCCTGCAAACGTATCCACCTTTATGTGCCTCCAGACAGCCAACACCTCCTCTTTCCCTAATTCTTTATTAAGAAAAGGTCACAGGTGAGCATATTAGTTATTTGAACATGAAAACAAAAACACTAAGCTAAATAAACTCCAACTAACTTGCTAGCACATCTTTGGGGAGCAAACAGGAGCACCATGCAGTCACAGGAAGAATGAGCAATTTCCACACCAACAACCCTCAAGGTCAGAGCTGAACCTGGCTCCCTGGAGCTATGAGTAAGGAGTGCCAACTGCTGTTCCTCTCTGCCATCTGCCTGGTAAAGCAACGTCAATGGAAAGCCTATGGAAATAAAATCAAATTACCCATGCTGTTTTAGTTGGTACTTCATTTTCACTTTCAGAGAGAGCAGGGCATAGCAGGATATTGGATTAATGTAGGGAAGTGGGATTAGGATAGATGGGCATGATGGTTGGCATGGATGCAGTGAGCTGATGGGCCTTTTTCATTGCTCTACAACTCTATGACTCTAATAGATGTAGGAAGACCACAAGATACAGTTGTGAGTAGAATCAGGGAGGGCAGAAACTTTTACTCAAAACAATTGGCCACTGAGAATGATTAACATCAGCAAGATAAGCAAACCATTAAAAAGTGCTATAATGGTGGTGATAATTATCCTTACAAAATGGAATGTGCTGCTAAAATATGGTTGTGTGAAAAGCTGGACCACTTTGCTACGGCTTATCATTCAAAAGACCCAGTGGGTCAGAATCCACATAACTGATACTTACCAGTTACAGGTAGAGGTTTACATTTGAAATTTGCACATCAGTGTACCCAGCTGCATCATTAGCAAACAAACCTTCAGTGATTTACATTGTTGTTTTACTCTAAGTCAGTGAGGAAATGCCAGAATATTCCCTTACAATGGTACCACATCAGTGACAGTTCTAAGAATCCTGTTATTAGGATATTCAAGTTTTAGAATGTTAACAAGACTTTCTACATAATTTCAGTTGGCTGCGACGTCAGTTCTTCACACTGTGAATCTCAGATGTACCATGACTACAACCAACCCACTAATCATAAGGAAAAGGTCACAGTACAGCATATTAGTTATACAAGTAGGAAGACAGTGCTCAAAAGAAAACCACAAAGTTAAATAAAGCTGCAATAAATCAATAAAGTCTTTGATCTTCACGTGTCAGAATTTAGTCACAAAAAGGGAACCGTATCCCTTTTTTCCCTGAGATACAGCACAGTAACAGACTCTTCTGGTCCAACAAGCCCACACTGCCCCATTACACCTATGTGAACCACTAACCTACATTACAGGAAGATCATACAACTCCTTATGGGCAGTGATGGGAATTGAACCTGGGTGGCTGGTGCTGTAATAGTGTTATGCTAACTACTACGCCTAAAAGCACAATGAAGATTTGTACTGAGGCAGTGGTGGGATTTGAACTCACACCCCCTCAGAGACTGGAGCCTAAATCCAGCTCAGCCACAGTACCACCTTCCGTGAAATTGCATACACACAGATACACTTGAACAAAGTGCATGATCAATAAAGTATGACTATGACTATGACTATGATGGAATCATGCTTGCACCTACTTCGGCTCTTGCATTATGAGATGATCCCACAGCCAGGATTCTGAATATGTATTGCTCATGGTGGCCATAAAGGAATAAGAAAATACAAATTAACACTCAGATAGCCTACACGACTCTAAACCTCTTCCACCATAACACCGTTGATGATCTATAGATAACCCAAAAGCATTCCACCTATCCCCAATAACATTTTGCCCTGTTGATTGTCAAGATAATGTCATATTTGACAAAATATGCTAAGACTTCGCTTCTATTCCACTTTAAGAGAATTTCAAAGTCTTGTGGCTCAGTAAGCAAAAACAAAATCTTAACTTCTCTTTAATGAACAACCATTTTAAAGCAGTGGCTCCTCATTGCAAATTTCTTGGGATGAGGAAACATCCTTTGCACATCCACCCTATCAGGTACCTTCAGGAACATTCATTTCAATATTATCAAAGTACATATCTGTCACCATATACAACCCAGAGATTTATTTTTTTGTGGGCATATTAAAAAAAATCCAATAACCATAATAGAAATAAAGAGAAACCCCACCTACTGGGCCTACAGCCAGTCTTCAAAAAATGACAAACTGCAAATAGAAAAAGAAAGAAATAATAATGATAATGATGATAATAATAATAATAAATAAGCAATAAATATTGTGAACATGAGATGAAGGGTCCTTGAAAGTGAGTCCATGGGTTGTGGGAACAATTCAGTGATGGGGCAAGTGAAGCCATCTCCTCTAGTTCAGGAGCTTGATGGTTGAGAGGTAATAATTGTTCCTGAACCTGCTGGTATGTGTCCTGGAGCTTCTGCACCTTCTTCTTGATGGCAGCATTGAGAAAAGAGCATGACCTGAGTGCTGAGGGTCCTTGATGATGGACACTACTTTCCTGCGGCAAAAATCTATGTCGATGAGCTCAATGGTGGAGAGGGCTTTACCCGTGATGGACCGGGCTGTATCCGTTACTTTGTGTAGGATTTTCTAATCAAGGGCATCCAATTTAGCCTACCTAAATTGGCGGGAGGAGAAGATGGCAGCGCGACGCAGCGCGCGCAGCTCTCCGGTGAAATGATATCGTACTTGCAAGTAGGATGCCGTGCACAATTCTGATTTGATGGAGACAGACATGAGAAGCAGAGGAGCATCTGGAGAAATTTCTGAAATGCCCAGTTTGCTGCAATCGAGAATCTCTGGAGGGAAGGCCCCAAAATTCCCCAGCTTTGCCTGCTGCTGGCGACTAAGGCTGAGGTCGAACCGTTCGGCAGAGATGGTGCTCGGTACTCAGTGTTGGAGGGCTGATCAGAGCTCAAAGTTGTCGGACGACTCAGGGTCGGACTGTGGTCGGGCATGGCAGGGAGAGTTTTCTTCCTTCTCCCGTCTGCGTGAGATGTGGGACTTCCGAGAGACTTTGAACTTTTTTACTGTGCCCATGGCCTGTTCTTCATCAAGTTATGGTAATAGTGCACTGTTGTAACTATAAGTTATAATTATGAGGTTTTTGTTAAGTTTTTCAGTCTTGGTCTGTCCTGTGTTTCTGTGATATCACACCAGAGCAATATTGTATCATTTCTTAATGCATGCATTACTAAATGACAATAAAAGAGGACTGCGTGTCCTCATAATCTAATCTAATCTAACCCTTCCTCATAAGACAACATACCTATTCCAATTTCAATCAAATAAACCATCTCTTAACTAGTAATTTCATTTGTTTATTTCATGATACAGCATGGAGTAGGCCCTTCAAGCCTCACTGCCCCAGCAACTCCTGACAAACCCGATTAACCCGTAACAACAACGGTGTCCAATGATGTCAGGTGACCTGTGTGTGAGAGTTTTTTAAAGCGGATAAACTGTTGCACTGGGGCAGTTCCACTCTCGATCTCAGAAGCTCAGAAGTATGAACAAGCGTCACAAACTGAGGTCTTCCTTTGTTGCAGTGGATGACCATGATGTCTTCTGCACCTTGTCATGCCCTTCACGGTCCATTTAGCATTACAGTACCACCTTCCTGGCTGTAGGATCTCACTGTAGATCTTATTCACTCAGTCCGTCAGAGCTGACTTCACATGCTAGGACAGGCATGTCCCTACCTCATCGGGGTAAGAGACCACCGGCTACCCTCACCTGTTTTAGCCCAGCTGTCGAAGTGGTATACCAGGGTGTGGCCACTGTCGCATGCAAACAGCTACTTGGAGCCACAGGTGAGAGATGAGTACCCAGTGTGGACCTGAGGTAAGGCCCTGGAATAGACAGGACAAGCCCCTTCACCAGTGGTGCTACCCCTCCCTGGACACTCCTTACAGACAGCACCAGAGTTGATCCCCGAAATGCCCCAAGCTATAATAGCATCGGGCTAACCGCTACATTACTGTGGCACCCATTTCCAATGCATTTACATATTTCCTCAAGTAAGGATCCAACTTCTAATGTGTTCTAACCCATTTCCCCATATACCTTAATGCCTATTCAATCTCCTGTGCAATTAACAATAATACTCCAGTTGCTCTCTGAATTGCTGTAGCTACCAACAGCTTCTTGCAAATCATGTAACAGGGTTCCCAGGAACCAATGCATCTCAGAGTATTGCAACCTCTCCACATTTTATCTGTGAATTCTGTACATTGTACTTTACACTGTATTCTTTACACTTTTACACTATATTCTGTACTTTATTTGTGGAATTCGCTGCCACAGACAGCAGTGGAGGCCAAGTCATCGGGCATATTTAATGCAGAGGATGACAGATTCTTTGTTAGTCAGGGCATGAAGGGATATGGGGAGAAGGCAGGAGATAGGGCTGAGAGGAAAATTCGATCAGCCATGATGAAGTGACGGAGATATAGGAATTCTGCTCCTATATCTTAAGGTCTTATGGTCATATTTACATATTAAATGTTATAATTTTCCATCTAAAATAACGTCCTATTTTCCCACTTAAACTCTTGATCTTTGCACATTCTTTCCATACCACTTCGCAGCCTCCTTCTGTCCTCTTCACAACTTACTATATATGCATCATCTGAAAATTTAGCAACCAGACTTTCTGTCTCTTCCTCCCAGACATTTAAATGTATTAACAAAAGTTGAAACTCAAAAATTGATTCCTGTGGTATATGACTATACTTCTTGCTAACCAGAAAAAAACAGCCACTTTCGTCTACGCTGTGTTTCCTGAAATAAAGTAGATCTTCTATTCACATGAATAAGTTACTTGCTAGACCATGATTTTTTTAAGAACTTACTGCATCACTCCTTGTCAAGTACAGTATGTTCTGGAATTTCAAGTAAAATAAATCCACCTGTTCCTTTTTATTCACAACATATACTGCTTCTTCAGTAACTCCAATGACTTAGTCAAACAAGATTTCCCCTTCATAAAACCATGTTTCACTTTGCCTAATAATCTAAGCGCTCCAGTACTTTACTTCTCACATTCTCCTCACCGATAGGTCAGTAGCTATTAGTTTCCTTATCTTTTTGTTATTAAGAAAACTAAACAACTGTTATAGGAAAATGTTTGTTTCCCAGTTAGAGATTGCATAGTTAAACAAAAATATTCACAGAAGTCTATTGTGCAAGCAATCACAATAAAATATGTGCTAAAACCAATACAAATACTGAAAATCCCCTAAGAGCCATTGATGTTGATTGTGCAGATCTGCGTTCTGATTTTTTTTTTGTTTTATAGGTTTTTGTTGAGGATTCACCATTGTAATTATTGTCAGTCCTATATCCACAAAATCTATCATTCCATTACTCATTTTTCAGGATCCACTAATTCCTGGAAAGGCTGGCATTTATTGATAATCCCAGATGGCTTGCTCAGCTATTTCAGAGGACATTTAAGTCAATTAACTTTGGCAGGTCTGGAATCACCATCTAGCCCAGACTACACAAGTGGTCCTGCCCTGAATGACAATAGTTAAAATCTGATAGGTTTGTGGTCCATATTTTTAAATTACAGGTGTCCCCCGCTTTTCGAACGTTTGCTTTACGAAACCTCACTGTTACGAAAGACCTACATTAGTACCCTGTTTTCGCTTTCAGAAGGTATTTTCACTGTTACGATAAAAAAAGCAGCATGCGATAAAAAATTCAGCGCGCGAAAAAATCAGCGCGCGATAAAAGGCAGCGCGCGCCCTGAGCCCCTGCTCTCCCTGGATTTGGAACGGCATTGCTTTAACACGTGTCTGTGAGCAGCCGTTTACAAGATGAGCTCTATGGTATCAGAAAAGCCAAAAAGAGCTCATAAGGGTGTTACACTTAGTATAAAACTAGACATAATTAAGTGTTTCAATTGTGGTGAACGAAGTAAGGACAAAGTGAGTTTGGCTTGTGGAAACTGATAAACATGATGTTGAAGAGGTTTTGGCATCCCATGACCAAGAACTGACAGATGAAGAGCTGATGCAATTGGAAGAAAAAAGAATAACAATCGAAATCGAATGAGTAATGATAAAGTACGACTTTAATTTTGAAAGGGTACGTCAGTTTAGGGGATATTTGCAGGATGTTTTGAGTCCTTACAAAGAATTGTGTGATAGAAAAATGCACGAGGCTCAGCAGTCAAGCAAGCCTTCCACATCAGCCACAGCAGACGACGAACCTCGACCTTCAACATCGAGGCGAGCAGTCATAGGAGAAGGTGAGCTGCCTGCTCTAATGGAAACAGACGACACCCCAGTGTCCCACCACCCCAACCTCCAGGCCACGGATAGATACCGATTCGCGGAGAATGCAACGGTAGCCGGGAGGCACACAGCACATCTTTAAGAAAAAAGCCGAAATAAACATGCGAATTAATTAGGTGCTGCCGGAAATCGGCACTGATCTGGGCCAACAATTACATGCTGGGCGGCATCTAATTAATTCACATGTTTGTTTCGGCTTTTTTCTTAAAGATGTGCTGTGTGCCTCCCGGCTACTGCTGCACTCCTGCATGCTTCGCGGCAATGAATCGCTCGGCAGCCTGGGGGGTGGGGGCCACTGCACCACCCACCTTGCGACGACTCAGTCTAACACACCATCATCCGTGTGCTCGGCGCTGTCTTCCCGATTCCGGTAAGTGATACTACACTGTACATACATTATTTCTACTTTATATAGGCTGTGTATTTTTACGTGTTATTTGGTATGATTTGGCAGCTTCATAGCTTAAAGGTTACTGGAGAGCGCCTGCGCCGTGTTTTTGCCAACAGCACTTGCGTGAGATTTTCTGCCGACAGCGCTTGCATGAGATTTTCGCTACGGAGAACAGTTCAGTAATGATTATGGAAAAGTATTTCTACTTTATATAGGCTGTGTATTTATCATATCATTCCTGTTTTTAATATATGTTACTGTTATTTTAGGTTTTATGTGTTGTTTGGCATGATTTGGTAGGTTATTTTTGGGTCTGCAAACGCTCACAAAATTTTCCCATATAAATAAATGGTAATTGCTTCTTTGGTTTACGACATTTCGGCTTATGAACCGTTTCATAGGAACGCTCTACCTTCGGATGGCGGGGGAAACCTGCATTTTGTTTTATTTGAAAGCTATTACCTGAATTTAAATGCTGCAGCCACCTAATTTATTGCCCTGAGGAACACTTACAGCTAGATTCTGAGACAATGACCTTCTGACAATTCCATCAATTGTTAAGACTATTAAGGGCTATGTATTGATGTAACCAGAATTGTGCATCAGCAAGAAGATTATTGGTTTAATATTATATTGCAATTCATTCTGGAACATCTTGGCCAGTGGGTAAAAAGACCTTTTAATTACTAATCTGGTATCTCATCCTCTATGTCACCTTTGTACCCAAAGACCCTTGATGGCATATGTGTTCATTTGCTTCAATGCAAATAGTAAGGATAATGAACAGACAGTATAGATAACCTCAGGAAGCTTACAACTGAAAAGAGAATTAGGTGAGTATTGTTGCTTCATAATATTTAGTGTACTCATTATGCTTCGCTAACAGTAAGAAAGCTCTAAAAAACACTCCGTCATCGTGAAATAGCTAATTTATAACTACATCTATGTTTTTAATGATACACTTTTATACTTCGGGGAGAAAACTCACAAGGAAGTTCAACAACTATCACGGGTGAGACTTCCTTAATCTACACTGGCAGTAATCTCCACAGAGTCTTGGCACAGAGATTATTAAGGATTCCTGCCATTTTTATTTTGCAAGAAGTACTACCAAAATCTACCACGAGTCTCCATCTTCTTCTCAGGCAGTCCCTCAAAATCAAGGATGATTGCTTTCACTACGGTTTCTGTGGTGATTATGTTCTGATCAGGGTATGTAGATCCTAGTATATAGCACGTTGAACATGTTAAGTGAATGGGTGGATTAATTAGATTCTAGTTCATTTCTTCTGCTTGGATTCCATATGTTCACATCAGATGCTATCTTTTTATTTAAAAAGTGCTTCTGATGGGTCCTTTGAAACATTTCTTCTCTGTTCTGCTCAGAATCATTTTCTTTGATGGAACTTTGTTTGTTTTGAGATTGGGGTATCAGGCATGTGGATCAAGAAGCCTACCCAGCTGAGCTGGTTGAACATGATCAAGGCCTCAATGGTCAAGATGTTGACTCAGGAACGATGATTGACAATGGCTCAGAGTCGAGTTTATTTTCATGTGCATATGCATGCACAGGCACAATGAAAAACCTACTTACAGCAGCATCACAGACATACAGTATAGAATCAGATAAGCAACATTCACAAGAACATAAATGAAACAATTATACATAAGCATAACAATTTTTACATAAGGATAACAATTCGAACAAACAAATCCATTTTAGTGCAAAATGATCAAAATGGTTATGGTGTTGCTCAACTCTTCTGCTTAGGGTTATGCTGGTTGATTCAAGAGACAAGAGTTGAAGAGAAGTATCTGTTCCTGAAACTCATGGTGTGAGAATTCAGCCTTCTGTACTTCCTACCTGATAGTAGTTGCAAAAAGATGATATGGCCCAGAAGAATGGCCCAGATGATGGATGGTGCCTTCCTGAGGAAGCATCTACTGTAGATTCTACCAGTGTGGGAAAGGATGTGCTAGTGATGTTTTGGACAGAGTCCACTGCTTTCTGCAGCTTCTCATGATTCTGCACATTTGAACTGCCATACCGGACCATAATGCAACCAGCCAGGATAATCTCAGCAGTACATCTGTAAGAGTCTGTTACAGTGTTGTCTTGTTTGTCAAAGACTTTAGAAGATATTGCTGAATTACCATTGTCGGTACTTCTACAGTGCTTTGAGTTGTCAGCATAGAAAGGAAATTAAATTATTACTGTTCAGTAGACACTCAGCTTGCAGTTGAGTTTGAGGTCTTAGTCTTCAACCATTACTTTTGTGATATCTGAAAGCCACGCCTGAAAACTGGGAATGGTGTTGAGTTTTGACATTTATTTCTGACCTCACTAAAGAGTTGTTCAAAAGATATATGGCAAGTGAACAATTTTGGTCAGGATCTCATCTTAGGTTTGTATGTTGCATGCAGGTTAGTAAAACATCTTTGTCTTTTCATATACATATTCTAAGGTCCATAGTCAGTGGACCAACAACAAATGTTGGCAATTGACCTCCAAGTGCACACATTCAAGTTCTGTCTTTAAACTGTAAATCAATAACTAAGTCTGCAATGATGATGGTTCTTAAGAAGAGATTAATGTTGAATGATATGCAGACTTACTTCACTCCAGCAGGATGTTTGTTGAAGACAGGATAAAGTGCTGCAGCTAGGACAACTGGAGAAAAAATGTAGGTGGATTGATATGGTCTAAACTGGGAACAAACATGATGAAACCATTGGTGAAGATCATAGCATGTATGTCATTATGCAGCAGATGGAGAATGAGACATTGTGATGATCTCACACATAATTAAGTTGACTGGATATTTCCAATGACTAATGCACTTTCTGGAATATAATGTTCCAAAATTGCTTGATCATTCAGTTGTTCACACTGAGAAAGCTCTGCAGCATCAACATTTTTATAGGCAGCCAAATTTGGCAAGGATTCTTCACAATCCCTTATCCTGGCAGAGGCAGTAAGTTCACAGGCTTGATGAAATGGTATGCTCTCTGTATTTTGCTGGCTGGAAAAGTATCATCTGGAGTTTCGACCATTGTACATCAACCATTTGAGTACATTTTAACAAAGCTGCCAGTTTCTATCTACCATTCTACAGAAAAGCAACAGCACTGATGTGATTACCTATTTTCATCACATAGCGACAAGAAACAGGCTAAGAGGTCACCAGTGATGTGTCTGTTCCTACAGTTCTTACTCGGTGTCAATATATCAATGATTATACAATTCTAGAATATTACTAACATTCTAAATGTAATTATGTGTACAGGGATCTCAAATAGGTATGCATGCTCAGGATTTAAAAAGCTGCAAAACAGAATAAAAATGCTGAAGAGAGAAGCAATAAAAACAATAACTACTTCAGAAAAATCACATCTTTGTGCATTCTAGCATGGGTACTTGTTTTTCCTTACCATGGCAACTTAAGCTTACAGCAGCGATTTAATGCGTTGAATTAAGTAGGAGAAAGGGATTTAGGACTTCAATGGAAGTTGTATAGACGATCCTTTGTAACAACTTTTAAGTGACAGGATGAAGAAACACAGTAAATCAGAACCAAGTTTAATATCAGAATCAGATTTAATATCAATGGCATATGTCATGATCTTTAGTGATGATATAATACTATGAGAAGAGATGACAAAAATTAGTTATATTTCCTAGAATTTTGAAGGTTAAGAGGTGATTTGATTGAAATTTTCAGGATCTCACAGGGAACTGCTGTGAAGGCTTAAGCATTTCTGCTGATTCGGAAGTTGAAGATAAAGAGAATTCCCTTTTGATTCAAAAAGAAGATAGAGATGCTCTACATGTAGAGGGTGGTAGAAATTTTGTCAGACTTCTATACACAGCAACTGAAAGTACAGCTCATGATAATCTTAAGATTTTAACTGATAGAATTTTTAGAATCAAAGTATTAGGAGGCATGAGGAAAAGACAGCAGATGCTATCATTGGAAACATTGTATGGCATAACAGGCTTGAAGGACTAAACGCCCTACGACCACTATTCCTTGTATTCCTGAAACATTCAGATGTTATAAATAAAGATTTAGAAATGTTAAACAGGCTTCATATAATTTAAATCTGTTCCAAACAGCATTTTATAAAATAAAATTTTGATTATTCTTCAGAGCCTTGTCATTCTTTCATATGAATAGATTTCACCCCACATTCCACTTCTTTCTGCATTTATTAAAGGTGAACTAGGTGCAGGAATGGACCATTTGTCCCTTGAACCTGCTCTGCCACTCAATATGATGGCTGACGACACTGTAACATCAACTCCATATTTTTGCCTTTATCTGCCTTGCTAATTGAGGATCTCTCTACCACTGTCTAAAAAAATATGGAAAGACTCTACCTCCAGCTGACTCTGGAAGATTTTCAAAGACTTACAACTTGCCAAGGAACAAAAAAAATCTTATCTCTCTGAACTGAATGATATTTTATTTATCAATAGAGATTATTCATATTTATGGATAAAGTAGCAAATTCTAGATACTTACATAACAGGAAAAATCTTCCCCATCCTTATCAGTTCCTCTGCAGCTTTGTTGGGCCCTAGGGGTTTACCATGTACAGATGGAAAAATGTTCAGGAGGTGCTGTCATGTGACTGGTTTCTGTTTCTGTCTATTGCATTTCCTCAATGTGGTCATAGTGTGCTTGTGGCTGACATGTCAGTGATCTCACTGACAAGGTCATTATGATCTTAGAGGTTTCGGTCAAGTACCCTCCTATCTTTCTACCCTCCACCAGATGCAAGCTTAACCTCAAAAATATTTCCTCAAATGACAATTTGCCCCCTGCAGGTATCATTCCAGAATACTTTTTAAAAATGCATCTGTATTGCATAAGAGACTGTGAAGGTGTTCTTCCAGCAATATTGAGGTAGATAAATCCCTAAGGCTTGAACAATGGTATTCTGAAACATTGTGGGAAGCTAAAGATGAAATTGCTAGAGCACCGGCAGAGATAATGAATGCAGTGGACAGAGGGGAACAAATGGACAGTATTTACTTGGGTTTCCAGAAGGCATTCAATAAGGTGCTGCATAAAAGACTTATCCATAAGATAAGGATGCATAGAGTTGGCGGTGATGTATTAGCATGGATAGAGGATTGGTTAACGAATAGAAAGCAGAGAGTTGGAATATATGAGTGTTACTTTGGTTGGCAATCAATAGTGAGCAGTGTGCCACAGGGGTGGGTGCTGGGCCCGCAATTGTTCACGATATACATTAACCATCTGGAAGAGGGGACCGAGTATCTAAGTTAGCTGATGATACTAAATTGAGTGGAAATGCAAATTCTGCAGAAGATACGGAGAGTGTGCAGAGAGACATAGATAGGTTAAGTGTGTGGGCAAGGATCTCGCAGATGAGGTTCAATATTAGTAAATGTGAAGTCATCCACTTTGGAAGGAAAAATGGAAGATCAGATTATTATTTAAAGGGTAAAGGATTGCAGCATGCTGCTGTACAGAGGGACTTGGGAGTGCTTGTGCATGAATCACAAAAGGTTGGTTTGCAGGTGCAGCAGGCTATCAAGAAGGCAAATGGGATGTTGGAATTCGTTGCTAGTGGGATTGAATTTAAGAACAGAGAGGTTATGCTGCAACTATACAGGATACTGGTGAGGTCGCACCTGGAGTACTGTGTGCAGTCCTGTTTTCCTTACTTAAGGAAGGATATACTGACTTTGCAGAGGAGGTTCACCAGGTTGATTCCAGAGCTGAGGGAGTTAGACTATGAGGAATGATTGAGTTGCCTGGGACTGTACTCACTGGAATTCAAAAGAATGAGAGGAGATCACGTAGAAATATCTAAACTTATGAAAGGGATAGATAAGATAGAGGCAGGAAAATTGTTTCCACTGATAGGTGAGACTAAAACTAGGGGACATAGCCTCAAGATCAAGCCACGATCTTATTGAATGGTGAACTAGACTCATCGGGCCAGATGGTCTACTCCTGCTCCTATTTCTTATGGTCTTATACTTGCATTATTTTTTAGCCATGGGTTAGGTACATTTTTAATCATTTTTTAGCTATGGATTAGACTTGAGGTTGCTAGATGTGTTTAATTTCAAAAATACTATAATGCAAGCCAGGGAATCACAAGTCATAATATCAGTGGTGGGAAGGCTAATGGAAGGGATTCTATCAACATTTGGAAACAGAAGGATCGATTAGAAATAGTCATCAAACCTTTGTGCATGGGAAATTCTGTCTCACAAATCTGACTGCGTTTTTGAAAAGGCAACTGTTGACCTTGTGTGTCTGACTAAGATGACTCTTAAAAGCATTAAGAACACCAAAAGCTTTTTTACAAAATCTATATTTAAAACTCCTGCTAGGAAGCACAGAAAAAGCAGGGTGGAACATGGACTTTAGCAAGGCCATTGACAAAGTCCTACGTGGTAGGCTAGCCCTGAAGTTTAGATCACATGGAGTCAAGATGAGCCAGCCTACGGGATATAAGACTGAATTAGGCCCATTGAATGGATCCACAGGGTCCACAGTTCACTCTCACACAGTTGACGTGACTAGGGTGCCACAGCATCTTAACAGCTAGTGCGACACTATTACAGCTTGGGGCGTCATAGTGAGGAGTTCAATTCTGGCCACCCCTTTAAGAAAGTTGGTATGTTCATCCTGTGTGCGCATGGGTTTCCTCTGGGTGCTCCCAGAGTCCAAAGACAGTAGGTTAATTAGTCATTGTAAATTGTCCTGTGATTAGGCCAGCATTAAATAGGTGGGTTGCTGAGCTGCATTGAAAAGGGCCCGTTCCATGCTGCATATCTAAATAAATAAACAAAATTGGTATGGTGAACACTTCTCTATATACATTTCCACTTCAGTACCACCATCTTTATTTATGCCTACACTTTCAGAGAAAGTAGAGGTGGTGATAATGATGCCACTTATTATGCTTGCCTTCATCAATTAGAGCAGTGAGAACAATAGATATTACAATAACACATCTGTTGGCGAGAATACTCTTGGAATATCGTTTGCAGTTCTTATTGCCCAGCTGTATAATTAAGGTGGAAAGAGTGCAAGCCAGATTCACAAAGATCTTACCAGGACAGAAGGGTCTGCATTACAAGTAGAGGCTGGACAAACTGAGACTCCTTTCTTTTTCCATGGCTTGTGGGAAAGTGAGGGGTGACCATATAAGAGGTAAAAGGTAAGGTGAATTGTCACATCCTTTTTCCTTTATTGGAGTCCAAAAGCAATGGGCATAATTTTAAGATGATAAGAGAAAGGTTTAAAGTGACTTGAGTGACAACTTTTTCCTTATGAATGTGGTGGGTACATGAAGCGAGCAGACAGATGAAGTAGCATAGGCAGGTACATTTACAACATTTGAAGGAAATTTGGAGAAATAAGTAGAGAAGATAGATGAGGAGAATATAGGCCAAGCACAGGCAAATGGGTCAAGCTCAGGTAGACATCTTGGTCGGCAAGGATGAATTAGGCCAAAGGGACTGTTTCCTTGCTTTATAACACCTTGACTATGACTCTCTGACAAAGCATTTACTTTTTTCCTCAAATAAGGCGACCAATAATGTTTACAGTACTTCTGATGCAGTCCATATAACTGAAAGATAATTACCTTAATTTTGTATGCAAAAACTTTGCAATAAATAATAACCTTCTGTTAGTTTTCCCAGTTACTTGTTTTAACTGCATACTAGTCTTTTGTGAATTATGCCCAGATCCCTCTTTATCTCAGAATGCTGTGATCTTTCACAATTCAGATAAAATGTTTATTTTTTTTCTGGTTTTCAGGCCAATATGGACAATTTCACATTTATCTATGTAATATTCCATTTTGAGGTCTTCGCCCAGTCAAAGACTCACAACCCCCTTTCCTGTCTATCTTTGCATCATCACCAAACTTAGCAACAACACATTCAGTTTTTTTCAGTAACTTATACAAATTGTAAAAAATAAAGTACCATCACCCAGTTGTGTGGCACGTAATCATTAAAACTTGCGAAGTTCAAAAATACCTCGTATATCCACTCTCCCTTTCATATCAGTTAACATAGAAACATAGAAATTTACATCACATTACAGGACCTTCAGCACATAATGTTGGGCCAACCATGCAACCTACTCTAGAAACTGCCTAGAATTTCCCTATCGCAGAGCCCTCTATTTTCCTAAGCTCCATATACCTACCTAAGAGTCTCTTAAAAGACCCTATCGTATCTGCCTCTACCACCTTAGTTGGTAGTGCATTCCACGCACCCACCACCCTCTGTGTGAAAATCTTTCCTCTGACATTCCCCTTGTACCTACTTCCAAGCACCTTAAAGCTATGCCCCCTCATCAGGTCACCTCACATCCTCCATCACTCCAAGGAGAAAAGGCCAAGTTCACTCAACCTATTCTCATAAGGCATGCTCTCCCAATCCAGGCAACATCCTTGTAAATCTTCTCTGCACGCTCTCTATATTATCCACATCTTTCCTGTAAAGAGGTGACCAGAAATGAACCCAGTACTCCAAGTGGGGTCTAACTAAAGTCTTAATATAGTTGTAACATTACCACACAGCTCTTGAACTCAAACCCACAGTTGATGAAGGCCAACACACCATACGCCTTTTTAACAACACTGGTAACCTGCACAGCAGCTTTGAGTGTCCTACGGACATGGACCCCCAAGATCTCCACACTGATCCTCCACACTGCCAAGAGTCTTACAATTAATATTATATTCTGTCTTCAAATCTTCTATTCGGGCCACCCTCAAAAGGCGATGTCTCAAAATACGGCATCCTTAAAGACCCCCATCAGCCAGGACATGCCCTTTTCTCATTGTTACCATCAGGGATGAGGTACAGGAGCCTGAAGACGCACAATCAATGTTTCAGGAACAGCTTCTTCCCCTCTACCATCAGATTTCTTAATGGACATTGAATACATGAACACTTCTTCAGTATTTTTTTCCTTTCCGTCTCTTTTTGCACTACATATTTAATTATATTTATTTATTTATTCTTATTGTAATTTATGTTTCTATTACTATGTATAGCAATGTACTGCTGCCACAAATCAACAAATTTTATGACATATGCCGGAGATATTAAACCAGATTTTGATTCTGGAGGCCAAAATGTTACCTCTCGCACTGTGAGCTTTTATTTTATACAATAATCTTTGATGTGTTACATTATTAGATATCTTTGAAACCTAAGCATAGTATATCCAGCGGTTCCTCTTTACATCTTTGAAGAAGTAAGATGTTTGAAGAACTTCAATCAGTTGGACCAACACAATTCCCTTCCAAAAAACCAGGGAGACTTTGATTTCCTTGAATGTTCTTAGTGTCCAGCAATAATGTGTTTAATAGTAACTTCTAACATATTACATGATGGATATTAGCCAATTTATCACTTTAATTAACTCTGCTCTTGTGCCCTCATTTCAGTTTAAAGTACCTTTCTTGAATTCATTCTTCACTCCCTCAAAATGAATGTAAAAATTTAATTATACTATGATCTCTGCTACAGAGGTATGCCATCACGACGAGGTCACTAATTCATGATTATCATTATTATATCTTTCTAACAACCTTCTGTTATTTCTTCCTTTGTACTCTGACCTACCGTGTGGTTACTGTTAAGGGCTTTGTACATTGCTCCAAGTGAATTCTTGCCTGTATTGTTAATTCTACTTAAAGTGCTCCTACATCATATTATTCTGAATTTAGCATTCCTATAGACCGCTTTAAGATCATCACTACTTGATCCTTGGCTTGTTTTATTTTTTTTTTCTTGTCCTTCCTAAGTGCATGTTTCTTAGTACTCAGGTCCAAATCTACATTGTCCTGCAGTCATCTCTAATAACTAGCATATCATGCTAATTTGTTTTTCTTTGGACCCTTTTTATTTTATTTCAAAGGCTTTGTGCATTCAGAGATAGGCCTTTTAGTTTTACAGTATTCTTTTATTGTTTTTGAAACCTCTAGCCTTGTCTGCTGATGTATTCTCACTTTTGTTTTCTCTGTCTCCTCCTGTCAATCAGTTTATCATTTCCTGTATTTGTACCTTTCTCTTTAGCTTTGTATCTACTCTTGCATTTACCACATTTTCACAACTTGGATATATTATTCCAGCTAATTAATCTAAAACAAAATATTTTTGCTTCGAGTCATAGAGCACCGCAGCACAGAAACAGGCCCATTGACCATCTAGTCCATGCTGAACTATTATACTGTACCTGGGGCATAGCCCTCTGTACCCCTCCTAAACATGCACTTCTCCAAATTTATTTTAATTGTTGAAATCGAACCAACAACCACTGGCAGCTTGTTCCACATTATCACCACCCTCAAAGTTCCCTATTTCGTAGTTATGTGGCCTGCTGGAAAACTGGTCCCAACATGGGTCCAAAACTCCTGCTCCTCGTTTCCCCACTACTGACACCCTTAAAGCTAGAACTCACTCATTCCATGCTAATCCTTAAGGCAAACATTCTTTTCTCCAATCTTATCAGTCCTATGCCAATTTATTCCATGCTCAGATAATTCCGAAATTATTCAATATAAAGTCCTGCATGCTCTAACAGTAACAGAGAGGGCACAGTTTGCAGAAGAACTTAGACAGATTAGGAGAATGGGCAAAAAAGTTCCAAATGGAATACAGTGTTGGGAAGTCATGCACTTTAGTAGAAGGAATAAAGGTATAGTCTATTTGTTAAATAGGGAGAAAATTTAAAAACCATAGGCGCAAAGGGACTTGAGAGTCCTTATGCAGGATTTCCTAAAAGATTTAACTTGCAGGTTGAGTTGATTGTAAGGAAGGCAAATTCAATGTTATCTTTCACTTCAAGAGGACTAAAATATAAGAGCAAAGATGTGATGCTGAAGCTTCATAAAGCATTAATCAGACCACACTTGGAGTATTGTGAGTAGTTTTGAGCCCTTTATATGAGAAAAGATGTGCTGGCATTGGAGAGGGTCCAGAGGAGGTTCACAAGAATGATTGCAGGAATGAAAGGGTTAACGTACTACACCTTCTAAAAGCATTCACCCCCCCCCCAACCCTTTGTTCACATAAATAAGTACTTTTTAACCAAGGATTTCCAAGACATCTTCAAGGAGCGGTGCCTCAGTAAGGCATCGTCCATTATTAAAGACCCCCGTCACCCAGGGCATGCCCTCTTCTCTTATTACCATCAGGAAGGAGGTACAAAAGCCTGAAGGCACTTGGAAGGAGGTACAAAAGCCTGAAGGCACTCAGCGATTCAGAAACAGCTTCTTCCTCTTTGCCATACAATTCCTAAATGGACATTGAACTCATGAACACAACCTTACCTTTTTTTAAAATATATATATATATTATTTCTATTATTGCATTACTTTTAATCTATTTAACATATTAAATATATAATTTTTTTCTATATTACCATGTGTTGCATTGAACTGCTGCTGCTATGTTACCAAATTTCATGACACATGATGATGATAATAAACCAAATTCTGATTTGATCAATTTAACTGAGAATTTTTATTTATGAATGCAGTGTAAGATGGTGCTGGTGAATTTCAGCAACTTCTGGATGGTGGCCAATGAAACAAAAAAAAAACAAATAAATACTTTGTTAACAACAGGAATTCTGCAGATGCTGGAAATTCAAGCAACATACATCAAAGTTGCTGGTGAACGCAGCAGGCCAGGCAGCATCTATAGGAAGAGGCGCAGTCGACGTTTCAGGCCGAGACCCTTCGTCAGGACTAACTGAAGGAAGAGTGAGTAAGGGATTTGAAAGCTGGAGGGGGAGGGGGAGATGCAAAATGATGGGAGAAGACAGGAGGGGGAGGGATGGAGCCGAGAGCTGGACAGGTGATAGGCAGAAGGGGACACGAGAGGATCATGGGACAGGAGGTCCGGGAAGAAAGACGGGGGGGGGTGACCCAGAGGATGGGCAAGAGGTATATTCAGAGGGACAGAGGGAGAAAAAGGAGAGTGAGAGAAAGAATGTGTGCATAAAAAAGAGTAACAGATGGGGTACGAGGGGGAGGTGGGGCCTAGCGGAAGTTAGAGAAGTCAATGTTCATGCCATCAGGTTGGAGGCTACCCATACGGAATATAACGTGTTGTTCCTCCAACCTGAGTGTGGCTTCATCTTTACAGTAGAGGAGGCCGTGGATAGACATGTCAGAATGGGAATGGGATGTGGAATTAAAATGTGTGGCCACTGGGAGACGATCTTCACAAGCAATAGTCTGTAACTTCCCTTTGGACTTTGAGGTAATTTGATGTGGCAGAACTGAGGCAAGGTGAGATGGAGGGCTCATTGCTGAGAGTGAGGAAGACATGCCCAATTTAAGCGCTAGGCTGAATCAGAAAGTTCAGGTATAAGCTGAATCGACGTGGCGGGCTCCAGGGCCCAGAGCACATCGAAGCAACTGAACTCAATGTCCAGATGATGATTTAAGCACTGGGTAAAGGTTGGGTACAGGGCTAATCAAGGCAGCTCGATTTCTTTGTTTCATGGCAACCTGTTAGATAATAGACAATAGACAATAGGTGCAGGAGTAGGCCATTCGGCCCTTTGAGCTAGCACCGCCATTCACTGTGATCATGGCTGATCATCCACAATCAGTACCCTGTTCCTGCCTTCTCCCCATATCCCTTGACTCCGCTGTCTTTAAGAGCTCTACCTAACTCTTTCTTGAAAGAATTCAGAGAATTGGACTCCACTGCCTTCCGAGACAGAGCGTTCCACAGATCCACAATCCTCCCTGTGAAAAAGTTTTTCCTCATAAGACCATAACACAAAGGAGCAGAAGTCGGCCATTCGGCCCATCGAGTCTGCTCCGCCATTTTATCATGAGCTGATCCATTCTCCCATTTAGTCCCACTCCCCCGCCTTCTCACCATAACCTTTGATGCCCTGGCTACTCAGATGCCTATCAATCTCTGCCTTAAATACACCCAATGACTTGGCCTCCACTGCTGTCCATGGCAACAAATTCCATCGATTCACCACCCTCTGACTAAAAAAATTTCCTTGCATTTCTGTTCTGAATGGGCGCCCTTCAATCCTTAAGTCATGCCCTCTCGTACTAGACTTCCCCATCATGGGAAACAACTTTGCCACATCCACTCTGTCCATGCCCTTCAACATTCGAAATGTTTCTATGAGGTCTCCCCTCATTCTTCTAAACTCCAAGGAATACGGTCCAAGAGCGGACAAACGTTCCTCATATGTTAACCCCCTCATTCCCGGAATCATTCTAGTGAACCTTCTCTGTAACCTCTCCAACGTCAGCACATCCTTTCTTAAATAAGGAGACCAAAACTGCCCACAGTACTCCAACTGAGGTCTCACCAGCGCCTTATAGAGCCTCAACATCACATCCCTGCTCCTATACGCTATTCCTCTAGAAATGAATGCCAACATTACATTCACCTTCTTCACTACTGACTCAACCTAGAGGTTAACTTTAAGGGTATCCTGTGAGGACTCCCAAGTCCCGTTGCATCTCCGAACTTTGAATTCTTTCCCCATTTAAATAATAGTCTGCCCGTTTATTTTTCTGCCAAAGTGCATAACCATACACTTTCCAACATTGTACTTCATTTGCCACTTCTCTGCCCATTCTTCCAATCTATCCAAGTCTCTCTGCAGACTCTCCGTTTCCTCAGCACTACCAGCCCCTCCACCTATCTTCGTATCGTCAGCAAACTTAGCCACAAAGCCATCTATTCCATAATCCAAATCGTTGATGTACAATGTAAAAAGAAGCGGCCCCAACACAGACCCCTGTGGAACACCACTGGTAACTGGCAGCCAACCAGAATAGGATCACTTTATTCCCACTCTCTGTTTCCTGCCAATCAGCCAACGCTCTATCCACGTATGTAACTTTCCCGTAATTCCATGGGCTCTTATCTTGTTAAGTAGCCTCATGTGTGGCACCTTGTCAAAGGCCTTCTGAAAATCCAAATATACAACATCCACTGCATCTCCCTTGTCTAGCCTACTGGTAATTTCCTCAAAAAATTGTAACATGTTTGTCAGGCAGGATTTTCCTTTAAGGAATCCATGCTGAGTTCTGCCTATCTTGTCATATGCCTCCAGGTACTCTGTAACCTCATCCTTGACAATCGACTCCAACAACTTCCCAACCACCGATGTCAAGCGAACAGGTCTATAATTTCCTTTTTGCTTCCTTGCCCCCTTCTTAAACAGCGGAGTGACATTTGCAATCTCCCAGTCCTCCGGAACCATGCCAGAATCTATCGACTTTTGAAAGGTCATCGCTAATGCCTCCGCAATCTCCACAACTACTTCCTTCAGAACACGCGGGTGCATTCCATCTGGTCCAGGAGATTTATCTACCTTTAGACTATTCAGCTTCCTGAGTACTTTCTCTGTCATAATTGTGACTGCGCACACTTCTCTTCCCTGCCACCCTTGAGTGTCCGGTATACTGCTGATGTCTTCCTCAGTGAAGACTGATGCAAGATACTCGTTCAGTTCCTCTGCCATCTCCCTATCTCCCATTACAATTTCTCCAGCATCAATTTCTATCGGTCCTATATCTACTCTCACCTGTCTTTTACTCTTTATATACTTGCAGAAGCTTTTAGTATCCTCTTTGTTATTATTTGCTAGCTTTCTTTCATAGTTAATCTTTTCCCTCTTAATGACCTACTTGGTTTCCTTTTGTAAGGTTTTAAAAACTTCCCAATCCTGTCTTCCCACTAATTTTTGCTTCCTTGTATGCCCTCTCCTTTGCTTTAACTTTGGCTTTGACTTCTCTTGTCAACCACGGTTGCATCCTTTTTCCACTCAAAAATTTCTTCTTTTTTGGAATATACCTGTCTTGCACCTTCCTCACTTCTCGCATAAACTCCAGCCACTGCTGCTCTGCTGTCCTTCCCACCAGTGTCCCTTTCCAGTCAACTTTGGCTAGTTCCTCTCTCATGCCATTGTAATTTCCTTTACTCCACTGAAATACCAACACATCAGATTTCGGCTTCTCTTTTTCAAATTTCACAGTGAACTCAATCATGTTATGATCACTGCCTCCTAAGGGTTCCTTCACCTCAATCTCTCTAATCACCTCCGGTTCATTACACAATACCCAATCCAGTACAGCCGATCCCCTAGTGGGCTCAACAACAAGCTATTCTAAAAAGCCATCTCGCAGACATTCTACAAATTCTCTCTCTTGAGATCCAGTGCCGACCTGATTTTTCAAATCCACTCGCATGTTAAAATCCCCCACAATTATCATAACACTGCCCTTCTGACAAGTCTTTTCTATTTCCAGTTGTAATTTGTAGTCCACATCCCTGCAGCTGTTTGGAGGCCTATAAATAACTGCCATCAGCGTCCTTTTACCCCTGCTATTCCTTAGCTCAAGCCATAAAGATTCTGCACCTTCCGATCCTATATCACCTCTTTCTAATGATTTAATATAATTTCTTACCAATAAAGCCATGCCCCCCACACCCCGCCTACCTTCCTATCCTTCCGATACACTGTGTATCCTTGGACGTTCAGCTCCCAGAGACATGCATCTTTTAGCCAGGTCTCAGTGATGGCCACAATATCATACCTGCCAATCTGTAGCTGTACGACAAGATCATCCACCTGATTCCTTATGCTGCGTGCATTTAAGTATAACATCTTAAGACCAGTATTTGATACTTTTCATTTTGATTTCACTGCAACTTTATTGCACTGCAACTCATCCCAATGACTACAAATTTGCCCCATCACCTGCCTGTCTTTCCTGACATCTTTACTGCTCACTATCTTAGATTTATTTCTGTTTTCCCCTTCCTCCGCTCTGTCATTCTGGTTCCCATCCCCCTGCCAAATTCGTTTAAACCATCCCTAACAGCTCTATTAAACTTTCCTGCCAGGATATTTGTCCCCTTTGGGTTCATGTGTAACCTGTCCTTTTTGAACAGGTCATACTTCCCCCAGAAGAGATCCCAATTATCCAAGAATCTGAAGTCCTGCCCCCTACACCAATCTCTCAGCCATGCATTCATCTACCCGATCCTACTATTCTTGCCCTCGCTAGCACGTGGCACAGGTAGCAATCCCGAGATCACCACCCTGGAGCTCCTGCTTCTCAGCTTCCTTCCTAACTCCTGGAAATCTCTCTTCAGGACCTCCTCCTTTGTCCTATCTATGTCATTGGTACCAACATGTACCAAGACAACTGGCTGCTCACCCTCCCCCTTCAGAATATTCAGGACCCGATCCGAGACATCCCGTACCCTGGCACCTGGGAGGCAACACACCATGCGGGTATCTCTATCAGGCTCACAAAATCTCCTGTCCGTTCCCCTGACTATGGAATCGCCTACGACTATCGCATTTCTCTTCTCCCTCCTTCTCTCCTGCACAACAGCGCCAGGCTCAGTGCCAATTTCCTCAACTCCGTTCTAAATGGCCTACCCCTTATTCTTAAACTGTGGCCTCTGGTTCTGGACTCCCCCAATATCGGGAACATGTTTCCTGCCTCTAGCATGTCCAATCCCTTAATAATCTTATATGTTTCAATCAGATCCCCTCTCATCCTTCTAAATTACAGTGTATACAAGCCCAGTGGCTTCAACCTTTCAACATATGATATTCCCGCCATCCCGGGAATTAACCCAGTGAACCTACGCTGCACTGCCTCCATTGCAAGAACGTCCTTCCTCAAATTTGGAGACCAAAACTGCACACAATACTCCAGGTGGGGTCTCACCAGTACGTTGTACAACTGCAGAAGGACTTCTTTGCTCCTATAAACTCCCCTTGTTATGAAGGCCAACATGCCATTAGCTTTCTTCACTGCCTGCTGTACCTGTATGCTTACTTTCAGTGACAGATGAACAAGGACACCCAGATCTCGTTGTACTTCCCCTTTTCCTAATTTGACACCATTCAGATAGTAATCTGCCTTCCTGTTCTTGCCACCAAAGTGGATAACCTCACATTTATCCACATTAAACCGCATCTACCATGCATCGGCCCACTCACCCAACCTGTCCAAGTCACCCTGTATTCTCATAACATCCTCCTCACATTTCACACTGTCACCCAGCTTTGTGTCATCTGCAAATTTGCTAATGTTACTTTTAATTCCTTCATCTAAATCATTAATGTATATTGTAAATAGCTGTGGTCCCAGCACCGAGCCTTGCGGTACCCCACTAGTCAATGCCTGCCATTCTGAAAAGGACCCGTTAATCCCTAATCTTTCTTTCCTGTCTGCCAATCAATTTTCTATCCATGTCAGTACCCTACCCCCAATACCATGTGCTCTAAGTTTGCCCACTAACCTCCTATGTGGGACCTTATCAAAGGCTTTCTGAAAGTCCAGGTACACTACATCCACTGGCTCTCCCTTGTCCATTTTCATAATTACATTCTCAAAAAATTCCAGAAGATTAGTCAAGCATAATTTCTCCTTCGTAAATCCATGCTGACTTGGACCTATCCTGCAACTGCTATCCAAATATGCCGTTATTTCATCTTTTATAATTGACTCCAGCATCTTCCCCACCACTGATATCAGACTAACTGGTCTATAATGGCCTGTTTTCTCTCTCCCTCCTTCCTTAAAAAGTGGGATAACATTAGCAACCCTCCAATCAGCAGGAACTGATCCTGAATCTATAGAACATTGGAAAATGATTACCAATATGTCCACGATTTCTAGAGCCACCTCCTTAAGTACCCTGGGATGCAGACCATCAGGCCCTGGGGATTTATCACCCTTCAGTCCCATCAGTTTACCCAACACAATTTTCTGCCTGATGCGAATTTCCTTCAGTTCCTCTGTTACCCTAGGTCCTCTGGCCACTATTACATCTGGGAGATTGTTTGTGTCTTCCCTAGTGAAGACAGATCCAAAGTACCTGTTCAGCTCATCTGCCATTTCCTTGCTCCCCATAATAATTTCACCCGTTTCTGTCTTCAAGGGCCCAACTTTAGTCTTAACTATTTTTTTCCTCTTCACATACCTAAAGAAGCTTGTACTATCCTCCCTTATATTCTTGGCTAGCTTACCTTCGTACCTCATCTTTTCCCCCATATTGCCTTTTTAGTTATCTTCTGTTGCTCCTTAAATGTCTCCCAATCCTCTGGCTTCCCGCTCATCCTTGCTATGTTATACCTCCTCTCTTTTATTTTTATACTGTCCTTGACTTCCCTTATCATCCACAGTTGCCTCTTACTCCCCTTAGAATCTTTCTTCCTCTTTGGAAGGAACTGATCCTGAACCTTCTGTATTATTCCCAGAAATACCTGCCATTGTTGTTCCACTGTCATCCCTGCTAGGGTATCATTCCAGTCAACTTTGGCCAGCTCCTCCCTCATGGGTCCATAGTCCCCTTTGTTCAGCTGACACTTCCGATTTTCCCTTCTCCCTCTCAAATTGTAGATTAAAACTTATCATATTATGGTCACTGCCTCCTAATGGCTCCTTTACTTCGAGTTTCCTTATCAAATCTAGCTCATTAAACAACACTAATTCCAAAATTGCCTTCTCCCTGGTAGGCTCTAATACAAGCTGCTCCAAGAATCCATCTCTGAGGCTCTCCACAAACTCCCTTTCTTGGGGTCCAGTACCAACCTGATTTTCCCAGTCTACCCGCATGTTGAAATCCCCCATAACAACCATAGTATTACCTTTGCGGCATGCCAATTTTAACTCTTGATTTGACTTGCACCCTATATCCAGGCTACTGTTTGGGGGCCTGTAGATAACTCCCATTAGGGTCTTTTTGCCCTTACAGTTTCTCAGTTCTATCCATACTGACTCTACATCTCCTGATTCTATGTCCCCCCTCGCAAGTGACTGAATGATAATAAATAGAAGATTATAAGGCTAAGGAGTTTAAGAATGAAATTAGGAGAGCCAGAAGGTGTTAGGAGGTGAATCTCATGGTTGTATAATGTATACACCTTTCGATAATAAATGTACTTTGAACATGCTCCTTTTTTCACAGTAGAATCCCAGAAAACAGAAAAAATTGCACAGCCTGAAAAAATAAAAATTCGAAAACTGAAATGTTGGTATTTCAAAAGTATTCATCCCTTTTGCTCAGTTGAACCACCTTTCACAGCCATTACAGCCAGTAGTCTTTTTGGATAAGTCTATTAGCTTTTCACAATGTTATGGAGCAAAATTTGCCTATTCCTCCTTGCAAAATTGCTCAAGCTGCGCCAGGTTATTTGGGAAGTAGCAATCGTGAGGTCTTGCCAGAGATGTTCGATCAGGTTAAGGTCAGGACTCTGACTGGGCGACTCGAGGACATCAATTTTCTTCATTTGAATCCACTCCATCGTTGATCTCGCATTGCTTGAGGTCATTGTCCTGCTGAAAGACAAACTTCCTGCCCAGTTAAAGCTTTCTGGCAGAGGCTGATAGGGTTTTATCCAGGATCTCTAAATTTAGCAGCATTCATCATCCCATTAATCCTAACCAGATTGCCAGTCACTGCTGCTGAAAAGCATCCCCATAAGCATGATGCTACCTGAAACATACTTTACCAGTAGGGATGGCATTACCTGGCTGATGTACAGTATTAGATTTACGCCACATGTACAACTCAAGAGTTCAGGTTAAAATATTCCACTTTAGTCCCATCCAACTACAAGACTTTCTTCCACATCTTTACATCATCTTCTAATCAACACTTGCCAACATATTTTTACAGGCAAGAATATGCTTTTTTTTAGACAGGGCTTCTTCCCTGCCACACTTCCATAAATACATTTTTAAATGCAAAGCCTCAGAGATCGTGGAGCCGTGAACTTCATCTCCAGTTACAGCCACTGTCTTCTGCAGCTCACTCAGTGACTACTGGCGTCACTGCAGCCTCTCTTACAACTGCCATTTTTCTCTGGTGACTAAGTTTAAAGGGGTGGCCTGACCACAGTGTGGCTGTGGTTTCATATTTTTTCCACTTTTACACGATGGACTGCACTGAGCTCCAAGGTATGTTCAGTGTCTTTGAGGTAATCTTGTACCCTTCCCCAGATTTGTGTTTCTCTACCATAATTTATCTTAGAGAAACGTAGAAACATAGAAAACCTACAGCTCAATACATCTGCTGAACATGTACTTCCTTAGAAATTACCTAGGGTTACCTATAGCCCTTTATTTTTCTAAGCTCCATGTACCTACCAGGAGTCTCTTAAAAGACACTATCGTATCCACCTCCACCACTGTTGCTGGCAGCCCATTCCATGCACTCACCACTCCCTGCATAGCAGCTTTGAGTGTCCTATGGACTCGGACCCCAAGATCACTCCCATCCTCCACACTGCCAAGAGTCTTACCATTAATACTATATTCTGCCACCATATTTGACCTACCAAAATGAACCACCTCACACTTATCTGGGTTGAACTCCATCTGTCACTTCTCAGCCCAGTTTTGCATCCTATCAATGTCCAGCTGTAACTTCTGGCAGCCCTCCATACTATCCACAACACCCCCAACCTTTGTCTCATCAGCAGATTTATTCACCCATCCCTCCACTTCCTCATCCAGGTCATTAATAAAAATCACAAAGAGAAGGCGTCCCAGAACAGATCCCTGAGGTCACCGACCTCCATGCAGAATATGACCCGTCTACAACCACTCTTTGCCTTCTGTGGGCAAGCCAGTTCTGGATCCACGAAGCAAGGTCCCCTTGGAACCTATGCATCCTTACTTTCTCAATAAGCCTTGCATAGGTACCTTATCAAATGCCTTGCTGAAATCCATATACACTACATTTACTGCTCTGCCTTCATCAATGCATTTAATCACATCCTCAAAAAAATTCAATCAGGCTCGTAATGCACGACCTGCCTTTGACAAAGCCATGCTGACTATTCCTAATCATATTATGCCTAATCCAAATGTTCATAAATTCTGCCTTTCAGGATCTTTTCCATCAACTTACCAACCACTGAAGTAAGACTCACTGGTCTATAATTTCCTGGGCTATCTCTACCCCCTCTCTTGAATAAGGGAACAACATTCGCAAACCTCCAATCCTCCGGAACCTCTTCCGTCCCCATTGATGATGCAAAGATCATTGCCAGAGGCTCAGCAATCTCCTCCCTCGCCTCCCACAGTAGCCAGGGGTACATCTCATCTGGTCCCAACTCAATGCTTTCCAAAAGCGTCAGGACATCCTCTTTCTTAATGTCTACATGCTCAGGCTTTTCAATCCACTGTAAGTTATCCCTGCAATCACCAAGATCCTTTTCTGTAGTGAATACTGAAGCAAAGTATTCATTAAGTATCTCTGCTATCTCCTCCGGATCCATACACACTTTTCCACTGTCAGACTTGATTGGTTCTATTCTCTCACGACTTATCCTCTTGCTCTTCACATGCCTTGGGGTTTTTCTTAACCCTGCTCGCCAGGGCTTTCTCATGGCCCCTTCTGACTGTCCTAATTTCATTCTTAAACTTCTTCCTGCTAGCCTCATAATCTTCTATCATTACCTAGTTTTTTGAACCTTGAATATTCTTTTGTCTTAATTTTGGTTTGGTCTGTTGAAAATGTACCATAATGTTGGACCTTACAGACAGGATGTTTTCGTTCTTGTGAATCTATTAAAATCAAGTGATCCTCCAATTTCCTGCATCAAAATATTGGCTGAGTTCATAAGGTAATACACAGTATTGCACCCAAGGAAAGTTGGCATAGTAATTACAAAGATAATGAATACTTTTTCAGCCTCACAATTCTGGTTTTGAATTTTTAGGAAATTGTTGACAGGTTTTGGCACTTTTGATTTGACATGATGCACAATGTTTTGAAGATTAGTTCAAAAATTCCTAGTTCAGTATATTTTAAATTTAGAAAATGAGACAGTAAAATGTGAAAATAGTCATGGGGGCTGAATACATTTTCAAGGCACTGTATGAGGGGAGGTTCACGAGAATGATCACAGGAATGAAAAGGTTAACATCTGAGGGTCTTCAACGGCCCTGGGCTTGTAATCACTGGAGTTTAGAAGAATGGGGGGGGGGGGTGGAATCTAATTGAAACTTACTGCATGGAGTGGATGTGGAGAGTAAGTTTCCTGTAGGGTAGGACCAGAGGCGACAGCCTCAGATTAGAGGGACGTCCATTTGGATCAAAGATGAGGAGGAATTTCTTTAGCCAGAGGGTGGTGAATCTGTGGAACTCATTCTGAGCAGCTGTGGAGGCCTCATCATTGAATATATTTGAAGCAGAGGTTGATAGATTCTTGATTGGTGAGCACATCAAAGGTTACAGTGACAAGGCAGGAGAATGGGGTTGAGAGGGATGATAAATCAGCCATGATGGAATACAATTATAAACAATGTGCAAGTGGGGACATTGCTGTGTTGCATTCCTGCATGGGTCTGTATCCACTTATTTCTACCTACGTACATAGAAAGCTCAAATGTGGTAAGCTACTGGCATAATGCATTCTCATATTCAGCAGTCAGCCATAACTTATGTAGATCACGCTGTTGATAATTCTATTCTTTCCATACTTTCCATTTGAACATGAAATGAACCAATTATCAAATGCAAATTGCTTCCAATTCCCTCATCTGTAGAAAATATAATTATTCAAACAATTTTTACATTCTTTTGAACTTATTGGTGAAGTATTCATCTGAGAATGTACTCAAATATCATTCAATTTAAATCCTAGTGGACAAAAGGAGATAGTTCAAGCTTGAGTAATTAGCCTTTTTAACATACAAGGAAGTTTGTTCAGTCAGGTACCATAATACTGAAAATGTCACTATCCATTTACTATACTAAAGAAATATTCCAGCTTTGGTGGGGTACAACCTACAATGGTGTTGTCAATGTCAATCTGAATTAAGACACAGAATAGTAGCAAATAAACCATAGGCAAATTTGCTGGAGCTTTCCCTCTGATGTCAGTCAAAAATTCACTTTTTTGTTATTAGTTTGTGATATCAAACAGATTTGCTTCCATCTTTACTTTGAAGTAAAAACAGGAAATGCTGGAAATATTCAACATGTCAGACAGTATCTATGAGGAGAAAAAAAAACAGGTTAACATTTCAGATAAAAAGAAATTCTGTTGAAAGATCATTGATCTGAAATGTCATCTCTCTTTACCCAGAAATATTGTTTGCCTTTTGAGTATTTATCTAACTTCCAGTAAGATGGCGGTGTGCTTGGGTTCAACAGTCTCTCCAGGGGTCAACCAAAGGTGTTTTTGTCAAAGTCAAAGTACATTTATCATGGTGTTATAAAAAGACCATAAGATATAGGAGCAGAATTTGGCCATTCAACATGGCTGATCCAATTTTCCTCTCAGCCCCAATCTTTTGCCTTCTCCCCATATCTCTTCATGCCCTGACCAATCAAGAACCTATCAACCTCTGCCTTAAAGACTTGGGCTCCCCAGATGCCTGTGGCAAAGAATTCCACAGATTCACCACACTCTGGCCAAAGAAATTCCTACTCTTCTCCATTCTAAAAGGAGGCCTCTCTTTTCTGAGGCTGTGTCCTCCGGTCTTGGACTCTCCCAACATAGGAAACATCCTCTCCTCATCCACTCTATCAAGGCCTTTCACCATTCAATAAACATCCTTTTACGATGGCAAGACAATACCGGTTATTAAGAACTTCAAGTACTGCGGGTCTAACCCATCAGCCAGTTGCTTGTGTTACGAGAATAAACATAAAATTAAGATGTTTGCTGGCCTGGGCTAGCATCAGTGGCATCAGCAGTTGGTCTGCCACCTGCCCTCAGGGGAAGGAGAGATAAGGAACAATGGAGCAGCGTCTGGAGATGTGTAATGAAGGGATGTGGGAGGAAGAGCTGTCTGGAGCGGCTCCCCCCTTTGAACCCTGAACTGTTTGAAGTGATGGACAGGCGATACCCCAGCAGGGGGATAAAAAGGGACAGGTTCGCTAAGACAGACACACGCCACCCGAGGTAACGAGACCCTGGAAGCGGTGCGCTTCTCACGAGTGGGTGAGAAGTGCCAGACAACGACAAGGGTGGAAAGGTACGATCAGCGGGAACCCGGTGTGTGTCCGCCCTTGCCTGGGTGCCGGGTTCACTGCAGAGGATCGACCGCATCTGGAGGAGGGGTCACAGTCGGTGACCTCAGGTGACATCACCAAGGACCCGCCCAAATGCTGTTTGTGAGCCATCTCGCTGGTCTGTGAGTGAAGCTGTGCTGAATGATGAGTTGTTCCTATTCTATGTCTCTCTTCCCCACCTTGTCCATCGCCATGACAACGATTACTGCGAACTGAACTACAAACTGGACTGAACTTTGAGTCATTTTGAAATTGGTCATTTACCCCTAGACAACGATAGAGCTTGATTGATGCTGTTATCTTAATTCTGTGCACATGTGTGGTTATCATTGTTGAATTGTTGCATTTATTATCCTTTCGATTACTGTGTTGCTTGTTTCTTTAATAAAACTTTCTTAGTTCTAGTACTCCAGACTCCAACTGAGTGATCCATTTCTGCTGGTTTGGCAACCCAGTTACGGGGTACATAACATAAGTGGGGTTCTCGTCCGCGATTTTGAACGCTAAATTTGGGACGAAGTAAATTGATTGGGTTAAAATTCCCGAAAGAAAGAAAAGACAAACAGCAGAAATGGAGGTTGAGGAATTTATAAAGGCGCCGACCTTGGAGGCATTAGAGGATGCCAGGAAATCGGAATTGATAGCTGTGGCCAAACGGGTGAATCTTGCTAAGGTGAAGTCGACAATGAGGAGAGAGGAGATACACAGAGCTATTGTAGAGCACTATGTATCTAAAGGTGTGTTTCCCCAAGGTGAGCTGGGGGAGGTGTCTATTGAAAAACCTGCTGGAGACGCGGTACAGGTACAGCTTGAAAAACTGAGACTCGAGCACGAGTTCCGGGTACGGCAGTTAGAACACGAAGAGAAAGAGAGAGAGGTAGAAAGGCAGGAGAAAGAGAGAGAGGTAGAAAGGCAGGAGAGGGACAGACAGTTGGAGAGAGAAGAGAGAGAGAGGGACAGACAGTTGGAGAGAGAAGAGAGAGAGAGGGACAGACAGTTGGAGAGAGAGGAGAAACAGAGGGAAAGGGAATTTGAGCTGGAGAAGTTAAAGATGAGGGCCGAGCAGGGGCTCGTGCCGAACCAAGGTGGAGGGTTCCGGGCGACCCAGGAGGTTAGGCTGGTTCCCCCATTTGACGATACCGATGTGGATCGGTACTTTCTCCATTTCGAAAAAGTGGCCATAAGTCAGGAATGGCCGAGGGATAAGTGGGTTGTCTTACTTCAGAGTGTACTGAAAGGGAAGGCCCAACAAGCTTACTCCGCTTTATCCGCGGAAGATGCCCAGAAGTATGAGGTGGTGAAGGAGGCCATCCTCAGGATTTATGAGTTGGTCCCGGAGGCATACCGGCAGAGGTTCCGGAATGCGAGGAAGCGGTGGGACCGCACGTATTTGGAGTTTGCTCGTGAGATGCAAACATATTGTGAGCGTTGGTGCGCCTCGAAAGGGGTAGAGGGGGATTATGACAGACTGCTGCAACTGATTCTGATTGAGCAGTTTAAAGGTTGTGTCCCTGAGGGTATGAGACCCTACCTCGATGAGAAAGAGGCAGCCACGTTAGCCGCAACTGCTAAGTTAGCGGATGAGTATGCGTTGACGCATAAAATGAAGGTTGCCCCGAGTAAAGGCTACCAGAAGGGTAGTCAGGACGGCGGGGAGAGTCCACCGGAAAAGTCAGAAAGTAAGCCGGGGACTAGTGAAAAGGATAAGGTAGACCGGGAGCAGTCTGGTAGGAAGTCTCCTGGGGTCGTCTGTTATAATTGTGGGAAAGTCGGACACTTTGCGTCCAGGTGCTTTGCCCCAAGGAAGGAGACGGGGAAAGGAAAAGCGGAAATTTTGAATGGCTGTATTGAGCTGTTAAGCGAACCGCTAGGGAAGGACAGGTCTGAAAAAGTCCAGGAAGGGCGCGAGAGGTTTATCTCGGCCGGACTGGTGTCAGTGAAAAAGAGGTTAAAACCAGTTCCAGTGCGGATCTGGAGAGACACGGGAGCGTGTCAGTCACTAATACTGAAGAGTGTATTAGAGTTTAGCTCAGAGACCCAGACTGGGGAGGTAGAGGTCAAAGGTGTTGGGGAAGGGACAGAGTCAGTCCCTTTGCACCAGATACATTTACAGAGCAACCTGGTCTCTGGACTAGTCACGATCGGGGTGAGGTCCGAATTACCGATGAAAGACGTGGAAGTCTTGCTCGGTAATGACATCGCCGGAGGAATCGTGTTCCCAGTCGTGAGATTGACGGGTCAGCCTGCCAGCATGGAGGCCCCGCCCGCGATGGTGAATTTGGCTGAAACATTTCTGCCAACCTTGTATGAGACAGGGTGTAGTGAGATAAGAGGTAGTGAGGGAGCTGGGACGGACGTAGCAGTAGCCAGGAAAGAATTTGTGCAGACGCAGGAGCGAGACGAGGGGCTGATGGTTTTGGCCGAGACCGCTCTCTCTGACACAGCCTTGACAAGCTATTGTGTGGATAAGGAGGTGCTAAGGAAGAAAGGGAAATCAAGTACAGCATCCGCAGATGAGGAGTGGGGGGTGGTGCAAAAGAGTTATGGGGATGAGGTTTTTAACATGGCCCACGAGGTACCCCCCGGTGGACATTTTGCGGTGCTGGAGGAAACAGTTGGTGGAATCATGAAAGAGAGTTACCGGCTGCCCAGGGGGAAAAATGTTATTGATCATGACCGACGCGAACTGAGACGGTCACCGGCTTTTGATATGCTAACAAACCTAGTCGGTGTTAGCGTGGAAATCAATGAAGCTAGGGGCCCCCTGCTAAGAGGAAAAAACCATTTTGAAAAGATTAGGATGGGATCGGTCAGATGGGAGAAGGCTATTGTTTTGGCCAGGTCTACTGATAAGGTCTCTCCCTTAATCCCCGAAGGAGTAATTAAACGACTCGCACCCATGTGTTTGATTGTCCCGAGGAAATGCAAAGAACTGGGACGTTGGGTGATTGTGGTTACAATAGGGCGGCCAAGTAAACAACACCCATATTTTTTGAGTAATTCAGTGACTAAAGGGCTGATGAACACAGAGGTGTGTATTGGCAATTTAACACGGCTGTCTGAAGCCAGCTTGATAGTGAACCTTGGAAAAAATGAATTCGGCCACACGAATGTCACTTACCTGGGAATTGTGGTGACACAGGGGCAGCTGGCAGTGATGCAAGCTACAGTGCAGGCTATCGCTGACCTCCCAACCCCGACAGACAAGAGGGCCCTCAGAAGGCTTTTGGAGATGGTGGGGTACTGCAGGAAGTTTTGCAATAACTCTGCGGTCAATACCCGTCCCCCTCCTACTAAGCCCTTGCGAGAGAAAATTGAGTCGGAATGGGACGACCCTTGTTATTGTGGTCCGGGACAAAACCAAATGAGAGGTTACATTGGTCGCAATTCATCAGTGTTTTTGGCCACTATGAAGTTTGCTGAGTTGGAGCCTGGTCTAAGGGATTATTAATAACACGTGTAAAAGGAACAGAAAATGTGATGACTGTCTGTCAAGGTGTTGACAGCTTCAAATTCTCTGTATTAGCTAAATAACTGTTAAAGATGTATATTGTGTATGTATCAGATAATGTAGTCATGTTTGTAATTTTTACCTCCCGGTAAAAATCCTTAAAGGGGGGAAGTGTTACGAGAATAAACATAAAATTAAGATGTTTGCTGGCCTGGGCTAGCATCAGTGGCATCAGCAGTTGGTCTGCCACCTGCCCTCAGGGGAAGGAGAGATAAGGAACAATGGAGCAGCGTCTGGAGATGTGTAATGAAGGGATGTGGGAGGAAGAGCTGTCTGGAGCGGCTCCCCCCTTTGAACCCTGAACTGTTTGAAGTGATGGACAGGCGATACCCCAGCAGGGGGATAAAAAGGGACAGGTTCGCTAAGACAGACACACGCCACCCGAGGTAACGAGACCCTGGAAGCGGTGCGCTTCTCACGAGTGGGTGAGAAGTGCCAGACAACGACAAGGGTGGAAAGGTACGATCAGCGGGAACCCGGTGTGTGTCCGCCCTTGCCTGGGTGCCGGGTTCACTGCAGAGGATCGACCGCATCTGGAGGAGGGGTCACAGTCGGTGACCTCAGGTGACATCACCAAGGACCCGCCCAAATGCTGTTTGTGAGCCATCTCGCTGGTCTGTGAGTGAAGCTGTGCTGAATGATGAGTTGTTCCTATTCTATGTCTCTCTTCCCCACCTTGTCCATCGCCATGACAACGATTACTGCGAACTGAACTACAAACTGGACTGAACTTTGAGTCATTTTGAAATTGGTCATTTACCCCTAGACAACGATAGAGCTTGATTGATGCTGTTATCTTAATTCTGTGCACATGTGTGGTTATCATTGTTGAATTGTTGCATTTATTATCCTTTCGATTACTGTGTTGCTTGTTTCTTTAATAAAACTTTCTTAGTTCTAGTACTCCAGACTCCAACTGAGTGATCCATTTCTGCTGGTTTGGCAACCCAGTTACGGGGTACATAACACTTGTTAGTAGAAGAGTTTGACCTTGTGTGGACTGTGTTGCTGCCTTCTACAGAAAGGCATCATATTCAATGCACGAAGGCAGTTTGCAGTCTAACAGCGAACGATTGACTTGGCTACGGACGAGCGCTGTTTCATTTGGCTGAATTCATGGGTATTCATGTATGGTTGAATGATAATTAAAGTTGAGTTTGAACTTTCTGATTGTTTTTAAATTTCCAACATCTGGAGTTTCTCAGTTTTGCTTCATGGAATCTTGTTGCAATTACAAAAGTAATATTGCAAGTAACTCCTCAGAATCATGAAAATACATAAATTCTAATTTAGGCACTGTGGTAATGCATTTTTTAGGGCTATGCATAGCAAGGTATTATGTTTAAATGCATTATGAATGTAAAATCCTATATTAACTATTGGGTGTCAGCTATCAAATATTTCCCGACAATAGTTAACTTTATGAGATATTAAACACGGAACACGTACTTAACATAGATACAATATTTAGATATTTCAAAAATGACAGTAAATTCGCTGGACACAGAAATGTCAGTTGTACTTTTCCAGATCTATGTTTCTAAACCCTCCATGGCTCTTCTAAGCAGTCACCTTTCTGCACAGTGATAAATGGAATTGGCCTTACAATGTTTAAAAAAAACTTAGTTAGGTCCTGTCCAGCAAAGACCCAATAAAATTTGGTCAATCACTGGCTGTCAGCATTTCCCCAATATTAATAAACTGACTGTCAGAGTCAACAACATTAAATGATATTCACAAACAATTGCATACTGATTGATAATCAGGGTTATGCTTTTGCCAAAAGATTTACAGTAGATTCAGATTTTTATCACATCAAATCCAGAAGTCTGTTTTTTAAATGCATTAAGATATGTAGTCAAATGGGTAGGCCCCATTTGTAACACCCTAAACTTGGGTAACCAGTAAAGGCATTAAGGATTTGGTTATTTTTACAATTCATGAATCAGATTAACAGCCTGCAGAGATCTGAGTTGGGATAAATTGCAGTAGTCTCACTTAGTTACTTACAAATGAGTCTCCCTTCTCAATTATGGTGTATGCTAATGTAGGAAAAAGGCCAGAACAAAGACAGATATTTATCTGTTCAATTCTGAAACACCATTACACACTCTCTCACAACATCTCTCTCCACAAGGTATTTTGGTATGAAGACTCACTCACCATGTGTTGTGATACATGAGATTAAGGATTGTGTATACTGCCCAGCATCCATTTCCACATAATGTAACTAAAACAAAACAATATTGAAGCTAGCAGCTTTCAAAAGCCATTTCAGATATTTTTGATTTGGTTGATGGAATTGATATTTTTGTGGCTAAATTTGCAGATGATACAAAGGTAGGTGGAGGGGCGAGTGATGTTGAGGAAGTAGGAGGTCTGCAAAAGGTAGGTTTTCTGATTAATGTTTCTACGTTTATTTATAAAAACAAAATGTCATGAAACATTCAATTCTATGCAATAAAATCAAGCCATTGTTAAAATAATTTAGAGGTTAGTGGATAACTTAATTATAACTTACATGCTAATGTAAAAATCAAAAATGATAAGACCATATAGGAGCAGAATTAGGCCATTTAGCCCATCGCGTCTGCTCCTCCATTTCATCATTGCTTATTTACTATCTCTCTCAATAGCATTCTCCTATCTGCTCCCCGTAACCTTTGACGCACTGACAAGTCAAGAATCTCTCACCTCTGCTTTAAATATACACAATGACCACAGTTGTCCATAGAAATTAACACCAAAGATTCACTACCTCCAGGGGTTCCCAACCTGGAGTCCATGGATCCCTTGCTTAATGGTATTGTCCCGCGGCATAAAAAAGTGTTGTGAACCCCTGCTCTAGCTAAAGAAATCCCTCATCATCTCTGTTCCAAAAGGACATCCCACTGTTCTGAGGCTGTGCCCTCTGGTCCTAGATTCCCCCACTACAGGAAACCTCCACTCCATATCCAATCTATTGAAACCTTTCAATATGTGATAGGTCACAATGAGATTCCCCCTACCCAATTTTCTAAACTCCAGCTTCTACAGGCCAAGAACCACTAAAAGCTCCTCATACATTAACCCTTTAATTCCCAGAATCATTCTTATGAACTTCCTCTGGATCCTCTCCAATACCATCATATACTTTCTTCAATAAGGGGCACAAAACTGCTCACAATACTCCGTGCAGTTTGACCTTTGCCTCAGCATCACATCCTTGCTCTTATATTCTAGTCGTCTCGAAATGAATGATAACATTACATTTACCTTCCTTTCCACTGACTCAAACTGCAAGTTATCCTACAGGGGATCCTGCAAAAGGACTCCCAAGTCCCTTTGAACCTCTGATTTTTGAAACTTATCCCAGTTTAGAAATTAGTCTATGCCTTTATTCTTTTTACCAAAGTGTATGACTACACACTTGCCTACACTATATTCCATCTTCCACTTCTTTTTCCATTCTTCCAATCTGTCTAATCCTTCTGCTGACTCCCTACTTCAACACTACCTGCCCCTCCACCTGCCTTTGTACCATCTGCAAATTTAGCCACAAAACCATCAATTCCATCAACCAAATCATTGACATATATGTGAAAAGAAGTGGTACCAATACCAACCTTTGCTGAACACCAGTAATCACCAGCAGCCAATCAGAAAAGTCCCACTTTATTCCCAATCTTTGCCTTCTCCTGCCGTTGAGCCAATCTTATCCATGCTAGCGTCTTTCCTGGAATACCATGGGCTCATATCTTGTTAAGCGTCTCATGTACAGCAACATGCATTGACTCTCCTGTCCCTATCCTGCCTATTCTTTTCTTAAAGAATTCCAACAGATTTGTCAGGCAAGCTTTAGCCTAAAGAAACCATGCAGAATTCGGTTTATTTTCTCATGTGCTTCCATGTACCCTGAAACTTCATTCTTAATAATAGACTTCAACTTTTTCCAACCACTGACGTCAGGCTAACAGGTCTATAATTTCCTTTCTTCTGCTTCCCTCCCAATTTGAAGAGTGGAGTGACATTTACAATTTTCCTGTCCTCTGCAACCATTCCAGAAACTAGTGATTCTTGAAAGATCATTACTAATGCCTCCACAATCTCTTCGGCTCCCTCTTTCAAAACCCTGGGGTGCAGTCTATCTAGTCCAGACCTTTCAGTTACGCAAGTATCTTTTCCTTAGTAACAGAAACTATATTCACTTCTGCCCCAACGCTCTCGAGTTTCTGGCATACTGCCAGCGTCTTCCATGGTGAACCTGACATGAAACACTTATTCAGTTTGTCCACTATTTCCTTATCCCCAATTATGAAATCTCCAGTGTCATTATCAGCAGTCTCATATCCATTCTCACTTCTCTTCTACTCTTTACATATCTGAAAAAAACTTCTCAGTATCCTCATTGATATCACCGGCTAGCTTATCTTCATATTAAATCTTTTCTCTCCATATGGTTTTTTACTTTTCTTCTCTTGCTTTTTAAAATCTTCCCAATCCTCTTACTTCCAACTAATTTTGCTAAGTTATTTGCATTATCTTTTCCTTTTATACTGCCTTTCACTTTCCTCATCTGCCATAGTTGCCTCCTCCTCCTTTTAGAATACTTCATCTTTCAGGTGTATCTATCCTAAGCCTTCTGAATTGACCCAAAAAACTCAAGCAACTGCTGTTCTGTCATCATCCCTAATAATGGCCCCTTCCAATCAACCATAGCCAGCTCTTCTCATAGCTCTGTAATTTCCTTTTCCTCACTGTAATAAGACCATATGACTATGATATAGGAACAGAATTTGGTTAATTAGCCCATTAAGTCTATTCTGCTATTTCATCATGACTGATTTATTTTTCATCTCACCCTTAACCTCCTACTTTCCCCCTGAATTCCTTCATGCCCTGATCAATCAATAATCCTGGATACTGCTGGTAAGCCTATATGTGCCCATCATGGTCTTTTTATCATTTTCTTAACTCTGCCAACAAGGATTCTACATTTTCCAATCCTATGCCACCTCCTTCTAAGGATCTGATTTCATTTTTTTCCACCAGAGCCACCGCATCCCCTCTGCCTACCTCTTTTGATAGAATATGTATCATTGGATGTTAAGCTCCCAAATATGATCTTCTTTCAGCCACGGCTCAGTGATGCCCACCTACTAATCTCTAACTGCACTACAAGATCGTCTACCTTATTCTGTATACTAAGTGTATTCAAAAGTAACACCTTCAGTCCTGTATTCATCATCCTTTTCAAGTTTGCCCCCATGTTACACTTCAACTCATCCCACTGACTGCAAGTTTCTGCGATCATCTGCCTGTTCTCCCTCACAGACTTGCTACACACTGCATCTACTTGTATACCAAGCACCCCATCACTCCCGTTCCAAAATTAATTTAACCCCTCTTCAACAGCTCTAGCAAAGCTGCCTGCAAGGTCAGTGATCCCTCTTGGGTTCAGAAGTATCCCATACTTTTTGTATAGATAACACCCCAGAAGGGATCCCAATGATCCCGAAATCTGAAACCCTGCCTCCTACACCACTCCATCATCTGTTACATAGAAACATAGAAACATAGAAAATAGGTGCAGGAGTAGGCCATTCGGCCCTTCGAGCCTGCACCACCATTTATTATGATCATGGCTGATCATCCAACTCAGAACCCCACCTCAGCCTTCCCTCCATACCCCCTGATCCCCATAGCCACAAGGGCCATATCTAACTCCCTCTTAAATATAACCAATAAACTGGCCTCAACTGTTTCCTGTGGCAGAAAATTCCACAGATTCACCACTCTCTGTCTGAAGAAGTTTTTCCTAATCTCGGTCCTAAAAGGCTTCTCCTTTATCCTCAAACTGTGACCCCTCGTTCTGGACTTGCCCAACATCGGGAACAATCTTCCTGCATCTAGCCTGTCCAATTCCTTTAGGATTTTATACGTTTCAATCAGATCCCCCCTCAATTTTCTAAATTCCAACGAGTACAAGCCCAGTTCATCCAGTCTTTCTTCATATGAAAGTCCTGCCATCCCAGGAATCAATCTGGTGAAACTTCTTTGTACTCCCTCTATGGCAAGGATGTCTTTCCTCAGATTAGGGGACCAAATCTGCACATAATACTACAGGTGTGGTCTCACCAAGGCCTTGTACAACTGCAGTAGTACCTCCCTGCTCCTGTACTCGAATCCTCTCGCTATAAATGCCAGCATACCATTTGCCTTTTTCACCGCCTGCTGTACCTGCATGCCCACTTTCAATGACTGGTGTATAATGACACCCAGGTCTCATTGCACCTCCCCTTTTCCTAATCAGCCACCATTCAGATAATAATCTGTTTTCCTACTTTTGCCACCAAAGTGGATAACTTCACATTTATCCACATTAAATTGCATCTGCCATGAATTTGCCCACTCACCCAACCTCTCCAAGTCACTCTGCATCCTCTTAGCATCCTCCTCACAGCTAACACTTTCTTCAATTTACCTAACACCACTTCCCTACTAACATGTATTTCCCTCAGTTCCTCCATCTCACTGGACCCTCTGTCCCCTACTATTTCTGGAAGATTATTTATGTCCTCCTTAGTGAAGACAGAACCAAAGTAATTATTCAATTGGTCTGCCATGTCCTTGCTCCCCATAATCAATTCACCTGTTTCTGTCTGTAGGGGACCTACATTTGTCTTTACCAGTCTTTTCCTTTTTACATATCTATAAAAGCTTTTACAGTCAGTATAAAAGCTTTTACAGTCAGTAAAAGCTACTATCATCCTATTCCTGCTGTGACCAGCACGTAGTACTGGGAGTATTCCAGAGATTACTACCTTGGAGATCCTGCTCTTCAGTCTCTTCTCCAGCTCCCTGTACTCACTGCAGTGGACCTCTTTCCTACCCATTTCATTGGTGCCAATATGCACTATGACCTCTGGTTCTGCAGCCACTCTGGGACAGCCTGGACCCTAAAAACTGGGAGTCAACATGCCAGCCTGCGGTCAAAAAAAAAACTACCGTCCTAACTATCAAGTCTCCAATCGCCATCGTTCTGTCTGAATTTACCCTTCCTTGCTGAGCCTCAGAGCTGTCCACAGTTCCACTGAACTGGCTGTTGCTGCTTCCTATACCCTGTTAAGTACTTCAACCCTACCACAGCAGTATCCAAAGGGGTATACTTGTTGCTGAGGAGAATGGCCACAGGTTAACCCTGAACTGACTGCTTACACCTTTTCCTTCTCCCGGTGGTCACCCAACTACCATCTTAAGATTGCACTCTGGGTGTGCCCACCTTACTAAAAGTCTCATCTATGAGGTTTTCAGTCTCTTGGATGGTCCTGAGTACATCCAGCTCCAGTTCCTTGACCACACCCCAAAAGGAGCATTCCATGGTCTTAACTACCATCCTACCTGTACTTGTTATACCTCGAACTTCTCAGGCTTAAGTTGTAGCCTGCACCTGCCCTTTCTGAAGCCTGTTGAGCCAAAGCCTATCCACTCTAACACTGTCTACTCATGCAATAACCACTCCAACAATGGCTGCTCTACTTACACCTCACTTCTTTTTATTGGCCCCTGCTGTGTGCCCAAGAGATTGTTATAACTGCAGCCCACGGAAAAGTTCTGAAAGACCCCGACCTCTTTTTAAACCTCGTACTGCCTTACCAACGAATGACTTTGTGTGAAGGATTCAGCCCACCAAAAAGTTCCAAAAGTTCCTGAGCTCTTTTTAATCCTCACACTCCCAAATGATAGGCCACTTGGATATACAGTACCAGTGAACAAATGAGATAGATCAAGAGCTCAGTTATACTGAAAATAAAGTGAGGCTCCAGGAGAAGCCAATCTCCAGTAATTGGGATTTATTAAAGTGACACTGAAAAACATTTTATTTTATATATAGTTGGAATTCTATTTCATGAAAGATAAGAATTTAAGTCATAATCTAAACTCCATCACCCAATGGAGAGTACTTTGTGCTTATTTTAGACATGCTCTTGCTTCATTGCAGCTTTATCTCCACAGAACAATGTCATTATAAGGATTTGTTCCTCTAAAGAGCTCTGTAGTATTTAATCTACTCACTCTCCCTCATTACCTGAAGGCAGATCACTACCAGTGATAATAGTGAGAGAGAGTAAATTGAAAACCTCATACTTGTTCATTTTTGGTGATAATAAAAAGTGGATTATCATCATGACCTATAAACAATGGAATTGACTGAATTTTGTTTGGGATCAAGAAAAACATTTTATATTTAAAATAGTTTTGAATCTAAAGAGTGACTGTGGAAGAAGGGGGGTGTTTATGCTTAGAGCTGCAAGGTAAAATAGGTGATAACATATTGTTCTTCTGTCTTTCATGGCAAGTTGATTTGAAGTAACTTTCTACTTCATCATCTAAAATTAAAATTACCACAATGAAAGATGATTCTATGTGGGTGTACTCCTGAGGGGAAACAGCTGCAAAAGAGAAACGTAAATACTCAGCATCAGCAGCGTCTCACCACATGAGATACTACAAACAAAGAACAAATTTAGCAGAAGGAAATCTTTGCTACCATTATAATAAATTAAAATGTTGGAAAGAGTCAGCAGGTCAGATTGTACAGTATCTACAGTCACTGAACTACTTTCTGTTTCTATCTCCACAGATGCTGCCTGATCTTTTCAGCAACTTCTGCTTCATTTTCAGGCTTTGAGGATCTGGAGCTCTTCTGCTTTTCAATACCACTTTATAATCTGAACAGTGAAGCCTGTCTGTGCTGTAATGCTGTACATTAAAGTTATTTGATTAGATAGTAATTAAATACAACTGAACAGAACCTTGAAGAAATGTTTCTTGCCACGGTTATTATTATTTGAATTCTGTTAACAAATCTAAAATGTCAGCTACCTTAAAGATAATCACAAATGTTAAAGTTAATTACAGCACTAATATTATCTGCATTTCATCAAATAAATCAGTATTAGTTGTATAATTCTGCCTTTAAACTGTGCAGCAAACGAGAATCATTTATTATAGTTAAGTGGCCCAGACTTGCAGTCTGCTGAAGGCGAGATCTGTGATGTTCAAGACGGGTAATACAGAATCCTACAAGAAGTCCTACCATGACCTACAGAAACCTATCATGAGAGCAAAACAGCAATTCTATGTTAAATTAGAGACACAATTGGATGCAGGACAGCCTGGCAGGGTTTGCATACCATTACTTCCTATAAGGCTAAAGCCAACAGCGTAAATAGTGCGATGCTTCATTTCCCAATGAGCTCAGCACCTTCTATGCATTCAAGATCCAAGATTGTTTAATGCCATTTCCTGTACACAAATGTAAGGAGAATGAAATAATTGTTATTCTGGATCTGATGTAAAACATAAATAATAGAAAAGATGAAGAATGCAAGGATAATACTAATATAAAAACCCACAATATAAACACAAGAGTTTCTGCAGATGCTGGATTTCCAGAGCAACACATACAAAATGGCGGAGGAACCTAGCAGGTCAAGCAGCATCTATAGAAATGAATAAACAGTCAACATTTTGGGCCAGGACTCTTCTTCAAGGACTGGAATAGAAGATGCCAGAATAAAAGGGTGTGGGGAGGTGAAGGAGGACTAGCTAGAAGGTGATGAGTGAAGCCAGGTGGGTGTGAAAGGTAAAGGGCTGAAGAAGGAATTTGATAGGGGAGGAGAGTGGATAATGGGAGAAAGGAAAGGAGGAGGGACACCAGGGGGTGGAAATAGGCAGGTGGGGGGATGAGATAAGAGGACAGAGTAGGCAATAGATTAAGAGGGAAGTGGATGGAAAAAATCTACACGGATTGATTGTATGCCGATAAAGTGACACCAGCTGTACATAAGGTGACTGGTGGGAAATAATATATTAGTTAGTCAGTGGAGGTATTGATCAGACTTACTGCTTGGGGAAAGTAAGTGACTTTGAGTTTATGGATGCTAGGTAGCCTTCTCCCTGATAAGGGTGGACAGACAATCCATAGGCAGGGTGTGTGGGATCTTTCATAATGTTACTGACCCTTTTCCAGCACTGTTTTGTATACATGGCCTTGATTGTGGATAGGCTGGTGCCAGTGGGCAGTTTTGACTACCCGTCGTGGAGCCTTCCTGTCGACCATTGTGCAGTTCCCGTATCTAGCAGTGATGCAGCTTGATAGAATGTTCTCTACTGTTCATCTGTAGAAGGACGCGAGTATGAATGTGCAAACACTTCAGCCTCCTCAGAAAGGAGAGGTGCTGAGGAGCTTTCTTGACTGTGTAGGATGTGTTCTGGGACCGTAAGAGGCTGTGTAAGATGTGCACTTCCAGATGTATGAAACTGCTCACAATTTTCACTGCTGTGTGACCAATGTTAAGGGGGTGTGAGGTGTGAGTGGTGCAAGTTCTCCTGAAGTCAATATCCATCTCCCTTGTCTTGTTGACATTAAGGAATAGATGAATTGGCCGGCACCAGGCCTTGAGCTCTTCCACTTCCTCTCTGTAGGCCATGAATACTTTGAAAGGGAGTATAACACTACACCTGTGTGGATCTCCACATCATCCAGTGACTCTGTGATCTCTGGCTCGGAGTCTGATGTTTGAACATTCTTCAAGAGGGTGAATACTGTGCCCCTGGCCAGTTACCTAAAATCTATGGTAACTAATGGGCTGGATCATTTAAAGACATACTCAGTCTCTCTCAGCTGCAGTCTGATGTTTCTACCTACTTCAAAAGGGCAGTAGTTCTACCAGTGCCCAACAACAGGGCGAGCTGCCTCAATGACAATCGACTGGTAAAACTTGGTTATGGCTGGAATTGACTCCTGCCTGAGCAAGGACCTGGATACAAATCTATTATGGATGCAGTCTGACTGGCTCTCCACTCCACGCTGGAGCATCTTGACAAAGACAAGCCATAGATCAGTCTGCTGTTTATCAATTACAGCTCGACGTCCATAGAGGAATGCTGCCAACCGGCATATTCCAGGCTACAGGAGTATTTTCTGAAGGTTTCACTGAAGTTTGGAACAGCTACCGTAAGGACTCGGTGGGGAAGCACTTGGGCCGGTTTGGGATTGTAGTAGTGCACCACCTCAGGGGGCCACATGGGTGGCAACAGTGCCATTGGTTTTAAAATATATAATTTAACATACTTATGAATGAAAGAATGAGAAGGCATTGCATGGTTTATACTTGTGAATACAATTTTATTTTGGTAAGATAAAATACAGCTTGGTATTCAATACCATCAGCAAGTTCCTGAACCCTGGCCTCTGTACCTCCCTCTGTAACTGGATCCTCGACTTTCTTATTAGGAGATCTCAGTCAGTGTGCATGATAATAACATCTCTTCATCATTGACAATCAACACAGGCACTCCTCAAGGATGTGCACTTAGCCCTCTGCTCTGCTCTCTCTACACCTATGACTGCAAGGCTAAGCAGAGTTCAAACACCATTTATAAACTTGCAGATGACAGCACTCTTGTCACGAACATCTCAGATGGCAATGAGGAGGCATCCAGGTGCCTCCGGGAATGAAATAGAGTGGATGGTTGAGTGCTGTCACAACAACTACTTTGTAATCCATGTCAGCAAGACCAAGGAGTAAATTATATACTTCAGGAAGGGAGGTTAGGAGAACACGTAACAGTTCTCATTGAGTGTTCAGTGTAGAAAGGGTGAGCAGCTTCAAGTTCCTGTTGTCAACATCTCAGAGGATCTGTCCTCGGCCCAACATATTGCTGGAATCACAAAGAAGGCACACAAGCAGCTCTGAGTCCTGATGAAGAGTGTCAGCCCGAAACATCGGCTGTTTATTCTTTTCTATAGGCACTGTCTGGTCTGCTGAGTTCCTCCAGCATTTTGTGTGTGTTTCTTCATTAGGAGTTTGAAGAGATTTGGTATGGCAGCACCCATCATTAAGGACGCTAGCCATCCATGACATGCCCCTTTCTCATTATTACCATCAGAGAAGAGCTATAGAAGCCTGAAGACCCAATCTCAATGATTCAAGAACAGTTTCTTCCTCAGTTATCAGATTTCTGAATGATCCCTGAACTTACAAACTCTACCTTATTACTTCCTTCTGCTTTGCACTTGATAATTTTCTTATTTATAGTAATTTGTCTTTGCACTGTGTTCCTGTCATTAAAAAAATCTAATTTCATGCTACTTTAGACAGTGATACTAAACCTGATTCTGATTCAATACTTTTTAAATGAGGATTTAAGCAGAATTGTTTGAAACAAACGTTGTTTGAAAAAGGAAAGCGCACAGTTTTATTCTGGCCTCTTCTCCATTCTTACTCAGTGCTGAAGAAAGATCTTGGCTCAAAACAGCGATTGTTTATTCATTTTCTGCCTGACCTGCTGAGTTCCTCCTGCATTTTGTGAGTGTTGTTTGAAATATGCTAGTTAGACAAGATACTTAAAGCATTAAACAGCAAATTCTCATCTGCTGATAAAAATAGGAAGGAATATTTATCCCATGCCCTTGAATAACTTGTGACACTTCAATGTTTTTGTTTCAAAACAATGGCACAAGGTTTCTTCCAATTAGGCAAGCCTTATTAACAAGAATTTCCCCTGCCAACTTAATTTTTATTGGTCTAGAACTTCCTGTCAATGTTGAATCATCTACACTACATTGGTTAAAGCAGAAGACTAATCTCTCCTTCAGCAAACCTGTCAACTTACTGCAAGAAGCAAAGCATCAGAAAGATGTAAACCTGAAGAGCTTCACATCAAGAAAATGATGCACTCCTTGCGAATTGCTGAAAAGAACCTTTGAGAGCCTGTAGAACCATCAGCATAGGTGGGAATTGATAGTTATATCTGAAATTTCATTAAGGCAGGTGATTGTGGAAGATGCAGGTAGTGATTTCAGACAGGGAACATAGAGAAGGAGGGCTAATGTTCTGGTGGAAGTTGTGGATGGTGGAGATAGATCAACCGGGTAGATTTTCAAAGTGTCAGACAGGAAAGTACTTGCTGATAGAGTTGAGAAGGCAGATACAGTAACATGCTGAAGAGGTGCCAAAGTCAGCATGGTTTCCTGAAAGGAAAATCCTGCCCGACTAACCTACTGTAATTTTCAGAGGAAACTACAAGCAGGGTAGACAAAGGAGATGCAGTAGATGTAGCGTACTTGGATTTTCAGAAGATGTTTGACAAGGTGCCGCACACGGGGCTGCTTAGCAAGACAAGAGCCCATGGAATTACAGTTACTAGCATGGGTGGAGCATTGGCTGATCGGCAGAAAACACAGAGTGGGAATAAAGGGATCCTATTCTGGCTGGCTGCTGGTTACCAGAGGAGTTCCACAGGGGTCGGTGTTGGGACCGCTGCTTTTTTTTACAAAGTATGTCAATGATGTGGACTATGGGATTAATGGATTTGTGGCAAAATTTGCCAATGATACAAAGATAGGTGGAGGAGTGGGTAGTGTTGAGGAAAGAGAGAGCCTGCAGAGTCTTAGATAGTTTAAGGGAATGGGCAAAGAAGTGGCAAATGAAATTAAAATAGGCAGACTATTATTTAGATGGTGAGAGAATTCAAAATGCAGAGGTGTATTTTTACTACAGTCAATTGAAACAGTGTGACTGCACACAGGAGATCTCCATTTAACTAATTATATACATTCTAAAACCAATTGGCTGTACCAGTGATGGTTTAGTGTGCCATATTAAAGGGGGTAAATACTTATACAATCAATTATTTTGTGTTTTCTCATTGTAAATTAGATCACTTCATAGAGATCTGTTTTCATTATGACGAAAGAGTTTTTCTGTTGATCAGTATCAAAAAAAGCCAAACTAAATCCACTGTGATTCAATGTTTTAAAACAATAAAACATTAAACCTTCCAAGCAGGGTGAATTCTTTTTAATGCACTGTATATGCAGGGTAACTACTAATCCAATAATATTTCAATCATATAATGAAAAAAAGACAAATATTTTTGAATGAAAATTACCCTTTCTATGTCAATATTTTTCCCCTGGAAGGACTGGTTACTGGGATTTTATTTTTCTCCTCCTGTATTTCTTCAATTTTGAGCTTTTTTTGAAAGGCATTATCCTCAGCTCTCAGCTTGCCTTCCATTAGACACTGCTGTTGCATTCACTGGTCTCCTGTTGAGATATGGTTTCCTGAGATGAAACGTCAAGAGCGCCAAAAGTAGCTTTCTTTTGTTTGTTTTGCACTGCAGAATAGACAGAATATGCTGTAGTTTTCAGGAGCCTGGGGGTGGCCTGAAATTCTGGAAAGAAGTATTTCAAAAATATTTAACCCAAGTAATTTTTGTTGATTCATTTCTGTGATCTGAGATTTGGTGTCATTGACAAGCTTAGCATTCAGTTCCTATTACTAATTGCTATTGAGGAGATGGTGTGAACAGCCTTCTTGAATTGCTGAATTCCCTTCAGTTGTTTTAGTTTCATTGCACGATGCTTCCACGTGCTGCAGGAGAGCAGTACAGAATCTACAACTAGACATAATGAAGGACCAGCATGATTTCAACCTGTGCCTGGATGTTGAGCTGAGTGTTGTTGCATGCCAGCAAAGTCTATTTTCTTTGCTGAGGCATTCCAAAACAGTTGAATGACACTCTGAATTCATCAATGAATATTCCCACATCTTACTTATTGAATGTCCAAGAGGTCCACAACCTTGTCACGGTTTGGAGGCTTGTGTGCATTGACCCACAGAGCAATATTGGCTTGAGTCCAGGGCATTATGCTTTGGCCCTTGGCAGGGTCAACCTTGCCAAACAGGTCAAAGGGCAGAGGCCAGACTAAGAGAGGTCCAAGGGTCCTCCAGGTTTGGGGGTTCAGCTCAGGGCTAACAACTTTGACTGGTAAAACAAAATTGTTGTGGAAACAGCAATGAAGAATCTCTCTATATCTGAGTATGATGGTATACCTGACTGTCCACCTGGGACTTGCATGACTGACATTAGTGAAAACCGAGAGGAAGCTACCAACATGATGAAGGAAGATTGAACACCTTCCGAGGTGTAATGGGCAGTATGTAAGTAAGTACATTATTTCTTGAAGGAAGGAAGGCCACTAATGAAACAGCTGCTGATAACTGGATCCACGACAATGTCTTGAGGAACTTCCGCAAGGTTGACTGACCTTTAACAATCTAAACCATTTTGTTCGAGCAAGGAATGACTCAAACCACCGGAGTGTTTTCTTTTCATGCCTACTGACTTCAGTTTTACCAGACAGTTTGATATCATACTCAGTCGAAATCAATAATGATGTCAAGCATAATCACTCTCAACATATCTGTGGAATTCAGCACATTGGTCCATGTTTAGTCAAAGGTTTGAGGAAGCCTAGAGCTGAATCATTCAGACAAAAGTCAAACTTGGCATCAGAGTGTACAACGCAAACACGAGGAATTCTGAAGATGCTGGAAATTCAAGCAACACACATCAAAGCTGCTGGTGAACACAGCAGGCCAGGCAGCATCTCTAGGAAGAGGTACAGTCAATGTTTCGGGCCGAGACCCTTCATCAGGACTAACTGAAGGAAGAGCTAGTAAGAGGTTTGAAAGTGGGAGGGGGAGGGGGAGATCCAAAATGATAGGAGAAGACATTTTGGATCTCCCCCTCCCCCTCTCAAATCTCTTACTAGCTCTTCTTTCAGTTAGTCCTGACGAAGGGTCTCGGCCCGAAACGTCGACTGTACCGCTTCCTAGAGATGCTGCCTAGCCTGCTGTGTTCACCATCAACTCTGATGTGTGTTATTAGAGTGTAAAATATTGTTAAGTTAGTGTAGCTTCATAAAATTTTCAATGACAGCTTTCATTATTCTGCTGATGGTTGAAAGTAAACTGATTTGATGCCAATTTGCTGGATTTCATTTCAAATGTGTTTTTTTTTTGTTAACAGGATATAAAGAGGCAATTTTCCATAGAGGTGAGTGTTGCAACTGGACTGGAACAGTTTGGCTAGAGGAGCAGCTTGTTCTGGAGTGCAGGTCTTCGTTACTATAGCTGGAATATTATCTGATCCCATTGTCTTTGCAGCATTCCCCGCTCTCAGTCTTTTCATGTGTGTGTGTCATAGTAATGTAACACTTTAAAGTGCCAACAAGCAGGGTTCAGTTCCCACCACTGTTTGTAAGAAGAATCTACACTTTCCCTGTGACCATGTGGGTTTCTGCTGTTGTGTGCTCCAGTTTCCTCCTACATTCCAAAGATGTGTGGGTTAGTAGGTTAATTGGTCACATGAATGTATTTGGGCATCGTGGGCTCATTGGTCCAGAGGACCGGTTACCATGTTGCGTCACTAAGTAAAATAAATATTCCATGGAACGAATCAAAGCAACTTCTGGAAAAAGCTACTGCAGTCTATGATGTTAAGCTGCAGTAGCTGGTAGATCTTCTGCAGCAAAGTGGCTGTTGCAGCTATGACAGACAGCAGAAGCAATAAAAATTACAATTGAACTAAATGAAGAAAACTGACAAAGGATGGCACACTTACAGGTAATGTCAAAACAATAATAAGCCAGCATCAAGCAATCAAGCGTTTTCAGCTTCATCAATCATCTTTCTATCATAAGATTAGGAGTGAGGAAATTTACTGATGATGCTCTGCTAATCAGCTCCATTCACAAGTACTTCAGATATTACAGAAATCCATTCCTGCTTGTGGCAAGTCACAGACAACATCCAACCTCGTATTGATAAATGGCCAGGAACATTCATGCCATGCAAGCTGCAGGCAAAATAACTCTCATCAAGGGAAATAAAGCTACCTTCGTGGATATTGAATAGCACTGCAAACACATTTATTTACTTTGTATATTTAATGTAAGAAATTATCAGGAGTGCTTCACTAGATATAGAAGAGACTATGGCAGATAATTAAAAATCTAAGGAATTAGGTTTCAATGTGAGAAAGGTGAAAGAAAGAGATGAAAGATTTAAGGAGGTAACTCTCAAGCTAATGGCTTTGTCAGCAACAGTGATGCAACTAAATTTGTGGAGGTTCAGGAGGCTAGAAGTGGAGAGGCAGTGTGCTCTAAATGGTTGTACAGCTAGAGAAAATGACACAGGCATTGGTAAAGGGCCAAGAGAGGTTTCAAAACAAGGAAGAGAATTTTAACATTAGAGCACTGTTTAAATGGGAGCTACTGCAGCAAAGCAAATAAACAATCAATAAAAGAGTGGGTAGAACAGGTTTTAAATGAACTCAAGTTTCTTGAGAGTTGAATGATGGAGGCCAATCAATTGCACATTAAATAGCTATGGCTGTTAGCGAAAAAGATGTTCATGAAAATGAAAATAAACTTTTGGTGCTAGAAATCCAAAGTTAAAAAAGCAGAAAATGCTGAAAGTACTCAGATCAGGCAGCATCTGTGTAAAGAAAAACAGATCAGGGTCAAGGGTCAAGGGTCATTTATCCAACCTGGAAAGGAAACAGATCATTTTAATTTGAAGAGAGGGAGGAAGCTTAGGGTCACCACTGTTCAAAGCTCAAAATTCAAAGTAATTTTATTATCAAAGTACCTATATGTCACCATATATTACTCTGAGATTAACTTTTTTATAGGCATTCACGATAGAACTAAGAAATACAATAGACTCAATGAAAAAACTACACAAGGTCTGATAAACAACCAATATGTAATAAAAAGACAATCTGCGAAAATACAAAAAGAAATAAACAATAATAAATAAATAATACTGAGAACATGAGTTGTAGAGATGTAGATGAAGGAATTGGTTGTTGACTTCAGGAGTAGCGGACCGCACGACCCAATTTACATCGGTGGTGCACCAGTGGAACAGGGCAAAAGCTTTAAGTTCCTCGGGGTCAATATCACAAATGACCTGACTTGGTCCAACCAAGCACAGCCCACTGCCAAGAAGGCCCACCAGCGCCTTTACTTCCTAAGCTAAAGAAATTTGGCCTGTCCCCTAAAATCCTCACTAAGTTTTATAGATGCACCGTAGAAAGCATTCTTCTAGGGTGCATCACAGCCTGGTATGGAAGTTGTCCTGTCCAAGACCAGAAGAAGCCGCAGAAGATTGTGAACACGGCGCAGCACATCACACAAACCAATCTTCCGTCCTTGGACTCACCTTACACCACACACTGTCGGAGCAGTGCTGCCAGGATAATCAAGGGCACAACCCACCCAGCCAACACACTCTTCGTCCCTCTTCCCTCTGGGAGAAGGCTCAGGAGCTTGAAGACTCATACAGCCAGATTTGGGAACAGCTTCTTTCCAACTGTGATAAGACTGCTGAACGGATCCTGACCCGGATCTGGGCCGTACCCTCCAAATATCCGGACCTGCATCTCGTCTTTTTGTACTACCTTACTTTCCATTTTTCCAATTTTTCTATTTATGAGTTATAATTTAAATTTTTAATACTTACTATTGATTTGTAATCCAGGGAGCGGGAAGCGTGGAATCAAATATCGCTATGATGATTGTACATTCTAGTATCAATTGTTTGGTGACAATAAAGTATAAAGTATAAAGTAGAGTCCTGGAAAGTGAGTCCATGGGTTGTTGAATCTGTTCAAGGTTGAGTTGAGTGAATTTATCCACGTTGGTTCAGGGTCCTGATCTTGAAGGGTGAGATTTGATCCTGAACCTTGTGGTGTGGTATCTAAAGCTCCTATACTTCATTCTCAATGGCAGCAGTGAGAAAAGCACATAGCCAGGATGGTGGGGGTCCTTGATGGTGGTTGCTACAATCTTGTGGCAGTGCTCCTTGTAGCTGTGCTAAATGGTGGGGTGGTCTTTTCCTGTGATGAATTAGGCTGCATCCACCACTTCTTGTAGGTTTTTGTAGGCACTGGTGTTTCCATACCAGACCGTGATGCAACCAGTATCTATGGAAGTATGTCAAAATTTTAGATCTTATGCTGAATCAGTGCCAACTTCTAAGAAAGTAGAGGCCTTCTTTGTAATGCCATCTACGTGCTGGTCCTAGGATAGATAATTTAATATGAAAACACCAGGGAATTTAATGTAACTGACCCTATCTACCTCCAATCCCCTAATGAGGACTGGCTTATGGGCCTCTGGTTTCTTCCCCCTTCAGTCAATAACTAGCTTAATTGATTCCACAAAGTAGCCAATCTGCATCTGGTTTGTTCTACGTGGGGACCACATTGTGAGTACAAAAATGTATTCATGGGAGTCTCAGCAGATGAGTTGAGGCAGAACTCAAGACAATTTTAGAAACAGCACTTCAGCGATGAAACAGCTTATCTGTGATCAGATTCTCAAATGTGGATCAAGGATGACACCTCGACCATGATAGTCTACTTTCGCCTCAAGATTTTCCAGGAAGAAAGATAAGGTCATGTTGGTAGGGTACGGAGTGCATAATTCTGATTAGTTCACACTGACACAATAGTATTTCTAAGTTATATTGACTGTTCTGTTGTATATCTTACTGTACATACTATTTATTACAAATTACTATAATCTGTACATTGCACATTCAGACGGAAATGTAACATAAAGATTTTTACTTCTCATGTATGTGAAGGATGTAAGAAATAAAGTCAATTCAATTCAATAATGGGCACAGAAAATTATAGCTTTAGCCTTCCCAACTCCTAGCAGAGAAAAATTAATTCTCATCCAATACTGTATATCTGACAATAATTTCAAAATTCAAAAATAGTAAAAGAGGTGCTGGTGAGGAAGAGACACAAGAGACTCTTCAATCTGTAATCTGGAGCAACTAATAATTTACTGGAGAAAGGGAATTGTTGAAATTTAGACAAGTTCCATTCCTCCCACAGATGCTACTCAACCACTGAACTCCTCAGGCAGACTATTTGTTGCTGGCATGGTAAACCTGAGGGTTGCCTACATAAAACATGGAAAATGATTGCAGCAACACACACAAAATGCTGGTGGAACGCAGCAGGCCAGACAGCATCCATAGGAAGAAGCACAGTCGACGTTTTGGGCCGAGACCCCTCCTCAGGACTAACTGTCTTTCAGTTAATCCTGATGAAGGGCCGCGGCCCAAAACGTCGACTGTGCTTCTTCCTATGGATGCTGTCTGGCCTGCTGCATTCCACCAGCATTTTGTGTGTGTTGCTTGAATTTCCAGCATCTGCAGATTTCCTCGTGTTTGCGATAGAAAATGATTCTCTGTTTTCAGATCATGTAACTGAGGAGCAACACATGAACCAGTCTCTGCCAGAAAGCTTAAAACTGGGGAGGAAGTTCGCCTTTCAGCAGGACAATGACCTAAAACACACCGCCAGAGTAACTATGGAGTGGGTTCAAATGAAAAAAAATTGATGTCTTTGAGTGGCCTATTCAGAGTCCTGACCTTAACACAACCGAACATTTCTGGCAGAACCTCAAGATTGCTGTCCACTGCTACTCCCCAAGTAACCTGCCACAGTTTGAGCAATTTTTGCAAAGAGGAATGGGCAAATCTTGCTCCATCGCATTGTGCAAAGCAAATAGAGACTTATCCAAAAGGACTATTGGCCGTAATAGCTATGAGAGGAGATTCAACTAACTGCTGAGCAAAGGGGGATAAATACTTTTGAACTGCTGACATTACAGTTTTTGAATCTTTTGCTTTTCATGCTTTACAATTTTCCCTGCTTTTTGGGCTCTACTGTGAAAAATAAGAGAATGTGATTCACAGCTAATAATTCTCAGTTAAATTGATCAAACTCCCGATTTGTAAGACTCATTTATGTGAACAAGGGGTTGGGGGCTGAATACTTTCACAGGACACTCTAGATGAGAATTAGGAAGTGGCTGGGGTGTCACAGAAAAGTGAAGTCACAACATTTCAGGTAACTGACTATAGTTAGATAGGTACATATGGAACTGGGAATGTATAGTCTTATTCAAACATCTCTCTGCATAAAAGTCCAAATTATAATTGTGATGGAACTAGTTTATTGAGATTATAATTTAATTGAATCTATATGAATAGCATTTACAGTACAAGTTGAAACTCTGATCCTAGAGTTAATTTTCCTCAAGAAAGGCATAAGATTAGAAATGAAAATAGAAGACCTCAATAAAGCAGGTTGTGTCAGTGGACAGCAAACTAAATGGCTCCAATTTTCCCCAGAAATCCTCCCTGTTGCCATTCCTCTCTAACAATCTGGAAGCTCAGGACTGCCATACTGTAGGGTTTTGTGAATAAAACATATGATAGTTATTTTATGTGCTGAAGAAAAGCCATAGCCCTTTACTTCCATTAAGAACAAACCAAAAGCAGTCGGCTTACACTGATGTTATTGTGTCAGTCACTGTCTCTTAAATTGAACACAGCAACTCAATGGTGGTGTTTGTGAATTATGTAAAACAGTTTTTATTATGCAGTATGTGCAATCTGCCACACATTTATATTGTTGTTGTTCGTCCTTCGTAGTCGAAGATGACCTTGGTTTCAAAGTCAAATGGGAGATTGGTGGCTGTGGGTCCGGAGGAGACTGATGAGGCCAATCCGGGCCCTGAAGGCTCGCCCACATGTGGGACACAAGTGGGTGGGTGCTGTCGTGGCAGTGGATGCTGCTCGGGCCTTGCGCACAGCACGCTTTCGTTGCACCTCGATGATGCGCCTGACTTCAGCTGCACGGGCTCCTGTGGTGATCTTGCTGCGCCAAGCTGGACGGTCCAGGGCAAGCGTCTCCCACGTGTTGATGTCGACACCCAAGACTTTGAGGGACGCTTTGAGGCAGTCTTTGTAACGTTTCTTCTGCCCCCCGACTGAGCGCTTGCCCTGACACAGTTCCCCGTACAGCATCTCCTTAGGCAATTGGCTGTCTGGCATTCTGACCACATGTCCAGCCCACTTGGCTTGGGCTTTCAGCAGGAGGGTGTAGACGCTGCAGAGCCTAGCTCGTTCCAGGATTTCCGTGTCGGGAACTTTGTCCTGCCACCTGATGTGGAGGAGTCTGCGGAGACAGCTCAGGTGAAAGTGGTTGAGCTGTTTGGCGTGTCTGCTGTAGACAGTCCAGGTCTCGCTGGCATAAAGGAGGGTGGTAAGGACCACTGCACAGTAGACCTTCAGCTTGGTGGTAAGGCTGAGTCCTCTCCACTCCCAGACATTCTCACGGAGTCTCTCAAAGGCGGCGCTGGCTTTGGCAATCCTGTTGTTAACCTCAGCGTCTATATTCACTGCGCGAGAGAGTATGCTGCCCAGGTAGGTGAAGTTGTCAACTGCCTGGAGGTTCTGGCCCTTCACCGTGATGCGTGGCTCCTGGTATGGCTTTTCTGGGGCAGGCTGGTACATAACTTCGGTCATTTTGGTGCTGATAGTGAGTCCGAAGTTGTCGCAGGCTTGTGAGAAGCGGTCCATTTCACGCTGCATCTCCTGCTCTGTACTGGCGTTGAGTGCGCAGTCATCAGCAAACAACAAGTCTCTGATGACAGTCTCTCGCACCTTTGTAACTACCTGCAGGCGCCCAAGGTTGAACAACCTGCTGTCAGTCAGTCCTGTACCTGACATGGATTCCTTCTTCGTAGTTACGGAAGGCATCTGTCAGCATGGCAGAGAATACCATACTGAACAGACTCGGGGCAAGAACGCAGCCTTGTTTGACGCCATTTGTCACTGGGAAGGCCTCCGACTCATCGACGTCATCCAGAACTTTCACCATCATACCGTCGTGGAACTGCCGGATGATTGTGATGAACTTGCTGGGGCAGCCAAACTTCTCCATGATCTTCCACAAGCCTTCTCTGCTGACCATATCGAAAGCCTTGGTTAGATGGACAAATGTCACGAAGAGGTCGCTGTGTTGCTCCTGGCATTTTTCCTGGAGTTGGCGCGCAGCAAAAATCATTTCCGCGGTCCCACATTCAGCACGGAATCTGCACTGGCTTTCTGGGAGCAGACCTTGCTCAAGATGTTGGAGAAGGCGGTTGAGCAGGACACGGGCCAGAATCTTCCCCGCAATGGACAAGAGGGAGATGCCTCGGTGGTTGTCGCAAGACTGGCGGTTGCCTTTCCTCTTGTAGATGTGGACTATGCTGGCATCTTTCAGCTGTTGCGGGACCTGTCCCTTTTTCCACATGGACTGGAAGAGTACAGTCAGCTTTTGCATCATGACAGGGCCTCCTGCTTTGTATACCTCAGCAGGGATTGCATCGGGTCCTGGCGCTTTGCCACAGGAGAGTTGCTTCACTGCCTTCCTGACTTCATCTACTGTGGGGAGGGTGTCGAGGTTCTTGTTGATCTCTACCTGGGGCAGGCGGGCAATGGCCTCATCGTTGATGTCGGCAGGGCGGTTAAGGACGTTGTTAAAGTGTTCAGCCCACCGATCCAGAATCTGCTTCTTCTCTGTCAGCAGCTGCGTCTCATCTGCGTTGAGGAGAGGTGAGGAGTCGGAGGACTGGGGTCCGTATACAGCCTTAAGCACATCGTAGAAACGCTTTATGTCGTGGCTGTCTGCATAGCCCTGGATTTCATCGGCCTTCTTGCTGAACCAGCTGTCCTGCATCTCGCGAAGTTTTTTCTGCACCTTTCTTCTTGCATTGGTAAAGGCATCTTTCTTGGCTAGCGACGTGGGGTTGTTCTGATGCGCTCTGTAATGTTGATGTTCTTCCGTTAGTAGTGCCTGCATTTCTTCATCATTCTCATCGAACCAGTCTTGGTTTCTTCGGGTTGCTGGTCCGAAATGTTCGAGGGCGGTAGTGTAGATAGCGTCTCTGAAGGCCGTCCACTGTTCCTCAACGCTGGTCCCGTCATCCTGTGGTGTGTCTGGCAGTCTTCCTTCAAGGTCATCAACAAGTTCTTCTGCAACCCTGCTGCTTTTCAGCTTGGAGACATTCAGCCTTTTTGCAGTCTTCTGCCCTTGGGGTCTTCTCATGGGCAGAATGCAAAGCCTGAACTTGGACACAATGAGGCGGTGGTCGGTCCAGCAGTCGGCACCACACATGGCTCTTGTCATTCTGACATCCATCCTGTCCCTCTTCCTGGTGATGATGTAGTCAATCAGATGCCAGTGCTTCGAGCGTGGGTGCATCCATGACGTCTTCTTACGGGTGGGTAGGTGGAACAGGGTGTTGGTGATGACAAGGCTGTGTGTGGCACATGTCTTGAGGAGCAGACGGCCGTTGTTGTTACACTTGCCAGTGCCGTGTCTTCCAATGATCCCTTCCCAGGTTTGGTAGTCTGTCCCTACTCTGGCATTGAAGTCCCTGAGAACGATGAGCTTCTCTGACTGTGGGATTGCTGAGATGAGGGCGTCGAGTTCTTCATAGAACTTGTCTTTAATGTCATCTGCGTTGGTCATGGTGGGAGCGTAGGCACTAATCAGCGTAGCACTCTTCTTGTTTGCAAGTGGGAGCTGAAGTGTCATCAGGCGGTCGTTGATGCTCTCTGGGTGCTTGGTGAGTCTACGGGCGAGGTTAGAATTGATGGCAAATCCCACGCCTGCTTCTCGTCGTTCAGCGCTGCTGCGACCGCTCCAGAAGAACGTGCATCCGCCACTACGTTCTGTCAGCTGGCCCTTGTCTGCTAGGCGCGTTTCGCTGAGAGCTGCTATGTCCACGTTGTAGCGAGCTAGCTCTTTTGCAACCAGTGCAGTTCTTCTCTCTGGTCTGTCTGCCTTGATGTTATCTCGCAGAGTTCTCACGTTCCATGTGCCAAGGTTGAGCACCATCACTTTCTTCTTCACTGTTGTAGGTCGACTGCTATGAGGGATCCCCACCAGCCGCGGTAAGCTGGCCAGGGTGAAGTGAAGCAGACTATGTTTGAGGCACCTTTTCCAGCCCCTTCCTCCATGGAGGTGAGCAGAGCGATCCTAAAGAGGGCTGCTCAGACACCCAGGGGGCTGCCGAACTCAACTGCTGCTTTGGTCCAGTAGAGAGCGACCCTATGCCCTGGGCTGCCTGTGTGCAGGTTTGTGACTACAGCTTCCAGTGTATCCGTACCTGCTGCTTCGCCACTCCCCCATCGCCACAGGACTTTAGGTTGCGCGTTGGGTTTGAAGTTATGACTTGCGCTTGACTTGGATTAAAGTGAGGGAGAGTCAGCCTCACTCTCTCGTCCCGGCCGATCTGGACCCAGTGGCAAGACATAGTCGAGACGGCTGGAGATAGGTCAGGATGCAGTGGATGGCCAGCAGTATTCTGTGTGTCTCACTGTGCCCTCTTAGCGCTCCACGACGCATTGCTGAGAATCGCCCTTCTGCCTGTTGAACCAGTGATGGTTTCTTCCGCGCAGTCCGCCGAATCCAGGCTTCACACGCTAGGTAGACAAGCCCCGAGTGTTGTGGGTCTACGGCAGTTCTTGCGGCGTGCTCGCAAGCCTCCCTACCATTGTTGGGCATCCTCATCCGCCTTTGCAGCCGTTGGGAGATGTCTCCTCTTCCGCCTGCTCCGCCGTTGGGATGATCACCTTGGTTACTGGCCTATGGAAGTGGGCTCGCAGCTCGCCGCTGCGCTGGCTGTACCAGGTGGCGGGGGCGGGCGGCGGCGGTCGCAACGAGCGGCAGGCCAGCTCCAGGCCTCGGGCCTCGCCCCCTCCGCCCACCGCCGCCTCGCACTGGCTGCAGGCCGCCGACGGTGCAGTGGAGGCGGGCGGCCCGGGGCCGGGCCCCGGCCTCGGCCTCACCAAGAGGCGGCATCAGAGTACGCACCTGCTGAGCCCGCAGCTGCTGAAGGACGGCAGCCATGTGGTCCACCTCCAGGCAAATGTGGTGGATGCCGCCGCCAGGGTTCTTGCAGAGGAAGCCGAGGAGCAGGCTGCGCTCGCCCAGCAGATCCAGCAGTTCCAACTTGGTGTTGCCCAGCTCCACGAAGGCCGCGTGGAGAATACAAGAATACAATGGGTATAGAGGCTGAAGTTCCGATGAGAACCCAACAACAGTGAATGAACTCAGTATAAATTATACTGAGAACATGAGCACCCTCCTGTATGGGGTTGTTGTCTTAGTGTTAAGTGGGTCACCATTTGCCTTGAGAAAATGGTCACCATGTTAGGACCAAGGGACGATTGCAAGGACAGGTGCTGCTCCAGGAAAGTCAGAGGGGATCTCCCACAAGGTTAACTTTTGCAAACTGGGATAGTTTGTCCCGAATCCTTTGCTGGCACATATTCCGGGATCAGAATGCAGCATGTCTGACCACACCTCCCAGCTGCTTTATAGTATATGAGACTAATACAGACTGAAGCAACTGGAGCGCATTCTGACTGGCTGCATCACTCCTGTGGATCAACAAAAGGCTGCAGACGGTTGCAGGCTCAGCCAGCTCCATCTCGGGCACACATAGAGTACGAGGGGTGATCGATCAGTTCGTGGCCTCCAAATGGCTGCTGCCACCATCGCTCCGCAAATGAAACTGAAAATAAAAACAACCCAACAGACAGGAGAGCGAAACAAAACGAAGCCGCGGCTGACAAGGAGGTGATGTTGAGGCGCTCTACACCCGGGCTGGGCTGTTCTACCCCTCGTCACCGGGGTTTACCTCAGCCCTTCACCTTCGTCTCACACTCTGCAATACAAATGCAGTAACTTTAAAAATATCCTGTATAATTTTATTAACACCCATGTGCATACTCCACTGCAGATAGATGCAAGAGATAAAAGTGTTTTTAACACCCAGGTGATAGACTTGCTTTTGGGCTCTTTGAATTTTACATGCTGTATTCAGAAACAAATAAATTTTAATTTTCATTACTGAATGAGAAATAATGGTCGACCTTCTATAATCCGGCACCATTGGGACCTGAGGAGTGCCGGATTAGTGAAAATTAAATGAGTAGCAAGTGAAATTTTAATAAAGTAATATTCTGTACAGGCACAGATAAAATTAAGGGTACAGGTAAATGTACAGGAATTAACTTATACAGAACAGTTGAGCACTTCTCCTTCTGAAGGGGAGATTCAGCGCTGGGCTCTTCCCTCTTCACTCGCAGTTACTGAGGAAATCCTCGTTAGTTTCTTTTCCTCCACTTAGTAATATGCTTAAATTCAGTGGGTCGCCACCTCTGATCTGAGGTTATAGGCAGAAGAGAACAGAACGCTGGCTGGGCGACGCCAGAGGGCAGTGCGCGGATGCCCGGCGGCCACGCCTCATGCAAATGATATTAATAAGTGCAGGAAAACAAGCAGGAATCACCTGTCTGTGCTTACAAGAGCATGCCAACATGTGAGCAGATCTAGCGCAACCAAAACAACGCGCAGCAGATTGGTACGGTGGCCCGGAAAACTTGATATTACAGTTGCACGGAAAATTTGAAATCAGTACGGATTATCGAAGGAACTAGAGTACAGGTAGTTGGATTAGTGAAGGTCGACCTGTATTGCCGTAGATACCCCCTGCTTGTTGCTCCTATTTAAGTTATCAGGATTGAAAGGCAGTGACTTTAAAACTGGCAGGGATGGCCAATTTTACACTCAGGGAAAATCACTGGATTCTCAATACATTCTATGATTTAACTCTATGGGTGACCTAGCACTACAGTTAGTCAGGTAATGAAATTCACCCTTACCAAATTCACAAATATATTTGGAGATTGAATGAAAAGTGCTCTCACAGAATTTATGTAAAGAAAAGTAAGTGCATAAACACAAAATGTACCTTTGTCTAAATTGTGTTTCTTGATGCATGGGCAGTGGCATAGCTTCACATTCTGAAAAATTATGAACAAACTTCCCCCGACACACACCTCCACAAAGTCTTGGGTTGTCTACACTTTAAATATGTAACTTCTTTCCAAATAAACTATAACTAATTATCAATGCATTATCATCTGTGTTGTGTTGACAGAACAAGCTAATTATTACCAGAAACACAGATAGAATGTATTAAATTTCTAATTGCTAGCAGCTGTCAAACACTAAGGAAACAAACCAAGCAAACTGACAGGCTTAGATTGTTGTCCATTTCATACACTGACCAAGTAAAGACTATAAAAGGAAAAGGATTATGGACAAGATGCCATATGGCAAGCTGATCAAAATGTAAATGATCACAGTGTGGATGGGGTGGTGCCAATTTAAATCCAAAACCAACACAGTAATTGAAGAAAAGATTGATAGGTGTTTTGTGACTAGAAGATAAAGTTTTTGTGACATAGAGTTCAATACCAAGTTCCTTATTTGCTGTAACATTTATTCATGATTTAAATCTTTAAAAAGCAGCAAATGGAATTTAATGAAGAAATGAGAGACATTTGGGATCACTACTTTCTCCCTTGACTTTTCATTGCTTCCATTTTCTCAGACTAATAGGATGACAGAACTAAATTAAGCTCGACCAAAATAATGTTCCACATTGCATATCTCAACTACATTTCAATCATTTCCCTATGCTCACTTGCCTGTGTTTACTCTAGTACAACAATACATCCATTTTTAAAGAGCTGATTATAAATGGAATTTACTCCAGAGAACGGAGAGGGAACGCATTCAAGAAGGTACATCAAGGTAAGGAAACACACTACAAGTGGCAGAATATTGTTAAGGAACATAGAGATTGTGGAATGTTTGTTCGGAACAGTCAGTAAGATAGGCTCTTGGAGAAGTTTTCTTTCAACACCCAAGGGATAAAATAAAAAAGGGAACAAGTTATGCTGGAACTATGTAGCACAGTTAGACCACAGCTTGAGTCCTACATACAGTTTTCATCTCATAACAGAAGAGTTGAACTAGAGGGAGTGCAAAGGAGATCTATGATCATTTTGTCAGGAATGAAAAATTGTAGCTCAGAGGAAAGATTGGGTAAGCTAATGCTGTCTTTTTCGAATCAGAGGAGGTTTAAGCCAGTCTTGACATTTAAAAAAATGAGAGATTAGGAGAGATTAAAAGAAAATTCTTTTAGCAGCAGAGTTAATCACAAGAGAACAAAAATGTAAAGGGATTTGCTGAGGAATTAGAGGGGAGATGAGGAAAACTGTTTTCTCCCAGGCGGTTGTGGGGGTCTGTAATCTACTGCTCAGGTCGGTTGGAGAAACAGAAACCATCATTATGTTTAAAGAGTACATGGATGAAGCACTTGAAGAGTGATGACCTGCGGGGGTACAAACCAAGTGTTGGAAGGTGGGGGCGGGGTGGGGGGAAGAAATTAGGCTGGAGTACTCTTTTTAAATTAAATAATAATAAACTATATGGCCTCATAAATTTTATATGATTTTCAAGTCACAAAAAAGACAGGAAAATTAGGCTGAAATTAAACAAAGTGACATAAAGGCCTTCATAAAAACTGATAAATTGCCTTTTCTTTAAATTAAAAGGTTTGTATTGCAGCCTCTAATTTTTACTTTTACTTCTTGTTGTCTTTACTCAGCAAACAGAATGTGTAATCCCTTAATAACTGAGAGAAATGGAGATGGAGAAAGTGGTAGTAGGGGTAAGGATGTTGGGTAGGGTTGCCAACTGTCCTGTATTAGCCAGGATATCCCGTATATTGGGCTAAATTGGTTTGTCCCATATGGGACCGCTCCTGTCCCATATTCCCCCCGCTAAAGTAGTGCGTTCCTATGAAACTGTTCGTGAGCCGAAATGGTGTAATGCGAAGAAGCAATTACCATTAATTTATATGGGAAAAATGTTTGAGTGTTCCCAGACCCAAAAAATAACCTACCAAATCATACCAAATAACACATAAAACATAAAATAACACTAACATATAGTAAAAGCAGGAATGATATGATAAATACACAGCCTATATAAAGTATAAATAATGTATGTACAGTGTAGTTTCACTTAATAGAATCGGGAAGATTAAGCAGAAACCGATTTGTAGAAAACAAAAATCGGCAAATACACGCATGTGCACGTCACACATGCGCACACAGGTGCCCGCGCAAGGCTTCATGGTCATGGTAGTCTTTCTTAGGGGTAAACACAAGTATCCCGTATTTGACTGCTACTTTTGTCTCTTATTTGGGAGTGAGAAAGTTGGCAACCCTAGGAAGTACAGACTGACAGATTCACAACCTACTTATTGTGTGCTCTGCTTGAAAAACAGCTACCCAACCCATTCAGAGATGTACATTAAAGCACCAAACACAAAAGACTGCATTTAATATTTACAGAGATTTTCAGAATATAAGGAGTTCCAACTGCACAAATGTTAGATCTGTTTGAAGTCTTACAGATAATAAACTGGGAATCCACTATCTGCAAATTCTCAGCTTTCCTTGACAAAGTTCTTAAGAAACACTAGATGACATGATGTTCCTCTCTTACTGCCACTCATATGCTGTATTGCACACAAATTGACAAAGATTACAGGAGATTCAAGTGATACAAAAAGAAAACACAATAAATATAAAATCAAAAACATTCAGTATTATGGAATAATGAAACAAAAGTTTCAGGTCAATGAGTCCTGATGAAGGGTCTCGGCTCAAAACGTTGACTGATCATTTCCATGGAAGCTGCCCGACTTGCTGAGTTCCTCCAGCGTGTTGTGCGTGTTGCTCAGATCAATGACTTCTGATCAGGTTTCTCAGAAAACCTAAGTCACTAGGTTGTGAAGTAACCCACGACGGATAACTGTTCTTAAAATGTTAAATGATAGAAGGACTGCAAATCCAGGGAGCTTGGTGGTCCTTGAGATACCTCATTAAAGTATTATGCAAGGGTACAAAAAATAAAGTGGCTATTGGAAGGCTGATTTTATATATAGATGTGGAGAACACAGGTGATAGAAGTTAAACTACTGTGATTCCGGCAAGAAGGTTTGTTAAGGCTACTGGGGAAAGTTTAAACTAGAATTTACCTGGGCTTCATCACCTAAGTTACAAAGAAAGGTTGAACAAGTTGGGTCTTTATTCTTTAGAGCTTAGCAGGCTGAGGAGGGACTTGATAGAGGTATTTAAAATTATGAGGGGGGTAGATAGAGTTGACGTGGGTAGGGGAGACTCAAACAAGAGGACATGAGTTGAGAGTTAAAGGGCAAAAGTTTAGGGGTAACATGAGGGGGAACTTCTTTACTCAGAGAGTGGTAGCCGTGTGGAACAAGCTTCCAGTAGAAGTTGTTGAGGCAAGTTCGATGTTGTCCTTTAAAGTTAAATTGGATAGATATATGGACAGGAAAGGAATGGAGGGTTATGGGCTGAGTGCAGATGTGTGGGACTAGGTGAGAGTAAGCGTTCGGCACGGACTTGAAGGGCCAAGATGGCCTGTTTCCGTGCTGTAATTGTTATATGGTTATACGGTTATAATTGTTGGGGGGTGGGAAACGAACTGAAGAGACTGGGAAGAGCCGGTTGGCTCACAAATAGAGAAAGCTTGGGGACAGTGTGAGAGGGAGGATAGGCAGGTGATAGAGAAGGGATGTGCTCAGATCGACGGTTTGAGATATTCCTATTTTAACACAAGGAGTATTGTGAACAAAGTGGATGAGCTTAGAGCATGGATCAGTACTTGGAGCTATAATGTGGTGGCCATAACAGAGACTTGCATGGCTCAGGGACAGGAATGGATACTTCAAGTGCGGGGTTTTAGATGTTTCAGAAGGGACAGGAAGGGAGGCAAAAGAGGTGGGGGCGCGGCACTGTTGATCAGAGATAGTGTCATGGCTGCAGAAATGGTGGACGTCATGGAGGGATTTGTCTATGGAGTCTCTGTGGGTGGAGGTTAGGAACAGGAAAAAATCAATAACTCTTCTGGGTGTTTTTTATAGGCTGCCCAATAGTAACAGGGATATCGAGGAGCAGATAGGGAAACAGATCCTGGAAAGGTGTAATAATTACAGAGTTGTCATGGTGGAAGATTTTAATTTCCCAAATATCAATTGGCATCTCCCTAGAGCAAGGGGTTTAGATGGGGTGGAGTTCGTTAGGTGTGTTCAGGAAGGTTTCTTGACACAGTATGTAGATATGCCTACAAGAAGAGAGGCTGTACTTGATTTGGTATTGGAAAATGAACTTGGTCAGGTGTCAGATCTCTCAGTGGGAGAGCATTTTGGAGATTCATAATTCTATCTCTTTACAATAGCATTGGAGAGAGATAGGAACAGACAAGTTAGAAAAGTGTTTAATTGGAGTATGGGGAATTATGAGGCTATCAGGCAGGAAATTGTAAGCTTAACTTGGGAACAGATGTTCTCGGGGAAATGTACGGAAGAAATGTGGCAAATGTTCAGGGGACATTTGTGTGGAGTTCTGCATAGGTACGTTCCAATGAGACAGGGAAGTTATGGTAGGGTACAGGAACCATGGTTTACAAAGTCTGTACTAAATTTAGTCAAGAAGAAAAGAAAAGCTTACAAAAGGTTCAGAGAGCTAGGTAATGTTAGAGATCTAGAAGATTATAAGGATAACAGGAAGGAGCTTAAGAAGAAAATTAGGAGGCCAGAAGGGGCCATAAGAAGGCCTTGGCGGACAGGAATAAGGAAAACCCCAAGGTATTCTACAAGTATGTGAAGAGCAAGAGGATAAGACGTGAAAGAATAGGACCTATCAAGTGTGACAGTGGGAAAGTGCGTATGGAACCGGAGGAAATAGCAGAGGTACTTAATGAATACTTTACTTCAGTATTCACTATGGAAAAGGATCTTGGTGATTGTAGTGATGACTTGCAGTGGCCTGAAAAGCTTGAGTATGCAGATATTAAGAAAGAGGATATGCTGGAGCTTTTGGAAAGCATCAAATTGAATAAATCACCAGAACCGGATGAGATATACCCCAGGCTACTGTGGGAGGCGAGGAAGAAGATTGCTGAGCCTCTGGCAATGATCTTTGCATCATTAATGGGAATGGGAGAGGTTCTGGAGGACTGGAGGGTTGAGGATGTTGTTCCCTTATTCAAGAGAGGGAGTAGAGATAGCCCAGGAAATTATAGACCAGTGAGTCTTACTTCAGTGGTTGGTAAGTTGATGGAGAAGATCCTGAGAGGCAGGATTTATGAACATTTGGAGAGGTATAATATGATTAGGAATAGTCAGCATGGCTTTGTCAAGGGCCAGGTCATGCCTTACGAGCCTGAATGAATTTTTTGAAGAAGTGACTAAACACATTGATGAAGGAAGAGCAGTAGATGTTGTGTATATGGATTTCAGCAAGGCATTTGATGAGGTACCCCATGCAAGACTTATTGAGAAAGTAAGGAGGCATGGGATGCAAATGGATATTGCTTTGTGGATCCAGAACTGGTTTGCCCACAGAAGACAAGGAGTGGTTGTAGATAGGTCATATTCTGCATGGAGGCTGGTGACCAGTGGTGCGCCTCAAGGGTCCGTTCTGGGACCCTTACTCTTCGTGATTTTTATAAATGACCTGGATGAGGAAGTGGAGTGATGGGTTAGTAAGTTTGCTGATGACACAAAGGTTGAGGGTGTTGTGGATAGAGTGGAGGGCCATCAGAGTTTACAGCGGGACATTGATAGGATGCAAATCTGGACTAAGAAGTGGCAGATGGAGTTCAACCCAGATAGGTGTGAAATGTTTCATTTTAGTAGGTCAAATATGATGGCAGAATATAGTATTAATGGTAAGACTCTTGGCAGTGTGGAGGATCAGAGGGAACTTGGGGTCTGAGTCCATAGGACACTCAAAGCGGCTACACAGGTTGACTCTGTGGTTAAGAAGGCATACGGTGCATTGGCCTTCATCAATCATGGGATTGAGTTCAGGAGCCAAGAGGTATTGTTGCAGCTATATAGGACCCTGGTCAGACTCCACTTGGAATACTGTGCTCATTTCTGGTCGCCTCACTACAGGAAGGATGTGGAAACCATAGGAAGGGTGCAGAGGAGATTTACAAGAATGTTGCCTGGATTGGAGAGCATGTCTTATGAAAACAGATTGAGTGAACTCAGCCTTTTCTCTTTGGGGAGAGGGAGGATGAGAGATGACTTGATAGAGGTGTATAAGATGATAAGAGGCATTGATCCCAGGGATGAAATGGCTGCCATAAAGGGGCACAGGTTTAAGGTGCTGGAAAGTAGTACAGAGGATATGTCAGGGCTAAGTTTTTTTTTAACGCAGTGGTGAGTGCATGGAATGGGCTGCTGGCAATGGTGGTGGAGGTGGATACGATAGGGTCTCCTATGAGACTTTTGGATAGGTACATGGAGCTTAGAAAAATAGAGGGCTATGGGTAACACCAGTATTTTCTAAGGTAGGGACATGTTCGGCACTACTCTGTGGGCTGAAGGGCCTGTATTGTGCTGTAGGTTTTCTATGTTTCTATGATATAATGCCCTTAAATGACGCTTGATGATTGGAGATAGGAAATGAAAACAGAGAAAGCTAGAAATATCAGCAGTTCAGACTGTACCTGATGAGAGAGGAATGGAGTTATTACTGAGGGACAATTTATGTCCAAAATACAGTAAAGTTCTGGAAATCGGCCAGCTAAGTATTCAAAATGTTCTGCATTCCCATTCTCATGCTTTCCTCAACACACCAGTACCCTTAGGTTTCCGCACTTGCTCCTGGTTCCTGGACACCCTATAACATATGAGGACCTTGGATTCCCCCACTTTCTCTGGTTCACTGGAGCCCTCGATACTCCACTCACTGTACCACACCAGTGCCCTGAATCCTGCAATCACAGTAGCACACTGGAATTCTGGTTCTCACACACCCTGGTATCTCAGTGGGACCTTGGTTCCTATGTTCTGTTGAAAATTAATAACTTAACGTTTTAAGTATTTGGGGTATTGAAGATTATGATGAGATAGTAGGTTTACAACAGAGGCAATGTGTATTGAGACTCCTAGCAAGAAGATGCTAATGATAGGGCAAAATTGCAGTCAACAGAATCAGTTGCAACGTAAAAGGTGAACAAAATCAATAACGGTGAATACACGACCGAAGGTGTTATATTTGAATGCACACATTATATGGAATAAGGTCGATGAACTTGTAGCACAGATACAGATTGGCAAGCATGATGTTGAAGGCATTACTGAATCATGGCTGAAAAAAGATTATACAGTGGCATGCAAAAGTTTGGGCACCCCGGTCAAAATTTCTCTTACTGTGAATAGTTAAGTGAGTAGAAGATGAACTGATCTCCAAAAGTCATAAAGTTAAAGATGAAACATTCTTTGTAACATGTTAAGAGAGATTAGTGTATTATTTTTGTTTTGTACAATTTTAGAGTGAAAAAAAAGGAGCACCATGCAAAAGTTTGGGCACTCCTAGAGATTTGAGCTCTCAGCTAACTTTTACCAAGTTCTCAGACCTGAATTAGCTTGTTAGGACTATGGCTTGTTCACAGCCATCTTTAGGAAAGGCCAGGTGATGCAAATTTCAAAGCTTTTAAATACCCTGACTCCTCAAACCTTGTCCCAACAGTCAGCAGCCATGGGCTCCTCTAAGCAGCTGCCTAGCACTCTGAAAATTAAAATAAATGATGCCCACAAAGCAGGAGAAGGCTATAAGATAGCAAAGCGTTTTCAGGTAGCCGTCTCCTCAGTTCGTAATGTAATTAAGAGATGGCAATTAACGGGAACAGTGGAGGTCAAGTTGAGGTCTGGAAGATGTCAGGGTCATGAAGTGTGTGAAGTTACCATTACTAGCGAGAAGGTTCTTGGGAAACTAAAAGGTCTGAAGGTAGATAAATCACCTGGATCTGAAAGAAGTGGCTGAAGAAATTGTGGAGGCAGAGTAATGAGCTGTCAAGAATCACTAGATTCTGGAATGGTTCCAGAAGACTGGAAATTTGCAAATTACACTCCACTCTTCAAGAGGGAGAGAGGCAGAAGAAAGGAAATTATAAACCAGTTAGTCTGACCTCAAAGGTTGGGAAGATGTTGGAGTCGATTGTTAAGGATATGGTTTTGAGGTACTTGAAGACACATGATAAAACAGACCATAGTCAGTATGGTTTCTTTAAGGGAAAATCTTTCCTGACAAATCTATTGGAATTCTTTGAAGAAATAACAAGCAGGATAGACAAAGGGAATCTGTTGATGTTCTATACTTGGATTGTCAGAAAGCCTTTGACAAGGTGCCACACATGAGGCTGCTTAACAATGGTACTACAGGAAAAGTTTCTAGCATGGATAAAGCAGTGACTGATTGGCAGGAGGCAAAGTGTGTGAATAAATGGAGCCTTTTCTGGCTGGCTGGTGGTGACTAGTGGTGCTCTACAGGGGTCTGAGTTGGGACTGATTCTTTTTACATTATATGTCAATGATTTGGATGATGGAATTGATGGCGCTGTTGCAAAGTTTGCCTATGATGCGAAGATAGGTGGGAAAGCAGGCAGTTTTGAGGAAGTAGAGAGGCTACAGAAAGAATTAGACAGATTAGGAGAATGGATAGATGGACTACAGTATTGGGAAGTGTATGGTCATGCACTTTTTTTTAGAAGAAATGAAAGGGTTGACTATTGTCCACATGGAGAGAAAATACAAAAAACTGAAGGTGCAAAGGGACTTAGGAGTCATTGTGCAGGATTCCCAAAATGTTAATTTGCAGGTTGAGTCCGTGGTGAGGAAGGCAAATGTGACGTGAGCATTCATTTCAAGAGGACTCAAATATAAAAGCAAGGAAGTAATGTTGAGACTTTATAAAGCACTGGTGAGGGCTCACTTTGTGTATTGTGAACAGTTTTGGACACATTATCGTACAAAGGATGTGCTGAAACTGGACAGGATTCAAAGAAGGTTCACAAAGATGATTCTGGGATTGAATGGCTTGTCATATGAAGAGCGTTTGATGGCTCTGGGCCTGTATTTGCTGGAATTCAGAAGAAGGGGTGGGATGGGGGGAGCTCATTGATACCTATTGAATGGTGAAAGGCCTTGATAGATTGGATGTGGAGAGAATGTTTTGTATGTGGGAGTGTCTAAGACTAGAGGACACAGCCTCAGAATAGAGGAGCATCTTTTCTTTAGCCAGAGAGTGGTGAATCTGTGGAATTTTTTGCCACAGACAGCTGTGCAGACCAGGTCTTTATGTACATTTAAGGCAGAGGTTGTTAAGATTCTTGATTGATCAGGGCATGAAGAGATATGGGGAGAAGGCAGTAGATTGGGGCTGAGAGGAAAATTAGATCAACCATGGTGAAATGGTGGAGCAGAGTCGATGGGCCAGATGGCCTAATTCTGCTCTTATATCTTATGGTCTTACTTACGTGAAAGTTCACTGCACTTCTGTATGTGTAATATCTAAACAGGGGACACCAAACTTTTTTTTATGCGATGGACCAATACCATTAAGCAAAAGGTCCACAGACCCATGTTGGAAACTCCTGAACTAAAATAAGGCAATTTAAAATGTGTTGGAGCAATAGTTGAATTAATATCCAACTGTCCAGTAATCTGCCGATCTAGCACCAACAATGCCTGTGTACTCTATCAGCAGAATATTATTTAACGCATTGGCACAGATTCACCAATATCATTTTTGGATTCCAAGTTGTGAAATACAATGAGAAGTTACAAAAGCTGCAGATCCTGAGTTTGGTAAAGGAATGCCCGAATTGAGATTTTCACAATTCGAGACGGAAATTATTTCTGCCTGTTGAGGAAAATATAGTCTATGGCATTGTGCACAAAATGAAGGCAGGCCTTTGACAAGTGAAATTAGGAAATGCTTCCAACTTCAAAATCTTGAACTCTTTTTCACAAACATAATTTGATTTGGGATAAAAGATAAATTTAAAATTGCAGCTGATTGATTTTTGTTAGCCAGAGGTATTAATGGAATGGAGAAAAGTTGAGTTGAGTTGTAGATTGGCCATGAACTGTCAAAGAGGCTTGAGATTCTAATGGCCGACTTCTGTTCCTTCACCACCAAACCACTGTAGATTGCAGCAGCTTTAATGCAGTGGCATCAAAATCTAGACCTCTTCCAAATTTCAGGACAACAAATTTCAGTATTTCCTAATGCTACCACAGCCATGAAATGTCTCATTGGGACCAGAATATCCATTGTCCCACCCTACTATTTCCAAGTACCAGAACCTAGAGGAATTTTACGAATCTCTACTTTAACTTTACAAAATAACTCACCTATCTCTGAAGTATGAATGTTATCTGAATAAATAGAACAGACTCTTATTGAAATAAGAGTAAATCTTGGAACTATTATGTGGAATTATACAAGGAGACTGGCCTGACTATTTGCACAGCTGCCAGAGGCTGAGGACATCTCACAGCTGCCTCTTGCCTTTCTATTACTTGCCTCACAATTCTCCACCTATGGTGAACAATTCATATTAACACCAACGCACCAATTATAAGCAATAGGAGACAGTAGAAAAAGTATAAAGGTCAATCTTTTACAGTTATCATAGAATAATAGCAGATTGTGGGATACAATCAAATCCCAATGGACCACAAGCATAACACAGGATATGTACTAATAGAAATAGAATCAGTTATTTAATCTCCAAAAGTCAGTAGTCAAGCCTCAAAATGATGAAAATTTATTATAAAATGTGAAATATATGACTCATTGTGAGTAACACCAGGTGACATTTACTTGTTTGATAAAACATTTCAGCATATTATTTGTAATTAAAAAGCAAAACTGAAGACTTACAGCAAGCAAAGTGTTAGAAATGGACAGTTAAGAGAATTTCTTTGTGGTGCACACCAGGGAGTTGAAACATTATTTAGTGTTACATATTAAATTCCCGTTATAACTTGAATTTCAGAATAAAAATGGATAGAACAATTATTTAAAATATTTTATAATGATAAACAAAATTGCAACTCAGTTGCCAAGTTATTCTTTGTGATAATATGTGACAATTTAAGCATTTTAATATAATCATAATTCAGCAGACCTGTGAAGAATAGAAATAGTGGTTTTATAACCTTACACTTCAAGTGCAAACCTAGCAGCACATATTGACTCCCAGAATGGTGTGAAAACACTGCAATATTTGTCAACCTGCTGATTGTCAGAGACAGCAAATACAAGATTAAAGATTGGGATACATTAAAATCTAAACTTTATTCAAAGGCAATCCAGTTAAAGAATAGCAGCTTTACAAAGTAGCAAATTCTCGACTATTAGTATATCAAATGACCTGTCCTGGGCCCTGCACATAGGTGCAATCCGGAAAGAAAACATTCCAGTGCTTTTACTTTCCTAGGAGGTTAGCGAGGTTCAATTTGTCACTAAATAGGCTAACTACTACAGATTTACTGTTGCCTGACTGGTTGCATCAGAATCACCAGCAAATGTTGTGAAATATGTAATCTTCGTAACAGCAGTGCAATGCAATACATAATTATAAAAAAATCATTACAATAAAAGAATTACAGTATTATTTATATATAAAATAGTGACATAAAGTAAATAGGGCAAAAATAGAAAAAAAATAAGTATTAAGGTATTGTTCATAGGTTCAATGTCAATTCAGAAATCAGATGTCAGCGGGGAAGAGGCTGTTCCTAAATTGTTGAGTCTGTGCCTTCAGGCTTCTGTACCTCTTTCCTGATGGTAACAATGAGAACAAAGCATGACCTGGAAAATGGGGGTTCTTAATGATGGATGCCACCTTTCTGAGGCATCACTCCTTGTAGATGTCCTGGTTACTACAGAGTCTAGTGCCAATGCTGGAGCTGACTTAGTTTACAACTCTCTGCAGCTTATATTGATCCTGTACAGTAGACCCCCCCCACCCCCATACCAGACACCAGACGGTGATGCAGCCAGTCAGAATGCACTCCATAGTACATCTGTAGAACTTGCAAGTGTCTTTGATGACATACCAAATCTCCTCAAACTCCTCATGAAATGTAGCTGGTGTTGTGTCTTCTTTGTAGATGTACTGATATGTTGGGTCCAGGATAGACCCTCAGTGATATTGACACATAGGAACCTAAGAAAATTGCTCACCTTTTCCACTTCTGACCCATCTGTGAGAATTGGTGTGTGTTTTTCTTACATTGCATCTAGTACCAAGCCGCCTGAAATGTCTGATTAAAGACTAGGTAACCATGGAAGTCTGATCAACTCCCACAAAAATAGGAAGGGAAGGTGCCAGCTCTAAGCCTGTGATATCTGGGGGAGGATGCTTGGTAAGACAGGGAGAGAAGCAGTATCTACTCCATTAATGCAGAGTTTTAAAATCTAGTGCTGATGAAGGGTCTCAGCCCAAAACATTGAATGCTTATACCCATCCATAGATGCCACCTGACTACCAAGCTCCTCCAGCACATTGTGTATATTGCTCTAGATTTCCAGCATCTGCAATACCTCCTGTCTATTGAAAACTAGCTTATTGATTATAATCCAGCTGGATTTCCATCACTAGCAATCATTTAGAAATAAGTAAAATAAGTAAAATAATGAAGAAAATTTGTTGACTCTGGAAAAGGTAATGGATGAATTGCAGAAGCTTTGTGAAAAGCAATCGAAGTCCAACGAAAAGTTAAGACAGAAGATTATCGACCTAGAAAATAGAAGTAGAAGGAACAACCTACAGGTTCTGGGTCTCAAAGAATTAATCGAAGGTCATTATCCTATGGAGTTTTTTGAAAACTTTTTGCAAGGATTATTTCCGGAGATTTTGACATTTGTGCCTATGATCGATCGAGTTCACAGATTTCCTGCATTTAGACCTCCTAACAGAGGTCTAAAGATCAGTAATAATATATTTTCAGGAATTTAAAACAAAGGAACTCTCATTTCACGAATCTCGTCGAAGAGGCATGATTGACTATAATGGTCGCAAGATTAGAATTGTCGAAGTTTATTCGCTTGAGGTTATGCAGGAACGTGTTAAGTTCAAAGTAGTCATGTCCGAGCTTTTTAATAAGGGTTTCAAGCCTTCCCTTCGCTACCCAGCCCAGCTCAGAATCACACATAAAAACGGTTCTTTCAAATGGTTCCGCTCGACCGTTGAAGTGTAAAAGTTTTTAAAATTTGAAGGCTAAATCTGAAGGCTAGCTGTTTAGTTTCTCCTTACATGAAGACACAAGATTAAATGAGAAACTTTTAACTCGCAAATCCTGTCGAAGGGGCATGATTGGTTATAGGGTGGAATATTAAGATTCTCGAAGATTATTCACTTGAGGTTATGTAGGAATGTGCTAAGTTTAAACAAGCTCTGTTGGAATTTTTTTAATAAGGGTTTTAACCCGTCCCTTGGCTACCCAGTTTGACTGAGAATCTCATTAAAGATGGATCTTTCGAATGGTTTCATTTGAATGCTGAAGCACAAAGATTTTTTAAATTTGAAGGCTAACTGCTTAGTCTGTTTTTCCATGAAGATATAAGATTAATGTTTAATGTCTATCTGTATGAATAATTGTATCTTTTACTTTTAGTAAACCTTTGTAACTAATTTTATTTCATATTTTTTAACACTGTATATCTCATAAGCAGGAAGAATAGTGAGATTTTGCGAAGTGAATTTAAGGAGTTAAGATGAATGTTCAAAACCAGCAGGTCCATGGATGTAACCTTGGGATTGCTCCTTGTGCTTGTGCTTGTGAAGCATGAAATAGGAAGATAATATAGTTAAACACATAGCTAAAAAGCTGGAGCAGGAGGTAAGACTTCAGATATTTGGATTATCCAAGAAAAGTAGAACTGAATAAAAAGAATGTGTCCACCTTAAGGGGTGAGGTACTAATACCCTTGCTGGTGCCACCCAGAAGGGTTTAAGCTGTGTAGCAGAGGGATAGGAACGATCTCAGATAAAAGTGTATTAAATTGGGAAAGGTAGAATAGATAGGGCCAGCTGGTGGTGTAGTAGCATCAGCACTGGACTTCAAGGCAGATGGTCATGAGTTCAAACCCAGCCAGGTCCCAACCTCAGAAGAAAGGCCTGGCAATCTACTTCCGTATCTTGCCACAAAAACCCTATGTGGTCCATAAGGTCATGAAGAGTTGGACTCGACTGAACATCAAAAGATTAGATAGTCAATTTTTTTCCCAGGGTGTATATGTCAAATACTCGAGCTTTAATGTGAGAGCGGGAAAGGTTAAATATTTCCAAGGCAACTTTTATTTCATTGAAAATGGTAGGTTCCTGGAATGTGCTGCCAAAGGAAGTGGCAGAAGCAGGTATGATGACACTGCTAAGAGGCATCAGATCAGGGATATGGACAGACAGGAAATAGAGAGATTTAGACAATGCACAGGCAGATGGCTTTAATTTCAATTGGCATCACGGCTAATTGAGGCATCATGGGATGGAGAGCATTCTATGTGCTGCATGACATGAATGAATGATCATTTTGGAGAATTATAATTCAAAGCATCCACATCTCAATTGTGGCAATATTAATCATATGTAAATAAAGTTAACTGGTGATAACCTGTTCTTTTTATGCAGTAAACTTTTATATAGGGCATTTACTGTTGGTTCCAGCCACTATTCAATAGAATAACTGACAGTAATGACTACAGCCGGAGCTGGTGAGAGTAAATTAGCACAATTAACAGGGTGAAATGATGGAACATATTCTTATCTACAATTTTTAATTGCTAAGGTACGCTATACTTTTGTTTAGCAAAGCAAGTTAATTAACTCATACAGAAAATAAAACCCAAACTATAATGAGTATGTTTTCTTGCAAAATTATGCCTACAGTCTAAATTCACAAACAATCGTTGGACTAAGCAGTCAATACACCTGCAATATTTTGTTCAATCAGTTATAGAAAGTGCCAGATAAATGAATGAAAGCCGAGGAATTTCCCCAATTTTCACAATGCCTTTTTGTTCACTGAAGACTTGTGCAGAACTTTTGTTTCTTCAGTAATATTTTCTTCTATGCCATGGTTCTTATGTCCAGAGAATTGCATCAAAATAATAGCTAAGGTAATTTCACTTATACAGAATCCCATGTTAAAAATGTGTTAAACGTATGTATGTATATTATATGCTAAAGAGAGCCATTTGTCTGACAATTTTGAGGTCTACTCTAATTTTTTTATTCAACATAAACCACTGAAAAACCTATACAAGAGCATATATGGAATCTTTCCTTGAAGTTATCCAACTTGTACAGATCATAGAGATCAGATTTAATTTTTTTTAAGAGTCAAGCATTTGCAGCACTGTTTCACCTGCTAAAATCTTGCAGATTATTAAAGTGCACTACCTATAACTTCAGTGTTTTTTGTCCAACCTGATTAATTCTGGGGTCTTCAGTTTATAGCATATTCTTGTGCCAAACTCGGGAAGTTCCAAGAATTAGCAATGAACTTATATCTCTTTGACTTGTCAGTCTGAGAAGTAGCAGATGGAGTTCAACCCAGATAAGTATGAGCTGGTTCATTTTGGTAGGTCAAGTATGATGGCAGAATATAGTATTAATGGAAAGACTCTTGGCAGTGTGCAGGATCAGAGGGACATCGGGGTCCGAGTCCATAGGACACTCAAAGCTGCTGCGCAGTTTGACTGTGGTTAAGAAAGCATACGGTGCATTGGCCTTCATCAATTGTGGGACTGAGTTTAGGAGCTGAGAGGTAATGTTGCAGCTATATAAGACCCAGGTCAGACCCCACTTGGAGTACTGTGCTCAGTTCTGGTTGCCTCACTACAGGAAGGATGTGGAAACCATAGAAAGGGTGCCGTGGAGATTTACAAGGATGTTGCCTAGATTGGGGAGCATGCCTTGTGAGAATAGATTGTGTTACATACTTCATGGATATCTTGTGACTGTCTTATGAGGATGATGTAATGGTCTTGCGGAGGTCATATGATGTAATTTTCCTGCCAGTGAGGTCACATGATGACCTGTTCTCAACAAGTATATAAAAGGGAGACCCCTGGTGACGCAGTTTGGTTTTAAAATGGAGTTTTACTTAAGGTACAGACATGTTGGGCCGGCAGTTTCACCAATAGCTGCCAGCTTTGTTGGTGTGCCTTTTTCAGAAGTATTGGAGAGTGAAGACATTACTAAGGTACAGAACCTGAAGGAGTCGAGTAAAGCTGATATTATTTGGCAGTATTGGAGAGGATCGACCATTATTGAATCTCTGTTCAAGAAAGAGTGATCTGCATGAGATAACCTCTGCTAAAGCAGAAAAGGTTGTGCAGTGTCTATTCTACAGAGGAAAAGGTCAGTTCCTTCAAACCGTTTTATTTCCGTCGTCGTGAATCCTGCGGACAAAGCAGATTCCGGCTGGTATCAGCAGTAATGCCAAGTCTTTGAGGAATTCTTTACTTCAGGAAAGTCTCCCCTAATTGACTGTATAAATCTCTTGGATTTTCAAATTTACCATTCTAAGAACTGTGTTCCAATTTACCACTTTAATACTGTGTTCGCATTTACCGCTTTAAGAACTAGTACTGAGTTTGCCGGTTTGTTAAATGGCTGCATAGCAGTTTACTTCCGGTTAAGGTTTTCATTTGTTTATCTTTTTACTAATGTTGAGCAGAGTTTAATAAATGTTTATTTGTTTATAAAACCTGACTCACTTCCATATTCATTGTTGCCGGTCCATGACAATTGAGTGAACTCGGCCTTTTTCCCTTGGAGTGACGGAGGACACGAAGTGACCTGATATAGGTGTATAAGATCATGTGAGGCATTGATCGTGTGGATGGTCAGAGGGTTTTTCCCAGGGCTGAAATGGCTAGCATGAGAGGGCACAGTTTTAAGGTGCTTGGAAGTTGGTACAGAGGAGATGTCAGGGGTAAGTTTCTTTTATGCAGAGATTGGTGAGTGCATGGAATGGGCTGCTGGCGACGGTGTTGGAGACAGATACGATAGGGTCTTTTAAGGGACTCCTGGACAGGTACATGAAGCATAGAAAAATAGAGGGGTATGGGTAACCCTAGATAATTTCTAAGATAAGAACATGTTCTGCACAGCTTTGTGGGCCAAAGGGCTGATCAATTATTAGCAATGCTAAACATCACCTCCATAACTAGCCTGAACTGCTTGTGATCTACATTACCATAGCCAGGAGGAAGACTTTAACTTCCTCTACCTGCTGCTTACCAGAGGGAATTGACAGGCAACATTTCCATAATTATGGAGATGGTGGACCAATCATGCCAAATTATGGAATGGTTTTTACTGAACAGCTTATTGATATAAATACAGAACCTTACAATCCAGGAACAGGCTCCCTGGCCCACAATATTGTGCTAAACAAAGGACTCATCAAAGGATCTGAACAATTACACCACAATTGTCACAGACTTTATAAAAACAGTTATAGATATAACTGTAATCTCACAAAATCTTTCAGAGTCTTCTTTGGATGAACTGTGAGCTCTACAATCAGCTGAGGGCCAGAACAGTGGCATTTAGGTCTGGCAACAAAGTTAAATATAAGAGGTCCAAGTACGATCTCCGGAAGCCATCTCACATGTGAAGTGACAATCCCAGCCAAAACTTGAATCACTGAAGGATGCTCAACAGCTGTGGCAGGGCTTAAATGCTGTCACCTCCTACAAAGTGAAACCAAGCGATATAGGTGACAACAAGGCTTTTCTCCTAGGTGAGCTCAATGCCTTCTATGCTTCCTTTGACCTTCAAAACTCTCGTCAGCCTCCGACAACCCAGTGTATGAGACTGCCTTGAGAGCATCCTTCAGGAGGATGAACCGCTGGAAAACATCCAGCCCAGATGGGGTACGCTGATCAAGTAGCTGGAGTGTTCACTGATATCTTTAACCTCTTGCTTTGGCCAACTGAGGTACCCATCTGCTTCAAGCAAGCTTCAATTATACCGGTACCAAAGAAGAACATGGTAACCTGCTTCAATAACTACCACTCAGTAGCACATATCCACTCTGATAAAGTGCTTTGAGAGGTTGGTGATGAAATATTTCAACTCCTGCCTGAGAAGCAACTTGGATCCTCTCCAATTCACCAACCATCAAAACGGATCAAGAGCAGATGCCATTTCATTGGCTCTTCACTCAGTCCTAGAACATCTGAAGATACCTTCATCAGGAGCTCTTCATTGACTATAGCTCAGCATTCAATACTATCATCTCCCTCAAAACTAATCAATAGGCTTCAAGACCTCAATACATCCTCAATTTTCTCACTTGCAAACCCAGTCAGTTTGAATTGGCATCAACATCTCCTCCACAATCTCTCTCTGCACAGGTGCACCACAAGTAGTGTGGTTATCTTCCACTCTACTTGGTTTATACTTATGACTGAGAGGCTAAGCGCAGTTCCAATTCCATATTTAAGTCTGCTGATGACACCACTATCATTGGCCAAAACAAGGGTGATTACAAATTAGCATATAGGAGGGTGATTGAAGATCTGGCTGAGTGATGCCACAATAACAACCTCTCATTCAATGTTATCAAGAACAAGGAGATGATTATTGACTTCAGAAGGAAGAAACAGGAGGTCCATAAGCCAGTCCACTTCAGGGGATTAGAGGTGGACAGGGTCAGCAACTTTAAATTCCTTGGTGTTATCATTTCAGAGGATCTGTCCTGGGTTCAGCAAGCAAGTGCTATTACAAGGTCTCTATAATTTTTAGTGATGATAATATCTAAATATTTAAAAGAATCCATAACTTTAAAAGGAATATCATCATATATAAAAGCAGAATCATTTAAAGGAAATAATTCACTTTCATGCAGGTTTAATTTATATCCTGAAAACTTTCCAAATTCATTTAATGATTTCAATAAACTAGGAATAGATACTTCAGGATTCGAAATATAAACTAAGAGATCATCAGCATAAAGGGAAATCTTTTGAATCATCCCATTTATAGAAATTCCTTGAATATCCTTAGCTTCACGAAGTGCAATAGCCAAAGGTTCCAGCACTTTCTATTACAAAGAAAGGATGGCAGCACTTCTACATTCTTAGAAGTTTGTGAAGATTTAGCATGTCTCATCTAAAACTTTAACAAACTTCTATAGATGAGTGGTGGAGATTATACTGGCTGGTTGCCTCACAGTCTGGTATTGAAATTTCAATGCCCTTGCACAGAAAAGCTGACAAAAAGTATCAGATACAGCCCAGTCCATCACACATAAAGCCCTCCCACTATTGAGCACATCTTCATGGAGCGCTGTCGCAGGAAAACAACATCCATCATCAAGGACCCTCACCATTCTGGCCGTGCTCCCTTCTCATTGCTGCCACCAGGAAGAAGGTACAGGATCTCGGGACACATTCCACCAGATTCAGGACTAGTTATTATGTCTCAACCATCAGGCTTTGAACTAGAGGGGATAACTTCACTTGCCCAATCACTGAACTCTTCCCACTGAACTAGACTCACTTTCAAGGACTCTTCATCTCATGTTCTTGATATTTATTGCTTAATTATTTATTATTATTTTATTTTCTCCTATTTTTTTTGTAATGGCACCATGCATTGGTTTTTTTGCACGTTGGTTGTTGTTCGACCTGTTGGGTGTGATCTTTTATTGATTCTATTGTTTTTCTTGTACTTACTGTGATTGCCCACAAGAAAAGGAATTGGAGGGTTCTATATGGTACTTAGATTATAAATTTATTTTTGAACTTAAATTAGTAATCAAATTGCCAACTAAACCAATCCTCTTCTGCATGCACAAAATCTACATCCTTCCATTTCCCTCTTGTTCATGTTTCTATCGAACGGTCTCTTAAAAATGTGTAATGTATCTGCCACTACCACCACCCTAGGCAGTGCCTTCCAGGCACCCACCACTCTCTGTGTAAAAAAAAAACTTGCCCTTCACATCTCCGTTGAACTTAATGCATGCCTTTAACCACTTGTTCTTCCATATTCACTGTCCCAAAAGTGAACACTCACTCCCTATAAAGCATATTGCAATTTAATTGACATGCGTCTGTGATTGTTAAGACTAGCTGCCCTCTTGGAAACCTCTGCAGATTTAGATGTAGCATGTGCTATCAGTTGGTAATGGCTGAAGAGAACCTAAAAGAAGATTTTACTTTTTTTTTGTGGGGACCAGAAACAGGAGAGCTCCTCAGAACTTCACAGACTTAGCCTGGGTGGCTACTACATCCTACACACTACAAGTTGAATCACAAGAGGCTGAAAAGTTTTTTTTAAATTCTCAATTGCTACCTTTTGACCTACTGTAAATTAGATCTAATTCTCAAAATTAACTGGAATTCCAGTCAAACTATCAGCTGGGTTGCAAGCGTTCTTGATATCTCTTAGTATAATATTACCCTGAGGCCAAACAAAAGCACATGGTACTTCAATTAGTTTAATCAATTGATAAAAGCCTTAATAACATTGAAGTAAATTTTGTATCAAAGCCCTCACAATTAATAATTAAGTTATCTTTCTCTTTTAAGTTGTTGAGTTGATTCCATCAAAAATATTGTATGGATTTTCTCTAATTAAATTAATTTAATGTGACTCTGAAGGTATCACAAAGAAATACAACTTTCTCCATCTCACCCAATAATAAAAATAATAATAACAATAATAACAGCAATAACAAAGAAAACTCTATCAGAGTTTCTGTAAACAATAATTCAGTTCTTCAACTTAGATCTGTTTGAACTGGTTTGATTGGAAAATTGATTTTGTAAATATAATTAAGTTCATGCAATCTTTCGGAATTGCAAATGACAAAAGGCTGTACGCTTTGCTGCAATGATAGGTATAATTTCTGTTTAGTGAATCGCAAACCAATTTTTATTCCTGTCTCTTGCTAAAGATGGTTGCTACAGCATTCTAAATTAAAGCTTTAGGATCTTGCATGCTTCCTTGGAATTATTTGGTAGCTGTAAAAACTATTTGCATTTTCCATTATTATTTAAATAGTATGCTGATACTTGTCAGACCATCATATTTATTTATCTATTTACTATTGAGATACAGTGCGGAATAAGCCCATCTGGCCCTCTCAGCCACGCTGTCCAGCATTTCCCCTATTTAATCCAAGCTTAATCATGGGACAACGTATGATGACCAATTAACCTGCCAACCAGTATGTCTTTGGACTGTGGGGTGGAATCTGGAGCACCTGGTGAAGACCCACATGGTCATGGGCAGAGCATACAAACCCCTTACAAGCAGCTGTGAAAATTGTACCCAGGTCACTGGAACCGTAAAGTGTTGTGCCGCTTGTTAAAAATAGTTTCCATGTTCACTGTACTGACAGAAGAAGGATCAGTACATTCCCCACCACAATATAAGTGGCCAAGAACAACATTAGCCATATTACTCCTGTAGACAATCAGATCAACTTGATGTCAATGGCCTGACATTGCATTGCACCATGACACTAATGCTACTGTTTGCCTTTGAATAATGGTTTGTCAATATGGACCTCATACTTAGTACAACTACAATAGTTGTTCTCCATTATATTTGACCAACTCTATAATATTCAAGTTATATTGCCTATGAAACTTTATCTGAATCAATAATCAGTAACAGATTTATTATTACTGACAGATATTGTTGTTCTGTGACAGCAGTACAATGCAAGACATAAAATATGACTATAAGTTACAAAATATAGTGTGAAAGAGGAATGGCAAGGTAGCTTTAAAGAACTATTCACCAATCTGATGGCAGAGGGGACAAAGCTGTTGCTAGAATGCTGAGTGTGGATCTTCAGGCTCCTTCCTGATGGTGGTACGGAGAAAGAAAGTGCATCATAACTATCAGGTCAATCACAAACCTAATCCCAGTGTGGACCAGGCTCCACCAAAGCTGGGTTACTGCTTTGCTGTAGGTTTTCTATGTTTCTATCTATATCACCATATACAACCCACAGATTTGTTTTCTTGCAGCACACTCAATAAATCCATAGAATAACAACCATAACAGAATCAACAAAAGACAGCACCAGCTTGGCTGTTCAACCAGTGTACAAAAGACAACAAACTGTGCAAGCACAAAAGGAAAGAAATAATAAATAAATAAACAAACAAACAAACAGTAAATATCAAGAATATTGGGTATTGTGGTAACATTCCAATGATGGGACAAGTGAAGTTGATTGAAGTTATCCTCTCTGGTTCAAGAGCTTGATGGTTGAGGGATAATAACTGTTTCTGAACCTGGTGGTGTGAGACCTGAGGCTCCAGTACCTTTTTTTTCTGATGGCAGCATTGAGAAAAGAGCATGTCCTGCGAGGCTGGGGTCCCTGAAGATGGATGCTTCTTTGCTGCGACAGCCTTTCATGTAGATATGCTCAACAAGACCAATGGGAAACTGCTCAACTTCCACTGCCTCCATCCACTCCAGAACCAAGATCACTCCAACCTCCATCATCAAATTATAGTGTGCAGACAATGTTTATATATGAGCACACTTGGTGACAGCACTTCAATTTATCCACTTCAGTGACTTCTTCTTTGAAGTGTTTGGTACTGTATGCCTCACATGCAGAAGACAAGATGGATAGAATTTAATTCCAACATGTGTAAGGTTATGCATTTTGAGAAATCAAGAAAGATAGGACATCGACAGTAAATAAGTTACAAATATATGGATCTTAGGTTTCATTTCCATAGGTCCCTGAAAGTGACAACACAGATAAATAGGGTGTGAAAGATTATGTGTAGAATTCTTGCCTTCATGAATCAGAGCATAGAATATTAGAATACAAAAGATGAAATTTTACATTGCCCATTTACCACATTTAGGAGTACTGTGTGCAGCCTGACTGCCACACTATAGGAAGAATATGATTACATTGGAGAGAGTGCAGAAAAGATTCAAAGAATGTTGCCTGGATTGGAGTGCTTTGATCGTGAGGAGAGCTTGGATAGGGTGGGCTTGGATTCACTGGAGCAAAAGAGGCTGAGAGGTGGCTTGGTACAGGTACATAAAGTTATAGTAGGTGCAGACGGGGTAGATAGATCCTTTTGCCTTGATAGGGTTTTTTTTTACAAGAGAGTTACGGTAAAAGGAAGGAGTTTTAAGTGAGATCAGCGGGGAAGCTTTTCCTTTAAATAAAGAAAGTAGTTGATATCCATAGTACAGTTCTAGGAGAGATGGGGGTCAACTCCCTTTCACATTCCCACACCAAAGCCTGTCTGTCCAAAGCCTTCTCCACTGTCACAGTGACACTAAATACAAACTAGAACGGAGGTTCTGAACCTTTTTTATGCCATGGGCCAAAGTTGCTAAGCAAGGAGTACGTGGAATCCCTGAACTAGAAGAACAGCAACTCAGATTCCTCTACGATACTCATGTATGAACAATGGAATTTCCAGTATCTGGAATCATACTCCCCCTGTGTTCCTTTTGCGCTCCCATCAGTTCCCCCTGAAGTTTCTCTCCATCTGTTCACTTTTTCCTTTTCCCTCAGGTTCCATCTGCCTGTCACCCACATTCCTGCTTATCCAAATTTCTCCTCCCTTTGTTTACCATAAGACCATAAGACAAAGGAGCAGAAGTAGGCCATTCAGCCCATCGAGTCTGCTCTGCCATTTTATCATGAGCTGATCCATTTTATCCTATTTAGTCCCACTGCCCCGCCTTCTCACCATAACCTTTGATGCCCTGGCTACTCAGATACCTATCAATCTCTGCCTTAAATACGCCCAATGACTTGGCCTCCACTGCTGCCCGTGGCAACAAATTCCATAGATTCACCACCCTCTGACTAAAAAAATTTCTTCGCATTTCTGTTCTGAAAGGGCGCTCTTCAATCCTGAAGTCATGCCCTCTCGTACTAGACTCCCCCATCATGGGAAACAACTTTGCCACATCCACTCTGTCCATGCCTTTTAACATTCGAAATGTTTCTATGAGGTCTCCCCTCATTCTTTTAAACTCCAAGGAATACAGTCCAAGAGCGGACAAACGTTCCTCATATGTTAACCCTCTCATTCCCGGAATCATTCTCATGAATCTTCTCTGTACCCTCTCCAACGTCAGCCCATCCTTTCTTAAATAAGGAGACCAAAACTGCCCACAGTACTCCAACTGAGGTCTCACCAGCGCCTTATAGAGCCTCAACATCACATCCCTGCTCCTATACTCTATTCCTCTAGAAATGAATGCCAACATTGCATTCGCCTTCTTCACTACTGACTCAACCTGGAGGTTAACTTTAAGGGAATCCTGTACGAGGACTCCCAAGTCCCGTTGCATCTTAGAACTTTGAATTCTTTCCCCATTTAAATAATAGTCTGCCCGTTTATTTTTTCTGCCAAAGTGCATAACCATACACTTTCCAACATTGTACTTCATTTGCCACTTCTCTGCTCATTCTTCCAATCTATCCAAGTCTCTCTGCAGACTCTCCGTTTCCTCAGCACTACCAGCCCCTCCGCCTATCTTCGTATCGTCAGCAAACTTAGCCACAAAACCATCTATTCCATAATCCAGATCGTTGATGTACAATGTAAAAAGAAGCGGCCCCAACACTGATCCCTGTGGAACACCACTGGTAACCGGCAGCCAACCAGAATAGGATCCCTTTATTCCCACTCTCTGTTTCCTGCCAATCAGCCAACGCTCTATCCACGTATGTAACTTTCCCGTAATTCCATGGGCTCTTATCTTGTTAAGTAGCCTCATGTGTGGCACCTTGTCAAACGCCTTCTGAAAATCCAAATATACAACATCCACTGCATCTCCCTTGTCTAGCCTACTGGTAATTTCCTCAAAAAATTGTAATAGGTTTGTCAGGCAGGATTTTCCTTTAAGGAATCCATGCTGAGTTCTGCCTATCTTGTCATATGCCTCCAGGTACTCTGTAACCTCATCCTTGACAATCGACTCCAACAACTTCCGACCACCGACGTCAAGCTAACAGGTCTATAATTTCCTTTTTGCTTCCTTGCCCCCTTCTTAAATAGCGGAGTGACATTTGCAATCTTCCAGTCTTCCGGAACCATGCCAGAATCTATCAACTTTTGAAAGATCATCGCTAATGCCTCCGCAATCTCCACAGCTACTTCCTTCAGAACACGAGGGTGCATTCCATCTGGTCCAGGAGATTTATCGACCTTTAGCCTATTCAGCTTCCTGAGTACTTTCTCTGTCGTAATTGTGACTGCGCACACTTCTCTTCTCTGCCACCCTTGAGTGTCCGGTATCCTGCTGTCTTCCTCAGTGAAGACTGATGCAAAATACTTATTCAATTCCTCTGCCATCTCCTCATCTCCCATTACAATTTCTCCAGTATCATTTTCTATCGGTGCTATATCTACTCTCACCTGTCTTTTACTCTTTATATACTTGAAAAAGCTTTTAGTATCCTCTTTGATATTATTTGCTAGTTTCCTTTCATAGTTAATCTTTTCTCTCTTAATGACCTCCTTGGTTTCCTTTTGTAAGGTTTTAAAAACTTCCCAATTCTCTGTCTTCCCACTAATTTTTGCTTCCTTGTATGCCCTCGCCTTTGCTTTAACTTTGGCTTTGACTTCTCTTGTCAACCACTGTTGCATCCTTTTTCCACTCGAAAATTTCTTCTTTTTTGGAATATACCTGTCTTGCACATTCCTCATTTTTCGCATAAACTCCAGCCACTGCTGCTCTGTCGTCTTTCCCGCCAGTGTCTCTTTCCAGTCAACTTTGCCCAGTTCCTCTCTCACGCCACTGTAATTTCCTTTACTCCACTGAAACACCGACACATCAGATTTCAGCTTCTCTTTTTCTAATTTCACAGTGAACTCCCTTTGTTTACCTTTCCTATTCACTCTCCCATCTGAGATCTTCTGCCCCTGCCCAGCATCTAATTTAATCTGATTCTACCTACCACGTTATGTCTGTCTCTATCTTCCCTGCTTCTCTGGCACCAACTGGTTCTCTCTGGCTAATTTTTCATTTATTTCTTATGTTTCCACCCATCTCCTATCAGCTTGTGTCAACACTTACCCCTCCCCCACCCAGTTCCATCTGCCCAAAATCTCCTCCCCTATCATCTAGTTCCACCTACAATCCACTAGCCTCTGTTTCACACATCCCTCCTGTATCTATCTACTGGCTGTCTTCCCTCAGCACTCCCAGTCCTGATGCAGGGTTTTCACCCAAAATGTTGACCATCCGTTTGCCTGCACAACAGTTGGCAGTATACTAGTTGGTAGATTAATTGGTCATTGTAAATCGTCCTGTGATTACTGATGACTCCATGCAGAGTTAAGCGCTTTCTTCTTCTTCTTCTTATGGTCATATGAGATTTCCAGGAGGACAGCATTATTGCTACCTAGGACATTTTTAAAGTCTACTTTAGTTCATGTACTGAATTGGATGGGGATTTATGTCAACATATCTCAGTCATCGTGTAGCTGGTAAAATAATAATGAAGAACAACCTATTAACACAAAAAGTTCTGCAGATGCTGGAAATCCAAAGCAACATACACAAAATGCTGGAGGAACTCAACAGGTTAGGCAGCACCTATGGAAATGAAATGAACAGACAAGATTTCGGGTCAAGACTTTGTTTTGAGTCTCCAGCCCTGAAAAAGGGTCTTGGCCTGAAACATTGACTGCTGTTCATTTCCATAGATATTGCCTGACAGGCTGAGTTCCTCCAGCAATTTGTGTATGCTGTTTTGGATTTCAGCATCTGCGGAATTTCCTGTGTCTGTAAGTTGTTCTTCATTATTATTTTACCTGCTCCATGATGACTGAGATATGTTGATATAAGTACTCATCCAATTCAGTACATGAACTCCAAGAGTCTTTAAAAATGTCCTAGATATCAATAACCCTGTCTTCCTGGAAATTTCCTCATATGACTATACTTCAAGTATACTTGTTATAATGTTAGTTATAATATTAACATTAGTTCCTCAACAAAATTAACGTGTTGGCTGGTATATCTAAATTCAATTGATGACATCAGCTTTTATTTATTTATTTGTTTGTTTATTTATTGAGATGGAGTGTGGATTAGGCCCTTTCGGTCCCTTCAGTCCTGTTGCTCAGCAACCCCGATTTAATCCTAGCCTAATTCATAGAAGTTGGGCTCATGATTTGAAATAATCAGACGACGCCAGAAAGTGGCAACTCCTTGCGTGCCAATTCCAGAGGGAATCATCTAATATTCCCGTTTAGAACTACTACAGCTGAAATCCGCAGTCACAGCTGGGGTACTTCAGTAAGCAAGATTGTTTTAAGAAGTTTAAAAAATCTATTGATACTCAATATCGCCATCCCCAGACTGCAGGCTCAGGTCACAACTGTTGTGCCCCTTAAAGGAAATGGAAAGCATGCTGGGCTGCAAGTAAGATTGAAATGCACGACCCTTAGACCACCACTTCCTGCTATCTTGTTGATCTATCTTGTTGATGAATGTATAGTCTCTGGAAAATAAAACTGAAGTCCTCAGAGCAAGATTGCAGTCCCAAAGGGAGATCAGAAACTGCAAGGTACTTTGCTTCACAAAAACATGGCTCATCCCTACCATTTTGTTCTAAAGAATAAAGTCCTAACCTTTCCCCATCACTTAGGTCCTTAAGTCCCAGCAACATCCTTGTAAATTTTCTCTGCACTCTTTCAATCTTATTGATATCTTTCCTGTAGGTAGATGACCAAAACTGCATACCAAACTCCAAAGTAGGCCTCATCAACATCTTATACAATTTCAACATAACATCCCAACTCCGATACTCAATACATTGATTTATGAAGGTGAACGTTCCAAAAGCTCTCTTTATGACTTTATCTACTTGTGACACCATTTTCAAGAAATTATGAATCTGTATTCCCAGATCCCTTTGTTCTTCCCCACTCCTCAGTGCCCTATCACTTAGAGTGTAAGATCTATCCTGGTTTGTCCTCCCAAAGTGCAACACCTCACATTGTCTACATTAAATTCCATCTGCCATTTTTCAGCCCATTTTTCCAGCTGGTTTAGATCCCACTGCAAGCTTTGATATTTTCCCTTGCTGTCCACTACACCTACAACCTTGGTGTCACCCACAAATTTGCTGATCCAGTTTACCATATTATCATTCAGATTGTTGATATAGATGACAAACAACAAAGGATCCAGCACCGATACCTGCAGCATACCACTAGTCGCATGCCTCCAGTCAGAGAGGCAACCATTTACTACCACTGTCTTCTCCAACGCAGAACTATATCAAATGCCTGGCTGAAGTCCATGTAAACATCTACCATCTTTTCTTCATCAACTTTCCAGGCAACTTCCTTAAACTCTAAGATTGTCTTGGAGGCTGATGACAGAACATATTTTTCAAGGTTTCAGGTCTTGATGGTATACCTGATATACCACTGGAAACATGTGCCAACCAACTGGCAAGAGTGTTGAAGAACACCTTCTCACTGCTGCAGATGCAGATTTCCACCTGCCTCAAAAGCAGCTAATCATACCGAAACCCAGGAGAGCAGTTTGAGCTGTCTCAACACCTATTGCCCAGTTGCAATCACATCTACTGTGATGAAATGCTTTGTTCTTCATCAATCACTTATAGCCAGTGCCATAAGTGAATATTGGTTATGGCCAGAATCAACACTTGCCTGAACAAGGATCTGTACCCACTGCAATTTGCCTATTGACACAATAGGTCTAGAGCAGATGCATTCTCATTAGCTCTTCACTCGTCCTTGGGCCACCTAGACAACAGCAATAGTCACCCCAGTATCACGGTCACCTTCAAAAGGCAATGCCTCAGAAAGGTGGCATCCATCATTAAGGACCCCCATCATTCAGGACATGTCTACTTCTAATTGCTACTGTTAGGGAGGAGGTACAGATGCGTGAGGTCACACATTCACCGTTTCATGAACAGCTTATTCCCCTCTGCTATCATATTTCTGAACGGACAATGATCCAAGTGTTAGAGCTTTCATTGATTAATAAATGACCTTTTATAGATTACCTTATTTTATTATTTGAGTATATACACTATCCACAATATTGTTAATACCGGAATATGCTCCTTTACAGCAGATAAACATTAATGCCTTTTGCTCTTATATTTCCTCATCTTTCCAAAACAGTCTACATGACTTTACCTGCCAGCTCATATTGAACTTCAGTTTTGTATGCACTAATTTTGATTTCAAGGATTATCTCCCATTTTTTCTATGCTTCTGCAAATTCACAAATTCAACCATTCTTCCAAAACCCTGTGACTTCCATATACCCTACTGTCATCACATGTGCCATGTACTTTGGATTCTGCTACACTGGTGTATGTGTAACTTACTCAGATTGAGAGCTAAAAATAACAAACTTCATCTTATCCTTGCAGCAGGTTTTTAAATGAAGTCACAAATGTGTGATAATAACTTTGCAACAGATAACTTACCTGATACAATTTATTAAGATAGCAGCAACACACCAGCTTCAAAGCTGCAGTTTCCTTAGCTTGTAATGAACATCCGTCACTATACAGAGAACATTTTATGTTCCCATTTCTTTAGCTTACCTGCAGCTAATGTTAAATTAATAATTCCATGACAAAGCAAGGCACTAGATCTGCTAAAGTATCACATGAGCTTTTATAGATGGGGTCAAGGGGAGGCAACATCAAATGTATCCAGCTTCATAAGATTCCTTGGATTCAATCTAAGTCAATACCTTTATCCTTTTCAAGCCTGGAATTTCTTGAGTGGTGTCCACAACTTGCTCTTGTCATTCCCATCTGCTGCTTCAGATACCAAGGACAATCTTACAAGCAGCAGGTCTTGAAAGATGTAGCTGAGCAATATAGCCCCACACATGAAACTTCCCTGAGAATCTCTGAGAAGTGGTAAAACCATAGGCTCAGAATTGCTGTCTATTAAAACTGTTCCTACCGCATGTGCACTGTTAAAATAAACAAAACAATTTTTAAATATCACCTTTTTTAAAAATAAACATAATTAACCTACCAACCAGTAAATCTTTCAATTGTAGGAGGAAACTGGAGCACCAGGAGAAAACCCAGGCTATCATGGGGAGAATGTACTAACTCCTTATAGGAAGCGGTGGGAATTGAACCCAGGATGCCCGCACTGTGAAGCATTGTGCTAACCACTATACCACCGTGCTACCACAATACAAACAACGGAACTCAGCTGGATAAATACCAGCAAAGCTTGTCCGGTAAGTTCAGAGTTGCTACATTCATATGGGAGTCCTAAACTTTCCCATATTTATGAACATAATCCCCCTGCTTAGCAGGCTGCATATAAATTCAGAAACATGTCATTCAAAATTTATTTAAAAATTAATCAAGCCATTTTAAATATTTCAAAATTATTAAAATATATATTTAAAAAAGTACTTTTAAAACGCTGAAACAGCTGACATAAATATAAGAAATCTCAATTCAAAAGAATATATGGTCTTACCACGGTCCCTGATAGTGTGACAGTTCAGCATGTCAATTTTCCAGCACTACAAGTTGTTGCTCCACCACTGGGCTTAATGATATCTGCAGAAGCCCAACAAACTTCTATTAGAGAATTCAGGGCTTCCACGCTTGTCTGAATTTCCTGACGCCAGCAGGGGAAGGAGGTGTTGTGCAAGTGCTGACAACTCTCGGGAAAATCCAAGTCACTACTCTAATCTAATTTGGAACTCAGCAGTCTTGGCATAAGATAGATTTCTCATGTGCTTTGTCGATGGTTTTAACAAATATACGAGTAGAGCTTATTTTGCCTTAAAAAACTTTTACAGTAGCCATGTTTTCATCCACAAGATAACTTGTATAACTATTACAGCTTTAAAATTACATTTCATTTGTTGCTCACAAGAAGATAATTTAATTATACTTTGAATAGATTTCATCTTAAGGTATTTAATTTTGCATTTCAATCCTCCAAGTAGGATGGTGCATAATTTCAGAGCTTTTGGGTAGTCATCTTTTGTTATGATTTGTTTTCTTTAAACATTTATCATGGGGACAACAGACTAAATAACTACCTGAAAAGTGACTTTTTAAAATTTCTCTTTAATAATGTATAATTAATATATGTAAGCTTCTCTACTTAATACAACTTTCAGTCCTATTTCCTTACTGCAAGAATTCTTGCACTGCAGAGAACAAAGCTATAGCTCTACTCTGATTGAATAATGTACATACATATTTTTGTATATGTATCTAACCAGTCAACTCTCTTAAAAGATAACTCCTTTGAAGCAATAAGTATCCAAATTACTAAACTGGAATGCCAATTTTACATTCTTCTACCTCACATTGAGTGCTTAGTGATTTGGATGGCAGATCCTTTATCCTTTATCCTTGCACACATGACTTGATGCTATTCTCCAACTTAGCCTAACATTTCAGAAATATTCAGTTGTGTTGCTCACTTTGCAATTCATGGAATTTGAAGATAGTTTTTAAAAATTATTTTATTATAAACTACAGAGATTATAAAATAATGAGTACAATAGCTACCACCGTGCTTACTATAAAACAAAAAAAATCCTTGCTCTTGCAAAAATAACACAAAAATTTAATCAGAATCAAGTTTATAATTACTGATTTACATGACATGCAACGTGTTATTTTGTGGCAGTACTGCAATGCGAAAGACAAAAATTATTAAAAATTAAGAAATAAACAAATATTACGTAAGAAAGGAATGATGAAGTAGTGCTCATGGACCATTCAGAAATCTGATGGGAAAGAAGCTGTTACAAAATCTAATAATTTGATAATGATAAATATTTCACATGAGGCCACCAACCTCAGCTAATACAGACCTCAGTGCAGGACTAAGATCAAAATGTATTACTATTGTATAATATTGTAGGGTTTGAATTATGGTTAAAGACAAGACAACACATTCCTTGAGACATAAAGAGTAAGGCTACGTATGGATAAGATGGTGCCTATGCAGACCTTAAAAATATGTGGAAAACACACAAACATTAGATGCTACTAGACAACGGGGTGACCCATTGGGGCACCCTTTGAAAGAAGGGTAGTGCAGTCTGATGTGACCAGAATGAACATTAAATTTCCCTGAATGCTACTGGTATGCCTTGCTTTGGAAACTAAAGTAGAAAACCTCAGTTTATTAAAGAAGAATGACGCATAGCAAAGCAAATATAGCAGCTCGTCATTTAATGAAGGACACTTTTGATGGCATCATTTCTGGTTTATCTGCCACCCTTGTGCCTCTCATTGTCATTCTGGAGACGTGCAGTCCTTTCATCCCCCGTCTCTTCATCTCTTCTGCTGTTTGTTGTTTGTCTCTGATCCTGGAGACATGCATGCCTCTCCTCCTCTGTCTCTTCTTCTGTCATCTTTTTTTGTCCTGACTGTTTGATCCTGGAGTCGTGCAGCCCTGGTCTCATCTGATTCTTGTTCTCTCCCTCTCCTTGCTGCTTCCCGACGACGTTTGGCATCATCTCTTGACCATAATCCGTAATGTCGCCTTTCCCTTTCCACACAGCATAATTAGGCTGACCTTTTTTTTTTACCCCTTATGCTGGATAGAAGATACGAAGCAGTAACACCAAAGGATGCTGACTTTTCTTGATGATGTGGTTGGTGCTCTCCTAAATGGACGTGATAGCCCTGCCCTTTTGCTGCGGTTGGTGTGGCTGCTGTGAGCATTGTGAGGCTGGCCATGTGCACGTGTCGGGCTGTGGCGTCGCGGTCTCCATGGAAGGTGGAAGCGGCTCTGTGAGCGTCGTGAGGCGCAGCTGAGGCTGGCCGTGCGCATGCGTTGGGCTATGGCGTCCCGATTTCCATGATGGCCGATAGGGTCTCGGGTGAAAGGTAGCCTGTTGGTTTTTGGCGAATGAGCAATTTTATAGGAATATATAACCCTGAACTTTGCCTGCATTTTGTAAGTTAGCGCATTTTAATTAGACTTAGCCAAAAAAAGTGCCGCTGTAATGCACCGTTTGCGCTAATTGAAGGTCACAAACAGGCAAACAGAGCATGCGAGTTTTAGTAGCATATAGATTGTGAAATTCTGGTCAGAGAAAATATCACAGAAATTTGTTTTTGTTGGTTTTTAGCATAAAATAGTGCATCTGCGCCACCATTTAGTTTGATTATGGTTGAACTCCACATCAACAGCACAATCCCAACCTTCACTTGTTAACTAGGTTCTTGATTCCATAGCAACTCAATACTAAAATCTTCATCCGCATTTTCAGTTTCTCACTCCTCCCTACTCTCCCCAGTTCCGCAAATCTCTGCCTCTTTCAAGTGCTGGCATTCCTGACATTCACAATGTTATATTATTGCTCTGAAGCTGTGCTTCAGATGCCTGAAGTTTTGGAAAGAGTTTTCTGAACTTGCCATTTTATCGCTTCTTTAAGATGCTCCTTAATATAGTTTTCAATCTCTACATTCAAATACCTCATTGCGAAATTAAGATCTTTCTTTAATACAAATATATGGCTCTAGTCAGTCACTTTGGAATATTTTGCTACTTTAAAAATGCTGTATAAATGTAAATTACTATTCTTGTTTCTATCAAACAATCTGTTTCTAAACAATATTGGAACAATACCTCTGCCACTCTTTACTGAAATTACAGACCAAACCCGCTATTTCTGACAGTTCTTAAAACTTAAATTATCTCCATTGGAAGTTCTCCATATTTACATGCCAAAGTGAATCAGTGCGAATGACAGCACAGTTCACCCCACTACTTTGTCTTTCATAACTGGAAGCATGCAGTTAAAAAAAAAATTCCAAGGGGACTGTGAGAAGGCAGGTGATGAAGATGAAAGCAGAAAGCACACAGACATGGTACAGCTCCATGAATTTGCTAGGTGAAAAAGAGGAAGGATATAGGCATCACATTTATCAGTTGGTGTAATACTAGTGTGAAGCTCTGAAATATTGGTTATATTTCAGTACATGTATAAAGATGAGATGAACAATACCCCAATAATTGTAAATTGCACTGCAGTATACGGCAAATATATATCAATTTAATCCAGAGATCCATAGTTTCTGAGATGCCAACTGCTCCAAAGGCTTCCTCTAAATCTACACTTCACCATTTTAAAAACGCACACACGAGGAAATTTGCAGATGCTGGAATTTCAAGCAAGACACATAGAAGTTGCTGGTGAATGCCCCATTTTACCTTCTTTTGGATACTTTAAAAGATGGGGCAGATACTGCCGAATTTCATGCATCATTAGGATTGATTTAGAAAAGTAAAATGTTCTGATGAAGTGAATGACTACTTCTGTACAAGAGTTACTTCTCGATCTGGAGGTAATTCTACCTGTCCGCAGAGGATTTATGTATTACACAAAATGATTTAGGGTAAAATTCATTGAGCATTTAATTTCACAGACTGGTCATTTAATATTAGATGGGTAATTTCAACATTAAATTTGATATACCTTTACTACTATGATTTAAGAAAACTTCAGCGAAAGAGGTTATCCATTTTTACAGCCATCCATAAGTAAATTTTGTTGAAGTTTAGAAAATACACAAAAATCACTCAATACATTAACCATACCTCAACAGTATTGTAACGAAAGGCATCAAAATAAATAAGACTCATAATAAAGCAAATTACTAAAGTGGAGAGATGAAAATAGTTTAGTTATTCAAAGGAATAAATATACTGCACATTGGACTTCTGAATTTAATAATATAGATCGATTCTATGGAGAGGTGGCCATAAGAGATTTGTTTGTAACCTGGAAATGACTTGCACTCTTCTTTTAATGGTGTGGAAGTTTTTGTGTCAAACACCTTTCAACTATTGAAAATGAACTTCTGCAACATTAGAGTCACATCTTATAAGCAATTGCCGACAAATAGGTGCAAATCTGTTAACTCTGTTCGAAGTAGCAACAGATGCCAAAAGCAATGCAAGAGTGATAGCATGCAAAGCTGTGCTCATAATCCCAATTACAATTTCCACTCATGTTCTCAGCTATTCTTTATGGTGTTGTTAAATACACAAGGATCCTAAATGGGGATGTATTTATTATAAATTTAAAACTGAAACTCATGTACAATTTAAAGCCAAACCAGTTTTTCCATATAGGAAATTTTATACAATATCATCTATTAAAGGATTCCACAATAAATTCATTATGTGAGAGATATATATTTATCCAGTTCTTTATTCATGCTCAGAACATCCCTGGAAAAGTCAGCATTTATTTCCCCTCCCCAGACAAAAATAGTATTAAACTAGTTCGTTGAAACACCGAAGTCCTTCTGGAAAAGGTACCCCATAATGCTAGAGGAGCAAATACTAGGATTTATATCTTGCAACAGCCAAAAGGACAGTAATATAGGTTGATGCATAGTTCAGAGGAAAACTATTGTAAGTGGTATTCCCATGCACCTGCTGAACTTGTCCTTGGTACTGGAGAAGGAGCTGCTGTCAAAGTAACCTAGTTAATTAACTGCATTGCATTCTGTAGACAGTACATACTGCAGCTGTGTTGCACTGATGATGGAGGGAATTAAATACTTAAGTTGTGGATGGAGTGTCAATTAATCGAATGCTTTATCCAGGATGGTATTATTTTCTGTGAATTGTCAGAACTGCAGTCATGTTTCTTAATTTATGTCTTGTAAGTGACGGAAATTCCCTCAACATAGAAAATCCATTTTATTGTCCGCTCTTGCAGTCATGATACTTATGTGACTAGTCCATTAATTTCTGGTCAGGAGTGACAATTGGAGATCTTGGTGATAATAATGCTATTACATGTGAATGGATGGTGATTTGGTTCTCTTTTTTTGCTTGGTCAATGCTTGGCACTTTTATGGCCAATTGTTATACCACTTATGAGTCCATACCTGAATGATTTTTAGGCCTTCTGACATCAATAGCTAAGACAGGGGTTACAAAATTTTTTTAGCCATGGATCCCTACCATAAATTGAGGGATCTGTGGACCCCAGGTTGGGAATCCCTGAGCTAGGGAGTTTCAAGTGGAATCAAATAGAGTCTAAACATCAGCAAACATCCCCAGATCCGACCCTATGGTGGAAGAAGATCATTGATGGAACAGCTGAAATTGGTTGAACTTAGAACTTCTGCTGTCATTTCCCAAAGTGGAGATTATTGACCTGCAAGAAACACAACCATCTTTCTTATCAAAGATCGGGCCCCAACCACCAGAATGTTGGTCATTTACTGGGTATAGCAATTACTAAAATATAAATTATATTGATAATTGTAAATTGGCTTTGATGAATGCATTCTAATATGATATACAACAACATGGGCTTAGGCACATTAGTAGCAGTTTCTGTTGCCCGATCCTGGGTAAGCAGAAAAAAATTATTGTTCATAAAGATGTCTGGAAGCAAGGGAAGTAATGACAGAAATCTAGAAGTATTGGATACCAAGGGTAGATCCTGGGTATGAAATTATACAAAAGAAGTCCATTAGAAGCTAGAAATTCATTGAATAAACAGCAAAAAGGAATAGATGTAAAGTACAGTTAGTGCAGATTAGCTTTATTTGTCACACATACTTTAAAACCTCAAAACATACAGTGAACACACATAAAATGCTGGAGGAACTCAGCAGGCCAGTCAGCATCATCTAGAAAAGAGTACAGTCAACGTTTCGGGCCCCAGACCCTACATCAGGACTGGAGAAAAAAAGACGAGGAGTCAAGAGTTAGAAAGTGGGGAGGGGGAGGGAGAGAGAAACACAAGGTGATAGGTGAAACTGGGAAGGAGGGAGAGGTGAAGTAAAGAGCTGTGAAGTTGACTGGTGAAAGAGATGCAAGGCTGGAGAAGGGTAAATCTGATAGGAGATGACAGAAGGCCATGGAAGAAAGGGAAGGGAGAGGGTGTTGATGAGCAGGTAAAGAGATAAGGTGAGAGAGGGTAAAGGGAATGGGGAAATGGTGAAGGAACGAACACCAGGAAATTTGCAGATGCTGGAATTTCAAGCAACACACATAAAATTTGCTGGTGAACGCAGCAGGCCAGGCAGCATCTCTAGGAAGAGGTACAGTCGCTGTTTCAGGCTGAGACCCTTCGTCAGGGTCCTGACGAAGGGTCTCAGCCCGAAATGTCGACTGTACCTCTTCCTAGAGATGCTGCCTGGCCTGCTGCGTTCACCAGCAACTTTTAAATTGTGAAGGAGGGTGGGGGGGGGGGGTTGGGCATTAACGGAAATTTGAGAAATCAATGTTCAAGCCATCAGATTGGAGGCTACCCAGACAGAATATAAGGTGTTGCACCTCCAGCCTGAGTGTAGCCTCATCACAACAGTGGAATGGGAATCTGAATGGGAATAGGAAGAGGAATTAAAATGGGTGCCCACTGGAAGATCCAGCTTTTTCCAATGGATAGAGCATAACTCTTGTCACACCTGCCCCTACACCTCCTCCCTCACTACCTTTCAGGGCCCCAAACCGTCCCTCCACGTAAGGTGACACTTCACCTGTGAGTCTGTTGGGGGTCATATACTGTGTCTGGTGTACCTGGTGTGGCCTCCTGTATATCAGTGAGACTCTCCATAGATTGGGAGACTACTTCGCCAAGCACCTACACTCCGTCTGCCAGAAAAAGCGGAAACTCCCAGTGGCCACCCTTTTGGATTCCCATTTCAACATGTCAGTCCATGGCCTCCTCTACTGTCACAATGAGGCCACATTCAGATTGGAGGAGCAACACTATGTTCCGTTTGGGTAGCCTCTAACATGATAGCATGAACATCAATTTCTCGAACTTCCAGTAACTTTCCCCCACCCTCCTTTACCATTCCTCATTCCCATTTCCCTCTCTCACCTTATATCCTACCTGCCCATCACCTCCCTCTGGTGCTCCATCCTCTTTTCTTTCTTCCATGGCCTTCTGTCCTCTCCTATCAGACTCCCTCTTCTTCAACCCTGTATCTCTTTCACCAATAAACTTTCTGGCACTTTATTTCACCGCCCTCCCCCACCGGTTACACTTATCACCTTGTGTTTCTTCCTTTCCTCCCTGCACCTTCTAAGTCTGACTATTCACCTATCTTTCTCCAGTCCTGATGAAGGGCCTCAGCCCAAAACGTCAACTATACTCTTTCCGTAGATGCTGCCTGGCCTGCTGAGTTCCTCCAGCATTTTGGGTGTGTTGCTCAGATTTCCAGCATCCGCAGATTTTCTCATGCTTGTGATTAGAAAACATACAGTGAAATGCCTCACTTCGGGCACCGACATGGCACGCTCAGAACTTACTAAAGCCTGATTTATATTTCTGCGCCAACGCGTCACCGCAAGTACTGCGTCGCCGCAAACCCTACGCAAAGCCGACGTGGAACCGTACATGAGAGCCTGCATTGCTGCGACGCGCACCTCTCCCAAAATGTAACTACGCGTCACGGCAACGCAGACTGCAACAACTGTGATTGGTCCGCTTGGTAGCATCGTATTTCCTCCTACGCTGCAATAGCTTCCCATTGGGCGACTGAAGGGCAGGGAAGGAACTCTGGCTGCAATGCTTTCCATAAAGTTTTACAGACCTCCGAAATTATGGAGGACACACTTCGCTTTAACAAAAAAAGACGCTCGCTTGTTGTTTACCCCGAGAAAGACTACCATGACCTTGAAGCCTTGCACGAGCAGGTGTGTGCGCATGCATGACATGCACGAATTGCAGAGCAATGCAGACACACCAACGCACAAGTATAAATGCTCACAACGCACGTAGGCCACTTGCGTAGGTTACGGCGTTGAGTTAACACAAAAGTATAAATCAGGCTTTACCCTAACCATATGTCTTTGAAATGAGGGAGGAAACAAGAGCACCTGGAGGAAATCCACACAGAGACAGGGAGAACGTACAAACTCCTTGCAGACAACAGTGGGAATCAGATTCCTAATCAGTTGTTGCTAGCTATTGCACTGACTGCTACATTACCATATGCTATGATATGGTAAAAGCATTTAAATATGGTGAATTAGAGAACTTGACAATTAATGAGGGGGAATGCATGGTGGACCTGAACATCATACACCACAGAAAGTGGATATTTGCCCAACCTACCTGAATTTTTATAATTATCTGTGTACTCTTATTCCTCAGCCTTCACCGTGCCTTGTAAATATATTCTTTCCTGTATAAATGCAATTCCCTTCACTCAGATACTATTGACATTCTGGATCAGATGAGTCCATCCCCTGATATAACCAAATGCAACATGGCTAGTCTCTGTCTTTCTGTCTACTTCTTAAATTATGTAACAACAAAAATCTCTCCCGCTTCCTTCTCACAATCTTAAACAAAACTGAACTAAAAAATTTTTAGTATGGCTTCTTGTTTGTTTTTCCAAAGTAATTTTCATTTACAATTAAGCAGAAACTTTTCATTACAACATAGCATTTTTTAAAAATTTCTAAGATTTCATGCTCCATTACATACATATTTTAATGTTTCACTGCTCAAAAGTTCGAGCATCCTGGATCAGGTTATACTGGAGGTCATGGGTTAAGGTGAAAGGTGAAAAGTTTAAGGTGAACATTAAGGGGAAGTTTTCTTCACTCAGATGGTTGTGAAAGCGTGAAATGAGCTGCCAGCACAAGTGGCACATGCAACTTTGAATTCAACGTTTAAAAGCAATTTGAATAAGTACATGGGATGGTAGGAGTTTGGAGGGCTATGGCCCGGGTGCAGGTCAATTAGAGTAGGAAGTTTAAATTCCGGCATGGAGTAGATGGGCTGAAGGGCCTGTTTCTGTGCTGTATATTTCTATCACCCTAGTTTCCAAATACTAATATAAGTGAAAGGGAGGATATGTGACATACCCAACTGAATACAATGTACTGAAGTACTGAAATCAGTACTGAGGAATTATCTGCTTCAAATTATCGATTAGAGAGTAAGGAGAAAGAGTAGGAGACATTTCTTTCTGAAAAAATGTTAGAGCACTGAAAGCTTGCCAGAGGCAATCACTGATGCATAGATTACAATATTCTTTGTTTATACACATTTGATGCAAAAACATACAGATGCAGTCAGGCTGATTATTCCCACAAAGAACTGGCACTGAGAACACAGACTGAATAGTCCCCTTCTCTGCAGTAAACTCCTATACTTTTGACCCTTAATTAGCAGATTCCATCCACAGCTACTGCTGTAAGGTATAATGATTAGTATGCCTCATCTTATAATCTTATTACAAGGCATCCTATAGATGGAGACGTTTGTACCAGTGCAGTGTTGACACCATTCTTAGTTGAAGCATTCTGCTCAGGGAAAGACTACACCAGATTTTGGATGTGGTTAGCTTTACTACCCTTGGGCTGGAATTGCTTTATGATCATTATCTAGTCTAAAAGTTAAGTTGTATAAAATCAGAATCAGGTTTAATATAACTGGCATACATTGTGAAATTTGTTAAATATGTAGCAGCAGTACAATGCAATGCATGGTAAATATAGGAAAAAACTGAATGACAGTAATTATATATATGTAGATTAAACAATTCAGTTAAAATAAGTAGTGCAAAAACAGATTGAGAAAGTAGTGAGGTAGTGTTCATGAGTTCAATGTCCATCTAGGAATCCGATGGCAGAGGGGAAGAAACTGTTCCTGAATCGCTGAGTGTGTGCCTTCAGGCTTCTGTACCTCCTTCTGATGGTAACAGTGAGAAGAGAGCATGTCCTGGGTGGTGGGGGTCCTTAACTTTGACAACAAAATGTATAAACTGCAAGAATCCTCCACATATCCTACAACAAAGAGCTCCTCTATAGGACACAGGAGTCAGAGTATTGTTCAAAGGAGAGTGAAAACAATAAACTCAACTCATGACAGATAGTATATGTTCAAAGAGTGCCTTGCATTGATTACAACATACTTGATCATTTTACAGACAGAATGGGAACTGGGTCTGTATTGTATTCACTAAGAAAAGCAGGGGGATAGATGTTGTAAAGGATTAGGCACCTTAAAACAAAATTCTCCAAGGACTCTCTGCAGCACAACTTATCCTCTCACTGAATCACATTATTAGATAAATAAAATTCATTGACAATTGAAATCACTGACATAACACAAATTGAAATGCACAGTTCCAAACCATACTGTTATTCCATGTTAGAAGTGTAACCTAGAATTGTTATTGATTGTGATCTTGCAGTCATTTTTCATGATCATAAATTGTCAGTACTTTTAAAACTGAAGCTCTTGTGGGAAGTGGAGGAAAGTAGTCTGTAAACTTTGAGATTCCAGTGAAGAGAATATAGTTTATTGGTGTTGGCTAACTGAACAATTAGTTGTTTCAGTAACACACTTTATTATCTGAAAATTCTAATTAAATACAAAGTTATTGTTTTTTTTTGAAAAGCTTACCATGTGGCAGCTTCTACTTTGACAAGGCCAAACACAGAAGAGGAGACTAACTTGAAGATTACTTCCATTCTTTTTGCCATGGCCATTCCAAGGTTCTAGATGCATCCTTTCCCATTCCAACACTGACCTGCCCATCTTTGGCCTGCTCCATTGCCAGGATGAGGCTTACAGCAAACTAGAGGGATAACTCCTCGTATTCAGCCTGGATAGTCTACAACACAATCAATTTTCCAGTTTCAAATAACACCCACTTCCAGCATTTGTGACTTCAGATTCTAGCATTTGCAGTCTTGCATCTCCTTAAAAATTATGTTGTAATAAAATAAGTTAATATTTTATGACGTCTGCACATACTTCCTCCTGGTGTGGATTTCTCATAGCGTCACTGGTACTAAATTTTAAAAGGAAATTTTCAGTCAAAAGCTTTAACTGCTCATGCTCATCTGAAAGCTGAGTCAAGCCACAATGATTTTCTGACAACTTAAGGGAGTCATTAGAACATTACATTGCCTGCCTCAATATTAATATTAACTGTCAGTATAGTCTTCCCACTGAAAGCCCAAAGGTGTGAAATTAATTCAAACATATAAATTGCAGATTAAATTCCTTTTATAACATCTACATGTACATAATGTGATGTTTCGCTAGAATTCATATCACCTACAAGGAAATAATAATGTGAGAATGATATCTACCTGATCCACACCATCACTTTCTCAATTATGCTCCCTGTCTAGAAAGCCTGTTCATGATAGAAGGTGCGGAATTCCAAATTATTGTGATGTGCCAAGGTAACCTTCACTGACATTTTCCATCCTCTGAATTTTCATATTCATTTTACAACAAAAATTTGCTACGTTTAAATCTGCCAAGAAAACAAGACACCGATACTTCATCACTATTAGGAGGCAGTGATCATAATACGATTGAATTCATACTGCAGTTTGAGAGGGAGAAGCCTAACTCACATGTATCAGTAACACAATGGAGTAAAGGGAAGTAGACAGGCATGAGACAGCAGTTTGCCGGGTGGATTGGAGGAGGATACTGGTAGGGATAATGGCAGAGCAGAAAGTTTCTGGGAATAGTTCACAAGGCGCAGGATAGATATGAACCCGAAAGAAGTTGTTCTCAAATGGCAGGGGCAGGCAACTGTGGCTGAAAGGGGAAGTTATGGACTGCATTAAAGCCAAGGAAAGGGCATACTGTATAAGGCAGCAAAAGTGAGTGGGAAGTTGGATGATTGGGAAGCTTTTAAAATCCAAGAAAAGGCAACTAAAAAAGCTTTAAGAAGGGAAAAGATGAAATACGAGGGAAAACTAGCCAATAATATAAAGCAGGATACTAAAAGTTTTTTCAGTTATATAAAGAGTAAAAGAGAGATGAGAGTTGATATTGGACCACTGGAAAATGATACTGGTGAGGTAGTAATGGGGGACATAGAAATGGCAGATGAACTTAGTGAGTATTTTGCAACAGTCTTCACTGTGGAAGACACTGGGTGCCAGTGATCTGTCACTGTCAGGGAGCAGGAGTGAGGACCATTGCTATTACAAAGGAAAAAGTGCTAGGCAGACTCAAAGGTCTTAAGATGGAAAAGTCACCTGGACCAAATGGACTGCATCCCAGAGCCTTGAGAGAGGTTGCTGACAATAATGGATACATTGGTCATGATTTGAAGAATCACTTGATTCCGGCATGGTTCCGGATGACTGGAAAATTATAAATATCACTCCACTCTTTAAGAAGGGAGGAAGACAAAAGAAAACAAATTGTAGGCCAGTTAGCCGAGCTTCAGTGGTTGGGGAAGTGTTGGAGTCTATTTTTAAGGATGAGGTTTCAGGGTGCTTGGAGACTAATGATAAAATATGCAAAAAGCAGCATGGCTTCTGTAAAGGGAAATCCTGCCTAACAAATCTGTTAAGAGCTTTTTGAGCCAGTAACAAGAAGGATGGACAAAGGAGAGGCAGTAGATGTCATTTACTTGGAATTTCAGAAGGCATTTGGCGTTACAGGAAAGATATTGGCATGGATAGAGGAATGGCTGACAGACAAGAGGCAGTGAGTGGGAATAAAAGTGGTTTTTTATGGTTGGCTGCCAGTGACTAGTTATGTTCCTGAAGAGTCATAACCTGACAACTCTATTTTTCACCTTGTTTATTCATGATTTAGATAGTAGAATTGATGGCTTTGTGGCAACGTTTGTGGATGATATGAAGATGGCTGAAGAGGTAGGTAGTGCTGAGGAAACAATGCAATTGCAGCAGGGCTTAGACAAATTGGAAGAATGAGCAAACAAGTGGCAGATGCAATACAGTTATGGGAAATGTATGATAATGCATTTTGGTAAAAGGAACAATAGTGCAGACTATTATCTATATGGGGAGAAAATTCAAACATCAGAGGTGCAGAGGGACTTAAGAATCCTTGTGCACGACTCGCTGAGGTTAATTTACAGGTTGAGTCTGTGGTAAAGAAGGCAATGCAATGTTGGCATTCATTTCAAGGGGAATAAAATATAAAAGCAAGGAGATAATGCGGAGACTTTATAAGACACTAGTCAGGCCGCACATGGATTGTTGTCAATGGTTTTGGGCCCCATATCTCAGCGTTGTCATTAGAGATAGTCCAGAGGAGCTTCATGAGAATGATTCACGGGAATGAAGGGGTTAACATATGAGGTGCATTTGGCAGCTTTGGGCCTATATTCACTGGAATTTAGAAGAAAGCAAGGGGATCTCATTGAGACATTATGAATGTTAAGAGGACTTTTCAGAATGGCAGGCGGTGACTAGTGGGGTACCGCAAGGCTCAGTGCTGGGACCCCAGTTGTTTACAATATATATTAATGACTTGGATGAGGGAATTAAATGCAGCATCTTCAAGTTTGCGGATGACACGAAGCTGGGTGGCAGTGTTAGCAGTGAGGAGGATGCTAAGAGGATGCAGGGTGACTTGGATAGGTTGGGTGAGTGGGCAAACTCATGGCAGATGCAATTTAATGTGGATAAATGTGAAGTTATCCACTTTGGTGGCAAAAATAGGAAAACAGATTATTATCTGAATGGTGGCCGATTAGGAAAAGGGGAGGTGCAACGAGACCTGGGTGTCATTATACACCAGTCATTGAAAGTGGGCATGCAGGTACAGCAGGCGGTGAAAAAGGCGAACGGTATGCTGGCATTTATAGCGAGAGGATTCGAGTACAGGAGCAGGGAGGTACTACTGCAGTTGTACAAGGCCTTGGTGAGACCACACCTGGAGTATTGTGTGCAGTTTTGGTCCCCTAATCTGAGGAAAGACATCCTTGCCATAGAGGGAGTACAAAGAAGGTTCACCAGATTGATTCCTGGGATGGCAGGTCTTTCATATGAGGAAAGACTGGATGAACTGGGCTTGTACTCGTTGGAATTTAGAAGATTGAGGGGGGATCTGATTGAAACGTATAAGATCCTAAAGGGATTGGACAGGCTAGATGCGGGAAGATTGTTCCCGATGTTGGGGAGGTCTAGAACGAGGGGTCACAGTTTGAGGATAGAGGGGAAGCCTTTTAGGACCGAGGTTAGGAAAAACTTCTTCACACAGAGAGTGGTGAATCTGTGGAATTCTCTGCCACAGCAAACTGTTGAGGCCAGTTCATTAGCTATGTTTAAAAGGAAGTTAGATATGGCCCTTGTGGCTACAGGGGTCAGGGGGTATGGAGGGAAGGCTGGGTTCTGAGTTGGATGATCAGCCATGATCATAATAAATGGCGGTGCAGGCTCGAAGGGCCGAATGGCCTACTCCTGCACCTATTTTCTATGTTTCTATGTTTCTAGATAAGGTGGATGTGGAGAGGATGTTTCCTACGGTGGGGGTATCCAGAACTAGCGGGTCCTACCTAAAAACTGAGGGACAACCTTTTAGATAGAGGTAAGGAGTAATTTTTTTTAGCCAGAAAGTAGGGAATCCCTGGAATGCTCTGCCACAGACTGTGGTGAAGATCAAGTCCGTGGGTATATTTAAAGCAGAAGTTGATAGTTTCCTGACTGGTCAGGGCATCAAAGAATATAGCAAAAAGACAGGTATATGGGGTTGAGTGGGATCCAGGATCAGCCACAATGGAATAGCAGAGCTTACTCAATGGACTGAACGGCCTAGTTCTGCTCCTATGTCTTATGGTCTACCATCATAGTTACTAACCACGATAAGCTACAACGCCGCATAAGACTTGCACATATCCATAGGGTCGACAAGTTAACTTAGCCAACAAATCATCTCAATGTTTCTGAAGCACCTTCAATTACTCCAAAAGACTGAGGTTTGGTAAAATACTGAAAGGCTTTTATTCGCTGTACAATACGACCTCCACAGTGAGTGTCTGCCCCCGGACTGAGGGGGAGGGGCAAGACGAACACCCTTATACAGGACTCTGTGGGAGGAGCCACAGGGGCAGTCAGCAGAGGGGCGTGTCCAGACAGGTAACCGAGTTACAACATATATACATGGTTTACCACATTCACCCCTCCTTTTTTTTTAAAAGGAGTCCCGCGGGGTGAAGTGACTGACAATATTTACAAGAAGTATATTTACAGTTTAAGTCTATCAGGCGGTCGAGTCCGTCGCTGTGATCTACGTAGCACCGGCAATGGTGGTTGTGCTGGCTCCGGCCTGACTTCAGGTGCCAGCACATTAGGCGTCGGTAATCCCTCGTGCGTGTGCGTCGCGCCCGGTATGGGAGTGTCGTGCGGTGTCTGTATAGGGTTTGGGGTGCACGGTGTCTTGTAGGTACATACATTGGTGGGTACGGGGTCAATAGTCACCACGGAGTGTTCGGGGTAGGGGCCCGGAGCTCCTGCGGGCGCCAGGTCGCGGATGGAGACCGTGTTCTCCCGCCCATCAGGTAAAACCACGTAGGCATACTGGGGGTTCGCATGAAGTAAGTGAACCCTCTCGACCATCGGGGAGTATTTATTGCTCCTCGCATGTTTCCGAAGCAGCACTAGCCCCGGGGATGTCAGCCAAGTTGGTAGGGTGGTTCCAGTGGTCAACTTTCTGGGAAAAGAAAAGAGCCGCTCATGGGGGGTGGCATTGGTGGCTGTGCATAACAGGGAGCAGATGGAGTGGAGTGCCTCGGGAAGGACCTCCTACCAGCGGGAGACCAGCAGTCCCTTTGATCTGAGGGCTAAGAGTGTGGCTTTCCACACTGTGCCATTCTCCTTCTCTACCTGTCCATTCCCCGGGGATTATAGCTCGTGGTCCTACTGGTTGCAATTCCCCTAGCCAGTAGATATTGGCGCAGCTCGTCACTCATAAACGAGGACCCCCCGTCACTGTTGATATAGCATGGGTATCCGAACAGAGTGAAGAGCTTGCGCAGTGCTTTTATAACTGACGTGGTAGTGGTGTCGGGGCAGGGGATGGCGAAGGGGAACCACGAGTACTCGTCAATTACGTTAAGAAAGTACACATTGCGGTCGGTGGAGGGAAGGGGGCCCTTAAAATCAACACTCAGTTGCTCAAAGGGGCGGGTGGCCTTGATGAGTGGAGCCTTTTCGGGTCGGTAGAAGTGCGGTTTGCACTCTGCGCAGACTTGGCAGTCCCTGGTCATCATCCTGATCTCAAGGGAGTAAGGCAGGTTCTGGGCTTTCACGAAGTGGAAAAGCCGGGTGACTCCCGGGTGGCAAAGGTCTACATGTAGGGCGTATAGCCGGTCGATCTGCGCGCTGGCACATGTTCCCCAGGATGGGGCATCGGAGGGCTCGTTGAGGTTCCCAGGCCTGTACATGATGTCATACTTGTAGGTGGAGAGTTCGATTCTCCACCTCAGAATTTTATCATATTTGATTTTGCTCCGCTGCTGATTATTAAACATGAACACGACTGAGCGCTGGTCAGTTAGCAGGGTGAACCTTTTGCCGGCAAGATAGTGCCTCCAGTGCCTTATAGCTTCCACTATGGCCTGGGCCTCTTTCGCTACCGCAGAGTGCTGAATTTCAGGGCCTTGAAGGGTACGGGAGAAGAACGCCACTGGTCTTCCTGCCTGGTTGAGGGTAGCAGCCAGCGCAAAGTTGGAGGTGTCACTCTCTACTTGGAAGGGAATGGCCTCATCCACCGCATGCATTGCTGCTTTGGCAATGTCCCCTTTTATGCGGTTGAAGGCCGTGTGGGCCTCGGCAGAGAGGGGGAATGTGGTGGACTTGACCAGGGGGTGGGCCTTGTCTGCATAGTTAGAGACCCATTGGGCGTAGTATGAAAAGAAGCCCAGGTACCTTTTGAGGGCTCTGAGGGTATTGGGAAGAGGGAGTTCCAACAGGGGGCGCATACGGTCGGGGTCAGGGCCAATGACTCCATTCTCCACGACACACCCAAGGATATCAAGTCGGGTGGTCCCAAATACACACTTGTCCTTGTTATAGGTGAGGTTGAAAGATTTGGCCGCTTGGAGAAATTTTTGGAGGTTGTTGTCGTGATCCCGCTGGTCGTGACCGCAGATGGTGATGTTATCCAGGTATGGGAACGTGGCCTTCAGTTGGCACTGGTCCACCATCTGGTCCATTGCCCTCTGGAAGACAGATACACCATTCGTGACACCAAAGGGGACGCGCAGGAATTGATAAAGCCTGCCGTCAGCCTCGAAGGCAGTGTAAGGGCGGTCCTCCTGGCGGATGGGGAGCTGATGGTAAGCGGATTTTAGGTCTATGGTCGAGTACACCTTGTACTGTGCTATCTGATTGACCATATCTGCGATGCGGGGTAGAGGGTACACGTCGAGCTGCGTGAACCTATCGATGGTCTGGCTATAGTCCACGACCATCCTATTCTTCTCCCCGTTCCGAACAATCACCACCTGCGCCCTCCAAGGACTTGTGCTTGCCTCAATGACCCCCTCCCTGAGCAGCAGCTGCACCTCCGACTTAATGAAAGCTCTGTCCCCCGCGCTGTACCTCCTGCTTTTAGTTGCCACAGGTTTACAGTCGGGGGTCAGGTTGGCGAACAGCGGTGGGGGAGGGATCCTGAGGGTGGAGAGGCCGCAAGTGGTGTCGGTAGTGCGGCAGTTGGCATGATGTTGGGTGGGATGCGCGGGTCGGTGTGTGTGTGTGGTCAGTAGCGGGGTACGTGACATATCTCTACAAAACAGGGGATTTAGGACAGTAATTGGTGGGAGGGGCCCATCATACTTCATTGTCACGCTTTTCAGGTGACTCTAGAAGTCCAACCCCAACAGCACAGGGGCACACAGTTGAGGCAAGACCAGTAACTTAAAGTCCCGATATTCTGTGCCCTGCACCACTAGCGTCGCTACACAACCCCCCCAGATGTCTGTTGTATGCGACCCGGAGGCCATGGTGACCCTCTGACTTACCGGCCGTACCATGAGTCCACAATGCTGCACCGTGGCCAGGTGGATAAAACTCTCCGTGCTGCCTGTGTCAAACAGGCAGCTTGTCCTGTGCCCCTCCACCAGGATGTCCATCATTGACCTTGCGAGCTGGTGGGGAGCGCTTTGGTCGAGGGTCACGGAAGCCAGGGTGGGGTCGCTGTCTTGGTCCGGCGCGGTGGGGTGGCCCGTGAGCACCCGTTAGTCGTAGGCGGTGGGAGGTGGCGCCGACCAAGATGGCTGCCCCCATGTCTCGCACGTGGTGGCGGCGTGCAGGGAAGATGGCAGCAGGGAAGATGGCGGCCCCCATGTCTCGCACGTGGTGGCAGTGTGCAGGGAAGATGGCGACCCCCACGTCTCACACGCGGCGCTGCTCGATCCCGCTCGTGGTTTTGACTTACAGACCTTGGCGAAGTTGCCCTTCTTTCTGCAGCTGGAACAGGTAGCTTGTCGGGCCGGGCAGCGTTTCCGGGGGTGCTTCTCCAGTCCGCAGAAGTAGCACTTCGCGGACTCACGACTGGCTGCAGCCGAGGTTGATTCGCCGGTGGCTTGCGGGGTCTGCGGCGCCCACGAGGCCATCGGGGGATCGCGTGCCTGGAGAGCCTCGGAGTTATGCAGAGCGGCCTCCAATGTATCAGCCAGCTCGATCGCCGAACTTAGGGTAAGATTGGCTTTTTCCAGCAGCCGCTGGCACACGTACACTGACCTGGTCCCCGTGACGAAGGCGTCTCTCACTAGGAGTTCTGCATGCTACGCCGCCGTCAGCTCCTGGCAATTGCAGGCACGCACGAGCGTCCGTAGGGCCTGGACGAACTCAGCACTCGATTCCCCGGACCGTTGTTGCCATGTCGCTAAGCGATGCCGAGCATAGACGCTGTTTATCGGCCGCAGGTATTGTCTTTTGAGTGCGTTCATCACGCCATCGTAGTTCGGCTGGTCTCTGATCAGCAAATAGACCCGTGGACTGACCCTGGAGAGTAGAACTCTGCGCTTCGCTACGGGGTCGGTCGCTTTAATCTCCTCTAGATACGCTTTGAAGCAGGCCAGCCAGAGTTCGAAAGCGTTTCCAGCGTCAGGCATTTGCGGATGGAGGTCTAATTTGTCTGGTCTCAGAGCCTGTTCCATGTTTTAAAATGTACAGCGAATAAAATTGAAGCACCTTCAATTACTCCAAAAGACTGAGGTTTGGTAAAAGGCTTTTATTCGCTGTACAATACGACCTCCACAGTGAGTGTCTGCCCCCAGACGGACTGAGGGGGAGGGGCAAGGCGAACATCTTTATACAGGACTCTGTGGGAGGAGCCACAGGGGCAGTCAGCAGAGGTGTGTGTCCAGACAGGTAACCGAGTTACAACATATATACATGGTTTACCACAGTTTCACTGCAGTGATCTGTGGGAGAGTACTTAAAATCTTCCTCATATGGTTTGGTGTACTTTGTATAATTTTTGAAAAGGTAGTCTCTTATGTTTTCCCTGAAACAATAACATTCAGGGTGAAATATTTTCCTTGAGTTTTTTTGACTTAGTCCATAGATAATATTAAGCAGAAAAAATGTTTTGATTCAATTGTTCAGATGATTTCCAACTTTTGGCATAAAACTGTAAACCAGTTTTATATCAGTTAGGATGGGTAATATGCTAATAGCAGTGAATATGTCAAACTAAATTAATTGTATTGTTATTTATATTCCAAATGAAGCCTTGTGGAAGAGAAAATAAGTGTGTAAATCAAATCTAAGGAATGGAAAAATTAATATTACAGGGACAACCTCAAAAGTTTAAAAAGTTTCTGGGCATCATTAATAAATCCTTTTTCAGTAATTAAGAAATGACAGAGCAGGATGAAAGATCAACCTCAGCAGCAATCTGCAGAAAAGCAAAGACTCAATCTTACATTTTAAGCCCAGTGCAGATTAACTACAGGCAAGCACTACAAAGCTATCTGTGAGGGAAGTTTTCAGCAGAATCAAATGGTTAGAGATATAAAAATTATGAATCAAGCAATGGTCAAATCTGAGGTCATAACTAATTTTTGATGTGTTTCTACATAGGTCCATCCCTAAGTTTATGTAAAACAGAGCACAGGAAGAAAGTAAAATAAAATGATCTTGTATATAATGGGTACAAATAAAACATTTACAATTATACTATGTTATTAAAAGAAATATTTTGATGCTTTAAATTCATGTAGTTCATGTACAATAAGTTTTAATATCTTATAGAGACTGCTCAAGAGAGGGCATTTTGCATAGAATTTTCCATAAGACCATAAAATCATAAGAGATAGGAGCAGAATTAAGCCATTTGGCCCATTGAGTCTGCTCAGCATTTTATCATGGCTGATCCATTTTCCCTTTCAACATTAGTGTACTGCCTTCTCTCTTTCAACATTGGTGTACTGCCTTCTCCCGTTCATGCTGCATCTAATCAAGAACCTATGAACCTTCGCCTTAAATACACCCAATCATCTGGTCTCCACAGCCACCTGTAGCAATGAATTCTACAGACTCACATCCCTCTGCTAAAGAAATTCCTCCTCAACTCTGTTCTAAATGTCTGTCCCTCTATTCTGAGGTCCTAAGAAACATCCTCTACACATCCGCTCTATCCAAGCCTTTGAACGTTTGATATATTTCAAAGAGATCCCCCTCATCATTATAAATTCCAGCAAGTACATGCCTAGAGTCATCAAACGCTCTTCATATGATAACCCTTTCATTCCTGGAATCATTCTTGTGAACCTCCTCTGAGACCCTCTCCAATGCCAGCACATCCTTTCTTAGATAAAGGGCCCAGAATTGCTCATGATACTCCAGATGGGGCCTCACCAGTGCCTGATAAAGCCTCAATATTACATCAATTGCTTTTATATTCTAGTTCTCTAAAATGAACGCTAGCATTGCATTTGACATCCTCACCAGTGACTCAACCTGCAAGTTAACCTTGAGGGAATCCTGCTTGACGATTCCCAAGTCCCCTTGCGCCTCAGATTTTTGAAACTTTTTGCCCATTTACAAAATAGTCTATGCTTTTGTTCCTTCTACTAAAGTACATGACCTTGTACTTCCCAACACTGTTTCACTTTCCACCTCTTTGCCCATTCTCCTAACCTACCCTACTACAGACCCCCTCCTTTCTTAATACTACTTGCCTTTCCAACTATCTTCATATCATCCCCAAACTTGGCCACAAAGCCATCAACTCCATTATCCAAATCATTGAAATACATTAAAACATACAATGTGAAAAGTTCAACACCAACCCCCACAGAACACCACTAGTCACCTGCAGCCAACTAGAAAAAGATCCATTTTTCCCCCACTCTTTCCCTCCTGCCAATCAGCCAATGCTCTATCCATGCTAGTATCTTTCCTGTCTTACAGTAGGATCCTGTCTTGTTATACAGCCTCATGTGTGGCACCTTGTCAAGGGCCTTCTGAAAATCCAACTACACAACATCCACCAATTCTCCTTTATCCTGCATGTTGTTTCTTTCAAGAATTCCAATAGATTTGCCATGCAAGCTTTTCCCTAAAGGAAACCATGCTGAATTTGGCCTATTTTTATCATGTACTGTACCCTGAGACCTCATCATAACAATTGACTCCAACATCTTTCAAATACTGACGCCAGGCTAACTGGCCTATCATTTCCTTTTTTTCCCAGCTTCTAGCTCCTTCTTGAATATGAAGTGACACTTGCAAATTTCCAGCCCTCCAGGACCATGCCAGGATCTAGTGATTCGTGGAAGATTATTACTAATGCCTCCTCAGCAACCCACACATCTTCAGAAAACATCAGAAAATAAAATGACAAGGCCTGGAATTACTCATTATCAGACTGGCATCAAGTTCATCTTCAAAAAGCGGGCATCACCTTCACCCAGGGCATGCCTTCTTCTCTCTGCCACCATCAAGGAGGTGGTACAGGAGCCTGAAGACACAGACTCAACATCTTAGGAGAAGTTTCGTCCCCTCTACCATCAGTTTTCTGAATTGGCAATAAGCACAAGTGCACTACCTTACTATTATTTTTGCTCTCTTTTTCCACTAATTTGATTATACAGTATATATTTCATTTTTTTTTCTTTTTCAATCCTTTTATTTTTTTTTAGGCATCCGTTAGTCTTGCGAGACCATGGATCTGTGCCTGGAAAGCCTTCACTCTCCAGGGCGCAGGCCTGGGCAAGGTTGTATGGAAGACCAGCAGTTGTCCATGCTGCAAGTCTCCCCTCTCCACGACACCAATGTTGTCCAAGGGAAGGGCATTAGGACCAATACAGCTTGGCACCAGTGTCATCGCAGAGCAATGTGTGATTAAGTGCCTTGCTCAAGGACACAACATGTTCCCTCGCCTGGGGCTCAAACTCACGACCTTCAGGTCGCTAGTCCAATGCCTTGACCACTTGGCCACATGCCCACATAATCTTTTTATTATGTTTCAGATTAATATACATAACAATATTAGTGATACAAAGAGATCGGTATAACATTGATAATGGTTAACATGTACAAGCATAATTCAAGTAAAATATATAATTCAAGCCTCCCGATCTCTAAGTAATTAAACATGAAAAAAGAATTTTATAGAGAACCCCCTAAACGGAAAAAAAAACAAAGCTGGGATGTCCTATTCCTTCGGATAAGAACATTATTTGTCATTAACTCCGCTCCTCCATAGATAAACAAAAGATTATTAAAAAAGAAAAGGGTTTTGAAAGGCACAACTTACGTCATATGAAAATGTTGAATAAACCGTCTCCAGGTTTCTTCAAATTTAACTGAAGCATCAACCATACCACACCTATTTTTTTCTAGGTTTAAACATAATATAGTTTGAGAAAACCATTGAAAAGTAGTAGGAGGATCAGAATCTTTCCATTTAAGTAAGATGGATCTTTTAGCTATTAGTGTAACAAATGCAATCAAACAGCAAGCTGAAAAGATAAATGACCAACATCTGTCATTGGTAATCCAAAAATGGCAGTAATAGGGTGAGGTTTTAAATTAATATGCAAAACTGTTGAAATAATATCAAAAATATCTTTCCAATATTTATCTAAAAGAGGGCAAGACCAAAACATATGTCAGAGAGGCCACCTTAGAATTACATATGTCACACACAGGATTATACAGTATATATTTCTTAATTTTTTTTATTACTTATTCCACTGTACTACTGCCACAAAGCAACAAATTTCATGACGTTTGCCACTGATATTAAACCTGATTCTGATTCTCAATCTAGAAGCAACTTTAAGGTTTCCTTGCAACTATCAGAATTTTTCCCCAATCTGAAACTGGGTCAAATTAAGCGAACATATTCTAGTCCATGAAAGATGTTAACATATTATATACTCCACAAGAGCATAACCATACCAATCCGGCAAGTCAATGTTACAATCTACAGATAGGATATATTCTTGACAGGCTCAGCAATAGTCTATGATCATTTATGAGATCCCTTAATGTCAAACAATCACCTGCAACAAAGTACTTCAAGTCATCTTAACAACATAGTTGGTGCACAAAAAGTACAGATGCCTCACAATTTGTCTTCATAATCATATGGTAGTTTGTGAAGCAACAAATACATAAATAACTTTCTGCACGCACATGCTGATGCATGCATTCAGCCATCTTGAACATTGCTGACAAAAATTAGAATTTAATATCCATATCCAGCCACCCTGAATTCAGAATTCAGAAGCCAGTTAAGAGTCAATGCCTTCAAGTATCTGCAGTCATGACTGGGAGCAGGATGCCACAAACATCTGCTGCAGTGCCAATGATCTTATTTTTTGTTCAGTGAAGAGAAAAAGCAGGAGAATTGGCACAATTTTCACATAGGAAATTGAAGGAGCTTATGTCAAAGATTCATCTACCTTCTTAAGTCTGAAATTTTTAAATAATGTATGCAGTATAAAGTGTTATATAATTATTCTTAGAAAAATATATAATCATTGATAAAATGTAATTGAGAAAAGTGCTCTATTTAGAAGTTAATATTATATCTTCATGAAATTAACTGCCATCTGGATAATACACAAGTTGTTTCTTATTCGAAACAAGGAATGCTTACATTTGCGATTAATTACCTCCTTAATCTCACGATAATTCTCATCAGATTAGATCTAATTCTTCTTGTTAGAAAAAGCCACAAATTCTCTTCAAAGATGAAAGAATTCAGAGCAGTCCATAGGCTGCAGACGTATCACTGTTTCTGTAGGCAGTGGAGCTGACAGGCTGGTTGAGGTACAATCTGAGAAGAGCTACCTCTTTTGGGATCTTGGGAGCTTTGACAGTGAACTTTTTGGGTAGAAGGTGATGGTTTTGGATCAGGACAATACAGTGGATTAATTGAAGTCAGCACTACAGTGATGCCAAAGCACAGATGATATACACTCACACAACTGACACGACACTCAGTGGCCACTACGAGCTACAGGAGTGGAACCTGGTGCGGTCTTCTGTTGTTGTGGTCCATTCACTTCCAGTTTTTATGTCTTGTGCATTTAGAGATGTGGTTCTGCACACCACTGTTGCAACACATGGCTATTTGAGCTACTGTCACCTTCCTGTCAGCTTGAACCAGTCTGGACATTCCCTTCTGACCTCTCTGATTAACAAGGTATTTTCATCCACAAAAATTGCTCCTCATTGGATGATTTTTTGTTTGTTTGTTTTTGTATCATTTTCTGTAAAATCTAGAAAATGTTGTGATGAAAATTCCAGGGGATCAGCAAGTTTTTAGACACTCAAACCATCCTGTCTGGCATCAACAATCAGCCCATGGTCAAAAGCAATTGAATCACATTTCCCTCCCCGCCCCCACATTCTGATGTTTGGTCTGAACAACAACTGAACCACTTAACCTCTTGACCATGCCAGCATGCTTTTATGCATTGAGTTGCTGCCACATGATTGGGTGATTAGATATTTGCATTAACCTACAGGTGTATGCAACAAAGTGGCCACTGAGTGTAGATATCTTTGCAGTCCCTCTCCTGGATATGGTGTAATTCTGTAGATACCAGTGATTGGACAATGGAGACATGAGAGGTAGGTAATAAGTTTATTATTGTCACATGTACTGAGATACAGTGTGAACGCTTTTGTTTGCATGCCACCCAGACAATTTATTCCATACTCAAGTACCCTAAGGCATATAAAAATGAAAAAAAGAATGCAGACTACAGTGTTACAGTTGCAGACAAAGTACAGTGCAGGTAGACAAATAAAGTACAAGAGCAATGAGATGAGATAGATTGAGAGATCAGAAGTTCATCTTTCCTATATAAGGAGGTCCATTCTAGGGTTTGATGAGTTCAAGACAATGTAGAAGCTGGATTCTGGAGAGAGAAAAAGACAGAGCTGGAACCAAAATCTTGAGCTACCAAGTCCAGATAAAGGGTCTCAACACAACATTGGCTGTCCATTTCCATCATCAAGTTCCTTGAGCAACACAACAATGTTACTGGGGGAACACAGCAGTATCCATGGAGGGAAATAGACAATTGATGATGCAGGTTGAGACATTTCGCCTGGACTGTTAAAAAACGTGGAGTGAAGAGGTGGAACAAGAGCTGGCAGGTGACAGGTTGATCAGGCGAGGGGGCGGATAGACAAATATGAGAGGGAGGAGAATGTGGATGATGGCAGAGGCTAGGAGGCGGTAGATTGAAGTGACAAAGGGCTTAATGATGGCATCTGATAGGAGAGGGCAGCAGAGCATAGAATAAAGGGAGAGAGGTGGGAATGGTATCCAGTGGAAGGAATGTTTGTGATGAGCAGATAGAGACAGGTGTGGAAATGGATGACAGTGAGGAGAACTCAATCCTTCTTATGCCTCAGTGGGGGGGGGGGCGGTGAGCAGAGAAGTGTGGGAGATAGAGCAGAGTGTGAGAGCTTTATCAATAGCAATGGGGTGGAAACTCCATTCTCTGTAAAACAGTGACATTTTGAATGTTCTAGATTAGAAGGCCTAGAGTTACTCCAGCAGTTTGTTTTCTTCTCTCACTTAGACAAGGATGCTGCCACAATAATAACTGTTAAGGAGCCATGTATTGTTTTCTATCTGCATTGTATTCTGTGCTGTGCATTTGATACGTTCATTACGGTAGCTAGTCATGTGGGTGGGGGCGTGGTAAAACCGAAGAGTTTAGTTATGTGTTCATGCTTTGTTTGGGGCTCTTGAAAGCTGGGGACCACTGAGTGTCATATCTTTTGTTGACCACCTAATTACATTTGAAATCCCTTAACTTCATTTAAATACACTTACGATCACAAGTTTTAGTTTCATTAGTGTAATTGTTTCAAAATTGTATGCTTTGCTAGTTGCTAATAAAGGATCAAGTACATTTATTTGACTATTTGAACATCATTATTGGATTGGATCAGAGGGTGCATCATACAGAATAATTCCCTGTGCTTGGACTCTAATCAAGGTTGTTTTTTTTGAGTAGATGCTACAAACTGCTTTAACTCCTTGATAAAAATACGTGCTCCTTATAGCCAGTCATGCTACAAGTATTTTGTCCTGGGAAGGACCCTGCTTTAGTAGCCTTTCCAATGTGTTCCCTGTTGATCAATCCTTGTAAGGTGGTTGTGTCCCTTCCTAAGCTAGCATCGAATCATTGTTTGGAACACCCAGTATCTTTTCAAAGTCGGAGTAGGAACCCTTCCTGGTTTTGATTGAAGTTTCCAGGATTGGATGCATACACTGATGATAGCAGTACAGTAATATGGTTCTCTACTGCAGTGAGCTGAAGGCATTCACTAATTTTGCAGGACGAATCAGTAAGAACGCAGACAAGTTCATTCATTTTGTCTACTCCTGGGATTAGCCAGTCATTAGCATGTTTAGTACTGAGTTCCAAGCCATTGTCAATGCTTTCACTGAAGTATACAAGAGGATGAACCTTACACTCAGCATCCAAAGATAAAATGATGTTCTAACAACCTGCCTCTGATTCGCATAGTATTCTCCTCCAATAAAAGTTAATGACAGTGCATTGACAAAAAATAACATGGGGCTGTTCACACATCAGAAGCCATTTTTTGTGTGAAGTCAGATATCAATGATGAAACTCACCCCTGCCTCTGATGCACTAGCACAGCCTTTGTGTGATTGAAGACAGTATGGTGCTCATGACCACAGACCTAACACAAAACTCATGTTACCACTGGACTAGATATCATATGGAACGGAAAAATTAACGCTGGTGCCAGCTCAGCAAAATCCTTCATGCTCATCGTTAGAACAAATGAACAATTGTGAGTGTCCATCTTCAGACAACCATCCACAGTACTAAGGTGCAGTTGCACTGGTTGGCACTGGAGGGCAGGCCAGGTTATTCATTTTCCTGCCACCAGATAACCAAAATGGGCACTCTATCCGAATTCTTGTCATGGGAAGAGATTCATTCATTCATTATAACATGAGTCGTATAACATGGGTGATCAAGGTCTTCTATCTATCTTTTATCTGAGGAGTTAAAATAAACTCTTCAGAGCTTTTGCCTATCCATCCATTGACGTAACTCATGAACGTCATGCGCTGTCGACTTTGACTTTGCGAAGAAGTTACGAGGCAGAAAGAGGAAATATTATGCACAGGTCCTTCTTGAAGAAATGCAACATCCCTACTGATTCTAGTGATCTAGGTCCACTGAAAATGGAGAAGGAGAAGGAGAAGGAGAATTTGGGATAGTATAGATAACTTCAGTGCTATGAAAAAGGGGCTTACGGAGGCACCGTGTCAGTAGCTGAAAGAGCAAACCACCTCATGTACTATCCACACAACTGCCCCAGAAGCTACCGAAAGAACCACCTTAGACCTCACAAAAGTAGAGCAGAAGAAAAATCATCCTCCATCCCAAGAGATTCCTGAAGAGGAAAGATGCAAGTTGTGATTACAGAGAACAAAATCCACACACCATGTAACTGCCTATAATACTGACAAAATACTTCACAGAAAGAGACTACAGATATTTGTTGCTGATATCAATAATAGAATTTCACAGCAGCTTCATACATTCTGTTGATCTGCAAGCAACTTGTTTGTCAGTATAACTGCAGGATGTTCATTTTAGAAACATAGAAACATAGAAAATAGGTGGAGTAGACCATTCGGCCCTTCGAGCCTGCACCGCCATTTATTATGATCATGGCTGATCATCCAACTCAGAACCCCGCCCCAGCCTTCCCTCCATACCCCCTGATCCCCGTAGCCACAAGGGCCATATCTAACTCCCTCTTAAATATAGCCAATGAACTGGCCTCAACTGTTTCCTGTGGCAGAGAATTCCACAGATTCACCACTCTCTGTGTGAAGAAGTTTTTCCTAATCTCGGTCCTAAAAGGCTTCCCCTTTATCCTCAAACTGTGACCCCTCGTTCTGGAATTCCCCAACATCGGGAACAATCTTCCTGCATCTAGCTTGTCCAATCCCTTTAGGATTTTATACGTTTCAATCAGATCCCCCCCTCAATCTTCTAAATTCCAACGAGTACAAGCCCAGTTCATCCAGTCTTTCTTCATATGAAAGTCCTGCCATCCCAGGAATCAATCTGGTGAACCTTCTTTGTACTCCCTCTATGGCAAGGATGTCTTTCCTCAGATTAGGGGACCAAAACTGCACACAATACTCCAGGTGTGGTCTCACCAAGGCCTTGTACAACTGCAGTAGTACCTCTCTGCTCCTGTACTCGAATCCTCTCGCTATAAATGCCAGCATACCATTCGCCTTTTTCACCACCTGCTGTACCTGCATGCCCACTTTCAATGACTGGTGTATAATGACACCCAGGTCTCGTTGCACCTCCCCTTTTCCTAATCGGCCACCATTCAGATTATAAAATGTTTTCCTATTTTTGCCACCAAAGTGGATAACTTCACATTTATCCACAGTAATTTGCATCTGCCATGAATTTGCCCACTCACCCAACCTATCCAAGTCACTCTGCATCCTCTTAGCATCCTCCTCACAGCTAACACTGCCACCCAGCTTCGTGTCATCCGCAAACTTGGAGATGCTGCATTTAATTCCCTCATCCAAGTCATTAATATATATTGTAAACAACTGGGGTCCCAGCACTGAGCCTTGCGGTACCCCACTAGTCACCGCCTGCCATTCTGAAAAGGTCCCGTTTATTCCCACTCTTTGCTTCCTGTCTGCTAACCAATTCTCCATCCACATCAATACCTTACCCCCAATACCGTGTGCTTTAAGTTTGCACACTAATCTCCTATGTGGGACCTTGTCAAAAGCCTTTTGAAAATCCAAATATACCACATCCACTGGTTCCCCCCATCCACTCTACTAGTTACATCCTCAAAAAATTCTATGAGATTCATCAGACATGATTTTCCTTTCATAAATCCATGCTGACTTTGTCCGATGATTTCACCGCTTTCCAAATGTGCTGTTATCACATCTTTGATAACTGACTCCAGCAGTTTCCCCACCACCGACGTTAGGCTAACCGGTCTATAATTCCCCGGTTTCTCTCTCCCTCCTTTTTTAAAAAGTGGGGTTACATTAGCCACCCTCCAATCCTCAGGAACTAGTCCAGAATCTAACGAGTTTTGAAAAATTATCACTAATGCATCCACTATTTCTTGGGCTACTTCCTTAAGCACTCTAGGATGCAGACCATCTGGCCCTGGGGATTTATCTGCCTTCAATTCCTTCAATTTACCTAACACCACTTCCCTACTAACATATATTTCGCTCAGTTCCTCCATCTCACTGGACCCTCTGTCCCCTACTATTTCTGGAAGATTATTTATGTCCTCCTTAGTGAAGACAGAACCAAAGTAATTATTAAATTGGTCTGCCATGGTGGCAAAAATAGGAAAACAGATTATTATCTGAATGGTGGCCGATTAGGAAAAGGGGAGGTGCAACGAGACCTGGGTGTCATTATGCACCAGTCATTGAAAGTGGGCATGCAGGTACAGCAGGCGGTGAAAAAGGCGAATGGTATGCTGGCATTTATAGGGAGAGGATTCGAGTACAGGAGCAGGGAGGTACTACTGCAGTTGTACAAGGCCTTGGAGAGACCACACCTGGAGTATTGTGTGCAGTTTTGGTCCCCTAATCTGAGGAAAGACATCCTTGCCATAGAGGGGGTACAAAGAAGGTTCACCAGATTGATTCCTGGGATGGCAGGACTTTCATATGAAGAAAGACTGGATGAACTGGGCTTGTACTCGTTGGAATTTAGAAGATTGAGGGGGGATCTGATTGAAACATACAAGATCCTAAAGGGATTGGACAGGCTAGATGCAGGAAGATTGTTCCCGATGTTGGGGAATTCCAGAATGAGGGGCCACAGTTTGAGGATAGAGGGGAAGCCTTTTAGGACCGAGATTAGGAAAAACTTCTTCACACAGAGAGTGGTGAATCTGTGGAATTCTCTGCCACAGGAAACAGTTGAGGCCAGTTCATTGGCTATATTTAAGAGGGAGTTAGATATGGCCCTTGTGGCTATGGGAGTCAGGGGGTATGGAGGGAAGGCTGGGGCGGGGTTCTGAGTTGGATGACCAGCCATGATCATAATAAATGGCGGTGCAGGCTCGAAGGGCGGAATGGCCTACTCCTGCACCTATTTTCTATGTTTCTATAATCAATTCACCTGTTTCTGTCTGTAGGGGACCTACATTTGTCTTTACCAGTCTTTTCCTTTTTACATATCTATAAAAGCTTTTACAGTCAGTTTTTATGTTCCCTGCCAGTTTTCTCTCATAATCTTTTTTCCCCTTCCTAATTAAGCCCTTTGTCCTCCTCTGCTGAACTCTGAATTTCTCCCAGTCCTCAGGTGAGCCACTTTCTCTGGCTAATTTGTATGTTTCTTCTTTGGAATTGATACTATCCCTAATTTCTCTTGTCAGCCACGGGTGCACTACCTTCCTTGATTTATTCTTTTGCCAAACTGGGATGAACAATTGTTGTAGTTCATCCATGCAACCTTTAAATGCTTGCCATTGCATATCCACCGTCAATCCTTTAAGTGTCATTTGCCAGTCTATCTTAGCTGATTCACGTTTCATACCTTCAAAGTTACCCCTCTTTAAGTTCAGAACCTTTGTTTCTGAATTAACTATGTCACTCTCCATCTTAATGAAGAATTTCACCATATAATGGTCACTCTTACCCAAGGGGCCTCTCACGACAAGATTGCTAATTAACCCTTCCTCATTGCTCAAAACCCAGTCCAGAATAGCCTGCTCTCTAGTTGGTTCCTCGACATGTTGGTTCAAAAAACCATCCCGCATACATTCCAAGAAATCCTCTTCCTCAGCACCTTTACCAATTTGGTTCACCCAATCTACATGTAGATTGAAGTCACCCATTATAACTGCTGTTTCTTTATTGCACACATTTCTAAATTCCTGTTTAATACCATCTCCGACCTCACTACTACTGTTAGGTGGCCTGTACACAACTCCCACCAGCGTGTTCTGCCCCTTAGTGTTACGCAGCTCTACCCATATCGATTCCACATCTTCCCGGCTTATGTCCTTCCTTTCTATTGCGTTAATCTCTTCTTTAACCAGCAACTCCACCCCACCTCCCCTTCCTTCATGTCTATCCCTCCAGAAATTTAATTCGCATTCTGATTTCTATGAAGTTCAAACTTCATTATCTCCATTCCTCTCGATCTTCTGTGAATTTTGTCAAAACACCTACTTACCGTTTCCCCCTCCATATTTGCTATGTATAATAATGCTATGTACTTTGGTTCTCATTTTACTTTTTCAACAAATATAAAATTCAATATATATATAATTTATATCACAACTAATATTCATTTTAAATACCAGAATTAGTTGGTGCTCTTTTATTGTTCAGTCATTGAATTTGTGTGATCTGGCAAGTTAAGCTTGTATCATTCATTCTTAATTGCCTTTGAACTGAGCAAGATTTTGAACTCACATTTTCAAATCATTAGTTCATACCTTGGGATTATTTGACAAGTTGTAGAACCAGGGTGCCATGCACTCCAATAATTTAATCCATAGAAAGAAAGAAATTAGAAATTAAAAAAAGACCTTAAATTTAATGAACATTACATGTAACAACTTTGTTTTCAACTTGCTTTTGATGCAGTCAACATTTTACTTCAAAAACATCTCAAAGATTTGCAAAATGACAAGTATCTCATGCTCAAACATATCTGCATGAATTAACAAGTTTCACACAGCTCCTTTTTATGATATGCCATGATTATACAGACAAACTTCCTCACAAAAAGCAAGATGGCCTGATAGTTTCCACTGAGTGGGTGCCACTCATCTATCCAGTACGTCCTCATTACAGGAGACTGTGCAAGTGAAGTGGTTTTAAGACTGAAGTAAGTGGCCCCCTGTGGCTCAAAATGAATACTGCTTCTACTGTTTTTAAATGTAGAGGACACCATTGCAATAACTTTTGACAGAGAAATAAGGCACAGTTAGATGCATCAATTTGGTTCAGTGAGCAAACGACAGCTTAAAATAACATTGTACTGCTCCTAGTCTACTTAGGACCAGATTTACGATGCCTGGTATTTCGAGAAATCGGTAAGTGCTTTTAACAATTTAGGTCCCCTTTGGCAAAAAAAACCTTATCCTGGCACCAAATCAGCAATATCAATTGTTACAGTTGTCTCAAATGTCAGAAAGTTATCTTCTATTTTTACATCAGCTACAAGCAAATTAATTTAAAGCACCATTAAAACTTTCTAGTCTCATGAACATCAGCTTCCTGGGAGATAATATATGATGTAATTACCGTAGGATGGGAGAAATGGAATGAGCTTACAAGTTATTGCATCATTTTATCTATTTTCCTTGGTAGGCAGTGGATTAGGGTCAAGGATACATGCTTCCCTGCTAGTTCTGTGGGTCCTGAGGTGGTTGACGAATTCTATGTGTAATCCACAGGCCCAGCCACAAGTGGAACAGGTGATGCTCACCAGGGTGAATGGCTGGGCTCATTTCGGATGTCTTGCAACCCTTCCATTGTTTGCATGCGTTCCTTGTCAAAGTGACTTCAATGTTCTTGGGCCTAGATGTTCCATCTCTATCTTGAACAGAGTCCACAAGTTCTGATGAATTGATTATTTTTGTTTGGAGTTTGGGATGTGTAAAGCATATCCTCAGTCCTCTTGGAATTCTCTTGCCGAGGTGCAGATATCAATGTATGTTTCTGAAATTTGGTGTCAGGCAAGTGTATCTGGAGACATATTATTTGAAGGTGTTATGCAATGAATGGCCAGTACACAACTTGACCACATCTATCGTTCAGTTGCAATACAGAGCACCAACACAATGCTACTGTCAGAGTTGACAGCAAATCCAATCGGAAGATCAGTGGAAGCTGGCGTGCAGATTTACCATCTACACTGTGGATGTTGAGGTGCCCGAGTCAAAACTAAAATAACCTGGAAATAAAACAGTTGTGCGGCCGGACAGCGAACGTCATTATCAGTGCTTATTAGACAACTCAGTACTCTCGTCCAAAATATGACCTGCTAAAAGACCGGACCTAAACCATCCACGTTATTGATAACGGTAAAATTCGTGATGTCTCTGTCTAAAAGCAAACAGCTAAAAATTATCAGCGCTTCTTATAAATACTTCATGCATTATATCTCACTTTATATCAGATTTCCTTGGTAAACTTCACCGACATTCGCTGAATACCTGTTTTACGTGAGTTTGCGTTTTAACACAAAGAACAGTTTTTCACACTAACCAAGCGTGCTTGTAACAAAGATGTCATATTCTTTTATATTTAAGCCCTGAAAATTACATCGTAAAAAGTTTTCAGTGTTTATTTCATCCACTTTGTTAAAACCAGATACACAAGAATAAATGTTGTAAGAGAGTGGAAAAACCCCGGAATTTCTTTCAAATATGCCAGAAGATATCAATATATTTTTTTAAGGAAAAAAAAGTTTCTGGTTCCACTTACTAGTTGTAGGCTGGAGATGACTATGAGAGTGCACCTGCCGCTGCAGCAGCCCATGGTTGGAGAAGGGAGGGTCCGGAGCACCCGTTCCCTCGCGCTGTGCCGGTGCCTCGGTCTCTCCCTCTGCGCCTTCCCCGCCGCTCCGATTGTCGGGCTCCGCAACACCTGGCGGCTGTGTGCGCGCCGACTGAGTGAGTGAGCGAGCGAGCGAGCGCCGGGCTGGGCAGCGCCCGCCGTCCGCGGCGCTTACGGCGCGCAGCGGCTCCTGCTCACCATCGCCGGGTTAAGCCAGCCACACAACCTGCACCGCTGCCACGGGAGTCGTCAGGAAGGCAGGCGAAGAGGAAAGGGGTTTGGGAGCGGGGGGTTGCAAAAGGCGTGGGGGAGGTAGGTGGCAGTTGGGATGTGTATAAAAAAAACTCTTTCTGTTGTTGTGTAAGCATCCACGCTGATTTCTGGGCCACTTCTCGATCATTTACTTAAGAGAGAAGTGTCAGCAGCGAGCCGTCTTTTTTTTATCTTTTGACGCTAACCGCTGGCGATGGTTTGTGGGGTGAATTCTTTCCCAGCTCGCAGCTGTGCTGACGCCGCGACTCGGAGGTGGCGGGAGAGAGGGGTGGGGGGGTGGGGATTTGGGGGACGGCTGATGCGAGATGATTGAACGAACCCGGATCGCAGTCTGTCTGGTTGTTGCAAGCCTCTCGCTCTGTTCGAGCCGCTTGGTGCGAGCACTGAAATGGAGCCGTGTGCTGCCACCTCGCTCCTGCCGAGGTGGCAGGCAGGAGCGAATCTGCTAGCGGGGCTGGATTAATCGCTCTGACAGCTTGTCCGATGTCCTCCAGTTATTTTCTTCTTCGTTCTCACCCGACTAGGAAGAGCAATAGAGATAACACAGGCAGGGGCACCATGCAGCAACCGCAGATATGCCATCTGCCGCTACAAATTAGCAAAAGGCACACAGTGTCAGCGCCTTGTGGAAATCAGAGTCTTGCCATCGTATCTGAGTGTAATAGGACGCCTTTGAAATGGAACATGTAGCATGGAACAGTTTTTAAAAAATATATATTATTCCATCGTCTTCAGTTTCCACGAGTGTTTTAAGAAGCTAAGTGAGTTTCCTACGATTGCGATATCTTTAGTCTTGGACATATTTCACACTGATACAAACCCCTTTCCACAATTAGATTATCTAATTTCAATTAAGAACGTTAATCAAGAAATTGATCGTGTATCGTGTGTGCTTTAGATCGTAATCTATGGTCAGTACCACATTTAATTAACTATTTATCCAGAAACATATCCAGTACTGTTTTCATTATTAATGATGGAGAGGTTGTATCACGAACAATTAAACCAATGACTCGACGAACTCCTGTGCATCTCAGAAACCCCAGCTAGAAAGTTGTAATACTTTTTTAAAGCAATTAAATCATGCTTTTTAAAGGTGTTCTAATGACGAATGCTGTTCTGCCCAAATTACTCCACGATCTTTTGTAAGGATAAAAGAAGTGAAAATGTAGCGTTGATTCCTCTGCGTGAAAATTACTTATCAAGTTTCAGAACGTTATTACAACGTGGGAATGCCAGTCTTAAAATCCCCTTTCACACCTATTGAGGGGTTTATTTACAACGGAGTACATACATTTATTTCTTGTCAAATATCTGTACATTGTTTAATGCCTTTTCGGCTTCTACATCTCTACTTGACGTGTGTTAAAAGGATTTGATTTGTCTAATCCTTACTTCCGCACGAAAACGCTAAATGTCCAGTTCTTTCGGAAGAGTTAAGTACTCCCCCCCCAAAAAAAAAGTGCAGAAATAAATAGTAAAGCAAACTTGCGAAAAATGTCTAACAAATTGGTAATCGTTTGTGATTGATCAAAGATGACTGCCTGGAATAATATCGATTTTATCAGTGTTATACCATAATGATCTTGGAGTCTAGTTCTTCAAGGTATCAGCCACTGTCTAATCCATATATGATTTGTTCCGTTGTCTTAATGCAGTATAGTAATTTGCAATTGATGTCCTTTCGTTAAGTACATCCTACGCCGTTTAGTTGTGTATAATCAATGACTATCGTGGATATCGATTGGTTCAGATTGAAACTATTTGTCAGTCGAGGCCGCAGTTTACTTCTGATTGTTAAAGCGACCTCTTCCGGCCATTTCAACACTGACAATATTGGAAAACGCCATTGAAGTCGTCCCTGCATGCAATCTACTTGCAGTTTTCCCCCTCAAAATACTCGTCATTCACAATGAATGCAATTAATGGCGGTCTTTCTCAAGAGCCAGGGTGCCATCAGCTCAATGCAATCTTTTGCCAATACCACTCATGTTTCCTCCTTAATGCATTATTTGAAGCCTTTGAGAGGCTGTTACAGACGACCTAGTCTTTCAGAGTCCAATGGCGGCAGGACCAAAGACTGTGACCCAGTTGCTCAGCTGCAAGCATGTTTCGTTACAGCTACATTTATAATCAGACAACACATCACAACTAATAGCAAAACAACAGCCTTAATAAACGTGGGGTAGCACGAGAGACGAGAACTGGTTCAACTTAAACCCCAGTTGAATTAATTGTGAAAATATATGATGAAAAATTTACCCTGTAGGTTTAGAAATGGGGTGTTGTTCGTTCAACCATGCTAAATTCTGGTAATCAGATTGTCAAATTTCCGGGAAGATTGTATTCTGTGGTGAATGAAACGTCACTGCTGGTGAGAATGAGGGGTGAGGTGAGGGCCTCCGTCGGTCGGAGTTACCATGGATTTTGCGTCCTAGCTGTCTAGATACGCAAGCCTGGACAGTACGATATGGAGAGCAAGCTGTTGCCCATCGAGTAAGCTCCCCTCTCCACCCATCTGATGAACCCAAAGGAACGGTAGAGACCGATTCAGTTCGGTACCAGCAGCATCGCGGGAGTTGCCAGTCAGCATTGAACTCAATGTAGGATATCCTTATGGACTCTAGCTCCGGATTTTTCCCTGGGGATTTACTCGTGAAGCCTTCCCCATAAGTGAGTATAGCCGCAAGGCAGCGGGGGTTCGAGACCAGAGTTTTCCTTCTCCCAGATGAGCTGCCAACCACGGCTAACGAGCCCTAACTGCCCGAAGCGACTGGTTTCAAGGCGCGATTCACCCGCCTTTGCCCCTTCTGAATGTAGAAACGGGTCCAGGGGGCTTAGTAGCTAAGCCACACGTGAAGGCCAGGAGCTGGACTTGGTTGTCAGAGGCTATTTGAGGCGCACGTCATCGGGAACATTTAATATCTAGTGTGAGCTTGTCCCCATTACAACCTTAAAGAACCGCTGGTAAGAATAATTGTGCTTCAATCTACACAAGATCATAAACCTATAGTGAGTACTTGTTAACTAGCTGTCACTAAAATAACGATCTAGCATTAGTGTTACCATAAGAGGACAGATTTAAAGGTTAGATTCTAGTACTGTAATTGAAAAGAATCCTTTTGTATCTGTAGTCTTTTAGCGAAAGCATTTAATAAGAAAACCAGTTTGGTCTTGAAAGGATTTATACGGGAAATATTAGATGTATTATGCATTATGAGAATGCATTAGTAAGACTGCTTTATATAAAATACACTGAAAGATTTCTCACCGCACCTTGAAGGCTGATATATGTTGAATGAGATCACCACGTAGAAATTATATCCCAGTATGAAACTGACATTTAATGTGTTCCTCCACCTGCAGTTTTAATGATATTTATAACTCAATTATTTTAAATAGATTAACATCTCTATTAAAATAGAATGAAGATATTTTGTATGAATGCAACATACAATCTGCCGGAAGAACTTGAGCAGCAATAGTGGGAGGAAAGAAAGTGTTGACGTTTGGAGCTGGAATCAAAACAATATTTGCTTTTCTATAAATGTATTGTGCTCTGGCGATTATATTTTCACTTTGATTTCTTAGGTCAGCATAAAGTAAGCTTATCATACTTACCATGCTGACATTTATAACAACTCTCTGGAGTTTGGTTTTGCCATCTAAAAATTAAATTCATGCATTGACTGGTGTGCATTTGCCTATGATTATTGCAGCAAATGTACTAAATATCAAATGCTAAGTCTGACCATAATAAACCAGTCAAGAATTGAGAAAGAAGCAGTTAACATTAACAGACTGAGAAAATCTGAGTCATTAGATTTTTCTTAATCAAACAAGTTGTTGCTCTTTGTGAGCCTGTGCATAATAAGTGATTTTAAGTGAACTTTTAGTCACCAAAAGTGCTCGTGTCCAATCAAGTACTACATTTGTATATAATTTAATATTACACAAAGCTTGTTAAATTTCTGTGGCATAACATTATCTTCCTACACCAACCAACATTTTCAAAAGGCTTTGATTGCTTTTACCTTAGCAAACTTTTTCTGACTTTTTGGTGTTTGGTTAGTTAGAGGATGTCAGTGTGAAATGCACTTGGAACATGTCATCTTGTTGAACACATTCATAACCAAAACTTGGACAAGGTAATAACAAATTAAAAGTCCATCATTAGGTAGTTTTATATTAAGAGTGCTAAACTGGTTATCAAATTCATGTAGATTAGACTAGTTTATATAATATATCACCTTTGTTTTTAGTTGCTGAATTGTGGGCACATGGCCAAGTGGTTAAGGCATTCGACTAACGATCTGAAGGTCGAGAGTTCAAGCTCCAGCTGAGGCAGCATGTTGTGTCCTTGAGCAAGGCACTTAATTACACAGTGCTCTGCAATGACACTGGTGCCAAGCTGTATCGGCCCTTGCCCTTCCCTTGGACAACATCGGTCTCGTGGAGAGGGGAGACTTGCAGCATGGGCAACTGCCGGTCTTCCATACAACTTTGCCCAGGCCTGCACCCTGGAGAGTGAAGAATTTCCAGGTGCAGATCCACGGTCTTGCAACAGATGAACATAGAACATAGAATAGTACAGCACACTACAGGCCTTTCAGCCCACAATGTTGTGCTGACCCTCAAACCCTGCCTCCCATATAAGTCCCCACCTTAAATTCCTCCATATTCCTGTCTAGTAGTCTCTTAAACTTCACTAGTGTAACTGCCTCCACCACTGACTCAGGCAGGGCATTCCACGCACCAACCACTCTCTGAGTAAAAAACCTTCCTCTAATATCCCCCTTGAACTTCCCAGCCCTTACCTTAAAGCCATGTCCTCTTGTATTGAGCAGTGGTGCCCTGAGGAAGAGGTGCTGGCTATCCACTCTATCTATTCCTCTTATTATCTTGTACACCTCTATCATGTCTCCTCTCATCCTCCTTCTCTCCAAAGAATAAAGCCCTAGCTCCCTTAATCTCTGATCATAATGCATACTTTCTAAACCAGGCAGCATCCTGGTAAATCTCCTCTGTGCCCTTTCCAATGCTTCCGCATCCTTCCTATAGTGAGGTGACCAGAACTGGACACAGTACTCCAAGTGTGGCCTAACCAGAGTTTTATAGAGCTGCATCATTACATTGCGACTCTTAAACTCTATCCCTCGACTTATGAAAGCTAACACCCCATAAGCTTTCTTAACTACCCTATCCACCTGTGAGGCAACTTCAGGGATCTGTGGACATGTACCCTGAGATCCCTCTGCTCCTCCACACTACCAAGTATCCTGCCGTTTACTTTATACTCTGCCTTGGAGTTTGTCCTTCCAAAGTGTACCACCTCACACTTCTCCGGGTTGAACTTCATCTGCCACTTCTCAGCCCACTCCTGCATCTTATCAATGTCTCTCTGCAATCTTCGACAATCCTCTACACTATCTACAACACCACCAACCTTTGTGTTGTCTGCAAACTTGCCAACCCACCCTTGCATTCAGTATCTTTACCTTTAAGTAAATAAATGCTTTTATCAGTTGATTTTGGCAGATAGTGTCATGAAAACTCTGTGGCCACTTTATTAGATACCTCCTGTACCAAGTAACTTGGCAACGGAATGTATGTTCTTGGTCTTCATCTGCTGTAGCCCATCCACTTCAAGGTTCAACATGTTGTGCATTCAGCAATGCTCTTCTGCACACCACTGTTGTAGTGCATGGTTATTTGAGTTACTGTCACCTTCCTGTCGGCTTGAACCAGTCTGGCAATTATGCGCACACAAAATGCTGGAGGAACTCAGCAGGCCAGGCAGTGTCTATAGAAAAAAGTACAATCGACATTTCAGGCCAAAGCTCTTTGGCAGAACTGGAGAAAAAAAAGCTGAGACTAGATTTAAAAAGGTGGGAGGATGGGGAGAGAGAGCGACCAAGTGATAGGTGAAACCAGGAGAGGGAGGGATGAAGTAAAGAGCTGGGAAGTTGATTGGTGAAATAGACAGAAGGCTATTGAAGAAATAAAAGGGGGAGCACCAAAGAGGCAATAAGCAGGCAAACAGAGAGGGAAAAGGGTATGAGAAATGAAAGGGGGAGTGGGGACCATTACCAGAATTTTGAGAAATCAATCTTCATGCCATTTCCCTCTCTCACGAAACATCAATTGTATTTTTTTTTTCCCATAGGTACTGCTTGGCCTGTTGAGTTCCTCCAGCATTTTATGTGTTGCTCGGATTACCAGCATCTGCAGATTTTCTCTTGCCTGTCATTAACAAGGCATTTTCATTCACAGAACTACCACCCACTAGTTGTATTTTGTTTCTTGCACCATTCTCTGTAACCTCTAGAGGCTGTTGTGTTTGAAAATCCCAGAAGATCAGGGATAGGCCAAATTGCCTAATTCTGCTCCTACATCTTATGAGTTAATATCAGCAATTTCTGAGATACTCAAACCAACCCATCTACCACCAACATTCATTCCATGGTTAAAGTCACTTAAATCACATTTCTTCCCCATTCTGCTGTTTGGTTTGAAAAACAACAGAACCACTTTTATGCATTGAGTGGCTACCACATGATTATACTTTATACTCGATACTTTATTGTCGCCAAACAATTGATACTGGAACGTACAATCATCACTGCGATATTTGATTCTGCGCTTCCCGCTCCCTGGAGTACAAATTGATAGTAAATATTAAAAATTTAAATTATAAATCATAAATAGAAAAAGGAAAGTAAGGTAGTGCAAAACAACCGAGAGGCAGGTCCAGATATTTGGAGGGTACGGCCCAGATTCGGGTCAGGATCTGTTCAGCAGTCTTATCACAGTTGGAAAGAAGCTGTTCCCAAATCTGGCCGTACGAGTCTTCAAGCTCCTGAGCCTTCTCCTGGAGGGAAGAGGGACGAAAAGTGTGTTGGCTGGGTGGGTCGTGTCCTTGATTATCCTGGCAGCACTGCTCCGACAGCGTGCAGTGTAAATTGAGTACAATGACGGAAGATTGGCTTATGTGATCTGCTGGGTAGTGTTCACAATCTTCTGCAGCATCTTCCGGTCTTGGACAGGGCAACTTCCATACCAGGTTGTGATGCACCCTAGAAGAATGCTTTCTACAGTGCATCTATAAAAATTAGTTGAGGGTTTTAGGGGACAGGCCAAATTTCTTTAGCTTTCTCAGGAAGTAAAGGCACTGGTGGGCCTTCTTGGCAGTGAACTCTGCTTGGTTGGACCAAGTCAGGTCATTTGTGATATTGACTCCGAGGAATTTAAATCTTTTGACCTGTTCCACTTGCGCACCACCGATGTAAATGGGGTCATGCGGTCCGTTACTCCTTCTGAAGTCAACAACCAATTCCTTTGTCTTGCTGAAGTTGAGGGATAGGTTACTGTCTTTGCACCATGCCACCAGGTTCTTAATTTCCTGTCTGTACTCAAACTCATCATTACCCAAGATACGGCCTACAATCTTGATGTCATCAGCAAACTTATATATTGAGTTCAATGGAAACTTGGCTACACAAGCTGATTAAATATTTGCATTAATGAGCAGGTGTACTTAATAAAGTGGCCACTGAGTATATATTGCTACTATTATTCTTAAAGAAGAGTTAGAACATAGAACAATACAATACGGACCCTTTGGCATGCAACATCGTGCTGGTTTATATTCCTATTTACACTATCAATCTACAATCTATTAATCTTTCCTCCTACACAGCCCATAAATTTTCATTTTTCTTACATCCATGTGTCCATCTAAGTGTCTCATAAATATTCCTATTTTACCAATCTCTACAACCACCAGCAATGCAATCATAGACTCATAGAAAACTACAGCACAGAAACAGGCCATTTAGCCCATCTAGCCCTTGCCAAACCATTATCCGCCAAGTCCCATTGACCTGCACTGAACCATAGCCCTCCATATTCCTGCCATCTATGTACCTATCCAAATTTCTCTTAGATGTTAAAATCAACCCTGTTTCCACCACTTGCAATGGCAGCTTATTCCACACTCACACCATCCTGAATGAAAATGTCGTCCCTCATGTTCCCCTTAAACATTTTACTTTTCACCTCCAATTCTAGTCTCAACCAACCACAGTAGAAAAATCCTGCTTGCATTTAACCTATCTATACCCCTCAATTTTGTGTACCTCTATCAAATCTCCCCTCTATCTTCTACGTTCTAGGGATTACAGTCTTAACATATTCAATCTTTCCCTATAACTCAGGCCCTCCAGTCTTGGCAACATCCTTGTAAATCTTTGCTGTACTCTTTCAGTCTTACTTACATCTGTCTTGTAGGTAGGTGACAAAAATTGCACAGTAGTCCAAATTAGGCCTCACCAATGTCTTATACAATTTCAACTTAGCACTCCACCTCCTGTATTCAATACATTGATTTATGAAGGGAAATGTGCCAAAAGCATTCCTCATGACCCTATCACCAGTGACACCACTTTGAAGGAATTATAGATCTGTATTCCCTGATCCATCTATTTTTCCATACTCCTCAGTGCCACACCATGCACTGTGTAAGACCTACCCCTGTAGGTCCTCCCAAGGAGCAATCTTTCAAACTTGTCCACATTAAAGTTCATCTGCCATTTTTCAGCCCTTTTCACCAGCTGGTCCAGATCCTGCCACCAGCTTTGATAGTCTTCCTCGCTGTTCACTACAACCCCAATCTTGACGTCATCCACAAATTTGCTGATCCAGTTCACATCCAGGTCATTGACAGAGCTGACAAACAACAGTGGACACAGCACCAAACCCTGCAGCACACAACTAGTCACAGGTCTCCAGTCAGAGAGATAACCATCGACAAGCATTTTCTGGCTTCTTCAGTGAAGCCAGTGTTTAATCCAATTTGCTACCTCATCTTGAAAGTCAGGTAACTGAATCTTCTTGATCAACCTCCCATGTGGAACCTTGTCAAAACCCTTGCATGTAGACAACATGCACTGCCTTGCCTTCACCAACTTTCGAGATAACTTCCTTGAAAAACTCTAAGTTTGGTTAGACACGACTTACTATGCACAAAGTCATGTTGACTGACCCTAATCTGTCCCGGTCTGTCCAAATACTTATATATCCGGTTCCTTAAAATACCTTCCAACAATTTTCCCACTACTGATGTCAGGCTCACTGGCCTTTAAATCCCTGGCTTATTCTTAGAGCCTTTCTTAAACAACGGGACATTAGCTACCCTCCAATACTCTGGCATCTCATCCTTGTCCATAATTACCTAGACACTAATGGCATTGTCACCATTAGATGTAAGGTGTTCCCCTACAGAAACTTCTGTCACCTGCCCTGTCACATCCCTCAACAGCCGACCTAGTATTGCACACTATCTCATTAGGACTTCCATGTACTGATAAAGGAAACATTCCTGAATACATTGTCATGGAAAAGGATAGAATCAGAGAGGACAGGAAAATTTTTAATTGGGGAAGGGCAAATTATGAGGCTATAAGGCTAGAACTTGCGGGTGTGAATTGGGATGATGTTTTTGCAGGGAAATGTACTATGGACATGTGGTTGATGTTTAGTGATCTCGTGCAGGATGTTAGGGATAAATTTGTCCCGGTGAGGAAGATAAAGGTGAAGGAGCCATGGGTGACAAGTGAGGTGGAGCATCTAATCAGGTGGAAGAAGGCAGCATACATGAGGTTTAGGAAGCAAGGATCAGATGGGTCTATTGAGGAATATAGGGAAGCAAGAAAGGAGCTTAAGAAGGGACTGAGGAGATCAAGAAGGGGGCATGAGAAGACCTTGGTGAATAGGATAAAGGAAAACCCCATGGCATTCTTCAATTATGTGAAGAACAAAAGGATGACAGGAGTGAAGGTAGGACCGATTAGAGATAAAGGTGGGAAGATGTGCCTGCAGACTGTGGAAGTGAGTGAGGTCCTCAATGAATACTTCTCTTCGGTATTCACCAATGAGAGGGAACTTGATGATGGTGAGGACAATATGAGTGAGGTTGATGTTCTGGAGCATGTTGATATTAAGGGAGAGGAGGAGTTGGAGTTGTTAAAATACATTAGGACGGATAAGTCCCTGGGGCCTGACAGAATACTCCCCAGGCTGCTCCATCAGGTGAGGGAGGAGATTGCTGAGCCTCTGTCTAGGATCTTTATGTCCTCGTTGTCCACGGGAATGGTACCGGAGGATTGGAGGGAGGTGAATGTTGTCCCCTTGTTCAAAAAAGGTAGTAGGGATAGTCTGGGTAATTATAGACCAGTGAGC